>NC_056627.2:199176126-199790293 GCF_002870075.4 Lactuca sativa | reverse complement strand
GACCCACAAGTTCAAAGGCTTGAAAAGTTCAAGCTCACTCAAGCCCTTTTGGCAAGTAAACACGAAGATGGGAAACCTGTGTGTACACACGTCTTAGAGATGAAGTCACACATTGATAGGTTAAGCATGTTGGGTGTCGAGATTTCAAGCGAGTTGGCTGTTGACTGGGTTCTTCAGTCACTTCCTGAATCATATAGTGAGTTCGTTAGAGAGTACTATATGATGGACCACGACGTGACCCTAATTGATCTCACCTATTTGCTTATAGTTGCTGAATCAGCAATGATTTGGTGTGCTGGTCAAGCAAATTTGTCTAGTGAATCAAACTCCCAAACTTCAATGGACACTGGCAACATTGGAAGTCCAGAAAGAACTAAGTCTGTGATTGTCCGATGTGCTATGCCAAAGGAGTCCATTTGCTTTTATTGCCAAGAGAAGGGGCATTGGAGACGAAGCTGCCCTAACTACCTGAGAGATCTAAGAGATGGGAGAGTCAAGACGTATGGCTTTGCTTCAGGTAAAATCCATTATCTAACTCTTTTGAGTTCCTATTCTAGATTCTTAATACATGATGTGATAAGATTACATTTTGATGTAGGATCGAAGAAAAGAGAGGAAGCTTGAGGGAAGAAGTGAGCTGAATCTAATCATGAAGAAATGGATTTCGATCGCATTACTTGAAGAATGGATTCTTGAGCTACTACTTGGAGTTAGAATAGATTGTTAAGAAATATGTAATAACATTGTTTTTCAATTGAATTGCATTGTAAGGACAAATTTTTCCCGCAATAAAATGAATTTTGATTTTATCTTATTTATTTATCCTTGCGATGGCATGTATGAAAAATTGATGTTTGAATGTTTCTATTATTAGCAATAATGGATTTGATTCTTAATTATGTTATTTATGGAAATGTCAAAGTTTACCAAATAGGGAGAGTTTCTCATCGCCCAAGTTTCAATTGGACAGAAACTTGGAATCATGCAATGTGTATTGTATGATGAATGAAAAACCTTCACATTTGGGAAACTTAGACTAATTCTTTGACAAAGTGTCAATTGAAGAACTAGGAGATCGAGTACACTAGGTCGTACGTTGATCAAGTCTACCACAAGAGTGACAAAGATATTCGTCATGATTTACTAAAGTTTAGTAAATATGATTATACTTATAAGATTAAGTATAATTCTAAGTTGATTGAAAGAGTTTCAATGAATAGTAGAACGAATAAAGAAGAATCAAGTAGGCAGAAAGATAAAATTTTCTCCATTCTGAGAAAAAGGGAGAGTACCTTTTATTATGTTTTATGATGTAGTCTTAATGATTAAGAACCATATCTCAATTCATCCTCTAAGTGAGTCTTAGTGCAATTGCATGTCTAAGAAGAGGAATCGAGAATTGTAGAAATGGTTAAATCAAGAAATCAATCATACTTCGTTCCAATATCAAGTCTTAGAGTCATACTCCAAGATTATGACATTGAGTGACAAGTCTTAAGTAGGTTTATAACACTCATCAAATGTGGAATTTGAAAAAAAAAATTCTTATTCTTGCACATTTGAAATTGGTAAGTTGTGTTGTCTTGGATAAGACAAAGACCAACTAGGACCAATTATGTGAAGTGTTCTGTCTTGATAAGAACTACACTAACTGTTGAATGTTTGCTTTGTCAAGAAATGTTTCTTGACAAGAGAATCTTATATGTCAAGGAGTCAGTGGGAGTCTTAATGGTCTTGAAAGGTTTCAAGAACAAATCAACAATATACCTTATCGATCATCACTAGCACACGACTTGAGGTTTACAACCTATCGTGCTGACATTATTTTGTTTTTGTGCCATTCCAATTGAGTTAATTGCGTATGTGAGTTCTATGAGTTCTCATTTGAATGCATACTAGAGCCTTAGTCGATGGAAAGTACATTGATATGTAAGGATAAGCTACTAAACTACTTGGAAGACATGGTGGGCACTCGTGTTACCATAAGGCAAGAAATCAAGATTAAGAAAGTTCAGTCCATATGAGTTTGGATTTGTCGCAAACCTTGGTTTTGGAAAATTCACATGGATAGGAACTCATACACCATAAAATCTAAGTGTCATAAGATTCCCTCCTTCATGAAAATGACTGTGAGGAAATGCTTTAACTAAGAGAGATATTAAGAAGATAGTAATTGTGAAAAATTGTATTCTCGAATTCGATTATGGTTACGGCATCCCTTTCCATAGTTCGAATTGTGAGATTTGGCAATTAGTTTGAACATTTGGAACTTAGTAACATAAGTTCTAAATCGTTCAAACACACATATGAGCTATCTAAGGCAAAGGTGTATAAGGTTAAGAAGCTTAGATAAAGGCTTATCAAAGCATCTGGTATTAGAAATATGAATTTCAGAAATTCAATAGGCATTGTTTTCTGAAAGTTCATTTGTTTTCTGAATACATGTCAAAGCTAGTGGGAGCATATGTGTTATGCTTATATGATAATAATCATCATGATAGTTGGAGCATAAGTGTTATGATTGTATGATTATTATGGCGAGCATTGCAAGTTAGCAATATTAATTATAGAAAAACAAAGATTCAATTTGCAAAGTTGCATGGCTTGAAACGTTGTTTTGATATAATTAAGGGAGAGAATACTAAACTCCATTTCAAAATCTAAAGCTTAGATTAAGAAATTTTAATAGTTTCAGTCAAAGGATACATTGTGAGTTCTTAAAATTTGATTATGATTACGGCATCCCTCTTCATAGTTCGAATTATGAGAACATGACACATAAAATATTATGGCAAAAGATTGGTAAAGTATCATATCTTTATGTGAGATATTATGCATCGTGTCCCATACACTTCGGGTATAGGATCGATTGCAAATGCTATAATAATTTACCATTCTAAAATTTTTCAAATGTCTAAGCGTATTAAGAGGGAAAAAGGACTAGAATGGGTTTTGACTAAAATTATTAAACAACTATCAAAGGACGATCCAAAGTTCGCTAAGGATTGGTCGCTTGTGAGTAGTTGGAAGTATGGTATTGGATGGACCATATCGACATTATAATGAATAGATAAGATTCTATTAAGAATGAGTTGTCATATGGCAAATGTGGAAATGTTTCCATATTGGGAGTTGGATATTAAGAATCTATGTCTAGATTAGAAACTTTTATGCAAGAAGGATGTTCAAAGGAATGTACTTTGAATGTGAGACTTCACGTCTATAGAATTATCTTGTAACAATTTATAAGTAAATACTTTGTAATTTCATTAGCCAAATCTTGGTGACTTTTGTGCTATGACTTTACAAAAGGATCGTTGCTTAAAATGTTAGAATCTAGCATATTCTAGTAGTGGCAAGAAGCTTGTGTTCTTACACTAATGATAAGGATTGAGGAATTGTGAAATGAGAATCATTGGAAAAGTTTTCAATTGTTCTATTTCACAAAGCATGGACCATAGGAAACAAAGTGTGCATGCTTAGAGTATGGGACAATTGTTGATTGTAATTCAAGTAATAAGTTGATTATCCGAAACATTAAATGATAAATAATGAGTAATCAATATGGTGGATAAATAGAAATGTTTTATTTACTCTCACAAGTTTGGGGCCATATAGGATTAAGTATTATTGTTATGTTTCAGTTTGCATGTTTTGACTTCCAGAATAACTAGGTTATTCGAACATCCACGGTCGGTCATACGTTGGGAGTAGGTATGAATAAAGACTGTCATGAAACTGTCTGTAGATTGTCTGAAGTGTTTAGACATGGCACAAGTTTGCTGCAGAGTTCATGAGTGCTTTGATAAGATTAGAGTATTGGATTAAACCCACGCTCACTTGGATCACTTCATGGATTTATCACGAGTGATTAGTGAGACGATAATATTGTATATTCTTGAAACCGAGACATGTGAGTTGTTATTTGTTGGTCGGTTACACATTGATAATAAGTAAACGCACCAGTAACTTGGTGTTATAAAACTTATTGTTGTGTGTGATTCGATCAGTAAATGCAAGCGAGCATTTGAGTCAAGGTTTATCTATTCCTTTTACCCAAAGTGGGATAAAAGCGATATCATTGGGCCTCTCGATGATTTAGTGACGACACCTAAGCGCTTGGCCAAGCCGGGACTAAGTTGACGTGTTCAATTGTAGTCTGTTATCAGTCATCATAAATTGGAAGTCGGGAAACAGTATAGAGAGAATGATTGAAATTCATGTCCTTTGTCTATACGATATCTTGAGAATGGAGGAATATATAATCCCTTATCTAGAGGACACGCTATCTGATAAGATCAGAGTTGACAGCGGCTTTTGAAAGCTACGATTGCTGATCAGGTTCTGAAGTCATACGGAAAATAGTTATTAGACTTATCCAAGTGGGAGACTGTTGGATTTGTGTCTAAGTCCATAACTATTTTGGTATATACTTGACCCGATTATGAGCATGGTCCTTTTGGGTTGCCTTCACCATAGCAATATGTAGGATGATTAAGGAGAGAAAGGATTAAATATGATTTATTAATATATTATGAGAATAATATATTAAAGGAGAAATCATATTGTTTAATTAATATTAGTCAAGAATTAATTGTTAATTAATTTTGTGGCTAAAAGAGATTAATTAAATTTAGGGGACTGGAGTGCAATTATTGGATAATTGAGTTATTGGGCTAAGGAATGCTAAAGGAACAAGGAGTGAACGAAATTATGATGGAAGCCCATCATATTTTCGTCCATAGCCTTATCCAGAAGGTTCCATGGGCTGCTTAGAGTTTAAGCTGTCCATTACGGTTTTGACTGAAACCCTAGCAGCCCACACAAGTATATAAAGGACCCCTTAGGCTCCAAAAACGTGGACAACTGATTCTCTAGGGTTTCCAGCCGTTTTTGGTGCCTCCCCTTTCTTCTCCTCTTTATCCAAGTTGCATATGGTGTTTGTGACTCCATTAGAGGTGCAGCACCTGAGGCACTAAGCTTTTGAAGCCAATCCAAGCAAGGAATTGATTGTTATTGCTATATAACAATCAAAGGTAATTCTATAAACCCTAATTCAGTTTATAATATGTTAGATCTAAGTTTGTTAGTCTTGGATTCAAAGCATGTACAATAGAGAAACCTAGATCCAAGCATTAGGGTTTGTATGAGCACATAGGATTGTTCTTATGCATAAAACCCATCAATTAACACATAGTATTACGGTTCATCTAATCTAAATGAAAGTTAAGGGTTATAGTCCATGATTACAGAAAAAGAACACATAATCACATAGTAAACTAGATTAAACATTATAAAATCTAGGCAAACCGAATGATTAATGGTGATTCTTTGCTTCAATCTCTCTAAAATTTGTTCTTCGATCGAATTATGCCTTCTAAAGGTTTTTAGGTTGCGTTTGGTCAATGTAACCGCAACTCTTCTAAATTGCTCCCCGAAGCTCAACTTAAAAGTTATAATTTATAGTTGCCTTAAAACTATGCCTATGTCGTTGTCAACAGTCTTCCACGGTGTATGAGTCATTTGTGATCCATGTGCGCCAAGTTTTCCATGCGGATCCAGAGAAGCTTCTATGTTGGACATGTGGCCACGTCGTGGCATATAAGCGACCACGACGTAGAATGTTCCTTAGCCATTTTTCTTGTCCTCTTTCTCCTTGAATGCATGCTCCAACCTCCAAGTTCCCAGTTTTGCTCCATTTTCGGTCCCTTTTCTTGAGAATGTCATTTGGCTACAAAATAGAATTTAAAATATATATATATATATATATATATATATATATATATATATATATATATATACCAAATATCTTTATATTTAACTAAAATAAAGATAAATTGTAATGAAATAATACATAAATATATAAATATAACAATATTAGTGGTTGTTTGCATCAAAATATCTATCATGTAAAACATGATATTTATATGATTTTTTATCTAATGATTTAAATATGTTTTATGATAAATGATGTTGAATGAAAAATGTTTGGACTTGTTTAGTTTGTGAATACTTGGGATGACTCGTCTAAGACCATCCGTTATATACCCACCACATACCATATATGTGGTGGGTGCCACATCGACACTAGATTCTCCTACCACTAGCATGAGATACCTATCACTAACACACCACTCCACCTCATTTTTTTTATTTAAATTTAATTTAAAGTTACATTAAAATCATTTTTAATACTATTTTTTCCATTAAATTAAAATACCAAATTACATTAAATAAAAACTAAATTAATTGAAATTTAAAAAAAATAAAACTAACAATAAAAATAAAAATTACATTAGTTAAAATAAAAAAAATTCTAAAAAACATTAAAAAAAACTAAAAATTCCAACCGTAAATAAAATAAACTACCCCCTATGCCTACGTCGGACTCGAACCGACTCTTTCATCGCTTGGAAAAGTTTCAAGTCTTCGCTCTCGAGGTCGTCCGCTTTCATTTTCAAGATTTTCATATCGGTTTTTGTTTGGAGTGTCTCTTGTGCCTCTTGAAATGATAATTGTGCTTCGATCATTTTTTGTTCCATCCGAGTCATCACCTCGGCCTCCGTTTCTTGAAGTTGCACATATCAATCAAATTTATCGCCAAACATATCCATAACACTAGAATTCAAAGATGATGCCGTTTTTTTTTTTTGCTTTATTTCTTCCAACGGGCCAACGAAGAGGTTGGTCGTTTTTAAGATCTATCGAATCGCCGTTGATGTCGATGTGTGTTCGGCCGTCCGATTGTTGAGAAGTTCCATCGGGGTTTCTCGAACGCTTTGGACCAGAAGATTGGGAAGTTCCTTCTGTTTGCTCTTCCCATTTTGGGTCGTCTTTCAATTTTAGCCACGGTTTCATATACGGAAAAGCTTTGCGTGTTGGCATTGTTTTTTCAAATTGGTCCATGGCTGCCTTGAAAACATCAAAATCGTTCGACCCGCTTTTGCGTATGTTTAGGAGGTTGTTGTAGATTCCTCCAAACTCGGTGCATTTTAGTCGAATATCTCACCATTTCGACGTAATTTGATCGACATTTTGAGTTTCACTTTCCATTAACTCGTAAAAAATGGCTCGGACTTTTTCCCAAAAACTTTCGTAAGGCTGACTATCTCCTACAATTAGATCTTCGGAAACCGCCACCCATGCCTCCGATAACTTTTCTTCTTCTTCTTTTGTCTATGGGACCCTTTCTTGGGTGGTAGTCGGTCGGGCCGGGTTTTTTTCCTTTTTTTCTTTTTTGGTTGAGGTGGTGGTGAAGGTTGCGTTTCCACAACAAAATCCGATGAAAGTGGTGGTTGTGAGCTTGGTGGTTGTTGTTGTTGTGACGATTGTTGTTGGAGGAGCTGTAGTTGTTGGAATTGTTGAAATTGTTGGTATTGTTGTTGCATTTGTTGTTGTTAGAAAGCCGGAAAATATTGATATTGTTGTTGGAAAAGTGGTGTTTGTTGGATAGGGGAACCGGTTTGAAGCAGATTGATAAAACCGCATTGAGGTGACTCAATAGTCGGGAATTGGCGAGGAGTTGTATCTAACGCAAAAGCGTTATCGGGTTTGCGATTTCTGTAGTTTGGAGGGGTGTTTTGGTTGGGATCCATAGTTTTTGTTTGTGAAGATGTAATATGTAAATTATGTATAGAGATAGAAAAGAATGGTGTAAAAATTAAGAAGTTAAGGTGTTGTATTTATAGGTAAATAAATTGTTTATAAATTTTTTTTAACAAACTAGCCGTTCAACGGCTAGTCTAACGTTCAAATCTCTCCCCTTCAATCCCATTGGACGTGCGCTTCCGTTGTCCCGAACACGAGTGAGAACGACAGCGGCCAACCACGAAATAACGGGGTAGTGTGCACGCCCGTTGTTCGTGGTCAGCTCAACCACGAACAAGCTCGTTGCATGTATAATGTTTGGCCTAATGTGAACAAATGAGATGTTTGATAGCGGGAAACGTGATGGATGCATTGTGAACGGTGATGATCAGATTTGAGATTTTACATGTTTCGTTGGATATATAAATGCTTAAGCATAACGAAGGGGTTATGCCAAAAAGGAAGGGGAGCATAGCATTAGTTCTTTTTGTGGATATCTAAAACATTCTCTTAAATTGTGTCATCATGTGATTATGTTCGTGTAATACTTTGAACTTTATATGGTGCATGATAGAAATGTTTTGTGAAAACTAATAGACGTTTACATGCATGAAAACCATAAACATATTAAGCCTTTTAGTTTATCCGGTTAGAAAACAATATAACAAGTGGCAAAGTAACGTTCCAAAGATTTTACTTTGTTTATTTATAGTGTCCACTATAGTTAAAGAGTTAAGACAATATTAAAAACTTAATTTGATAATAGGAGATATTGGAACTTGTTTCGACTTTCTATTGTATTTTAAATATTGAAGTGTTAAATTAACTCCCATTCAAATTTATTTTTTATAATCATATCAAATAATAATTATATAAAGTTCGTAAAATATAATCATATTTAATAAATTAAAATAATAACTTCTATATTTGATTAAAATGGTTGGTTATGATTACTAGATAAAACATATTGAAGATATGGTGGATAATGATACTATTTATTCATAATCAAATCATGATACTATTCATTTGGTCCAAATTCGTTTGGAGTGACTCCAGCACATGAGACATAGCCTCATGTATGCCTCGGGATGATTAGTCGGAAGTTTCTTTTCATTAAAAAAATTGATCATACATATTAAAGAATTATATAATTTATAAAGTATGAAAAGAAACCTAAATGGTCTATTTCAGCTTAAAGAGTCAAAATGTGATATGGTAAAGGTGACTTGCATACTTGCATAATGTATAGTATACAAAAGAAAATGTTAACGTCTTGGATTTCGTATCGCTTGAAAATATTGAATATCCTCAAAAAATAAAAGTTCTTTTTTTCTTATTTGCATCATGTAGGTTATTTTTTTCTTTTCGTATATACTAAGTCATCATATTTTTTAAAAGTGTCTAAACTCTTTAGGTCGTCTATAAAAAATAAAAAGTTATTAGCATACAATGGTTTCTTTTCATCATAAATAATTCATGATTTAAAAAATTATATTATTTTTTTTTTAACCGGCAAATCTAATCTACTCCTAAACTAACAACACCTATTTCACCTATGTCCACGACGGGAACTGAACCCTCGACCTCAAAGAGGGAGGGCACCACCTGATACCGTTGGGCTACAAGCCCTTTGGTAATTATATTATATAATCAAATAAAACATATATGTATAAAGATAAACTCTTCCAATTAAAACTAGTTTATTTTCATAGAATTATCTTTTCGACAATTTGGTTTAATATAAGAAAAACAAAACCACAATTATAAAGTATATTAATTAAGGAGAATACAACGATATCAAACAATTTGAATGTATTTGATCCAATATATATATATATATATATATATATATATATATATATATATATATATATATATATATATATATATATATATATATATATATAGGCTTACGTTCATTTTAGACCACCTATATTTTGTGAGACCGTGAGACGCATTTTTTTATTTATTTTTATTGTTTTTAGTTAATTCAAGTTCCGAAAATAATATTTAAAAAAAGAATTTTTTGATTTTTCCATTTATTTTGCATTTTAAAATTATTTTTAGAATATATACAGTGTAATATTCTATTTAGAATATTTCACGTATTTTTCAAAAAAAATGGAATTTTTTTTATTTTTTTATTTTTTTTAGTTAATTCAAGTTCCGAAAATAATATTTAAAAAAAGAATTTTTAGATTTTTCTATTTATTCTGCATTTTAAAATTATTTTTTAGAATATATCAGTGTAATATTCTATTTAGAATATTACACTTATTTTTCAAAAAAAAAAACAGAATTTTTTTTATTTTTTTTAGTAAATTCAAGTTCCGAAAATAATATTTAAAAAAAGAATTTTTGGATTTTTCCATTTATTTTGCATTTTAAAATTATTTTTAGATTTGGTCTCACGGTCTCACAAAATTAGAATGGTCTCAAATGAACCTGAACCTATATATATATATATATATATATATATATATATATATATATATATATATATATATATATATATATATATATATATATAAATAAATGACAAAATATTTGAGAACTTTAAATTTATAAAAAAAATAATAAAAATAATGAATTATTATAATGGAAATGTTTTTTATCTTTTAAATCTAAAAAAGTAATTTAAATAAATAAATAAAAATAACTAATAAGCTTTAATTTTGAGAATTTTGAAATTAAAAAGTAAGTTGATTAATGAAATTGATATCCATTTATTACTATATTTATTGTAATTATTACATTAAAATATTATATGAAATTAAATAAAATAAAAAATCTCATAAAATGACATGTGAAAAAAAAATTAATTCAAAATAACTAGAAAATGACATTTGACAAATTAAATTAGAGTATGATAAATGTAAAAAAAACTTTCATCTATATATATATATATATATATATATATATATATATATATATATATATATATATATATATATATATATATATATATATATATGGTTAGGTTAAATTGAGAATAGGTTTTTATGTGAGAACGTAAGGACTATTTTTAGCCATTAGATTTGGTGTATTTAAGGGTCAAGATTGAGTATTCCTAATTTAGATGTATTCTAAATTGATTTCTTAATACGCGTAATATTCTACGGTGATATGTATGTATTTAATGGGATTTATTTAACAGACGATATTGTAAAATAAGGAAATAGTGTGAGATTGCAAACGGTTCCCGATAAACCCTTGGAGAAAAAATCTAACCAAATCGTTTCCATTCGGGTGAAACGATCTTGATAGAATCTTCAAAAAAAGTTCCAAGATATTATGTGAATCGTTTTATGTTATAAAATTGAAGCGAAATGAGGTGGACGGGATCACATAGCTTGAGAAGGAGTCCAAGAATGATGCAAGGAGGATTCCAGTCAAAGTTTAGTAATACGGCTAACAATGATATCGATGTTGAAGAAGAAGAAGTCTTGTACATTGAATCAGGTAACATAAAGATTTAGTTTTTCGGTATGATCGTATGTTTGGTTTGCTTGAATAACAATTTTGTCCGTGGATGTGATATGAGGTACAATTCTGTTTTGAAGGAAAGCCTATTTAAATGGGATTGATAACTAAGTTATCGAGTTGTTTGATTAAACTTTGAACGTTAGTTTGTTTGATCTTTGAAAAAAAAAGTTTATATCGCCTGAAATGTTATTTTTAAACAGTCAATTGTTTCAATTTTCTGAATTTTGTTCGATGATTAGAAGTGAAATGTGTATTGCCTTTAGTTGCATAATGATGGGTAGGAAAATTACAAGAGATAAGACGTAGATGCATTTATGAATATGTTATGTATATGGTGATATTCTTTGTTGAGTTTGGTGAAACTGAATATGTATGGTAGTGAATTTGTTAATCTGGTTAGAATATGGATGTGTGATTATGTGGTTAATAATTGAATGTTTAAGCAATACTGAATACGAATTAGTATGCAATAGTTAATGTGTGTGTAGTTGAATGGGAATTTTGTATTGAATCTGCATATGTGTGGTAGTGAATGTGGTATTGAGTTTGGTAATCTGTTTAGAATGTGGATGTGTGATTATGTGGTTCATAATTGAATGTGTAATCAATAATGAATATCAATGAGTATGCAGTAGAGAATATATTTCGGCAATGAATGATATTTCTGTAACGAATCTTAATCAAGGTTTGTAGGATAATTTTTATGAAAACAGTTTGTAATTGGTTAATTGAATGAAGAATCTGCAATGAATGTGGATGTGAATGAGTAATCTGGTAGTTTATGTGTATTTTTAAAGGAAGTGAGTATGTAGTCTTTTGTGAGTACATTGTATGATGGAATACTTTTTTGGCACATGAGTATGTATTCGTGTGAGAATATGGGTTCAAAATGGCTTGTAGTCATTAACTAATTATGCATTTGTATTTATTTGTCAATATGTGAGATAATGTTTTTTTTATGTACATTAGTTATTGGATAAATAATGTATATATAATGTGTAAATTTTAAGAATGATATTTTTTTATTAAAATGTTCAGGGTCGTCAAGCATCTGTGTCGTTGAAGGAAATAAATGTATGAGAAGTGCAGGGAAGAAAGTGGTACCTGGTGGGGGGAAAAACTAGAATTACCCAAAAAGAGAAGCAATGGAAAATCATATAAGAATGACGCAAGTGATGATGATTTTGTTGAGAAGAAAAAGTAGGTGGGTTCTGGAAAGAATGAAAGGAAAATGAAAAGGAAAAGAGTTGACAAGAGTGTTATTGATAAAAAGGGTTAGGTGAAAGGGGAAAAAGTAATTGGAGCTAAAGGAAAATGTAAAGAAGGGAAGGTAGGAACTGAATTTCAAAGGTTGAGTACTCGTATGTCTCCAAATTCTTTGTATCTAGCCGTGAAAACTTTGTCAAAGAGCCAGAGAGAAATGGTACGTGATATGTGTTTTAGATCTTTTCTGGGAATGAAGATTGATACACTACCTGGAAAGCTAGCATATTTTGTTGTGGATAGCTTCACAACAAGTTCTTGTTCCATAAGGGTTAGAAGTGGTGAAGTGGCCATAACAAACGAGACAGTGCAAGCTATGTTTGGACTTCCGAATAAGGGTTTGGACTTTAACACACTGGATGAATGTGATAAGAATGATCCTTTGATTGAAGCTTGGAAAGGACAATATGGGAAGGGAAATTATTATAACGGTAACTATTTGAAGAATATAAGGAAAAAAAATATTGTGGATGAGTTGTTTAAGCTGAATTTCTTGACGCTATTCATTAACACTTTTGCTGAAACAGAGACAATGGGGTCTTGTAGAATTAATTTTATTGAAAAGTTAATTCAATGCAAAGATGTGTCAAGGATTAACTGGTGTGAGTACATAGTGGACTGTTTAGGAAAAAGCAAGAATAAATGGAGGCCAAATGACAAAAACTGCTACTTCACAGGACCTGTAGCGCTTTTAATGGTATGATATTGAATATTAAATTAATCTTTTAACTTTTTTATCATTAAAAATTATTTCTAATGAAAAAATTATTGAATGTAATTGTGCAGATGGCGTATGCAGACAGATTGATATGTGAAGATGTCAATTTGTGTAGGCATAGGCCCTTCATCACAGAAATTGATTCGGAACACCTTAGAGTGTTAGAAGAATATGAAGTAAGTAAGGGTGTATTTGGAAATCTAACTTTAAGGGAAAATGTGGATGGTGTGTTTTATGATGCGATGATGAATCAAGATAATTCAAAAGATATATCAGTTGAGGTAAAATTATTATATAATAAATATAATATGTATAGTAATTAATTTATTTTATGGATTGTTAATTGTATAGTATAAAAAAATATTAGAATGTTAAAATAACATTTCATTTATTTTTATTGTAGGAGAGTTGTGGGATTATTGAGAGTATGGTAGAAAGGTTGGTTGAGCAGAAGTAGGTTGTAGATGCAAATAGTTTGATGTGTATGGAAATGCATCTGAATAATGATAAAGTGAAGGCAGTGATTAAGAAGGTTGTTGACATCTTTAATGGGACTACACTAAAAGCCTTATTTGCATAAGGGCATGAAGATAGAATGGAGGTTGATGGTACGAGTGTGAAGGCAACAGAAGGAGGACAACAGATGAGGATATGAACCAAATGATTACTAAGTTGACAAATAAGATGGGGGAGGATTTACTTAGTGGACAAAAAGTTAATTCTGAATCAAATGTGGATGCCTCTTATCATGGAATGGAAGGAATGTCCCTGACAATTGTGAAGCCGACTGGTATGTGCAATGATAAGGTTCTGTTTGAGCATCATGGTGGTACACAGCAACAGAATATAGGAATGGAAGTTGTAATGTACAATTGGAATTCTACTTTTGATTCTCCTTGTATATTGACACCTGGTTGGATAAAGCAAGCTGATGAAATAGAAAGGAACAACTCTAAAAAGAGTAGTATGTTAAATAATGATTGTCCATCGTTTGAAGCTAGACTTAATCAATGCGCAGATGAGATGAATACGGCAAAAGGGAATGAAGGTAAAGATGATGCAATTGTTGAACAGGAAGGTCTTAAAAGGACAAAGAGAAATGTTGAAGCTGTAGTAGGGATTAAAATGAGAGAAAAAAGAGAAATGAAGCATGGGCCTACATTGAAGTCACCTTTTGTACAAAGAGTTGTTGACTTGAAAGATTCAGTTGAGCAAAAAGAAATACTGGTTGCACAAGCCCTTATTGGATTAGGAATGGATAAAAGGTGTAGTTGCATACATGTTAATTTTTTTTATGATTAATTTTGTGTAAAATATCTAATTTATACAACCATGAAAAATGCAGGGAGCTCGTATGCGAATCAAAAGAAGGGTTTGGAATGCATCTACAATATGCCAGAACTCTTGCAGCAAAAGTGAATATCCATTCAAATGTAATCGACTGTTGGAGTGTTGTACTAAACAAATTGGAAGAGAGTAAGGCAGAGTCGTCATATTCTAGACTTTTTTTTACAACAGGCACACTGGTATGCTTTATTGTAACGACCCAAAAATACCACCCAAAAATTTCAATTTTTATTATAACAAAACCCACGAAACTGAGTATCACATAATAAAACCATATGTTGCGTATTTCAAAAACCATAATAAAATACTGTGAGAAAAACTGTGTCACAACTATATCCGAACATATCAAGAAAACTGAATCAACTCCCAGGACAAAACTGAAGTTGTGGTGTGTGCGATGCCATCATCCCGAGCTCTTCCCTTTGTTTGCGGAAGTACCTGAAACCAAAACTGAAACTGTAAGCACGAAGCTTAGTGAGCTCCCCCAAACTACCACATACCAAACAATACATATAAAGCACATACTGGGCCTTGCCCACTGCATCGGACCGAAGTCCAGGCTAACTGGGGCCTTGCCCCCTACATCGGACCGAAGTCCGAAGCTGACTGGGACCTCCGTCCCCTACATCGAACCGAAGTCCGAAGCTGACCGGGACCTCCGTCACCTACATCGGACCGAAGTCCGAAGCTGACCGGGACCTCCGTCCCCTACATCGGACCGAAGTCCGAAGTTGACTGAACATAGCATAAACATATCCACTAGCATGAACACACATTTACTACATCAGTCCGTAGCCCGGATCACATAACACATAAATCCTGTCTGAGCCACGAAGGCATCAAACATGCTAACTACTGCATCGGATCAAATCTGAAAACTACTACTAGCTAAACAGGCTGGCATTGTGGCCTTAGACCCGTTCCTACTAGAAGGAAACTCACCTCGTGAACAGGCTGCTGTGTGTATGGCTCTGGAAGCTAACTGTTGCAGCTCCGGTATCTCCCCGGCTACAATCCATAAACACACTCAATCAGATGCTAATCACTGCATTGGGTAAAATGACTCTTTTACCCCTGGTCAAAGTCAACCCTCCCGGTCAAAGTCAACCTACAGTTGACCTGACTCGCCGAGTTGGGCCGCCAACTCGCCGAGTCCTTAGTCTCACTTCTCAACCCTACTCGTGGCTACTTGTCGAGCATGGCATCGACTCGACGAGTACCCTCTAGATTTAAAAGCTCAGCAATCTGCATCCGGCTCGCCGAATCATATGAAGAACTCGACGAGTTGTTCTTCGATCTAAGAAGATTGTCTTGGACTCGCCGAGTTGTATGAACAACTCGTCGAGTCTCACCACTACTGAGTCTACCCTCCGACTCACTGAGTCCATCCTACTGCTCACTGGCCTCCACTCGGAATCACTCAAAGGGTAAAGATCGGGGACTCGCGACCTGACTCGCCGAGTCCGAAGAACGACTCGCCGAGTCACATGCATGCAGATCCTAAAAACTCGATTCTGATCAAAATCACCGCATACAAATTATAGATCTGAGTCCATAAGGCTGATTTACCACGTAAAGTTTCCAACTTTACGTGTACATACACATGAAAAAGGAGATAAAGGCTAAAAAGGCACTTAGAAGAGTAGATCTAGGGTTATCATGCAAAATGGCTCCATAAAGGTGATAGATCTACGATTTTGGGACTGAAACATGGCTAGATCCGAAGGCTAATAAATCTAATGTGATCTCTCTACTAAGAACAAGCTAAGAATGGCTAAAAGAGGCTAAATATGCTTGTTAAAGAGAAATCAATCATAGAAACATCAGGAATTCGGCTAATACCTCAATGAACTCTGAAATGGGTGCAAGAACTTGGATCTTCTTCTTCTCCTTTGGATCTAGCCTCCTTCTTCTATTCAAAACTTCAAGATTCACACAAGAAATGCTCAAATACTCAAGGAAACGATTAGGGTTTGCTAAATGATGCTCTGAGGGTGAAAGGGACGAGTTTGGGGCTCATAAGGTGGTTTGAATAGGGCGCAAACCCGGGGATTTAGGGTTTATACCGGGCAGGCAGACTCGCCGAGTCCCGAATATAGACTCGCCGAGTCGCCGACCAACACGTGCTCGAAATCTCGTCCCTACTCGACGATTCGGGCCATAGACTCGTCGAGTCCCTCTCAAAAACTTCTAAATAAATGCCACGGAAGCAACGTACCAGGAATGGGGCGTTACATTTATTTTTAAAAATATAAAACAGATTTTTAAAAATTTAATGTTACTTATTGTGTTGTTTAATTGTAATGCCCAACGTGAATCAATGTATGACGAGAGGGTAAACGAAGATGTGAGATAAAAGGAGTTTGAAGTTATGGTCTCCTCAGCAATTGAAGATCTTACAACTGATTCTGAGCTAAAAAAAACGTGGATTTGGTAATAGAAATATGATGATTAAAATGTGATATTACATTTTTTTATTAAGTGTTATATTTTGACTAATATGTTGTAGGTTTTCTTCCCCATTGTTGATGGGAATTACTACCTCATATGTTTTAACCTTAAAAGTTTTTCACTTTTGATAATTGATCAAAGAAGATTGGTGGGGACAGTTGAGTCGATGTATGGGAGCATACCCCGTGTGTTGGTAAGTATGAAAATAAGATCATTAGTATTAATATATGTTTATATGATTATGTAAATTGTTAGTACAATTTGAGTTACAGAATTAATGATTGTCTGTAATGTTTTGTTAGCAGCAAAAAAATTTCTGTCGTTTTCTAAATGATGTCTGTAAGAAGAGGGTGAAGACCCTGATGACAAGGAATGTGGTGGTGTTGAAAATGAAGTGTCAAGCATACAACCGTTCAGATGATGGTGGAATCTATCTTATGCGACATATGGAGAGTTTTATGGGGGATCAAACATCAAAGTGGGATTGTGGGCTAGCTGTGGATTTAAAAACACAAGATATGTATTTACAGAAGTTAAGGTACAAGTATTTGGTGAGGTTGCTGTTGTCTGATCATAATATTTTGAAGTGTGAGTTTGAAAAGGAGTATGCAAAGTTTGTTAAAATGGATAAGGCGACAAGGAAGAGAATAGTTCAGGAGAATCTAAAAGTAGTCTTTGATGAAGCAATTGGTTAAAAGCTGATGGGGAAGCTGCTTGTTTTTTTGGGTCTGGCTTGTTGGTTAGTATTGTTTTGACAAACAATTTCATTTGGTCAGATGGTAGGTTTTTGTTTAGGGTTATTGTAGTATGGATCTGTTTTTGTTATGTGTCTAAAATTATTATGTTGGTTGTGGTTTGAACACTTATTACTACTAGTTATGTATGGATTATTATGTTGACTGTGTTGACTGTTTGATCAATGTGTCTGAAATGATTTAGTCTAAGGTAAAACTGCATTCGATTTTCAGCAATTAATTTTTTTTAGAGTTTTTACTTTGATGGACATGTCGTGGAATGTGATATGAATGTTGTATAATCCAAAAATCTATAAATTCAATAAAGTATATGTAATCCAAAGTTGTAAGTAGAACAACTAAATCATTATAAATTCGCAATTGGCAATATATGTACAATTTTTGTTGACACTTATATGTAAATGTAATGTGTTATAGTTTTTTTGAAAACACGATGAACGTGTATACAGTACAGTACAAGATATGTACATTAAGTGATGAAATTGTCGTACTTGATAATGTATGTAGTATTATAAATGAATGACATTGTGAGGATGCTCTTTTATAGGGGTTTTGCATAATACGACATATTGTTATGTGTGCAACAAAACATTTGTTTGGAAAAACTCAATGTTTTTTCAAACTTTTGGAAACGACACATCATCTATTGAATGTTCTGTAATAGTAAGAATACTAATATCATTCAATCATGAATAAATTTGTACATAAAAACTTATTATAGACTAAGATAAAAATAACATATATAGAGAATTGCAAAACAATATAAACGACAAACAAAGTTCTTATTAGCATTCAAACATGTCTGTAATATGAATATGACAAATCTAAAACAAGCAGATGTGAATAAAAAAAATTAAGTTTAGAACATGAACGCACAATTAAAAAAAATTAAAAAAAAATGCTAAATAAAATTAATTCTTCTTCCCAGGACGTTCTTTGAAAATGTTGTTCTTCTCATCTTCTTTTCTTACAGGGCAATTTCGCCAATCATGATCATTCCCATTGCGACAATAACTGCATCTGGAACCCTTTGATTTTTCTGTTGTCACCTCTCTCGAACTTTTCATTCCTTTTTTAGTACCACTTCCTTTGTTGCGGATTTCTCCAGAATTTTGAATATCCACACTAGTGGGAATGGTAACACCAAGTGTTTTTTCGAACTCTTTATTCTTGTTTCCTTTTTCATGAGTTGTGAAATTGGAAAGGAACTTTGCTTCAAGCTGCTTTATTTCATCCAAGTATTCTTTCAATTTGGTGTGATTATTGCTGAGAGAAGATACACAGTTATCAACAGTATGAAATATATCAAGTGCAACTCTTTGGGTATTCTCGTCAGAATCAGCATAACAAAAACACTTTTTCAATAGTTATGTGGGGATGATGTCCTTCTGCCAGCGTCTTAGTAAATATTTGGAAGGAATCTCTGTGATGTTATATGTCTTCATTACGGTAAAAATGTGGCGACACAAAAACCCAAATTGCTCAAACTTCATACAAGGACATGTAAATGTTTGTGCAGACTTATTGTGTGTGACCTGTATTGAATGAAGTGAAGAATAGTTATTAAAAAAAATATATGAAACTTAAAAGAGTAAGATTACAAGTTTCAATAGCAATTACCTTATAAGTAGACTCACGTATAGGTATATCCCATTGATCATCATTTTCAACTTCTGGATCAAGCTGAGAAGCATTTGCATTAGAAGGAATGTAATGAATAAATTCTTTGACAAGACACTCATCAACATCATCGAATGTGCTGATCGAAATTTGAGTACATGAAACCATAGACAAGTACATTTCATTTTGAACTTGACGAAAGACAGTGCGAGTGTAAAACATAGAGGCATTCCTCTCGATCTCAAATGGTGTCCTCATTTTTGAATGTTTGTCGTTAGTTTTGAAGTCAAAAGATGACTGAGTGAATCTTTGCTTCTCCATAACAGCTTCAAATGAAATCATGAAATGGACAAGCGTAGAACCATAATGTGTGTTCTGGTGAAATGCTGAATTCTCACTTTCAGAACGAGATGTGGTTCGCATTAATCCTGGTAAAGGTACATGCTTGAAAAATGCAGGTATCCAGAAATGTCTCAATCCATGCATATCATCCAACCATTTATTATCGGTGAGCTTATATTCATTCAATAATGACTTCCACCCTACCACAAAGTCATCAACTTCAAGCCTAGAATTCTATATCAAGAAGTTGAACTTTTTAGGAAACTCTGGATTGTTGACAATGTTCAAAGAAACCTGTGAATTTGTAAATGTAATATATGTAATCAAATATAAAAACAAAAACATTCTGATTTGAATACACCAATAAATTGATTGTTTTATTGGTAAAATTATATTACATAGAGAATAATAAATACCTTCAGTGGCAATTTAGATGTGATATGCCACATGCAAAGCCTATGAATCGATTGTGGGAAAACAGTTTCGATGGCTTTCTTCATTGCAGGGTCTTGGTCGGATAAAACCAACAAAGGTTGTTTGCCAAAAGCTTTAAGAAAAGATTTCAACAACCATATATAGGAATCAGTGTCTTCTCTGCTCAACAAGCCAGCACCAAAAGTGACACACCTCTTGTGATTATCAATTCCAGTAAATGGGACAAAAACCATATGGTACCTGTAAAAGTATTTGAATTAATATGTATATTATTAATAAGTAGAAGTATAATAAACTATAATCATTTACAACCTGTTAGTTCGGAAAGTAGCATCGAAAGAAACTACATCACCAAACTCTTTATAATTTATCTTGGATGTTTCATCTGCCCAAAAAAGAGCATTCAACTGCTTATTCTCAACTCGATACTCAAAAGAAAAATTCTTAACATTTTCTTTTCTGTTATTCAGCTTGTCCACTAGCATCTGAGCATCACTACCACCTATAAAGCAATTGAGATCCCTCCTGTAATTTTTGAAGTCGTCAATTAGACCGCCTACAAAATTGTATCCACCAAGAATACTTGTATACAGCCAGTGAGCTATGGTTGCACCAATATTCTGAGTAGACATTGTAAGAATGAAAGATTTTTGAGTGTCATCCAGCTGCCTATGATGACGTGAAAACAACATATGGTCCCTTGGTATAAGTGGATGATTGTGTTTTTCTTCAAATTCATATAACAACCAGTTTGTAGTTCCAAGAAAAATTTTAAAACGTATACGTGCCTTGCATCCGGTCCTACTAGTGTCAACCCTTCTCTTAATTTTACTTGTTTTTGGGTCCAAAGTATCAACAAGAGATGTATTTGGAAAACCTTCCTTGTTACATAGCAGATATTTCATGTAGACCATACCACGCTTTTTTTTGTTTGTTGACTTTCTAACATCAAAACTTGCTGCATATGCATATCTTCTGTACATGTCTTCAATTGCATCATCAGATGGGTATTTATGGTTTATTATTGGCTTGAGATCATTAGGGACATAAGGAATCCAATACGATTTACCAGCTATTACCAAGTATTGATCAATGTCTGTAACATCTAATAACCATGACAAGTTAATAACATAATACAAATAACAAATCAACAAATCAAATAAACTTAAATAGATAGTATATGATACTGATTGTAATTTTTTTGATAGTATTCTAACAATATACAAAATTGTGTAATGTAATCGACACATTTTTTAAACAAACTTAAAGAAAACAAAAAAAACAAACATACCAGGAACTTGAATGGATTGATCAATATTTTCAACTTGTGGGAAATCTCGTAGATTGTGTTCAGCCATGATGTCGACTTTCCCAAATGCGGTATTATCATCATCAGTCGAACAATAATCATCATCACTAGACATAAAATCATCCTCGACTGATGCAGTTTGATGGTAATTGATTTCGTCCTCTTCATTGATCGCGTTTATATCATCAAACTCGTTGAAGTATGACAAATCCATTAATTGAATCTTACGGACACCTTTCAGACCGACTAAACTTGAATATCCGATTCGGGTTGCTAATATTGAGGACTGACACACACGATTGACGATTGAAGAATCCATAAATGTTTGATAGATATAATATAAAACATTCCTTAATTATAGGAGTTTGATTGATATACTCTTTAAAGTTGATTAAACAATCAAACCTTACCTTTATTAATGTAAAATATTATAATTTTTATATTTAATTAATTAAATAAATTAATTGGCTGAGATTTGTCCTCGTGTTCTCACTTTAAAAATGGTTCTCATTTGAACTTTTATATATATATATATATATATATATATATATATATATATATATATATATATATATATATATATATATATATATATATATATATATATAATAAAGAGTTCCACTCATACCCACATGGATGGATGACCTCTTTCCTTCGGCCAGTACAAAGAGTAAGAACGAAGTTTTAAAAAAAATGTTGGGAAATATTCAAAAAAATCCCAAACTTTTGGGAAAAGTTACACTTTTGTCCCAACATTTTTTTTGAACAAAAAAACCCAGGAAACCGGGTAAATTGAACATTTCGGCCCTATTTTACCGGTGACCTTCATTTAGCCGGTTAAATTGGCTTATGTGGCAAGGACTTGCTGGGTGGTTGGTGAGTTATTTAATGGCCTTGTATTAAACTCTAAATATAGTGGAAAACTTCATCCGTGCCCTAGCAGACAACGATTGAAGCAGGAGAAGTGGAGGCAGGAGCAGTGGAGGACCAAGACAAATCTCTTCTTCGTCTTCTTCATCTTCAATGAATCGTCTCAGAAAGAGGTGCTACTGTGGTGATCCTGTGGGAAGATGGACTTCATGGACTCCATTAAACCCAGGAAGAAGGTTTATAGGATGCCCAAATTACCAGAATGGACTCAAAGATTGCAAGTACTTTCGTTGGATGGATCCTCCTCTACCAAGCCAGTGGTATGCAGATCTGTTATTAGTATTACACAACAATGTCAATTTGGAGAACCATCGAATATTTGGGGAGTTTGGTCAAGAACAACCAGCTAAGAACTTTTTTGGAGACGTTGTGGAACAAACAATGGCACAACAACCAATTGCACAACAAGCAGTGGACAGAGGAAGATGAAAATCATTGCTTTACGTCTCTGTGGTTTCTTTTGTGTTTTTGTTGGTTATGTTGATGGATTGGTAGGATAGAAAGTTGTTTTAATGTATTTTGGTTGTGTTTGTTTTGGTTATGACTAAGGGTTGTTAGTTTACTATGAATGTAGTATCTTGTTACTCATATGATTATGAATGAAGTATCTAGTTTATGTATGAACTTTAAATGTGTTGATTGTAATCAATGAATGGAATCAAAGTATGACTGTAATAAGTTAATAATGGACTTACTAGACAAACGGATCAATACATAATGGAGTCAATCATGCATGACCAGAATCATGCATAACTAGATATGGCTTTCAACCTTGACAGGTATGGCTTTCAAGAATGGATGGCCACATTCATGGGAAGATTTCAAAGGTTTAGTGTCTGAAATGACAATTTTACCCTTACATCAATTTTAACATAAGAGGATTATGGAGGCAATTAAAAGAAAGGGAAAATAAAATAGAACATGTAGTAATATTAACCAAAGCCAGAACAAGTTTAACATAAGAGGACTAGAATCATGCATGACCGGAATCATGCATAACTAGTATCCATATAAGCAAACATTGTAAGCACAGTAATGTATGCATGACTGGAATCTATAAAACAAGGAATCAATATAACCAAAGGGAACATAAACATTGTTAATCATAGAACATGTAGTAATATTAACCAAAGCCAAACAATTTGTATGGCAAGTTGTGTAAATGCCCAAAAACATGATCAAGGGGCCTAAAGCCTATAGTTTATATGGATATAAACAAAAGGGGCTATCAACAAAAGGGGCTATCAACAAAAAGGGCTATCAACAAAAGGGGCTATCAACATTTGCCCAAGCCCAAAAGTTTTATACATGTTCTTAACAAAAGTAGGGATTAGAAACACCCTAATCTAGACTAAGGGGTTGGATGAACTCATCCCCTTTCCATTCTTGAAAGCTACCACCTTTTGCAACTGGATCTCTGTTATCCTTTCCAAAGGCTTCCTCCTCCTGACTTGATTCACTTTGCTCCTCTTTGTAGTCCTCCTTCTGACTTGATTCAATTGTTGTGTGATAGGTATTTCTCTCTCTCTCCATCCATCCTTTCCTCATTCATCATTACCTCACCCATCCCTGGCTCATCTATGCCATCCTCCCTATTCATCCTTTCCTCATCTCTAAGTACTTGATTTGTAGGGAGTTCTTCAACTGTTATTTGGCTAGCAATTCCAACATCCTGTAACAAGCTGTGACATCCCCAAAAATCACGGCCAGAAAAGACCGATTTCATTTATGCTTTTGAAAATAATTTCAGAGTAAATCCTTTTGATTTAAAAGTGTTGCGGAATTTGTTCCCAAAACAAAACATGATAAAATAATATTTATCAAAGCATTTCATCAAGAGATGCATTTTCATTATATAGTCAAAACTCGGGATGTCATGTTCCGATACAGACCATAAAGCATAAACGATAACATTACAAGTCATTCAGCAAATATATACATATACAGACTTGTAAACAAAACAACTCGATGATCCATCCATCTTACGCCCTTGCGCCACTTCCTGTAATACAAATAAAACTGAGTGGGTCAGGCTTGGGAGCCTAGTGAGCATATAGGTTTTTCAACCCACAATAAATAAATTATATTTAATTTCACCAACCAATCACTATCCCGATTACCCATTCCCGTTATCCTCACTTTACGTCCCTAAAATAACATCTATCTCAAGGGACCTAATCTAGGATTGTCATCGGGACGGACATTACTGCTAAGGGGTTTCCTCAACAATAGATATCCTAAAGGCAACCATGAGGGGGATAGAGTACACCGGTGACCACATCGTTCACAACACCTATAGGTTATGAACCTGCTAGCGTTCCACTGGACTGTCTAGAAAGAGTCTGTGGTCGTTATCCATACTCCGCTGAATAACTAGATCAACAACAACAACAACATCAAGGCCTCTCATCTGTTTATTACACACCAACTATCTACCCATGTTCTACCCAACATGTAACAGCCCAAAATCTCAAGTATTGTTAAATTGCATTTTGGGGGTGTTTTAAAGGGGAGACTCGACGAGTTGGAGCCAGACTCGCCGAGTAGGGTCGCAGGTTTGGTCGCGGGTTCACGACTGGACTCGACGAGTCCAGATATGGACTCGGCGAGTCGACGCTGTTCAGTGGAAAACCCTAGCCGTTCAGTTTGGGACGTATATAAGGGATCTTATGCCTCCATTGTTCGCCTTTTTGGCCGACTGAGAAGGACCCTAAATCGGTTGTGGGCATCCAGAACAAGGATTGAAGACCATTGGTGATTTGAGGAAGTTATTGTCCAAGAAGGAGAAGGTTTTGGCTATTGGGACAGCAAGGGAATCACGTTTTGAGGCTTGGGGACACTGAGAGTGCATGATTCAGGTAACCTTTCGGATTATTTTCTGTTATGTGAATGTGTGCATGGATTTAGGGTTTGTGAAACCCATTTGGAGATTAGATGGATTGTTGTGTTGTTATCCAACGTTTATAACCCTGTATTAGGACCCTTAGAGGTCCAGAAGGTCCCATGTTTGTATATTCGAGAATATATGTATCTCAGGAAGCAGTTCGATCGACTGCATGGCGTAGACTCGCCGAGTCGGATGATCAGACTCGGCGAGTAGCTTGAAGATTTACTGGGACTCGCCGAGTTGTTCTTCAGACTCGGCGAGTGGAGTCGGGGTGGCCCCGCGATTCTTCCAGGAGTGACTCGTCGAGTCAAAGAGGATACTCGACGAGTAGAAGGGGAATCTTAGAGGATTGAAGGACGACCAGACTCGCCGAGTCGCCAGGGAACTCGCCGAGTCCGGTCGAGCTGACAATGGACTGTTGACCAGAGTTGACTGGTGTGATTTCTTAGGGTCAGTTAACGTGGAAGATAGAAGTATTAAAAAGAGATATATGATGAGACAGGGAGCTTGTAGCTCGGAGGATCAAGTGCAAGAGATTTCAGGAGTTGCTATCTTCCAGTGTCCGCGAGGTGAGTCTTCTCACTATACTGTACCCGGAAGGGTTTGACTGTGTGACCGGAAGGTCGGATATGATATGTGATATGTATGCTATATGTGTTAAGTTATCTGTTATATGTGCTATGTATGTTATGGGCCGGAAGGCGATTATATTATGGGCCGGAAGGCATTATGTTATGGGCCGGAAGGCGATATGATGTGTGATGGACCGGAAGGTCGGCGTGGGTAAGGCCGGAAGGTTTACCCAGCAGGGACGGAAGTCCCCTGAGACACATGTGGACCGAAAGGTCCGGGCCGGAAGGCAATGTTATGTGGACCGAAAGGTCCGGGCCGGAAGGCGTATGTGCGTAAGGTATATTGGGGAACTCACTAAGCTTCGTGCTTACAGTATTTATGTTATGTTGTTTCAGGTTCTTTCAGTAACGCGGAATGGCATCGGCTCGATTGTACACACCGAGGAAAGAGTTGTATTTTGGAGGATCCTGGTTGTCTATTCAAATGGAAATGGAACTATGTTTTGTAATTCGAATATGAATAAGATTTTTAAACAAGTGATTTAATATTAAATTGATTATTTAAATGAAAAATTTTGTTTTTGGAAATCACGGTGTTACACAACATATTAGTAGATAAAAATATATATTTTTTCATACATAGTTTAAAACCTATATATCATTTTCATTCAATACATATTCCACATAACAGATGAGGCACACCCACATAACACGTATTTCATAGAAAGTAAATCAGATCTATGAAATAGAAGAGAATGAATATACATTCACACTTATAACAACAAAATTATACACATAAACAACAATATACTTAATACACTCAAACCATACTTGTATTATTATCGTGTTTATGAAAGGTAGTATACACTCACTTGATCAGAAGACAATCAGACAACACTACGGCTTGCAGAAGTAGTAATCCTCAGCAGATCTGGAATATCTCTACAAAAATCGAACTTCTCGCGGGCAAAGCTTCGGCTCGGGAACCGCACTTCTCAGGATCTCGGGACTTGCTTCGGGGCTTGAGAATAATACCGGGGCTTCGGGGTATTTCTGGCACGCAAATCGATGCAAAACGGGAGAGAGAAGAGAGAAAAATAGCAAAGAACTCGGTTGCCCTCGCATCCTATTTATAGGAGGTTGGAGCCTTGGAGTACGCGGGGCGTACGCCTGTACGCGGGGCGTACTCGTCCGAAATCGTCATGGCGTTCGTCATCCGAAGAACTCGAGTGCGAAGGTCGTCATGCTTCGCTGTACGCGGGGCGTACAGCAGTACGCTGGGCGTACGTCGGATATGCCCGGTGACTCCCCTTCGGATAATACCGGGTTTAATAATTAAATTTAATTATTAATTATTTAATAAACTTCGAAAATTCATATCTTCTTCATACGAACTCCGTTTTTGACGTTCTTTATATCCACGCGTAGGTGAGACTACACTCTACAACTTTCGTTTAGACTCTGTCGGCTAATTCTAAATTTATTTTTATTATTTATTTTTAATAGGCCGGGACAGAAAACTTCGTTATAAATTCATAACTTCTTCGTTTGACATCCGTTCTCGCCTAACTTTTCATCGCTTCGATACCAACAATGAGACCTTCGATCCTCGTTTAGATTGCTTCGGCTAAAAACCGCTCGATCTCAAATCAAGTATTTCAGGCTGCATACCGCTAAGTCGAAACTTCAGAAAATCATAACTTCCTTATACTAAGTCAGATTTGGGCGTTCTATATATATTCGGAAACCTCGTTTCAACTACTACAACATTATCCAAAGATATCAAGTATATTTTACACTTAAATTTTGATGCTTATTTTTATTCTTAATTAATCTAACCACATAATTAAGCAATTAAGCACAAAACACATAATACTCAAATAATACACTTCTATTATTTCAAAACGGGTTACAAAGGTTAACCTAGACTATTATATCAACATTAATGACAGGCCTAGAAACATAGGCGTTACACAAGCATAACAAAAAGACCAGTTAGCAAGATTTAACATCACAAAATGAATAATGAGAAAGAAAGCATACTTGTGACATAGCAACATCCACATCTTCAATTTGTTGTACTTCTGCTTCACTTAATCCAAGACCTTCAATTTGTTGTAATTCTGCTTCACTAAGTCCAAGACAGTCCATGATCTCTTCTGTAGTGTATAAAGATTTCCTTAGGTTGTCAATTGTTAAGCTTATATGATTGTGAAAATCTGGACTTGCATCATTTTCACTCTCAACATTTGGAATGACAACAACTTCAGGCTCACATTTAGGAAACTCAGAAGTACCCTCCCCATATTCTGTTTGGACTCCTTCACTAGATCCCCTACCATCACCTCTATTGCCTCTTCCACTAGATCCCCTACCACCACCTCTACTCCTTCTTCCACCAACCCTTCCACCAGCCCTTCCACCACCTCTAGATCCTATTTTAGCTCCTGACCAATTAACCAAATCAGGTTCCAACCTAGGCCTACCCATTTTTTTCTTTGTTTGAGGTTCTGGAACCACTGTAGGATTCTTGCATGATGTTTTATTGTGTCCCCTTTGTAGACAATTTTTACACTGGACAGTTCTACCCTTGCTTGACACTTGAGAGTACTTGTCTTGATTTTCTGAAACATGTCTTCTTCTTTTAACACTAGGCCTTCCTGGCATCCTCCTTTCAATGGGTGGAAAGGGCTTAGTGTAACTTGTTTCTTCCCATAAGATACTTCCATTAATTGGGTGTATATTCTGATCATAAGTTGCCTTGTAATTATTCTTGCTGAACCAACTACTTATAAAGTTAACTGGATCTTGATTGGTGTACAATATTGCCACTTGTGCATGCACACAAGGTATTCCTGAAAGTTCCCATAATCTACAAGCACATATTTTTTCCTTCAAGTTAACTCCATAGTTCTGAAACCCATTCCTTACTTCATATTCATTCACTCCACTTGGAACTGCATGCCAACTTCTGCAAACATATAAGATAGAACATTAGATGCAAACACATAAGATAGAACATGTAAAAACAAAACAATTGAGAATACTTACTTAATGTCTTCTCCAAATTCTTCCATCTTTGTTACCGCGGAAGGACAAACTTCACCAACCCAGTTTTCAGCTTCTTGTTTCATATTGAAAACGCTTTTCCATCATGTAAAGCCTAATCTCTTCAAGCATAGTCAGCAAAGGTTTCTTTCTTGCGTCTACAATGATTGCATTGAAACACTCAGCAATCCCATTCTTTACAGCCTCGCAAGCCAAGCCAGTAGAGAAATAATCCCTGCACCATGAAGTTGGTTCCCTTGCCATGAGATGATCATAAGCAGCAGAACTTATTGCCCTAATCCTTTCCATATTAAACTTTAAATCTCCTTCTGTGGTAGATTTTGCAGCTGCCCAAAACATGTTTCTGAACTACACTCCACTATAAACTTTTCTGAAATTGGCATAGATATGCCTTGCACATTGCATGTGCTCAACATATGGTATAATATCCTTACTAGCTTCAACAAGACCCTATAACATGAAAAAAAAAAAAAGTTAATTAGCAACACCATACACTATTGTAAATAATGAAAAATAAAGAGATAGTTACTTTACCATGTGTTGGTCACTGATTACACACACGCCCTTTCCACCCTGCAATCCAAGATCATCATTAACCAAATCCAGGAACCATTTCCAGTTGTTCTTGTTCTCTACATCAACAACTGCCCAAGCTATAGGATACACCTGATTATTGGCATCCCTACCTATTGCAGTTAACAATTCACCCTTACACTGTCCCTTTAAAAAAGAACCATCCAATCCTATTACCTTACGACATGCCCTTTTCCACCCCTCTCTTATTGCTTTAAAGAAAATGTAGAATCTATGAAATGTTGTGGTATTATCAGGGTTTACAGTAACTGTAATCCTAACTGTGCTGTCTGGATTGGACCTTAGTAGCTCGTGCCCATAATCCCAAACTCTTGCGTAGTGGTCACTCAATTTCCCATGAATTATTGACAGTGTCATCATCCTTGATCTATAACACTTTGACCATGAAATTTTGCAATGAAATTTACTTTGTATAATTACCTGCATCTCTTTCCATTTTAAATTAGGTTTCCTAATCAACTCCTTCACAAATTTCCTAGCTAACCAGGTAGGATCCATAAGCCTTGAATTGTTAAAATTCCTAACACATTTATGAATGTCTATCATCTTTTTTACTTGGAAAGACCTTTCAGTAGTCATCCAAGAAGCCCTAACCACAAATGGACACTTCTCAGGATCACTTCCACATATTGCCACTAGTCTAACACTATCACATTTTTTTAAACGGATTTGAAAACCCTTACTAACAGCATAGCTGGTCAAACACAATTTCAGTTCATGTGGGGATTCATACCTTTCACCAAGCATTGGTCTCATTTTGTTCCATTTCACCTTTGGATTGTGGGTGGAATACTCAAATTCCTCATCACTACCTTCCTCGTTACTATCTTCTAGATAATCTTCATCTGATTCTTCTTTAGTGATTCCAGTTTGAGCATTATTTCTAGTTTGAGCATCATTTTCAGTTTGAGCATCATCTACTACCTCGTAATCGTCTTCTTCACATAGAATATTGAGAAATTCGTCTTTGCATCTGGAAGCTTGTTTCTTTTTGAAGTACGCATCCAGCTCCACATCTATTGTATCAAAATCATGGATGTCATCCATGATTTCAACTGCACGGGGGTAAAAAACCCTAGTTACTGAGGGGAGGGAGAAAGTGAAATGAGAGAGGTAAGTTGTACTGTGTATGTATGTGTGTAAATGAGATCGATTAAACCCACATAAACAAGTCCTTGCCACATAAGCCAATTTAACCGGCTAAATGAAGGTCACCGGTAAAATAGGGCCGAAATGTTCAATTTACCCGGTTTCCTGGACTTTTTTGTTCAAAAAAAAATGTTGGGACAAAAGTGTAACTTTTCCCAAAAGTTTGGGACTTTTTGAAGATTTCCCAAAAATGTTTAATAAAGTTTATTCGACGTCAAAACATAATAAACTTATTAATTTATATCGTATGTGTTTGTGTTGAGCTTGGTTTAAAGGGTATATTTGTCAATTTCTTTCATGGTGAAATAAGGAGTTTTTGATAAATAAGGGTTAAGTGATTAATCAAAAAATGACTTATTGGAGGTTCCAAATAGCTTTAAGTTGTTTTTTTAAAACTTTTTACCCAAGCAGTCTTTTTAGGCTATACAGATGTGGAACCAGTAATACATCAAAAAAACTTCTTTTAAGCTTTACGAAACACCCTCTAACACTGTGGCGGCCATTATTAGTTTAATTATGTGGTTAATAGCAGCTACACCGCCTCAAGTTCTCCTTCCTTTACCTCATTCTTCTCTCATCACAACGTGTGTGTATATATATATATATATATATATATATATATATATATATATATATATATATATATATATATATATATATATATATATATATATATATATATATATATATATATATACTTAGAGGTGGTAAAAATTGACACGACACAAAACCCGACACGAACCCGACACGAAATAAACGGGTTTGGGTAAGATTCAACCCGTTTAAATAAACGGGTTGACACGACACGACACGAAAATTAAATGGATAAGGTTAGGGTTGAAAATTTCAACTCGAATATGACTCGAAAATGACCCGTTTATTTATATGCAAGTATTTTGAATTATTTAAATAAACTAGAGAGATACAAAATCAAAACTATAAGTAAAAGAAAGCCTTCAAATTAAATTGTTTTGTAATGTTGAAATGACTTAGCCATCTAGATAAAGACTTCATTTCAGTTTTTCATTTTCTCCAAACTACCCAGTCTCTTTCACCACTCCCGCATTCTCAAGACCTTTGTCATCCGTCTCCCTAACTCCCACTCTTTTAATTTTGTCATCTGAACTTGCTATGACTTCAACTATTCTGCCTCCAAAGTATTAACTTTTCTTTTTTTCCTACCTAACTCCTACTCTTTCAACATGCTCAATCTTTTAACCTCACATGACACGACATATTTCGAGCTATAGCCCTAACCCGAAACCCGACACGAACTGGAAATGAAAATAAACGGGTTGACACGACACGACACGTTAATTAAATGGGTCGGGTTAGGATCAAACACTTTCAACCTGTTTAGTGTTTCGACACGACACGAACCCGACATGACACGACACGATTGCCACCTCTATATATACTAGTCGTTTACCCGCGCAATGCGAAAGGTTGCAATAACTTTGTTTCAGCAATTAGTTTCATTTCGGTGAATAGTTTCTAAACGAAAGTTAAAAACTTCAATAAATAGATTTATTACGACGATTTGTTTCATTGCGGAAACATGTAAAAATCCATAAATGATACAATGAAATAGACGATGATTGTGCATTGTTAGGTTAAAAATAAATGTTTATTTTTATCTTTCATAAAAAATAAAGGTACGATTTTTTGTTTCAAACTCTTTTGTATGTTGTTTTCGTTTAACATATAAGTTGCATTATTATTTTGTATTAAAAAATAAAATTATATTATTGTTTTGGATAAAAGCATGTAGGTAGTTTCTTATTAAAAATCAAAATATGTCAATATTTTTGAGTTTTTTTTTAAAAAAAATAGGGCAAATTACACATCTAATCCTTTTATAGGATTTTTTATATTATCTACATTTTTCTATTTTCTTTGTGGTACACATATTAAGTTATAATATGGAGCCTTTGTATTTAATAATTTATTGATTATTAATCAATATTGTAGTATTAAAATATTTGGTTTCCGGTCAATTTAAATCATACATGTTTGATTTTTATTGTCAAGAATTATTAATCATTCAGTTTGTTTTTATTTAAGACTTACTTTCTTGTTTTGTCAAATATTTTCAAATATAAAAATATTGATAAAAAACATGTAAAATGCATAGTTTTATTTTCTTCATATTGAAATTATTTTTGATAATTCTAATTTTCAGATTTGATATAAATGACGTGTATATATGTATAATAATGCTTATTAGCATTTTATTTAGAAAGTAAAAGTTTTAAATTTCAAAAAAAAAAAAACAATGAATAACTTTGTCTCGGTCATTTTCACTTTTATATTAATAATTTATATTAACTAGTAAAGAACCCGTGGCTACGCCGCTTTTGGGGTAATATGGAAAAAATCGGCCAACTTTAAAAGATATGTGCTGAAATTGTAAATCACCATAAATAGGAGACAAAGCCGACAACCCCTAAAATTAGATGTCAAAAGTGCACAACGAAAAGAAGGGACATTGGTGGAGAAAATTAAAAAATGTCGTGACAATAATGTTGAAGTTGTCAAAGTTGGGAAAATATGGTGCAAAATTTTAAAGGAGGTTTTTTGTGTTTTTTATATCAAAATGTAAAAGTTTTGACTATAAAGACAAAAAGTGTCAAATTTATTAAAGATTTGAGGCAAAAACACCAAAATGTAAAACCTTTGACTATAAGGACTAAAAGTGTCAAAGTCATTAAAGATTTGTGGCAAAAACCTTAAGGAAGAAAAACTTAATTACAAGACGAAAATGTAAAGATTTTAATTTTAGGGACTACAAGTGTCAAATTCAGCAAACTTTTGTGGCAAAAACCTAAAGCCTAAAAAAGTATTATTCCTAAGCTCCTTTGGATTTATATATATATATATATATATATATATATATATATATATATATATATATATATATATATATATATATATATATATATATATATATATAACTAACTTGTAGGACTGTTCATTATTTGGATAAAACTGAATTGTCCAATTAGACAAATTGGATTGGACTATTTAGTTTAGATATTCAGATTTTTGGATTGGTTTTCAACAAAACTGATTTACTATTTTGAATTTGGGATTGGTTTTGGTTTATAAAATATGAACCGAATAATCCAGAAAAACCGAATAACAATTTATTATTTATTTATTTTTAGTTTAACTATAACTATTTATTAATTTTATAATTTATTTTTTCAAATAAGTTCAAAAAGTTTCATCTAATAAAAAAAATTAATATGCATTTTTTCTTAAAAGTTTTTATCTATTGAATATTAAACTATAATATACATTCTTAGTAGTTTATAAATTTTAAATCACAACTAAATATTTTTTTTCTTATTCTATAAAAATTGGATAATATTATAATTATATGTCATTATAAAATGTTTTTGTTTTTAAAACCAAATTATAAAAACTGATTCAACCGAATTGTAATTGCATCGGATCGGATCGGATTTGAATTTAGTTTGGATTATTTGGATCCATATTTTGAAAACTAAAATCAATTTGGATATACTTAATCGGATTGGATCGAACCGATCCATCCAAACGAACAACCCTACTAACTTGTATTTTTGTGTATTTTGTATAATAGAGATAAATATTATAATCAATATTATTTGCCATAGGGTCCAAAAAGTTTTCGACTTGCATGGAAGATCCAAAATCAAATACTTTCCGTGGTTTTAGTCCTAAAATTAAGAAATTTCTGTGTTTTTGGTCCTAGGGAAACTTGAAAAGACGATTTTACCCTTCTAATTTCCTTTTTGTATTTTTTGTATTTTTATTTTAATCTTTTATCAATTAAAAATAGAAAAGAAAAGAATGGCCCACTTTTTTTTTCTCTCTCTCTCTCTCTCTAATGACCAAGAAGCCCACGACTCAGACTCTTCCTCTCCCTTCGTATACTCCTCCCTAAACCCAATGACACCACCATGATCCTCTAAACCCATGGTCATCGACACCATTGTCAGCCATCGCTACAGCCACATTTGGTTCGCAATTTGTCCCGATTAGCCCTCGAATGCCATAACTCCCCAGAATCGATTCAATCTACGATTGTGGGTGTTGGTGTTATTCCATTTTTCTGATTTGAATGTGGCGGCGATCTTTAACCCAGATAAACCTATTCATCTCATGCTCAAATTGATTCAATCTATGAATGCAGTATAGATATACCATATTCTGAATTCTTTCATCTGATTAATCCAGATGGGTGTCTTGGTCAAGAAGAAGATAAGAGAGACATGGAAACCTTATCCTTCAATTATAGGTTCAAGGTCCAACTAAACCCAGATGAATCGATTTGAATCGATTCAACATGAGCCTTGTAAATTCAAGGCTTGACTTCCATGGATATTGCAAATCTAGGGGTTGTAAAACTAAGATTCAGACCTGCAAATTGATTGTAGAGTGTTTGTGTGTGTGTGTGTGTATCTATGGATATTGAAAATATTGGTTTCCAACGAAGCACACACACATACAAATTTTTTGTTCTGAATTTTTTCTTGAGTTGCAGGTTTTGTATGAGAGAGAGAAAGAGATGGACAAAGAAAAGGTCAACTTAACTCTCTTCCAGAATTGGTATTCCACTAACCCTCTTGATGATTCCTTACAACGGGTATCATATTGTTTTGCGATAGGGCTACAATCAAGACTCACTAATCTTCACTGATAAGAATACTAGCATCAACAAAACTCATCTGGAGAGGATATAAGTCTGAACATCGGTGTGGATGAATGAAGGTTAGCAAGAAATCAACCAACACCGTTTTCGATACCCCAAATCAGAACCAATAGCATCACTGCTTCTTTTTGCTCCATTTAATCAATCTAAATTCTATAAAATCTTGTATTCTCCAATAGACATACCTGCAGCCATGTTTGTTCTGGATTGTGCATAAAACCCCCAAATTAGATGTTGGAATTGCTAGGGTGGACGGTGATAAGAAAGTCGTTGAACTTGTTCTACTTAGAGATGCATCTCTGATAAAGAGGTCATCAGATTTACAGATAGAGGAAGAAGAAGATGGAGACAGAGGAAGAAGATGAACTTAGAGAGAGAGAGAGAGAGAGTTGGGGGGAGAGTAGTTGATTTTATTTTTTATTTTTTTCATAATTATTAAAGAGGGTGATAATTTATTTATTTTATTTTTTATGATTATTTAAATACTAAAACAAATTATAAAAATGTAAAATAGAAATAATAAGGGCAAAATAGTCAATTTAATCTTTTTATGACTAAAATCACAGAAAATTTCTGATTTTGGACCATTAATGCAAGTCGAAAAGATTTTGGACCCCATCCAAAGTTTTTTACAAACCACAAGGACCAAATTTGTAGTTTTGTCATCCACGTTTAATCTCAATAATAAAAGTGGAATTGTAACCTTCAATTTTAAATTTTGAATCGCGTCTAGCATTTTCAATTTTCCACAATATATGGGACACGTTTTTTATTTGGTATAATAGATAAGGATTCATTAATTTCTCTTTTATTTTATGCATAATATATTTTTAATTTAAATCTTTGTCTATCTTTTCCACTCAAATATGGTTAAGTTATAAATTTAATATTATTTTATTGGTTGTTACTTGTATTATTGGCTAAATCGTTTGGACGTCTTAAAAAAATAATATTTTTATATTGAAGTTATTTTTAGAAACTAGTGAGATTTCTTTTATAATATATATATATATATATATATATATATATATATATATATATATATATATATATATATATATATATATATATGGAGAGAGAGAGAGAGAGAGACAGAGTACGAACTTAAATTTTGGTAGGAAGCACGAGGATAATTTTTTACCCGATGATTAAAAATATAAATGGTCAAAAAAAAATTTTTTTTTTTTATCGTCAAAATCTCGATAGATGATATGAAGTTTTTGTAATTATATGTTAGATTTTGTCAATTTTCGGGCAAAGTTTATTTTATTAGGGGTTAAAAAATGAAAATGATCAAATAAAAATGAAAACAAATAAAAAAAAAAAGATAAAATTTCTATCCAAAATGATCCCACGCGCGCGCGCTCCCTACTCTCTCTCTCTCTCTCTCTCTCTCTCTCTCTCTCTCTCTCTCTCTCTCTCTCTCTCTCTCTCTCTCTCTCTCTCTCTCTCTCTCTCTCTCTCTCTCTCTCTCTCTCTCTCTCTCTCTCTCTCGTCATGTGTCACATTTTCATTAGATGTGTATTTTTTTTTCCGTTTAGGTTTTCAGGCATAAATGTTTTTTTCTTTAAAAAAAAATCTAAATAACTAAAGTTTTTAAAATTTATCTTCTACAAAATTAGTACAATCATGAAAATTTGAATTTTTTTGTTAATTTTTTCTATTTATAAAAAAAAAACCCAGAAATAAATTCTTCAAAAACTTTTAAAATTTAAGGAATACTTCTATTTACTATTCTAATAACTTTGTAAAAAAAATTAAAAATAAGGTGTTTTATATACTAAACTTGATTTTAAAATATTAAAATGTTTTTTTTAATGTTGAAAATAATATGATCCAAATAGAGATAATTCAAAATATTTATGATTTAAAAATATTATGATTTAATATGTTTATGATCTTTAACTTGTTATGATATAAAAATATTTTGATTCAAATATTTTATGATCCTTCATTGTTAGTATATCTTTTATAATTCAAAATAAAATGATTCAAAATATATAGTGATCCAAATATTGTATTGAACAAAATTTTTATTTAACTCAATATATTGCGATCTAAAATCATATGATTTATAAATGATATTATCCAAATTATTATGATTTAAAATGATATAATCTAAAATTTTATGATTTAAAATGATATGCTCCAAATTTTTATCGTCTAAATTAATATAAATCCAAAAATGTATGTTTCATAATATCGTTATAGTTTGAAACTTTTTATAATGGTTAAACATCACAAACTCGAACCAATATTTAACTCAAACAATAAAAGGAAATAAAATATAAACAAAAAGAATAAAAAGAATAAAGAAACAAAAATAAATAGAAAACCTGAAAAACCTAGTTTATAGGGATTAAAACCGAATATACTATTTCCTAAAAAAGTTTTTTTTTTAATTAAAAAGATAATAACAAAAATTACAAAACGAAAATGAAAAAAAAAACTCATTTAAATGACGTTCCATGAATGTTCATCGCACATTATTATTCCTTCGATGTCGTATTACATTCCATGGACGTGCTTCACTAGCGAACACGTCATGACCAAGTAATAAGTTTGATATTTGTGTCATTGACAAAATGATAGTGGAGAATAAACTTTGTGGTTCCTACAAATTTTTGTGTTTTTGTAGGATTCGGATTATATATATATATATATATATATATATATATATATATATATATATATATATATATATATATATATATATATATATATATATATATATATATTGCTTAGGTAATATGTGGTTATCATGTACCTAAGTTTATATATAAAACCCTCCAAACAATGTAGTTTTGATCCATTTATATCCAAACTAATCATTATATTTGTTTTACTATTCTTCATTAATCACGTGACTTACTAAATCGATCAAATTTATGTTTTATTTCTTCTTTGTGTCTAACAACTTAAAGTATTAAAAGACGTGACCATTTAATAACTGTACTAAATTCTAAATAATAACAAATAAAATAAAAGATAAAAAAAAAATCACATGTCATAACGCAATCAAACTTTTCACAAACTCATTGGAGATACTTTTTCAATTGAAAGACAAAATGCTTGATTTATATTCGTTAAATAAATATTGGATTTTTAATTTTTTTATCAACTTTAATAATTATTTGCAATATATATATATATATATATATATATATATATATATATATATATATATATATATATATATATATATATATATATATATGGAAGGGTTATTTGGAAAACAAGAAACCCTAAAAAAATCCTAAAAATCATAAAAAAAAATACTTAGAGATCACAAAACTTTTTTTTTAAAATTTTTTTTATAAAAAAGCGCAGCGAATTTTAAGAAAAATAAAATAAAATAAAATTTGATTTTTGTTTTTTTTTTTCAGCGAATTTTAAGAAAAACCTGCGATTTTTTATTAAAAAAAATTCAAAAAAGAGTTTTCGATCTCTAAGTATTTTTTATGCATTTTTATGATTTTTAGGGTTTTTTTAAGGTTTTTTGTTTTCCATAAAACCTAAATCTATATATATATATATATATATATATATATATATATATATATATATATATATATATATATATATATATATATATATATATATATATATATAGGGTTAGATTATTTTGTTTTCACTATCTATTGTGTGCATGCATGATTGATTCTGGACCAATCATTTTAGTTATTTTAAGAAAGTAATTAATGCATATTACATGTTGAAGATATATTGGATATTAATTACATCTTCAGCATTTAATATACATTAATTACTTTCTTAAAATAAGTAAAATGATTAGTCTAAAATGAATCATACATGCACACAATAGATAGTGAAAACATTTGAACCTAACTTTCTCTCTCTCTCTCTCTCTCTATATATATATATATATATATATATATATATATATATATATATAATTGATCTTTTTCATTCCATAATTCAACTTCATTCAATGGTATTCTATTAAAACAAAACTAAGGGAAAATTAAATTGGATTTGTTTTATCTACAACTACGTCATTTAAAAGTTTTTATACCTAAGCTTAAGTACATAACAACCACATATTCACTTTTCCATATATATATATATATATATATATATATATATATATATATATATATATATATATATATATATATATATATATATATATATATATATATATATATTAAGGTACTCCAAATTTTGAAAAGATGAATAAACAAGTTTATATAAAAAAAAGGCTATAAGTATTCCGAAAGAGGCTATACTGACTGAAAAAAATGCATCTTTACAAAATGGGATCACTCCTTATGGACTCGTTGAGAATGATTCTGGTCTAGTTCGTGGCCTATTAGAAGTGGAAGCCGCTCTGGTGGGATCCTCACGGACATGCAGTAAGTTTGATAAGGATCGAGTGACATTGCTTCTTCGACCCGAACCAAGGAATCCTTTAGATATGATGCAAAATGGATCTTGTTCTATCCTTGATCAGAGATTTCTCTATGAAAAAGATGAATCGGAGTTTGAAGAGGGGGACGAGCGGCAACAGATAGAGGATGATTTATTCAATCACATAGTTTGGGCTCCTAGAATATGGCGCCCTTGGGGCTTTCTATTTTATTGTATCGAAAGGCCCAATGAATTGGGATTTCCCTATTGGTCCAGGTCATTTCGGGGCAAGCGGATCGTTTATGATGAAGAGGATGAGCTTCAAGAGAATGATTCGGAGTTATATATATATATATATATATATATATATATATATATATATATATATATATATATATATATATATATATATATATATATATATATATATATATATATATATATAGAAGTAGGTTCAAATAATAAAAAAATAGTAAAAGGATGTTCATGGTATTTTACATATGTCATTAATATAGTATAATTAAATAATCCTATATTTTTTGAAATTGGTTTTTATCTCTCCAATTAGGCTGCCATTTATACGTATTTTATGAGATCCGACTAACGCTTCCTAATGTGTGCCACTTTTGGCCATTGCTTCTCTTTTCGTCCACTCGTGTAAGAAATCGATCCCCTTGTTAATGTCGTCGTCGATCAAGGTATCAATAAGTATGTTTTTCTCTTTTATCTTTTGATAATCTTCATTTTATTTTCTTTTTTTCCCATCTTGCTTCACGAAATCAAAACCCTAATTCTCTGTATTTCCCATCTTGATTTCGATGATGATTACATATTGTTTGCGCTTCTGGGAAACAAGAGAGATCACCAGGGTCGATCGGTGCAGGGAGTAGTGTATTTAGGTCACGATGATGGCGAAAGGAAGGGTTGATGATGGATACTTGATGGTCACCAATTGACAGTGACAACAACTTTTGCAGCAAGTACAATCAGTTTTTCCGACAAAAGGAATTTATAAACATGCAGGAAACCATTAAAGCAATTGTGTGGTAAGAATTTTACATTTCTCCAACTATTTCTTGTAAACTTTTCTTGATTTTCCAAGGTTTTCCTAAGCAACATGCAATAATTATTGTATCAATGTTAGCTTTTTCTTAGAACTTGAATTTATATTAGAAATCCCCTTTTCAATTTAGACACTCTATTAAATATTTTGTATTGAATTTAATCTTTAGCGAAAATTTATTTGAAATTATATTTTGAATTTAAAAAGCTGAAATTTAATCTTCAATAGAAGAAGAGAGATTGATTTCATGGTTGGCTGATAAAAATTTCTATAATCCTTTTTTTGTTGAACTTCCATTGATTCGTATAGGTATTTTTTCAATTTTTCCCTGAAATTTTACTTTTTTATCCCTCCGTACAATTAATTAGTTGGACTTCATGTCACAATTCGATTTTTCTTCAATATGAATTTCACTTGTATTTTGTTTTTCTTTTTGTTTGGGTTTTGATTAGTCATATTTAATGTTTAATATATAAATTCTATTAAGAATAGTAAGTTTTTATATGTGAATACTCTATACTGAAAGTTATGCCAAAAACACATTTATATGTAAATACTTTATAGTGAATGCATGTTATATGTTCAATGCTTTTTAAATAGATTATTTAATTATCATTTGAATATTCGTTGCCTGTATTCCTGAATGAATGGATATTGCTTCAAATTTTTCATGTGTGAATTTGTATGTCTGTTTTTTCATGTATATACAACATTCATGTTTGTATAAATGAATGTTTAGTGATACTATTGAATTGTGTTATGCAGGTGGGTTAATGAAGCAATTCCAAGCTGAGTTGATGAAGTTATTCTAGATACACCACGAGTAATTACACAAGAACTTATAGATAAACATTAGACTATGGGCGTGTTTGGCAAGGAACTTTTGGAAGCGTTTGGGAGCTTCTAGCTTTTAGCTTTTGATAAAACGCTCTAATTTAAACAAAAAGCTTCGTTTGGCAGTACGAGTGTTTAGCTTTTAGTTTCAACAAAACGCTCCGATTCTAAAAGCTACTTCATGTAGCGTTTAACAAAACGCTCATGAGCTTTTGAAATCAATTTCCATAATTACCCTTAAAAATATATTTATATATTTATTTATTTTTAATCAGTTGTCCTTTTATGTAATTTTATATATTTCAAAAGCTTCCAGCTACTTTTGCCAAACATTCATATAACAAATAAAATCTACAGCTTCCCGCTACCAGCTACTTACTACACGCTACCAGCTACCCGCTACCAACTAACCGCTACCAGCTTCCAGCTAATAGCTACTTTTTTCAAACACACTCTATGTGTGCGTATATTCAATTATTAATATTCTATGTCTGTGTACAATCTATTTTAAATATTTATGTTTTATCCTATGTAAATTATATGTATATATATTATGTCATGAATATTTTAGTTGTTCTCTATGAAAATTATGTGTATGTATTATGTCATAAATATTTATGCTTTTCTCTAAAAAAAAAATTGTATCTTAATATATTCTGTCATGAGTATTAATGTTTTATCTATAAAGATTATGTGTGTGTTTGTATATGAATAATAATATGTTTCAAATTCATATCATTAATTTAATATTCATAATAGAATTTTTTTAAAATATGGCACACTTTTACCAGAATATACCAAAATTGTAAAATAATAATTGTAAATTGAAATTTCGAATTATATCAGAACTTGCACGTTTTCAATTTTGAAATTTTATTTGTTTTGTTTTAAATTTAGTATTTCAAAAGATCCATTAAAAATTCCTCAAAAATAGGAAACTAATTATATTTTCATATTTAATTTTTAGCTATTTTACGAATTTACCATTATTTTGAAATAAATAATATTTATTTTTTTTAAATTCACAAATTACCTAATTTAATAACAGAAATCTAAGCCATTTATTATTTTTATCTAATGGTTGATAGGTGTTCTCACGTTTTCACAATAATCTTTGTTTTCACATGAACTATCCCCTATATATATATATATATATATATATATATATATATATATATATATATATATATATATATATATATATATATATATATATATATATATATATATATATATAGGGAAATGATCAAATGAGAACACCTAAAAGGTTGATAACGCGAGAACGTGTATATTCATTTGTGATTTTATGTATTCATTTATGGAGAAATGATAAATTTTTATGCACAATCAAACATGAATATGTTTTTTTCTCTTCAATTGAAATTAAAGGTATAAAATTTTATCATTTCTCCACAAATGAATACATGGAATCACAAATGAATATACTTTGTTCTCGCGTTCTCAACCTTTTTGATATTCTCATTTGATCCTACTTCTAGTAGCGGTGCGATGGATGAAAATTTTTAAAATAAATTAGGATGGTGGTGGTGTTGTCCAAAAATAAGAATTGATCCAATAAAAATGAATTAAAAAAAAACTAAAAGAAATTAATAATCCAATAAAGTAACATTTATTAATATATAAATATTATATATTATAAATAATATTTATAATAATCCAATAAAAATAATTAATCCATAAAAAGGAAATTTAAAAAAAAAAAGAATTATTTAAAAGAACTTAATAATCCAATAAAATAATATTTATTAATACATAACTATTATATATTAGAATAATATTTCTTAATATAAATTAATACATTAAAAAGTAATAAATCAATAAAAAAAATTTAAAAAAAAAGTTATTTAAAAAAATTAATAATCCAAGAAAGAAAGAAAGAGATGTGGTTTGGGGCATAATTGTCTTTCCAGCCCATTCAGCCAGAGAGATGTGATTCTTGGGCTTTTTAGGAAAGACATATCTTACTGGGAAATACCCCTTTTTTGTGCAAATCAAACAGTCTTTCCGGTCTATTCAGCCAGAAAGAACTGTGTGGACATAGAAAGATGCATATCAAACGGGGCCTAAATGTTTCAAGTGGACGGCGTTCGCCAAAAAAACCAACGAGATAAATTTTTGAAACCACAAGAACTAAACCGAAAATTTTTCCATAGTTATCTTGATTATTGTAGTGGTGTTGATTATGATGACATGTGCGGAATTAGAAAGATCTAGTGAATCATCATGTAAAATCAAGAACACAAGGAGTAAATAATTATGTGTAAGCTCATATTAGATCTAGAAAGAATATACAAATGGGTTTGTACAAAGTTTCTCTCTCTAGTCTAACACTCCAAAATGGTTGCTTTCATAATGGGAGTCACTCACTTCCTATTTATAGTAAAGACTCAACCCATTTACACTTACAAAAGGGTAAGCCTAAAACACTATATCCAAGAGTGACTTTGCACCCTAATATTTTCCCAGAAAGCCCCAAAATCATATCTTTCTGGATGAATGAGCTGGAAAGACAGTTATGCACCAAGCCTTGTCTCTTTCTTTCTTTCCTGGATTATTAATTTTTTTAAATAACTGTTTTTAAATTTATTTTTTATTTTTTATTACTTTTTTTCATCATTCAGTACAGTCAATCAGATTTACAATCAAACAACATAGTTTCTTTCTCAGTCAGCAAACTTTCCCGGACAACACTTTACCAGACAGCACTTTCGCAGACAAAAACTATCAAACGGGACCTAAAGAACCTCCAAAAAAACCTTAAGTATTTTATAGCTCTTTCCCTTCAGTTCGACGATTATACAAAAGGAAAAAACCAATATGGGTTTGCCAACTAGCTTGTGCACCAAGAAAAGGAGGATATTTCTTGTTTGAAGCCAATGAATGCATTCTATTATAGAGCTTTTATTTTAGATTTTCAATCTTCTTGACATCAAGAAAATGTATTCTTTTAAGGGTTAATGTTACTTTTGGTCTTTTAAGTTTTGGCATTGTGCCTAGTTGAACACTTAACTAGTTTTAAATTTAGAGATCATTGAACTTGTTAATTTGTGCCAAAACGATCATTGAACTTCTTTAATTTTTTTAGGGTCTCTAGGTTTATTGTGCTTTTTTTTGCTATAATTAGTCACTTAACTTTTGAAATTGTGCTCAATTATTTTATATGTTTTTTACAATTCGCTTTTACAACTTTTTCTTTACTTCTTTTCACTTTATTTTTACATGATTTTTTTTCACAATTTAGCTCCTTAGTCACCACATGTCCTAAAAACTGAACTTCACGTATCCATAACTCACACTTGGAATATTTTACATAAATTTTCTATTTCTTCAAAGTTTCCAACATAAGTTTTAAGTGCTTCTTGTGATCTTCCATGGTTCTGAGTATATAAGTATGTCATCAATGAAGACAATGCCAAACTTATCGAGATACAATTTACATATCCGCTTCATGAGATCCTTGAACACCGTGGCTACGTTGGCATAACAAGAAATTCAAAATACCCATATCTTGTTCTAAACACAGTCTTCTCCATATCTTCATTTTTTGACCTTTAAATAATGGTAACGAAATCTCAAATCAATATTGGAAAAAGAAATATGCTCTTTGTAGTTGACTAAATAGGTCATCAATTCGGGGATGTAGATATCTATTCTTGATAATCACCTTGTTAAGTTCATGATAATATATGTACATTCTCATCTAGACATCTTAATTTTTCACAAACAAGATTAGAGCTCCTTAAGCTTTTATGATACAAATTATGGATCATATCCATATACTTAGCATGCATTAGTTTAATCAATTATAATATGTGGTTCAAACAACCTTTTATACATGTACAAATGTAAATATAAAAGGAAACAAAAATCTAAGAAAAAACAAAGCATATTGAAATATTCATAACAAAAACGAAGAGATAAAAGAAAATAGGCTAATGATGATGTTCTCACATGTAACTTCGAAAATTGAAAATCACAACTCGAATTGCACATAATTGCTAGAAAAAAATATAACACGATCAAACTACGAGTAAAAAATGATACATTCATCCACAACCTTGACTTATAGAGCTCTTTTAAGGACCCCATCACTTCTAATACGTTCTAAAAGAATTGTGCCTATTGAAGTTTTTTCTTTTCATTTTCTTATGACATCCTTCTTACATGTAAGAGTTTATATAGCATGTTTGGTGTTTAATGCTAAATCAATTACTTAGAAGACATTTGAAAAGTCATTTCAGAATATGAAAGGACAAATGAGTTTCAAATCAATGTGGTGCTTAGAAATATAGTAATTTGAGAAGATGAAAAGAAAAAGGAGTTTCAAATCAATGTGGTGCTTAGAAAAATGCTTCTATTATAAGATATATAGATATAAATATAGATATAGACTAAACGAATTCTCACGCGTTACGCAACGCAGGTTAAAATATATTGTTAAAATATTGAAAAATATCTGTTTAAAATGCTTATGTTTCTGAAATTAATTTTGACATAATATTTTGAGCAATATTATTCATTGACATCAACCCACATTCATCATTAATAAAATTAAATATAATTATCTATTTAATATTATTTTTAACAATTGTGATTATTGATTAATTGAAATTTTTACTTATGCGATTTTTTTCTAATTTCAATAATGATGTTCATTTAAAATACAATTTATTTGTTGCTAATGTCATGTAATTTGTAAGTTGATGTTATTATCATTTAAAATTATTGTTCTTTAGTTTTAAACCACTTATTATTATTAATAAGTTAAATAAGACTTTTAGGAAACACTTAATATTACTATTAAAATGTGAAACATACACTAAATAATAAACTGATAAGATAGACAATTTGCATTGCAAAAGAGACTTGCATTGATAATATGACATATCCATGTTTTTATAATTTGATTTTATTATTTATAATTATTGTTCATTAATTTTAAAACCACTTATTATTATTAATAAATGAAAGAAAACTTTTAAAAGACACTTACTATTATAATTAAAATGTTAAACATATACTAAAATGTAAATAGATAAAGTAGACAATTTGAATTTTAAAAGGGACTTGTATCTATACTATGGATAATATCGCATATGCATGATATTTAATTAATTATTGCTTTGAAGGAACATAAACATACAAACATATATACAATATTTAATTAAATATTATCTATATCACTTTCCATAACATATAATCGATAACATGAATCTAATATAATTTACATTAAAGTTTCAACCACAACATACAATGCTTGTCTTAAAAGAAAACTAAAACCAAGAAAAATATAAAAAATGAATTAGTATATAACAAACTTACAAATTAAAATGTTTAACATAATAACATGACTCGAAAAATGGTTCAAATCCCTCAGAGCAACACAAAACCTTTACACTTGTTTTCTTTGTGAATTTTGTATGTGATATGTATTTGTGTGTCTACTCAAAGAGATTGATATTTTTATAGAAAAGTATCCATTAATTGCTTATTAAACATATTATATAAGTTATAAAACCTTTGAATGGTTAATCATTATTAAGAGATTTTTGAGTGATATTCATTCAAATAGGATGTTTGAAATGAATATGGTTTGAGTAAAAATGTCTCTATTATAAGATATACTAGACGAATGTCCGTGCGTTGCGCAGAAACACTTATATAGTTGAAGTCTTTATAGATATATGTTTTTTTAAATATAACAATAACGTTGTTGTTAAATTAAATATAATAATTCATTATACTAAATTAATATAATATATTGATTATTTTGAATTATATGATAATATATACATCTATTATAACTACTTAATCTCAATCGTTTGAATGACTTCTACCTACGAGTTACACTTGAATAAAATTAAATGTGATATATGGTTTAATGTTATTTATAGTTGTTGTTATTGTTAATTAATTTTTTCAAATTTATTTGCTTAATGTTTTAATTTATATCATTATAATTATTTAAAACATCAAATATTGTTTTTTGATTTTAAAGGTAACAATATAATAATTTATATAGAATTATTTTTAACTCTTGTTATTGTAAGTTATTCTAAGCTACTCATTTGAAAATTTTTTAACGATTATAAAAATATATTTAAGAAATATTTTAGTTAAATTGAGATTACAATTTAGTTTTTGCATTTATCACTTTTAACTATTTACAAAATATTCTTTGGTTTTTTAAGTGGAATTGAAATTTATATTTAAGTTGACATTGTAATGTTATATTTAAATTAAAAATTTAAGTATTTTATCCAAATTGTTCATAAGTTGTAGCTTTAAACTGATAATGGTTTACATACAACAACATATTAAATCTAATAAATTAAGTGTAATATGTTAAAAGTTAAAGACATAACTTTATAAGTAGAAGTAAATATATTATTTTAAAATTGAAATTCAATTTATTTATGATTACACTTTAGGTTTGATATTTATTTAACCTTATTAACCAACTTATAATCATTATTAGAAAGACACTACAATTAATCATTTTTAACTATTTACAAAATATTCTTTGGGTTGTTTAAGTTAAACTAAAATTTATATTTAAGCTGACTATGTAATGTTATAGTCAAAATAATAATTTAAATATTTTATACAAATTGTTCCAAAATCGTCTCTTTAAAATGATAATGGTTTACATCCAACAATATATATATATATATATATATATATATATATATATATATATATATATATATATATATATATATATATATAAATATATATATATATATATATATATATATATATATATATATATATATATATATATAAACTAATAAACTAAGGATAAGGTGATAGGAAAAATATCTCATTTATAAGTATAGTATGATATATATATATATATATATATATATATATATATATATATATATATATATATATATATAGATAGATAGATAGATAGATATACATAGATAGATTAATGCAAGTGTATTTTCAACCTTTCATTTTTTCCTTACAATTTAATCAAGTGTCTTTATTTTATTCAAAGAGAGTTAATATTCCTATGTTAATATTACACTCAACAATATTACTTACTTAAGTTTCTTAATTAGGTGCTAATCTTCCTTCAATAGTCAAGAGGTTATAAAACTTGGTTATATATTTATTCATTACCATACTTACTTTCTTGAATCCAAAGAAATATCTCTTCTAAAGAATGAATTTCTTCATTGATACAAATGAAGGGTTTGGAGCACTATAGCACTCCTATGGTGCACATAAAACCCTAGATGCTTTGGATCTAAGTTTTCTCTACATATACATGCAATATTGTTTTCCAAAGCATGAAGCCTAAACTAGCATACAAAATTTGATAATTGTATCATAAGATTAGTTAGATTGTTTACCTATTGTTGTAGCTTGTTATCTTTGGCCTTTAAGAACTTAGAACCTTAAATGTGATGCCTCTAATAAGTCACAAACACCACCAACAATTGGATAACTTGAGTGAGACGTTCCAATGCACTAATATCGGCTCCATGAACTCTATATATATATATATATATATATATATATATATATATATATATATATATATATATATTGTAGGAATCCAAGAGTCATGGGTAAAACCTAATCCATACACTTGGGTTATGATTCATATCTCATGCGGGCTAACTCTTCATGAAAACTTACAAAAACTTAGCCCATCATGGATTAATAGCCCAAACCATATATATATATATATATATATATATATATATATATATATATATATATATATATATATACATATATATATATCATTGACTTACATAATCAATCCCCATTAATTTAATTAGTCTTTTTTGATCATTAAATTAATTCCAAATTAATTCTTGATCAATACTAATTAGATAACATGATTTCATATTAACATATGATACTTGTAATATATTAATAAATCATAAATAACCTTTTTCTCAATTGTCCATCCTATCAGATTGTTCTGGTGAAGGCAACCCAAAAAGACCATGCTACTCTCGGGTCAAGTACATACCAATTATAGTTATGAGCTTAAACACCTAATCCAACGGTCTCCCACTTGGATAAGTCGAATAACTATAATTGCAAGTACGACTCAAAAACCGACTACCAATCATAGCTCTTAAAAGTTGTTGTCGAAATTTGATGCGTCCTTTAGATAAGGGATCATATAATCCTCTGTTCTTCAAGATATTAACCGGACAAAATACATGGAACAATGTCATATTTATTTTCCAGCGGTTTGTTTCCTGATTTCCGATTTGTTTGACACAGAACTTAATTGAACACATCAATTGAGTCCTGACCAGACCCGTCACATAAGTCAAGACAAAATCATCGAGGGGCCCAAGATATCGCTTTTAATCCTCCAAGAATTAAAAGGAACATATAAACTTTGACATTATATGTTTGTACTAACTATTCGTTAAATCATACACAACGGTGCGTTTTATAACACCAAGTTACTGATGCGTTTTCACACTATCAATGTACAACCAACTCATAGTTAACAACTCATATTTCTCGGTTTGAAGACTTATATGATATTATCGTCTCACAATCACTCGTGATAAATTCCATGAAGTGATTCATGTGAGTGTGGGTTTAATCAAATACTCAGACCTTATGAGCACTCATGAATGTTGTAGCAATCTTTTGCTATGTCTAAACACTTCAGGCAATCTACAAGCCAAATTCATGACAGTCTTGACTCAATACCTACTTACAAAGTATGATCGACTGTGGCTAGTTTGAATAATCTTATTATTCTGGAAGTCAAAACATGCAAAATGAAACAATAGTAAACAATTGACACAAAATAGTAACTTTACTTATAAATAAAACACCTTTTATTTAATCATCAAATGTCAATTACATTTTATCTATTACAAGTTTCTAAACAATTATCTAATCATTGAAACCAATATCGTCCTTCAGCCCAATGCTCGTAGCATGCTGCAAGTGCTTAACCCTACCCAGTCCCTTCATGGGGATCTGATGGGTTCTCATCTGACGATACCCTCGTTACCATGAGGAGTCCTTCTTCCACACGATGTCTTATGAAGTGATATCTTCTATCGGTGTGCTTCGATCTGCCATGATCCCTTGGTTCCTTGGTTAAGGCAGCCGCACCCTCATTGTCACAGAAAATCTCCATAGGCTTCTTTACAGCTGGTACAACTCCAAGGTCTCCGATGAAGTTCTTCAGCCATATCGCCTCCTTTGACGCTTCACTTGCTGCTATGTACTCTGATTCGCATGTAAATCAGCTACAATCTCTTGTTTGGAACTTTTCCAAGTTATTGCTCCTCTATTCAGGGTAAAACCCCAGCTCGACTGAGAGCAAAAATTATCTCTATCGGTCTGAAAGCTGGCGTCACAATACCCTATCACTCTTAAGTCATCACTCCCACCAAGGGTAAGGACCCAGTCCTTAGTCCTCCGCAGGTACTTGAGAATGTTCTTAACCGCAGTCCAACGAGCTTTACCAGGATTCCCTTGATATCTACTGACCATGCTCAAAGCAAAGGCCACATCAGGGAGAGTACAAATCATAGCATACATGATCGAGCCAACCGCGGAAGCATACGGTACTCGACTCATCTCTACTATCTCAGCCTCTGTACTCAGACTCTAAGTCTTACTCAGTTTGGTATTGCTTTGGATGGGTAAGTCACCTTTCTTGGAATTTTCTATGTTAAACCTTTTCAACACCTTGTCCAAGTAGGTACTCTGACTAAGTCCAATTAGTCTTTTACTCATGTTTCTGAATATCCTTATCCCTAGCATGTAAGCAGCTTCTCCAAGGTCCTTCATAGCGAAACACTTCCCAAGCCAGGACTTAACCTTCTGCAAGGTTGGGATGTCATTTCCTATGAGAAGTATGTCATCCACATACAACACCAGATAGCTAACTATACTCACACTAGCTTTGACATATACACATGACTCATCATCGCTTCTCGAAAATCCAAACTCTTTGACTTTCTCATCGAAACAAAGATTCCATCTGCGAGATGCTTATTTCAATCCATAAATGGATTTCTCAAGCTTATACACTCTATTAGGGTACTTTGCATTGACAAAACCCTCTGGCTAACTCATGTAAACATCTCCAGCCAACTTTCCATTAAGGAAAGCGGTTTTGACATCCATTTGCCATATTTCATAGTCATGAAATGCAGCTATGGCTAACATAACCCTTATAGATTTAATCTTCGCTGCTGGTGAGAAGGCTCATTATAATCAACTTCATGAGTTTGAGTAAAGCCCTTCAAAACCAGTCGCACCTTATATGTGTGTACTTTCCCATCCATGTCAGTCTTCTTCTAGATAATCCATTTGCACCCGACTGTCTTACAACCCAGTATACTGTTAACCAAGTTCCAAACTTGATTGTCATACATGGGCTGAATCTCGTTGTCCATAGCCTCTTTCCACTTTGCAGAATCCGAGCCTGTCATGGCTTCCTTGTAGTTGTTAGGTTCATATAACACAGGTGGAACACTAACTCTATTGGAACACCTCAGAGGTACAGAATCGTCAATTGGTTCAACAGGAGTTTCCTCCTCAGGTTGATCGCTAATGTTTGAGGTTCCTGCATTACTCAACTCTTGAAGCTCTTCAAGGTCAATTTGCCTCCCACTGTCCTCTTGGCATATGAGTTCTCTCTCTCGCGAAAGACTCCTCTCCTTGTAACTAAGACAACATTGTCACTCGGTCTATAGAAGAGATATCCAAAGGACTTCTGTGGGTAGCCGATAAAATACAACACTCACTACTAGGTTCGAGCTTATCGTGAGTCTCGCGTCTCATGAAAGCCTCGCAACCCCAAACCTTGATGTGTGCTAACGAGGGAAACTTCCATGTCCACATCTCGTGAGGAGTTTTGGCAACCTTCTTAGTTGGGACTAGATTAAGGATATGGGCGGCAGTCTCTAAGGCATACCCCCAGAATGAGATAGGTAACGAAGCTCGACTCATCATGGAACGAACCGTGTCCAACAAGGTTAGATTGCGCCTCTCAGCCACGCCATTAAGCTGTGGTGTCCTGGGTGGCGTCAATTGTGAAATAATTCTACATTCCTTAAGATAGTCTAGGAACTCGATACTAAGATACTCACCACCTCGATCGGATCAGAGCAACTTTATCTTCCTACCCAGCTGATGTTGGATTAATATCTAAGTCCATAACTATAATTGGTGAGACTTGACGCGACCCGACATGGTCCATTTGGGTTGCATGGCATCATGCATTTGGATAGACTATAATGAGAGAAATAACACTTAAGGTTGATTAATATATTATAAGTTCTAATATATTAATAAGATTATTTAATTAGTATTTATCAAGAATTAATCTAGGATTAATTAAGTGATCAAAAGAAGACTAATTAAATATATGGGTTGATTGTGTAAATCATCCATTCTTATATATGTGGGATTGTGATCCAAGATTCCTTATGTTGGACTAAGTCCATGGGGTGACCCATGGATACTCCATGGAGGTTAAAATCCATGGAGCATAAGGAATGGGTAAAGTTATGAGTTACATGGTGTAACCCTAATAGCCACTATATAAAAGAATCCAATGGCTCAAGAAATCGGCCACTATATGTGAGAATGAAGGGCTAGCCGATTTCATGAAGTGTTCCAATTTCTCTCAAGTCATTCCATGTGTATTTGATGTTCTGTGAACCATTTGAGGTATCACACTTGGGCCACTAGGCACTCAAGCTTCATGAAGACAATGTACATCAAAGAGGTATGTAATTCTAACTTGATATATTCATTTGAATCAATGTTATTATGCTAGTTAGGATGAATACCTTGGAAAGTTCATATTTGCATGTATAATAGAGAAAACATAGATCCAAGGTATTTAGGGTTTCATGTACACTTAGGAGTGTTAGAATGCTCAAAACCCAATAGTGGTATCAGAGTCTAGGCTTGTTTTCTTGTTATACTTGCAAAATTGGCTGAAAAATCGAGTTTTTATGCTGTCTGCTCAGCAGACTCGCCGAGTCCAATGCAAAATGCATCCAACTCGTTGAGTTTGTTCGTGCACTCGACGAGTTGGACCCCCAGACAGCATATATTCGATTGTTTTGGCTGGAATTGGACTAAGAACATTACCCTAAGATGTTTTTGGACTTATAAATTTGTTTTTGATGTGGTAATGTTCATGCTAATCCAATTTCAAAGATAATTGTCAATAGATTCATGTTTTGTATTAGTTTAAGGTTTAGATTAATTACATGAAAAAGTTTGATTTGAATTATCTTGTTCTTATGAGTTGCTTAGATTAATAGAAAAGTTAATTGATTATGTGTTTTCAATTCATTTTAATCTAAGAGTTGATTCTAAAATGTGTTTTTGTAACTTGTCCTCAAGTTATATGAAAAGTCACATTTAAGTTTCATAAAACTCATAAAAGTTGGCATGGGTTACAAAAATGAAGAGTCTTGTCCTCAAGTTATGGAGGTTCAAGAGTCACTTCATTAAGTAATAAAATGTGTAACCTTAATTAATTCCATAAGTTACAAAATAAAGAAAAGTTACATTCTTTTATTAGTTTAAAGTCTTCCATAACTTGTCCTCAAGTTATGGAACTTGAAGAGTCTTTTATTTAAAACTACTTTAAACACATAAGTTATGAAATTAATTAGTTTTTAATAGTTTCAAAACTTGCCCTCAAGTTTTGGAATTTGAAAAGTTTTCACTTATAAATACTTTAATTCCATGTTAGCCCTTAGAATTTCAAAGTTAAAATTCAACCCTTATACTTTATAATATTATAAGTTAATAATATATATATATATATATATATATATATATATATATATATATATATATATATGTATAAGAGTAAAGTCAGTCTTACCGTTAGTACGCCTCAATCACAAAGCCGGTCTATAAGGGGGGTATAAGGTTACTGCCTATAAAATGGCAGTTTAATGGTATGTTATACCCGTGGTCAGCCAGGCCACTTGAGTAGGGACTGTGTGTGACAACCCGAAATTTCCACTTTGTACGAACATTAACTATTCAATAGAAGCTAGTCCAGTTTCAATGAACTTCAGACTTTTCCGAATAAGTTTGTGTACGCTAGGGTTTACATTTAAGGAGATATTAGGAGAGTGGATGCTCATGGGTTTGTGAAACTTGAGCATTTCAACACTTCATAATGTTAGAGACCAATTCCAGAATAAAAATATTTTCTGCCAAAATATTTCAGGACTATAAATAGATTTCTGAACTAAATTCATTCATTATTCACATTTCCAACTAGAGAAAAGCCATATTCTCTCTCACGGATTTTCGGGTTTTCATCCCAAATCGTGAGTACACTTCTCTAGTTGTGTTATAATGTTTGTTTTTATGCTTATTAACATAGATTACATGTCTAATATGTGAGATTCGGGAGTTTACCGCCCAAGAACGTTCTTGGGGAGTAAACTCCAAAATGGAGCTTTAAGGCTATCTAGTCCCAATTCCTTGTTAGACAACTAGTTTAGCATAATATGTAGGATCATTTGAGGCTAGAAATCATTCAAGAACACCAAGTTTTAGGAGTTTACGGCCCAAGAATTTCTTGGACCGTAAACACCATTTTCAAGGGCAAAATGAGCCCTAATCACCCCCTATGGCTTTAGACTATTACCCTCAAATACTTGTAGCTAAAATGGGGACTAAAACACATCAAAATCATCCCTAAAAGGGAGTTTACGGCCAAGAAATGCTCTTGGGCCGTAAACTCCAAGTAAAGGCACCAAAGTGTGCCTAAAGTCCCCCTTAGCCTTAAACAAAAGCCTAGAATTTATCCTACTTGTGCAAGAGGCTTAAAAGAATTAAAACATCCATCCCATGAGAGTTTACAGCCGTAAACTCTAAGGGATATGGTCATTTGGCCGTAAACTCCTCAAAGGAGTATTATCTATGCCCTAAACTACCCAAATGATTAAACCACCAAGCTAGGCTTATTCTAGAATTCATTTAGCACTTCAAAACACCAAGAACCACCAAGATTGGAGTTCATGGCCGTAAAATCAAGGTTTTACGACCGTAAACTCCTTGTGTGGGGTTTATTAGGTAGTAAACTCTTATACAAGGTCCTTTGGTACATTAAACCCCTTTAGCCTTGTCCCATAACACTTAGATGCAACCATTAGGACCTATAACACTTATACAAAGTGTTTACATGTTCCTAAGTGTCCCAACTTATTTCATTAAGTTATTATTTGGCTAATTAGTTATATATATGCTTATTATATGATTACTAGGCTCGTCCGTGTGAACAAGTCTCTGTTTGCCACCTAGCACGGTATCCGACACTACAATCCAAACCACTCACCACAAGTGAGTTCATACCCCTTTAATTAACCTCTGAAATGCTTTTAAATGTTTTAAATACTTTATGGGGGGATACAAGTTCAATGCTTATAGTTATTGAAATCAATCACATGTGATTGCATTAATCACATGTGATTAATAACTAGAAAACCAATGATTTTATCACTGTTCAAACTGTTTATCAAACTGCTTTACTTCAAAATATTTTACAAACTCTTTTACTTATCAAATGCTTTTATTTAAACTTTGTTATACTTCTTATAAATTGCATGCCCATATATGTATAGATATATAAGCAATGTTTAAAGGGCTTAGGAAGGCCATCCGCCCTATTTCCTTTTTCTCGATTTGGATGTGGTCTGGTGGGATTTCGGGTGACCATCCGAAGGTCGTTTCAATATTAGTTATATATCAAATATACATATATAGACATAAAAGTACTTCCATATTCATGCATACTATACACATCTCTAGAAAGTTACCATCGGGGTAACACAGGATCATACTACTACAACTTCTAGATCAATGAGTCAGTTCATTCATGAGTCTATACATTACATTACTACGAGAACATATAAAACTATACTAAAAAGAGAACATATACAACTATAATAGGAAGAGAACATATACAAATATACTAGGAGGAGAACATATACAACTATACTAGAACGAGAAACATTACACTACATATACAAGAATATGTTAACAATTGTGATCCACTGGATCGGAGCATGCCTTAAATGTCATGGCCCGAATTGTAGCCAGAATTCTCTTGGAGGGAGAGCGTGAGTTTGCGTATAGATCTATACTGGATTGACTATCCTACACCTTGCTGCTAGCTACAGCTGGACCTGCAGGTCTGCGGGTGCCAAACGTCATTCCGTTATTACGACCATTCGTATGTCGTTGTTACCAGTCGATAGTATAGTGCAATTATCACATTATACCTTAATATAAATCCGGTTTAAGGTAGTTAGTACAGCAGTAGTTCCTATAATACAAAACTACAATACTACAATGATTTACCCATTACATATTTTTAGTGATTATTTCACTTAAACTTTAATGTACAAACTATATTTTGTTAAATGATAGTTACATTTGGGAAATTACACACTTTTACAACAAACGAGCATACAAAACAGTTAAGCCTTGGTAGAAGGATACTTTAATAGAAAATATAGGTTTTTATGAGAGATTCAAACTTTTACAAACATTTACTTACATGTTACAACTTATACTTGAGACAGGTTCAAACGTTTTTGATAACAAACACCGACACTAAAATACTTATGAACTCACCGGCTTAATGCTGATAAACTCTTTCAAAATAACTTGTATTCTCGGGTCATCAGTAGACAGGTACCGATGCCAGCTTTTGATAAGATGGAGCGCATTCAAGACTCATCATATTATTTTGATTTACATTATATTTTTGGTGTCTAACGCTGTACAGAACACGCTTGTATTAAAATTATATATTTAATGCAATGGATGATGTTGTTTGCTTATTTACATTTACTGTGTTGTGATACTGTACATGACGTCCTCCGCCCCAGAACGTTTCCGCCGTTCTTGGTTTTGGGGTGTGACACTGCCCCAAGAAGGGCTTGATTTGTTTCCACTGCAACTAGACCAGCCATAAAAAGGTCGATTGTTTGAGGTTGAAGGGAGGGGGAGGAGCGGTGGCGGCGCCTATGCCCGCCATAACGAGGATCACTGATGGCCGCCCTGCCATGGAGGATGCTCCTGCAGTGAAGAGTCGCACATTTCAGTTGACCATAGAGGAGGCTCGAGCAGCGCCAGACGTCGTGGCTGGTACATAATTTATTTTTCCGCTCGATATTAATTTGTTATGTTTATGTATGTATGTGCTCTTATATATGGACCTTTTTGGTCAATGGTATGACGACTCATGCTCTTTTTGATTCGGTAGCTACCCGATCGTTCGGATCTCTTGCGCTTAGCAAGAAGTTTCGGGATGCTCCAGGGACTTTGGATTCCCCGCTTGAGGTAGAGATTGCGGATGAACGCACTGTGAGTGTCGTGAGGGTATATCAGGACTGTTTCCTGAATTTGTTTGGGGAGAGGTTTCGTGTCGATCTGGTTCCGATACCATTGCGAAGGGTGAAGGTGATCGTCGGAATGGACTAGTTAGGGGCCAATGGCGCCATGATAGATTGCGTCCACCAGTTGGTGAGAGTTCGAACCCCAAGTGGGGTTGAACTGGTTATTCTAGGAGAGAGAGCCTCATAGGGTCCAACTCTCTGTTCGGCTGCGAGGGATAAGAAACTTCTCCATCAGGGTTGTTCGGGATTTTTGGCATACATCTCAGATATGAGGGTTGAGTCCAAGACAGATTTGGGCAGTGTACCGGTTTTATGAGATTTTTCGGATGTCTGTCTTGAGGAGCTGACCGGGGTGCCTCCGGTGAGGCAGGTAGAGTTTCACATTGATTTAGTGCCTGATGCAGCTCCGATAGCCAAGGCACCATACCGGCTAGTTCCGCCTGAGATACAGGAGCTGTCTACGTTGCTTCAGGAGCTGCTAGACCGTGGGTTTATCCATCCGAGCAACTCTTCGTGGGGAGCATTGATCCTGTTTGTAAAGAAAAAGGTTGGTCATACAGGATGTACATCGATTATCGGGAGTTGAACAAGCTAACGGTGAAAAACCATTACCCACTTTCGACGATCGATGATTTGTTCGACCAGCTTTAGGGTGCATCTTGGTTTTCCAAGATTGATCTTCGGTCGTGGTACCATCAGATGAGGATTAGGGATGAGGATATCCCGAAAATAGCTTTTAGGACTCGGTACGGTTACTTTGAGTGTGTGGTGATGCCATTCGGGCTCACCAATTCCCAAACAGTGTTCATGGACCTCATAAACAGGGTATGTAGGATGATGTTGGATCGGTCTATGATCGTATTATTAATGATATCTTGGTCTATTCTAAGACTAAGGAGCAGCACGAGCAGCATTTGAGGGAGGTATTAGAGACATTGAGGACGGAAAAGCTTTATGACAAGTTCTCAAAGTGTGATTTCTGGTTGCGTGAGGTGTATTTTTTGGGGCACATCATCAACCAATAGGGTATTCTGGTTGATCCAGCCAAGATTGAGGCAGTGATGCGATGGGAAATACTGAATAATGCATATGAGATCTGTAGCTTCTTGGGCCTAACGGGGTATTACCGGAGATTTATTCAGGATTTCTCCAAGATTGTCGTACCTTTGATTTTCTTGACCAAGAAGAATATGACATTTTGGTGGGGCCCGGATCAACAGTTGGCTTTCAAGACCTTGAGACAGAGACTATGTGTGGCCCCAATTTTAGCACTACCCGCGGGGTTGGATGATTTGGTGGTGTATTGTGATGCGTCTATCACAAGTTTAGGGAATGTTTTGATGCAGAGGGGGCATTCGATCACGTACGCCTCAAGGCAGATGAAGCCTCATGAGGTGAACTACCCCAGTCACGACCTGGAATTGGGGGCGGTGGTGTTCGCCCTCAAAATCTGGAGGCATTAGTTGTACGGAGTTCGGTGCACCATCTTTACTGACCATAAAAGTTTGAAGTACTTGATGGATCAGTAGAACCTCAACATGTGGCAGAGGATGTGGTTGGATATACCGAAAGACTATGATTGCGAGATTTTGTACTATCTACGGAAGGCCAACATGGTGGTCGATGCCTTGATCTGCAAGGTGGTGAGTGCTTCGATTGGAGATGTCTGTTTGAGGATGACGGTATTTCCCCCTTGTTGGATATGATCAATGAAGCTTAGGTGGAGGGTTTGAAGAAAGAAAACTAGACGATAGAGCAGATTTGGAGGAATATTCCTTTGTTTGTTGAGGATGGTCGGGGTCTTTTGACATAGTGTGGCTGGGTGTGGGTACCGGTATCTGGAGGCATGAGTAAAAAGATCTTGGAGGAGGCACACAAATCTAAGTTCTCTATTCATCCGGGGGGCCACAAAGATGTATAGGGATCTGAGGTTGAGTTATCGGTGGACCTGCATGAAGCGGGAGATCACATGGTTCGTGGAGCGGTGTTTGACCTGCAGGAAGGTCAAGGCCGAACATCATAGGCCTCACGACAAGGTTCAGCCACTACCCATTCCCATGTGGAAATGGGAAGATATCACCATGGACTTCATTATGAAGTTACCGAGGACGGCGAGGGGTGTGGATTCCATTTCAGTCATTGTAGTCAGGTTGACGAAGAGTGCCCATTTTATTCCGATATCCGAGAGTATCTCTGCTGAGAAATTAGCAGATATCTGTGTGCGAGAGGTGGTTTTCAGGCACGGATTGCAGGTATCCGTGGTCTCGGACGCAATGTCCGATTCACCTCCAAGTTTTGGAGGAAGTTCCATGAAGAATTGGGCACCCAGTTATATTTCAGCACTACTTACCACCCTCAGACCGATGGTCAGAGTGAGCGAACGATTTAGATGCTCGAGGATATGCTTCGAGCTTGCGTATTGGATTTAGGGGGGGGGGGGGGAGTTGGGATACATACCTCCCACTATCAGAGTTTTCATATAACAATAGTTATCATGCTAGTATTGACCGACCCCCCGTTTGAGATGCTGTATGGTTAGAGGTGCAGGACTCCTGTATGCTGGGATGAGGTAGGGCATCGAGTCATGGGAAGCACCGAAGTAGTGCTCAAGACTATCGAGTTGATTCAGCAGGTGCGTGACAGGATGCGAGTCGCGCAGAGCTGACAGAAAAGTTATGTTGACCGGCGGCGATGGGACCTCGAGTTTTAGATGGGAGATTTTGTCTTGCTGAAAGTGTCACCATGGAAGGGTCTCATTAGGTTTCTAATGAGGGGCAAGTTGGACCCCAGATTTATTGGTCCGTTCAGGATTTCTGCTCGAGTCGGCAGGGTTTCTTATCGACTAGACCTCCCAGATGAACTGAGTCAGATTCATAACACCTTCCATGTGTCCCAGCTTCGGAAGTGTGTCGCTGACGAGGTTGTAGTTATCTATTTGGATGACATTCAGGTAGATGAGAGCCTGAACTACATTGAGAAACCCATTGCGGTTTTGGATATAAAGACTAAGGCTCTTCATAACAAGGAGGTGAAGCTAGTTAGGGTGCAATGGCAGCACCGAAAAGGCTCCGAATGGACATGGGAGCCGGAGGACGAGATGCGGGAGCATTACCCGGATCTGTTTGCATCTATGGACTTCGAGGATGGAGTCTAGTCCAAGTGTGGGAGAGTTATAACACTCCAAATCTGGTAAACCTTTCTAACCCCTTGAAATGATTTAATTTCGCAAAAATGGTCCCTTTTGTATGTTGGGCGTACCTAAGTGTACACTTAGCGTACTATGGAGGAAGGACCACGAAGGAATATTGAGTACATGGGGCATACATGTAGGTGCGTGGGGCGTACGCGACAAAGGACCAAAACCCTAAAACCCGGACTTGAGATCTATTTATTCATCCTTAAGTCACTTGGACCAAACCCTAATCAGCCCCTAGAGTCTCATTTCGTCCCTTTACCTCAGTTTTCCTTTGAGAGTGTGATTTTGGAGCATAGAAGTGTGTTGGTGGCCATTTTGGAGCTTATTCAAGAAGAAGAAGCTAGTGAGCAAGCTTGGTGTGACATTAGGCTTCAAGATCCTGCATCTAGCTCACCTTGAGGAACTTCTGGAGGTATAAAGTCTTGATCTTGCCATCTTATTCATTAGATTGAGTTTGGGTTTTCTATATTGTCCTCTTTTTGGTTCTTGGATCTTCTCTTGAGAGTTGAGCAACTCCAGAGACTAAGATGGTTAGATCTAAGGTTTGTGAGCATGCTAGATGCATAAAGGTGCTAGCATGAAAGTTACCTATACTCTATGCATGAGTTTGAAGCTTTATATGAAGTGTTAATGTGAAGAATGAAGTTTTGAAGTCCCTTATAGCATGCAAGGGCATAAAGTTGCCAACTTTATGCCCTAGGACGTCTTAATGAGCTCAGATCTGATATTTGATGTTACAATATCAAGTATTAGGCACTTAATGGAAGTGGTGCTTAATCTGCTTGTACGTTGGGTGTAATATAGCATACGCAACACGTACAACCAAGGACTCAGTACGTTGAGCGTACTAAATTGGCACGCTTGGCGTACGCACCCTAGTTAGTTTTGGGCTTCGTGTAGGCTTGTAAGCCCTTTGGTCCTTAATTAGTTTTGGGCTTGGTCATATTTTGGGTTAGTGGTCCGATTAATCTGTTTTGGGCCATGGTTGTTTTAGTTGGGCCTTATTGGGCCATGTGGCCCATTAATAGCTTTGGACATAGACTTTGAGCCCATTAGCAAAGGAAAGACTCTTGGGCCATTATGAAAGGACTTGGGCTTAGGTAATTGGGTTGTGTAATTAGATTATATTTAATCCTAATCTTGGGCTAATGGTATTATTATTCAGCACGGGTGGTTTCAGACTGTTAGGCGAGCAACTTTTGTGTTCAGTAGACTAAGATGAGTCTCCTCACCATACCAATAGGTCGAAGGCACCAAGTCCGGCCCATTATTAGTTATGTGGAATGTTAGTTGATTTTGTGATATGTGTTATGCTAGTTGTCCTTGTGATACTCGCATCTAAGACCCTGGGGGGGGGGGGGGGGTTCCTGTGGTAGTGGACTAAGACCATGTGGGGGTTCCCATGACTTTTGGTGTAAGACCTTGGAAGGTTTCCATGGCATCCTAGTAGCTTTGCATGTTTAGCTTATATGACATTTCTGTGGTTAGATAAGACCATGTGGGGGTTCCCATGGAAATTAGGGGGGACCATGTGGGGGTTCCCATGGCAGGTAGTTAAGACCATGTGGGGGTTCCCATGACAATGGGTTACAACCACGTGGGGGGTTCCAGTGGCACCCGATGTAAGATCTTCGAGGGTTTCCATGACATCCTTATATGTTTATATGCATGACTTATGTAGCTTATATGGCTGATATGGTTTATGTTATTATGTGGATGGTGTGGGGTATGTTATAGGGAACTCACTAAGCGTTAGCTTACAGTTTGTTGATTGTTTAAGGTACATTAGGATCTAATTAGGGCAAGAGCCCGGCATGATGGCGCGACATGCACTCTCTGGCGTTTTTATTGGGGACACTCTGATATTATGAATAAATTGTCTAATGTTATGCATTTTGAAAACAAATATGATTCGAATTCTTTATTTTATGGAAATCATTTCGTTACTTAGAAATGAAAAAAAAATTTAAATTTGGGATGCTACAAAATACATAAAAAAAATATGTAAAGTGCTTAAAAATACATATAAATACGTAAAAAAAATATGTTTATACATTTAAAATACATAAAAATACATAAACATTTAAATAAATAACTTAATGAATACATAAATATGTAATACATAAAAAAAATAACACATAAAAGTAAATAAAAAATATGTAAAATACTTAAAAATACATAAAAAAAAATTGTTTATAAATTTAAACTACATAGCAATGTGTAAACAAATACGTATAAAAACTTAAAAAATACATAAATATGTAAAAATAGATATAACGCAATAAATAAAAAAAAAATAGCACGTAATAAAAATATATAAAATACTTAGAAACACATATAAATATGTAAAAAATATGTTTATATATTTAAAATACATAAAATATGTAAACATATACATATAAAACCTTAAATAAATACATAAATACGTAAAAATAGATATAAATATGTAAAAATTACATTTATAAATTATATACAAGTTTTGACGAAATCTACAAAAAAGTCTCATACAAGCATTTTTTTTTTTTTTAAACGGGTAACTAGTAAACCTAAAATTCAGTTTTATTAGATAAGGAAAACTAAAGTGCTGTTTGTTTTTTTGAAGCAAAAATCCATAAATTCTGCGGACCACCTCTCTAACCCTCTGCAGTAGAAGAGGTGGACCAAACGGCTGCAGACTGTAATAAGAATCGTGTTTGTTTTTTTAACATCTGCATGATGCTGCAGATATTAAAAAATTAAAAAAAAACTGATTTTGTAATACGAAAATAGTGATTGAATACCGAAAATTTTATAATGTATGACATTTCGGTAATAATTTATGACATTTCAGCAAAAAAATAATGACATTTTAACAAAAAATAAAGATATTTTAACATAAAATAATGATATTTCATCAATAAAGTATTACTATTCAATATAAAAAAAGAAAAAAAAAATCAACAAAAATAAACAAAAAAAAAATGAAATGAGATTTTAGCAATATATAATCAATATTTTAGCAAGACAAAAAAGAAGAAGAAGAGGTTGGAAGAGGCAAAAACAAGTGTTGCACCAAGAAGAACACGCGCATATGCTTTTTAATCCAAAGACTTATGAAAACAAACAACTGCGAGATGAAAAGTATTGCGCGTGTGTTGCGTCGCCGCACAATAATAAGAGGTCTGAAGAGGTTTTTTCCAAAAAACAAACAACACCTAATTTTATGTACTAACCTCTGTTTTATATATATATATATATATATATATATATATATATATATATATATATATATATATGTCACACCCCCAAACCAGAACGGCGGAAACGTTCGGGGGCGGAGGACGTCATATTCAGTATCATAACAGTTCATAGAAAGGAAAGTACACACCACCATACATATATAAAGGTTTTTAAAATGTTTACATCATTGTATTCATTACATGCCCAAAAGATAAAAGCATAAACATCTTTCAAAAGAAGTAATTAACGCCAGCGCGTTAATCCCCAAAAGTTGATTTCCAAACCTGCTTAGCGGTTCCCTGAGAATACAAGTTATTTCAAAGAGAAAGTGTCAACAATTAAGTTGGTGAGTTCATAAGTAGTTTAGAAAGTTTGTATGCCATTCCAAATTGAGTGTATGTTTTCCAAGAAAATCCCTTATTTTTTATAAAAGTGTGAAATGCATGAGAATATATGTATTGAATAATATGGATAGTTAAATCAAGAAAATCCCTTATTTTCCTATTAGTTGTTTGTTTTGTATACCGGGAAAATCCCATATTTTCCTAAAGTGATAGTTAGCCAAATATCCCAGACTAAAAACCGAAAGCAAAAGACATGCCTTAGGGAGTTAGAGCATAGATTTATATAATAAAACCTATTAGAAGATTTCAGTTTGTTAGATGAAGAATAGTTTTGATAACTACTCATTCATCAATCAGAAGTACTATAATAATTGTATATCCGATGAGTTTTATAACCATACTAAACATAATATGCCTGTAGCGACGTTCTTCAGGTGTCGTAGCGTTATGACAAACTGTCACACCAAATGACGGACTGTAGCTAACAGTCAGGGCGCGGGATCATGACTTCCCGTATAGATCTATACACATTTGACACGTTCTCCGAACGGGAGACTCTGGTTATAGACATGACTTGAAGCGGTACCTTTTAGCAAAAAGGTATTATTTGAAGATGTACACGTCTCACGGATTCTCAACTAAGTTTGTATTAAAGTAGTAGTTTCGTATGCAAAGTTTATCCTTTTTCACAATGTTCGACAATGCATAAATCATAAGTTTTTAAAATGTATTAAAACGGTTTAGCAACGAAGGATGCTTTGGAATTGCTAAATAATTTGTATAAATCTAGTGCATGCAAAATGTGACAAGAGTTTTCACATAGTAGTAGTGAATCACAAGTGATTCATTTGATAAAAACGAGTACAGTGAAACTTTATGAAATACACGATAATAACCATATGTTTACTTGTATTCCCCCCCTTAAAAGAGTATAAAAAGCATTTAAAATGTATTTAAAAAAAATGTGTTTGTAGGGGTATGAACTCACCTGATGGTTTGAAGAAAGCGAGATGGAAACCGGGCAGAATTTCATCTCGGGAAACGGATTTTTCTCGGGATTCTCGGGAATCTCGGGAGTAAAAACGATCTTCAGGACTTGGGCAAAATGACCAGGGCTTTGGGTTAGCACGGGCACGGAAAACGAGGTAAAACGCAAGAGAAACGAGAGGAAATGAGCAAGTTTTCCCGGAACCCTCGCATCCCTTTTATAGGGGCTGGGAGGCCTTGGTACGCGAGGTGTACGGGCATACGCGGAGCTTACCTATGCGTCATGCATGACCGAGTCCTCGACTGTCCCAGAGCTCGGATGGGACGGGACATAGCTCGCATAGGGGGCGACGTGGTCGAACCGAGGCCCTTGATTTGAGTACGCGGGGCGTACGAGGGTACGCAGGGCGTACCTTGGTTCCATCTGCTGACTCCTCTTCGGATATTACCAAGAGTTTAAAATTAAAAATATATATTAATTATTTATTAAACTTCAAAATTTCATATCTCCTTCATATGAAGTCCGTTTTCGACGTTCTTTATATCCACGCGTAGGTGAGACTAAGATCTACAACTTTCGTTTAGATTCCGTCGGCAAATTCCGAAATTATTTTTATTATTTATTTTTAAAAGGCCGTGCTTAAGGAATTTCTTTAGAAATTCACAACTTCTTTATCTGACGTCGGTTTTTGCCAGACTTTTTACTGCTGAATTACCATTGTCGAGACCTTTGATTCTCGTTTAGGTCATTCCGGCCAAAAGTCGTTCGATCTCCGATTCGAGTTTTTAGCTGCTTGCTGCTAAGCCGAACTTAAAAAATAAAATCATAAATTCAATTTACGAAGTCGGATTTGGGCGTTCCTTTTATGTACTTTTGCAGTTTAACGATATCTATGACTTTCATTCAGACACCTAAGGTCAAAAAATATTTTATTGAAACTTTGCGTTTTTACGTAACTTCGTATTGCCGGTTTTTGTTGGAATACTTAGAATGGTCATAACTTCTTCGTTATAACTCGGATTTTAGTGTTCTTTATATGCTTGGAAATCTTAAGACGATATCTACTACATAGCGTACTCCAACCAGAGCTTTTGAATACTTCATTTTTCGATGGTATCCCAATTACTTTTTCCAAGAGGTTACAAGACTCGATTTTCAATGACCTGAAATGACGGGTTGTTACATCATCCCCCCGTTAGAGGGAATTTTGTCCCGAAATTTTAATACAAAAGAAAAGTTTGATGGGCTGAGGAAGAGGTGTGGATACTTCTGTTGCATTTGATCTTCTCGTCCCCACGTGAACTCGGGTCCCCTCTTAGCATTCCATCGGACCTTTACTATTGGAATGCGACTCTGTTTAGTTCGCTTAACTTCCCTGTCCATGATCTCGATGGGTTCTTCCACAAAGTTAAGATTTTCATTTAGTTCGATTTCATCGAGTGGAATTACTAATGTTTCGTCGGACAAACACTTTTTCAGGTTCGACACGTGGAATACTGGATGTACTTTGTTAAGCTCGATCGGAAGTTGGAGTTTGTAGGCCATTGGACCAACTCTTGAAATGATTTCGAAGGGTCCAATGTACCTAGGATTTAGCTTCCCACGTTTTCCAAAGCGTATCATGCCCTTCCAGGGTGAGACCTTCAGTAGTACACGGTCGCCAATCTGGAATTCCAAGGGTTTACGTCTTTTGTCGGCATAGCTCTTTTGCCTATCCCTTGAGGATTTCAGTCGTTCTCGTAGTTGCACGATCTTTTCAGTCGTTTCTCTGATGATCTCCGGACCAGTGAGGGTGCTATCATGGACTAGACCTTTTGCCAATTGCGTGTCGCCCACTTCTGTCCAGCACAGAGGTGATCTGCACTTACGACCGTAAAGGGCTTCAAATGGAGCAGTCTTGATACTAGTATGATAACTATTGTTATAAGAGAACTCAACCAAAGGTAAGTGAACATCCCATGCTTTACCAAAGTCGATTACACATGCTCGCAACATGTCTTCCAAGGTTTGGATTGTTCTCTCACTCTGTCCATCAGTTTGTGGGTGGTATGTTGTACTCATATCCAACCTTGTTCCCATGGATTTTTGCAATGATTGCCAGAATCTGGAAGTGAATCTGCTGTCTTTATCTGAGATGATGGACATCGGCACTCCATGAAGTCGTATGATCTCCTGGATGTAGGTTCTTGATAGTTTTTCCATCTTATCAGTTTCCTTGATCGGTAAGAAATGAGCGGACTTGGTTAGTCTGTCGACGATCACCCAAATAGTATCTTGGCCACCCTGAGTTTCGGGTAGTTTCGTTATAAAGTCCATGGAAATCTGCTCCCATTTCCACTCAGGTATTTCAAGTTGTTGGAGTAGGCCTGAGGGTTTCTGTTGTTCTATTTTTATCTTGGCGCAAGTCAAACACTTGCTCACATAGGTAGCAATCTCCGCTTTCATGTTTGGCCACCAGTAGAGTTGCTTGAGATCTAGATACATCTTGTCTGACCCTGGGTGTACAGAGTATGGAGTCTTGTGTGCCTTGCTCATAACTACCTCTCCCTGAATCCACCAAACTTGGGTGTCCAGATTCGGTTCATGAAGTAGCGTGCTCCGTCACTCTTGATTTCTAAGTTCTTGTCCATTCCTCTAAGGGTCTCACCTGTCACGTTTTCGGGTTTCAAGGCCTCTATTTGAGCTTCCTTGACTTGTGCTGACAGGTGCGAATGGATCGACATGGCTAATGATTTCACTCTTCGGCCAGAGTACTCCTTACAACTAAGGGCATCGGCCACGACGTTTGCCTTTCCCGGATGATAGCGAATCTCACATTCGTAGTCGTTGAGCAATTCGACCCAACGTCGTTGTCTCATGTTTAACTCTTTCTGGTCGAAGATGTGTTGGAGGCTCTTGTGGTCTGTAAAGATAGTGCACTTGGTATCGTATAGGTAGTGCCTCCAGATTTTAAGAGCGAAGACCACTGCTCCAAGTTCTAAGTCATGAGTGGTGTAATTGACCTCATGCGTTTTCAGTTGTCGTGAGGCATATGCAATAACCTTTCCCCTCTGCATTAGCACACAGCCCAGTCCTTGCTTCGAAGCGTCGCAATACACCACAAAATCTTCGGTCCCCTCTGGAAGAGAAAGGATGGGTGCACTGCAAAGGGCCTGTTTCAAAGTCTGAAATGCAGTATCTTGCTTTTCTCCCCAGTTGTAGGTCACACCTTTCTGGGTTAAAGCGGTAAGAGGTTTTGCGATGCTGGAGAAATTCTGAATGAACCTTCGATAATAACCAGCAAGACCTAGAAATTGGCGAATCTCTGTTGGAGTAGTTGGGGCAGACCAGTTTTTGATATCCTTGATTTTTGATGGGTCCACGTGGATTCCTTCCTTGTTGACTACGTGACCGAGGAATTCCACTTTTCTAATCCAAAACTCACACTTTGAGAATTTTGCATAAAATCTCTCAGTCTGTAACGTCTCTAAGACTTGTCTCAGATGTTGACTATGCTCTTCTTTATTCTTTGAATAAATGAGTATATCGTCTATGAATACGATCACAAATTTATCCAAGAATGGACGACATACCCGATTCATTAGATCCATGAATACGGTCGGGGCATTGGTTAGTCCGAACGGCATCACTACGAACTCGTAATGTCCGTATCTCGTTCGGAAGGCCGTCTTGGGAACATCGCTCTCCAGGACTCACAGCTGGTGATATCCCGACCTCAGATCGATCTTGGAGAAGTAGTTGGCTCCTTGGAGTTGGTCGAATAAGTCGTCGATTCGGGGTAGGGGGTATCGGTTCTTGATGGTAAGTTTGTTGAGTTCTCGGTAGTTGATGCACATCCTGAATGATTCATCCTTCTTTTTCACGAACAAGACGAGTGCTCCCCATGGCGAGAAGCTCGGCCTGATGAATCCTTTTCCAAGTAGCTCATTCAGTTGGCTGGATAGCTCCTGCATCTCTACCGGGGCTAATCGATAGGGTGCTTTGGCTACTGGGGTAGCTCCGGGAACCAGATCGATTCTGAACTCGACTTGTCTTGCGGGTGGTATTCCCGGATGGTCCTCGGGAAAAACGTCGGGAAAATCGCATACGTCGGGCACATTCTTGATGTCCTGGACTTCGCGTTTCACATCTACAACATGTGCCAAAAATGTGTGACACTCTTTGCGTAGGCACTTCTGAGCTTGGATACATGAGATGATACGAAGAGTGGTACTGGGTTTGTCGCCCAAGACAATGAAAGTTTCGCTGGTTGGCAGATTTAGACGAACGGCCTTATCGTAACATAAAATGTATGCATGATGAGAACTCAGCCAATCCATGCCAATGATGACATCGAAACTCTTAATTGAGACTGGCATGAGGCTGATTGTAAAGGGATTATCGTTTAGAGTTAGAGTACAGTTTAAGTATATCTCCTTGGTGCCTTCGGTTTTACCGTTGGCCATTTCTACTATAAACGGTTCACTTAATGATTGTGGTAATGGCTTTAGCAAGCCTTTAAAATTGTGACTCACAAAACTTCTCTCCGCTCCACTATCAAACAAAATGCATGCATACGAGTTATCGAGAAGAAACGTACCCGTAACAACAGTGGGGTCCGCAACGGCTTCATCTTGTCCCATTGCGAATACTCGGCCCCTTCCACCGGTATTCCAGTTGTTTGCCTTCGGGCAGTCCCTGCGGTAGTGCCCCGTGTCTCCGCACTCAAAGCAGGCGCGACTTACTCCGGTATTAGTAGTGGGGGCGGGTTGTTGGGTTGGATCTTTGCAATAGCGGCCTGTATGTCCCTTCTTATTGCACCTGGTGCATTGAAGGTCATGACAGAGACCGTGATGGTGGAAGTTGCATTAGTTGCATTTCGGAAGTTTCCCATTGTATGAGCTTGTGGGGGCAGTATTGGTAGGTACAGTAATAGCGTGGATCGCTACTACTTGTTGTTTCTTGGGGTTCTCCTGTAGGGTTTGCCCCTTCTCTTGTTCCAAGTCCTATTCTGGCCCTGTGCCTCCTTAGATGGATTGGCGGTAGTTGCAATGGTACCCTGTTTTACCCCGTGGTCGATGAGTCGCTGAGCCAGGCGTTTAGCGCTGTTGTAGGTGATAGGGTTGGAAGCTAGGACATGCCCTTGAATCTGGGGTGACAACCCCCAAATGTACCTTTCAACCTTCTTTGATTCTGGGTTGACCATGGTAGGGCACAATGCAGCGAGGTCGTTGAACCTAGTTGTGTAGGTGACTAGATCAAACCCAGTCATTTTCAGATTCCAGAGCTCCTGCTCAAGCTTTTGCACTTCGCCCCTTGGGCAGTATTCTTCCAGTAGTAGAACCTTCAGATCTTCCCAACTCATGGCGTTGGCGACAGTGAGCGTCACCGAATTCACATGGCTTTTCCACCAAGTGAGGGCTCGATCTATGAAGGTGCAAGCAGCGAACTTGACCTTGCTTGTTTCTTGGCACGAGCAGATCTCGAAGACTATTTCGGTCTTTTCGAACCATTGCATTAGTGCAATGACTCCTCCCATGCCATTAAAAGTCTTTGGCTTTGAGTTGGAGAACTCCTTGTAGGTACACTCCCTCACTTGACCACGTCCGGTGCCATGATTTGAATGATTCGTGCTGCTTCCTGTACCTCCATTTGCATTGGAGTTTATTTGTGAGAGAGCTGCTGTTACTGCTGTTGTGATAGCCGCCTGGACCATGGCCGGATCATACGTTGGTGGTGGAGGTGGTGGTGGCACCGTGCCCAGTCTGGGCCTCAGGTTTGGACGAGGAGGCATCGCGCTGCCAAAAGAAAATGAGAGATTATAAGTTTTGATGATTGCAAGTTGAATGATGTTGAGTTAACTTCCTTTAATAGTTTAAGGATTTGGTTTGGCCAACACAGGGTTCTGAGTCTGATTTATAAATGAAGTTTGAATAGATGTACTTATGAATTGGACGAACTGCACATAATCAAAACAGAAAAGAGGTTTTCCCTATATATTTTAAACATATAGTTGTGTTACATCCGAGTTTAGACAAAAAATTTTGACCTTTCTAAAGGTCTCCGATTACAGAAAGTTTAAAGAAAGTAATACTTTTATCCGAAGTCCTAATTTATAACAAAATTTGGAATTTTTGGCAAGCACTACTTGCGACGTAGGTTGCGCTTGGAGCTTGACTCCGCATCCGATTGCTTCGACTCCATTAGACGCCTATCAAAAGCGGCTAGTTGTTCCCTTAATTCGGCTAGGGCTGCAATCATTTGTGCCTGAAATGCCTTAGTTTGGAGTTGGGCATGGTCCTGAATCCCATCCAGCCTACGGATGTCAGAAGTGTGAACCTGCACTTCTACGTTGATTTTGCGGATCCGGTTGGCTTGAACTCCGAATTGATAGCACTGGTTGGCTAGTTTTCCAACCATGTCCGGAAGTGCTCGGTCCGCCGATCCCCTGCCCCTGACATCATAAAAGTCTCGGCACATGCCGTAGGGAGGGCGTAAGCTTTGTTGTTGGCTCCAATGGTGGAGGTGACTCCCCCACATAGGAGTGGGTCCTTGGAAGTTCCTCACATGGACGGGAGGTTGTGGGGCCGGTGGATTGATAACCTCTGGGTCTAAATCTGTACCAAAGTCATCTCCTTCATCCAACTCTATAGGTTCTTTGTCTTCTTCGGGATCTTCTTCGATCCATCCTCCATTACCTTGGTTGGGGTAGTAGGGGTCATTGGGGTGGTGGAATCCAGCCATTGAGTCTGTACGAGAATAGGGTTAAGAATTTACTATAAGCTAGAGTACATGAAATTTACCCTTAAGTTTAATGGTTGTTGATCCTCAAATACTCCCTTAGTATTTTTTTAACGATATGTTTTTGGCAAGTTATAAATTTGTTGTCCACTGCAGACACTCCTCGGCACACGTTAGTCGGCTCTCGGACAAATATAGTTGATCAGCCTATATCCTTCCCACTTTCGATTACATGTCCCAAGGCGTACCTGCACTGCACAACTTATTTATAATACTTCTAAAATGGTCCGATGTGAAACTGTTATTAGTACGAAATGAATGCATGCTTACTTTACAAAAACTAAATAAATTTAATTTCAAAAGTATGACTCTTCTCAGAGTGTTTTTGCCCAGTTGAGTTTATAGTTGTATACCAAAAATGGTTTTGTTATACTTAATTCACTATAAATGATGCTCTGATACCAATCTGTCACACCCCCAAACCAGAACGGCGGAAACGTTTAGGGGCGGAGGACGTCATATTCAGTATCATAACAGTTCATAGAAAGGAAAGTACACACCACCATACATATATAAAGGTTTTTAAAATGTTTACATCATTGTATTCATTACATGCCCAAAAGATAAAAGCATAAACATCTTTCAAAAGAAGTAATTAACGCCAGCGCGTTAATCCCCAAAAGTTGATTTCCAAACCTGCTTAGCGGTTCCCTGAGAATACAAGTTATTTCAAAGAGAAAGTGTCAACAATTAAGTTGGTGAGTTCATAAGTAGTTTAGAAAGTTTGTATGCCATTCCAAATTGAGTGTATGTTTTCCAAGAAAATCCCTTATTTTTTATAAAAGTGTGAAATGCATGAGAATATATGTATTGAATAATATGGATAGTTAAATCAAGAAAATCCCTTATTTTCCTATTAGTTGTTTGTTTTGTATACCGGGAAAATCCCATATTTTCCTAAAGTGATAGTTAGCCAAATATCCCAGACTAAAAACCGAAAGCAAAAGACATGCCTTAAGGAGTTAGAGCATAGATTTATATAATAAAACCTATTAGAAGATTTCAGTTTGTTAGATGAATAATAGTTTTGATAACTACTCATTCATCAATCAGAAGTACTATAATAATTGTATATCCGATGAGTTTTATAACCATACTAAACATAATATGCCTGTAGCGACGTTCTTCAGGCGTCGTAGCGTTATGACAAACTGTCACCCCAAAGAACGGACTGTAGCTAGCAGTCAGGGCGCGGGATCATGACTTCCCGTATAGATCTATACACATTTGACACGTTCTCCAAACAGGAGACTCTGGTTATAGACAGGACTTGAAGCGGTACCTTTTAGCAAAAAGGTATTATTTGAAGATGTACACGTCTCACGGATTCTCAACTAAGTTTGTATTAAAGTAGTAGTTTCGTATGCAAAGTTTATCCTTTTTCACAATGTTCGACAATGCATAAATCATAAGTTTTTAAAATGTATTAAAATGGTTAGCAACGAAGGATGCTTTGGAATAGCTAAATACTTTGTATAAATCTAGTGCATGCAAAATGTGACAAGAGTTTTCACATAGTAGTAGTGAATCACAAGTGATTCATTTGATAAAAACGAGTACAGTGAAACTTTATGAAATACACGATAATAACCGTATGTTTACTTGTATTCCCCCCTTAATAGAGTATAAAAAGCATTTAAAATGTATTTAAAAAAAATGTGTTTGTAGGGGTATGAACTCACCTGATGGTTTGAAGAAAGCGAGATTGAAACCGGGCAGAATTTCGTCTCGCGAAACGGATTTTTCTCGGGATTCTCGGGAATCTCGGGAGTAAAAACGATCTTCGGGACTTGGGCAAAATGACCAGGGCTTCGAGTTAGCACGGGCACGGAAAACGAGGTAAAACGCAAGAGAAACGAGAGGAAATGAGCAAGTTTTCCCGGAACCCTCGCATCCCTTTTATAGGGGCTGAGAGGCCTCGGTACGTGGGGCGTACGGGCGTACGCGGGGCGTACCCGTGCGTCATGCATGACCGAGTCCTCGACTGTCCCAGAGCTCGGATGGGACGGGGCATAGCTCGCATAGGGGGCGACGTGGTCGAACCGAGACCCTTGATTTGAGTATGCGGGGCGTACGAGGGTACGCAGGGCGTACCTTGGTTCCATCTGCTGACTCCTCTTCGGATATTACCAAGAGTTTAAAATTAAAAATATATATTAATTATTTATTAAACTTCAAAAATTCATATCTCCTTCATACGAACTCCGTTTTCGACGTCCTTTATATCCACGCGTAGGTGAGACTAAGATCTACAACTTTCGTTTAGATTCCGTCGTTAAATTCCGAAATTATTTTTATTATTTATTTTTAAAAGGCCGTGCTTAAGGAATTTCTTTAGAAATTCACAACTTCTTTATCTGACGTTGGTTTTTGCCAGACTTTTTACCGCTGAATTACCATTGTCGAGACCTTCGATTCTCGTTTAGGTCATTCCGGCCAAAAGTCGCTCGATCTCCGATTCGAGTTTTTAGCTGCCTGCTGCTAAGCCGAACTTAAAAAAAATCATAAATTCAATTTACGAAGTCGGATTTGGGCGTTCTTTTTATGTACTTTTGCAGTTTAGCGATGTCTATGACTTTCATTTAGACACCTAAGGTCAAAAAGTATTTTATTGAAAGTTTGCGTTTTTACTTAACTTCGTATTGTCGGTTTTTGTCAGAAAACTTAGAATGGTCATAACTTCTTCGTTATAACTCGGATTTTAGTGTTCTTTAAATGCTTGGAAATCTTAAGACGATATCTACTACATAGTGTACTCCAACCAGAGCTTTTGAATACTTCATTTTTCGATGGTATCCCAATTACTTTTCCCAAGAGGTTACAAGACTCGATTTTCAATGACCTGAAATGACGGGTTGTTATAATATATATATATATATATATATATATATATATATATATATATATATATATATATATATATATATATATATATATATATATATGAAGGTTGCAAAAAACGCTCGACATTAGCTAGTCGGTGGACTGGGGTCAAGGGATTAATCGGCTAGGCGGAGATTAATTGGGGAATTAATCGGGTACCACTAATTGCTAATTTGTTGAATTTTAAAAAAATAAATATGACTAATATCATATCAAAGTTCGTAAATACCACTAATATGATAACAAAATATGTTAATGTGATTAATACAACACTAATCATGTCTCAAATAGTTTCTATTAAGATAAAACTTCTTCAAAATGTTAAAATTTCATTGTTTTATAATGTTTCACTCATTATGTATGCAGGGATGAATCGCTAGGCGTCCTTTAATCGGTCAAGTAGCGCCTAAGGATTAATCGGAGATTAATCGGGACCTTGTCGGGATTTTTACAATAGTGATATATATATATATATATATATATATATATATATATATATATATAGGTTGAAATGTTTCTTACATCTGTTGTGTGTTAGAATGCACCAATAAAAATTTAGTATTAATGATATGTATATTAAACGCTATCCATATTTATAGTTCATTTTTATAGAAATTAATTAAATTCGTCATTAATGTCAACAATAATATTTTTTTCAGAACGAATTCATATCTAGAAAATGATAGTGTATGTCGTTCTTCATATTCCATGCACCTTTATTGTATTTTAAGTGACTGAGTACTGAAACAAAATACGAACTCATATATAAAAACTTAGATGCGAATTCATTCGGAAAGAATGTTATTGCTGACATTAATAACGGATTTAATTAGTTTCCATAAATATGAGTTATAAGTATGGATAACATTTATTATACATATAATTAATACTAAATTCATATTGGTGCATTTTAGCACACAATAGATGTGAGAAACATTTTAACCAACTCTCTCTCTCTCTCTCTCTCTCTCTCTCTCTCTCTCTCTCTATATATATATATATATATATATATATATATATATATATATATATATATATATATATATATTAAAACTTTGTTCCTTTATGAATAGTAATTTGTATGTATTTTTGTCAATTTTGCCTCTCATTTTTAGCCATTTTAACACTTTTGGTTATTTCAATCAAAAAATTTATATTTTTTAGGAATCTTTTATCATTCAAAGTTTGGCGACAAAATTTTAAGGAATTGACAACTTCGGTCCATTTTCTAAAAACTTGGTAATTCCGATCTCTTTAATTCTTTAACCATTTTGACACTTTTGGTCCTTACAATCAAAACTTTTAAATTCTTTTTGTAAAAAAGTTGGCCACAATTGGTCAATTTTCTAAAAATTTGCTAATTTCAACCCCTTTAATTTTTTAACCATTTTGACACTTTTGGTCTTTACAGTAAAAAATTTTAAATTTTTTCATAAAAAACACAAAAAACAGCCCGGGGCGAAGCCCGGGTTTTTCCACTAGTTAATGCATCTAAAATTAAAAAAAAAGCATCAAAAGATGTCTTTTTAGATTTGCCATCTTTTAAAAAAACAAACTGCAAAAACGAATATTGACATAAAAAAAAAAAGTCAAAAAGAGCTTTTAAAAAAACATCACAACAAATTGTAGGTCTGTATAAAATCTAATATCTACTGACTTTTAATAAATGTATATTGCTCACCCCTCACAAGCGCATCAATGATTGAGCTTGTAAGATTACTTGGGTTGAAACTTGTGTAAATAACAAGCAAAAAATAAACCCTTATGCAACAAGTAAAAAGAATACGTGAGATTGAAACAAATATATTACTTGAACAAAAGTAAACTAGAAAATGTCTTGCATAAAAGAAAATACCACACCATTAATCCTATTTATACTAGACAAATAAGTATCCTATTTGAATTCTAAAACCATGCAGGATATAAATACAAAAACTTAAATATGGCTACTTTCCTAATTGCCCATTATTTAAACTAAACAAAATAAACTCCTAAAATAATAAAACCGATTAACCCAATAGAGCTTAAACTATTAGTTAGCTTATAGTTTGCAACTTATTTTGAATTGACATCCTATTAGTCTAATCAGGCCAAAATCACCAAAAGTTTTAATATCTTTCATTTTAGAAATAAGTGCAATAAAAAGACAGGTCACAACTTCGGGGGAATTTAATAGATGAAAAGAACTCAAGAACCAACTTGAAGATATTATTTTCATTCAAATAGTAGAACATTTTCAAAAGTAAATTAAACATGAAGCCATCAGGTTGTTGAGAATTTTTCCGAGCCACAATCCAAACAACCTCCTTGACTTCCTCCTTGGTAACCACAATCTCTATCAGAAGGGCCTGATGACATGATCCGAAGAAAGTTTATTGAGAAATTCGACTTCAATAGAAAGTCGAGAAACAGCCGAATGGTTAAAAAGCTCGAAGCAAAATGTAAGAAACTCACGCTTGACTCTGTCGAAAGAATCAATCCAATCTCCATCTACAAGAATTACCCTTATTGCCATCTGCCGCCTTCTTTTATTCATGACACCATGAAAATACTTAGTATTTTCTACCACATTCAATATCCTATCTAACCTGAGTCCTTTGAGCATGATCCATGACGTCAACCTGCTCAGTATAGTATAATATTAGACATCAAATTCATCGTATTTGCCCATGTCTATATATCAGTAGTAGAAGCTTGACCTCGATCAAAACGAACTTCAATGTCAAGTAACATTTATTCAAAGCTCACTGTTTAAAAGAGTTTAAACCTTTCTCTTATCCACGTTCCAACCTTTTAGTGTGTTGTTCAATGCTTCCGAGTTTATTTTTTAACACTACCATAACATTACCATCACAAATTCCATCAATTTCCACAACTCTTCCGCTATAGCAAAAAAAAACTCATCTTCCAAAAACAAAGAATGATATAAGCAGTTTTATAAAACGTTTACTTGAATAAGGTTATATTAATTTATGTGTTTAAATTGTTTTAAAAAATATATTTTTAACAATAACTTAAATAAACTAATTTTATAATAAAATATATATACATGTATCATAAATTATACACCAACAATATTTTAAGAAGTAAAGAAATTGCAGTGTGACAATAATTTGTAAAAATACTATATATACAACTAAATATTAAGACTAGTCGTATTATATTTTTGCCTTGCTAGGGCAACACCATATTATTTTCCCCTCACCCTCATCCCTTATCTCACAAAAGTGATACGATATATTACCACACCTCATCATACTTTTAAAAAGAAATATTATTTGATAAATATATAGATATTTAAATTACATATTTATAATAATAATAAAGAAATATTTCATTATTTTAACTAAAAAAAAATTATATGGGTAAAAATAATAATTAAATAAAAACACTACAAATGGGTTACATGGTATAAAATTTTGGAATAAGGTTGAACTAAAGGGTTGCATGGTGAAATATTGTTATGGTATTTGTTGGTTGTGAAAATGTTGGACTTGGGATAGATGTTGGTGTCGGGATGAAACTATAGATGCATGAAGTTGCAATTTGTAAACCGAATGACCCAAATGAAGAGCATTTGCAATCGGTGTTATTGAACAACTAGCACATAATTTGTTTCGACCAAATGGTTGTTTGTATGAATAGTTATTTGGATTCATTTTTGAAGTAGAAAAAATTGTGTTTTGTATGAATTGAATGTATTGTGATGGTGTGAAATGTTTGGTATGAAGTATGATATTTATAGTTTTTTTTAGAAATAAAAGCATAAAATTATTAAATTTAAAAAGTAGCTGTTAGTGACCGTTGCATATATTTATTGGTTTTTTTTAGTGTGGTAACCTAACTTCATGTGGTTCCTACACCGCACCACCACATTACTAGGCGGTGTTGTGCTCACCGCTCCACCGCAGTGACACATCACCCACCGTGATATGCAGTGTCACTTCAATAGGTCTAAGTTATACCTAGTCAATTTTTAATCAGAACCACACCTAATTCTATGCTAAAATATTTGGATGGATATGTAATATAAGATTTAGGTTGTAATCAATTAGATTATTTTTTAGTTTTATTGCAACGTAGTTAAGTAAATATATACAATTATATTTTAAAAGTATACTAGATAGATTTTGGGAAGTTAAAAAACGCCCCATTTTCAAGCTGCACTCTAAATGCACACTAGACAAGGTTGGGCTAGACATGGTCCACATTACATTCTCTCAAAATGATAAATTGCCAAACTGTGAAGTGAACAATTAATACTATGTTATTTAAAAAAGATAAAATTTGAAATGACGATAGATTATAATAAATATATTTCATTATGTTTGAAATCCGTATATTACACGGGTTGATTTAAAAAAACAATTAAATATTAAAATATAAATAAAAAATATTTTTTAATGTATAATTTTAAAATAAGAAAAAAAGAAACGTATTTATTGCAATTTAATATCATATATATGATATTTAATATTTTACATATATATGTGTATGACTTTAATTTTAAAAATTGAAACAACCCAAAAATTAACAAATGGATAATATTTATTTCAAAAATACCACAAAATGACAAGTGTCAAAACTCATGAGAGATTGACATGTGGCAAAAAAAAAAACATTCATTTATTAAGAAGGATTACTGTTGAGCGCATGTAATAAAAATATACTTATATTTTAACGGGACAATGGTCGTGCTATCACAAGTATGTAAGGTCATACGGTATACATAGCACGAGGTTGATCGTGGTATACGTGGACCACGGCCACAACCGTGCACATCGTCCCGGCCGGTCGTGGTCGATCTTGGTCGTGTTCGTTCGTTGTGTGTACCACAAAATCAAACGGGCATTTCTATTGGCTCGATACTGCAACGACTACTTTTGGATTGCAACGGAATTTTTTAATATTTTATTATTTTTTACCTTTCAAACATATTAATCTTCTTCTATAAATACCACACTTTCTATTAAACATATTCACTCAATTTCTTCTTTCTTTTCTCACAAAATCACACATTTCTTTTACATTATTCCAAAACCAATGGCTCCTAAAAGGATGAATTGGTCAGAAAATGAAGAAGAGAACTTAGTACGAGCATGGGTAGCGGCTTTAGAAGATCCAGTAGCGTGTCCTAATTTTTGGATAAAGGTTGGAAACATTTTCCATGAATTAATGGGTTGCCAAAATCGTAGTGTTGATGAAATATGTTTGAAGTATTGCGATATGAGAGTTAAATGCGTTGAATTCAATGGTATTTATAACTTTGTTATAAACAACGTACACGAAGGCGACCCGTTTGCGGTGGCCATGAACCAATATGAAGACACGAAACACACACCATTTAAACACGTTGAAGATTGAAGAATATTAAGAGAGTGTCCAAAATTTAGTGAGTAAAAATAAGGTTTAAAAAGTAGTTTTAAGTTGTTTGTGGTTGTATTTTCTAAGGTTTTTTTATGTTTTTTTTTAATGTTGTTTGTTTTAATTTAATGTAATCTTGTTTGTTAAATAAAAAGTTTGTTTAATAAAAAAAAATATGTTTTATTGTTTGTTTGAATTAAATTTAATTTAAAAAAATATGTTATTGTGTTTTAATGTATTTTTGAATTTACTTTAAATAAAAAAAAGGAGGTGGAGTGGTAAGTTAGTGATATGTATCCCATATTAGTGGCAGGAGAACGTGGTGCTGATGTAGCACCCATCACATATGTGGTGTGTGGAGGGTATAACGGATGATCTAATATAAATTTAAAAAAAAATATATGTGATTGATCTATGTGGGGTTTTAGAATTGGCGTAATTGATGTGAATTGTTATCGAGAATTAAGAAAAGAAACAATAGATTTGAATGATGAAAGATGATGAACACATGGAGTAAATATTAATCAGATCTCGTTTTTATTAAGACTGATTACAGAGTAAGCTGAAGAGAGATATTGTGTTTCGATCTCGTTTTTCTACTTCAAGCCTAAGTCCCTATTTATAGGGAACATTCAAAAAATATACTAAGTCTATACATTGACACTTCGCATACTATACTTCGCAAACAAAATTGACTTAGTAAAATAACATAAAAATGCGAATCATTACAATACACACTATTCGACTTTTACAACATACATCTACATTCTCCCCCTTTGTAAACAGTCGATGCAATTCAACTCAAAAGCTTTTGAATTGCAGAGTGAATTGTTCTTCGCACTTCTCCATACCAGGAGATCACCTTCTTCAAATCGCTCTTGTCACCTTCGTTATTTTTCTTGCAATTGTTCATACATACAATGAAGTGCGTATATTGCGAAGAATTGTATCTTTCAATCTCTGAAGCTTTGAATAGGAATTTCTTCGGTTTTCCTTTAGTGTCTCTTCCTGAAAACATCATGCCAAAAGGTTTAAGGCATATCTCACCCACAACATACTTTGACAGAGCAGATTGTGTCAAAGTATCTTCCCATGGAACTTTAACTTCTCTTCCTAGCACATTTGCTAACTCTTCATCAGTAAGTGCCAGACAATCGAAATAGTTGTCGATAAACGTCTTCACATGTGCAAATCCAACTTTAAACACATCTGTTTCTGAGCCTTTGAGTTTGTTTTCTTCCATATGCTTCAGAATAAGAGTTACTTGAATGAGATCGTTGCAGTTCATCAACGGAAAATCAGCAACTGTGAAGTCGTATTGTTTGTTGTCAGCCCTGATGACAAAATATCGAAAATTTTGAAGCATGTCTTCAAACAGAACATCCTTCTTTATTGTAAGCACCTTCTTGATCTTCATCAGGGACCAAACTTCATCAGGATTCTTCCTAAGAACAGCATGAAATCTGATTTTCATATGAGTATAATCATCTGGATTATCAAATTTCTCACTGATCTTGTATTGAGCCGTAATGAACAACATTTCATTAACTGGGAAGTCCAACTGACAGTGATCTGAGTTCGCAATATCGTAACTTCTTTTAGGCTTCTTCTCGAACTCATACATCTCCCTTCCTACAACTTTCGACTCTATAGTTTCGTAAGAGTAAAGTTTTGCAGGATCTCCTTTGTTCATGGAGGGAGGATCACTTGCCCTTTGTCTCATGATGCTCTGAACTTGTCTCATCCTTTCCAATTCAGCCTCAGCATCAGCTTTTAATTCCTCCTTCGACTTTTCGTACAAGATGCCTTTTCCTTTTCCTGTTACATCTTTCTGAGGTTTTGAGCTAGAACCTCCTTCATTTTCTCCAATAACAATTCCCTTGGAAATTGTTTTTGTGGTTATTGTTGTTGAAGAAATTGGTTTTGTAGGAATGGGAAGAGTAGCAACCAGTTGAGTCGAAATCAATTTTCCCACTGTTTTAGCTTCATCTTCTTTGCTTCGACTTTTCTCTCCCCCTTGCACCCCTGTGAAAAACGGTTGGAGCACTCTTCGGAAGTAAAGAAGTGAAATTTGAAAGCGGAGCAAGAGCCTTTTGAATAGCTTGTTCTAAAGTGTTAATCTTTAGAGTCAAGAATTCAGGAGTAATGATTTGCGAAGATGATGAATGCGAAACGGCTGATTTAAGCTCAGTGACTAATTTGATCAAGTGATCAAACTTCTCCATTGTGACAGCTTTCTGATCTTCAACAACAGGAATATTATTGAGTTTGTGGAGTTGAGAAGAAATTTCCACAATTTGCTTTTGAAGATCTTCTTGTCTCGTATGTACATCTTGAAGATCCTTGGCAAGTTCAGACTTCAATTCCTGAATTTTGAAGTTGACATCCTCACGAACTTTCTTGACGTCTTGTACAAAAAGAATGTGTCGTTCTTTTGTAGCAGCTTTAAGATCTTGAACTGCAGACGTAAAATTATTCCCTTGTGCTTTCACTCTGAGCTCATTGTTTTTATCAGATTGATCTACTTTCTCCATGATTCTTTTCTCAGCACCTTTAATCATGACATCCACCTCCATTGCTGAGATCGAAGACATTCTCCCGGAATCGGCTTGCGATTGGATAATAGCCTTCAACTTTTGATTCATTATTTTAAACTGCTTTCCTGTCATCAGCATATGATCAGGAATGTCTTCTTCGTCTGAATCAAAAGGAATGTCATCTAGAATTCCTCCAAACGCACCTCCTTCGACTTCAGGATCAGACATTTGTTGCGAAGGTGGAGGATTTTCAGGTGATTGGGATGGAAAAAGTGTGGTGAATGGGTTTTGAAGGGCATGATCAAAGATGGATGAAGTGGTTGATAAAGTGGTAATAGGTAAAGATGTTTGTAGTGTGGATGCAACACTCGGGATAGGTGCCCCCGTATCAGATACGTTGACAACCATATCCGAAATAGTTACCTCCTCAGAAACTGACTTGGTAAGAACTATTTCGAGTGGTTTGAAAATGGTAGTAGAAATTTGCGAAGTTGAAATGATTGGTAAAGAGACATTTACCATAGTTGTGACAGGTGGAGTTTCTAGGACAACTTCTTCATCTGATGATTCATTGCGAATCACCATCTTCCTCTTCTTAACCAGCGTTCGTTGCATGTTTTTCGCAACATCTTCTGCTCGTTGGTGTTTCTTTCCTGGAGAGACTGGGGCGGGAATACTGCAAATAGTAACTCCTTTACTACTCACTTCCGCTTTGCGAATTTGTTTTAAAACCCCAGACTTGGAAGGTAAAATTTCCTTATTCGATTTAGATAAAGTTTCCGCGGTTGGAACAACTTCATCTTGTACAATGGGTGAGGATGAATCCTTCGCACTTTTCTTACTCACCTTCTTGTTTTTCGACGGAGTAGCAACATCAGGTAATACGCCGATCTGATCAGCTGTATCAATGTTTCGCAAATATCTCACCAAAACTTTGTGAGTGGGAGAAACTTTGCGAAGCATCGCATCCGGAATGCGAGCCACACACGTAAAAATTGCTTCATCATCTTCAACCACTTTTGGAAATTGGTAAAAGGAAAATTCAGCAACTTCGACATCTGTCATGATTGGAATTGCTTCTTTCTCGTATACTTTCTCCAGGATCAAACTCCAGTATCTGGCACAAGATATCCCCTTATCCGAATTTGTGTTTTCCAAGCTTTTCACAAATTCTTTCCACAGCTGAGTGGCGTAATCGACATTAATGTCATAGTATATGCCCATTACCATGGCATAAACTTCGACTCTTCCTCTATCTAAGCCAACTGATCTTCCGGTAAGGCATCGTAGAAAAATTCCAAAAAGAAAATTCCAGATGCATGGTAATCCCGACTTCCTGAAGTCACTGATCTTCTCCAACTCCGGTTGATGTCCCATCTCATTGAACATGTGAATGATCTGGGAGTTTACAGGTTTAACAAAGGGAGGGTTGTTTGGAATCTGCAAGAACTCCACGAACAAATTCTTTGACAGTTTGACCCTTTTGTTGTTGATAAGATTGAAAGTAATCACATCCGCCGTGTGATTGTATGAAGCCGTGGAAGCAGCACGAGATAGCCACACCATCAGAACTGGGAATGATCGAAACATGGCAGTTGATAACGGTGATCGTTTCAAAGCCACAATAAGCATCTTCAGGTCTTCTGGATACGCAGAAACAGTGGGATCAACCTGGTAATTGGTGCTTTGAATCTTCATAAGTGATTAAGAAAGAACCTCATCAGTGTTGGAATTTGTGGCTGCCATTGTTAGGGTTTGAAAGAAATTTGAAGATTGGATCAAGGTGTAAGCTTTGAAGGTTTGTGAGAGTTCTTGTTTGCGTAACCGTACATAGTGTTCTTAATCCCCCTTTTATAGGTTACTCAAAATTGATTTGAAATTAAAGCGGGATACATTTAATGTTATCCGATGTGGCACCTTGAAACTCGGATCATGACTGTAAAAGATTACTATGATTCAAAAAGTAACTGTCACATCTCCTCGAAAACCGGATAGAATACCAACCATTGTGAGTATACAGCTTGTCAAGTATCCGTTATAGAATCCGAACCGATAAAATCCTTCGCATGGAAGCAAGGCTCTTTCACTTTTAGGATTTAAAGTGAAGTCATATGCCAGACTTGCGAAATCATCAGTCTGAGTTGGTTTTACTCAAAACCTCAAGGATTTCGTGTGTGCATTGTGCCAATGGAATAAGATAAGAATCAAGAAATTTTGAAATGTTGTGATGTCAAAAAGTTAATTTGACATGAATGCAGAAAAACCCCAGGCAAAGGTTGCTTTGTTAATCATCAAGAGAGATAATCAACAGCTTGTGTAGTTTCCCGTGAATTACAATCGAATACTTGTAAAGAAGTATCAAAGGGCTTCTTTTAAAAGTCATTTTGGGTTGGTTTGAAATTTCATTACATATCAGCCTTAACATAAGGTGAGAAATTGTAAATGAAATTACTTGTTTCACCAGTGTAGTCAGTGACAAGTTAGCTTGTGAAAATATTTATCATGACAAGAATTTGAGAATGAAACTTACACTGAAATCATATTCAAAAGAAAAATTGTTTTGGATCTTGTTGGTTAACAAACATTCTTGGTTGTAAATATTTGATCAAGACCACGCATGCGAATTGAGTATGATTTGAAGTTTCGAAATTTTTGATACTGAAACAAAGGTTTCGTAAAAATCTGGAACAAAGTTCCCCGTCAATTCCTTAAGGTGTATGATTTTTGGGTTTCACTTTCATCACGGACTCATGATGTTAGATTTTTAACACAGAGTTGGGATCTGTCTAGGTTTTGATTGGTTTGACCAAAAACCTCAAGGACAAATCTTCGTCAAAAAAAAAAAAAATTGGATTTTAAGAACAGTTTGGTTTAAAAAGATTGGATAAGAATCGAATTGTACCTCTGTTATATTTGAACAAAACAGAAAACTCTTAACTCTTTTGAGAAGAGTAAGGTAGCTCTTGTTGATTTATGCGAATACAAGCCTTGTTGGGTAGAAATGTTCATGAGATAATTTCATCAAGGCTTTCATTTCTCACACATAGAATCATTCGAGGCTTGAGGTCTACATACAGCAGCATGCTTCTAGGGACATCCTAACTAGTTTATAAAAGAAATTTAATACCTTCCCATAGAAACACAAATGTATGACCTCTTCGCATTGTAGCCCTGTATTAAATTCTCAACACACAGTTTAAAGAACAAAGAAAACAAAAATATTTTTGTGATTTTTGAATTTTTCAAAATGAAAGAACAAAACAAATAAAATCTTTTTGTATTTTTGATTTTTCAAAATTAAAGAACAAAAATAAAATCTTTTTTTTGGATTTTTGATTTTTTTTTCAAAAATAAAACAGTATGCGTAAACCTTACTGTAGTGATTATGAGCTCATATGCGAAAAGATGTGGTTGCGAAGCCATGCGAAGCCTCTGAATGAACAGTAACCTCTGAATGATGTTGACTCTTATCTGCTGAACAAAACTTTTATTCTTGTGTTGACGAAAGAGAATTCGCATTAATCATCCCCAAACCTGCTAAAATTCGAACAAATGATTTTTCATCAAGAGGTTTTGTAAAAATATCAGCAAGTTGTTCAGTTGTTTTGACAAAATGAATTTCAATATTCCCATCTTCCACATGTTCTTTAATAAAATGATATCGAAGAGCAATGTGTTTTGTCTTTGAATGTTGCACTGGATTGTGACAAATGCGAATTGCACTTTGTGAATCACAATACAAAGGAATCTTTTTCATGTTTATTGCATAATCACGAAGTTGACTCTGAATCCAAATAATTTGCGAAGTACAAGCAGCCGCAGATATGTATTCTACCTCAGCAGTTGATATAGCCACACAAGTCTGTTTCTTTGATTGCCAGCTCACTAACTTTCCATCCAATAGTTGACATCCACCAGTCGTACTTTTTCTATCCAAAGTACATCCTCCTAGATCAGAATCTGAAAAAGCTTGAATGAAGAATCCTGTTTTCGCAGGATACCAAAATCCTAAAGAAACAGTTCCCTTTAGATAGCGAAAAATATTTTTCACTACAGTCAAATGAGGCTCTCTTGGATTAGCTTGATATCTAGCACAACAACAAACCGAAAACATAATATTAGGTCTACTTGCAGTTAAGTACAATAAAGACCCTATCATGCTACGATACAGTGTTAGATCAACAGCAGGAGCATCTAACGAAGGAGTTAGTCTTGTTCCTACTGCCATAGGTACTCTGAGCTTTGTGCTATTTAGCATGCCAAACTTTTCAAGCAAGTTCTTCGTATATTTTTCTTGATTGATTAAGATTCCTTCTCTGTTCTGTCTTATATTTAAACCAAGAAAATTATTAATTTTTCCCATCATGCTCATTTCAAACTGACTTTTCATTAAATTTTCAAATTCAATTGACAATGCTGGATCAGTTGAACCAAAGATAATATCATCAACATAAATTTGAACAAGCATTAGATGACACCCAACTTTCTTGCGAAATAATGTGGGGTCAACTGATCCTTGTTTAAATTTAGATTGTTTCAAGAAATTTGTAAGTGTTGCGTACCAGGCCCTTGGTGCTTGTTTTAACCCATATACAGCTTTGTCAAGGACATACACATGATCAGGATACTCACTGTTTACAAATCCTGGTGGTTGTTCAACATACACTGTTTCTTCAAGTTTTCCATTTAAGAATGCACATTTAACATCCATTTGATAAACATCAAAGTCTTTGTGAGCTGCATAGGCTAAAAATATGCGAACTGCTTTAAGTCTTGCAACAGGTGCAAATGTTTCTTCATAGTCAATGCCTTCTTGTTGCGAATAACCTTTTACCACTAGTCTTGCTTTATTTCGAATAATATTGCCATCTTTGTCGGTTTTGTTTTTAAAAATTCATTTTAATCCAACAATTGAAACATCAGAAGGTTTAGAAACTAATCTCCAAACCTTGTTTCGTTCAAATTCAGCTAATTCAGATTGCATAGCAACAACCCAATCTGAGTGTTCCATAGCATTCTTTATAGTTTTTGGCTCTATTTTCGAAATAAAAACATTAAACATACAAAGTTCTTGGTTTGCATTCAGTACCTCATTTTTTGCACGAATTTGAGCTCTAGTCAACACACCTTCTTGTAGATTACCAATTACCTGTTCTTTTGGATGATTTCGTGTCCATTTCTCAAGTGGTGGAAAATTTGGATCAAATTCTAATGGTGCATCTTCATACATATCTTCATTTTCAGATCCTGCAACAGAAAAGTTATCATTAACCTCATGAAATTCTTCATTATTACCAAGATTAATTGTCTCTGTTTCATCATGCTCCCCCTCAACACGATCTTCATCTTGATATTCTTGTTGATTTTGCGAAGGCTCCCCCTCAACTTGATGTTCTTGTTGATTTTGCGAAGGATCCCCCTCAACTTGATGTTCTTGTTCCCTATAAACATCTGGTGTGTTTTCACAAGTTATCGTTGATTCATCAGTATGTTTTGAGGATTCTGATGTTTGATTATCAGGAGCATTATTTTCTGCATCAATGGCCCTGTCAGGAATTCCAAAAATTAAGTCATAATCAAAATCATTGATTTCAGAATTATCAATTGGAGTATTTGAATCTACAAGTATTGGTTTATTATCAAATTTACTATCAATTTGTTTAAGATAGTAATCATCAAATGTTAAATTGAAAGTTTCTTCAATTTTTCTTGTTCGTTTATTTAGCACTCTGTATGCAACTGAATTCTGTGAATATCCTAAAAAGATGCCTTCATCAGCTTTAGCTTGAAACTTGGACAAATTATCTTTGAGATTCATGATAAAGCACCTGCAACCAAAAACATGAAAGAATTTTACATTAGGTTTCCGATTATTGATTATTTCATATGGAGTAACATTAAATCTTCGATGAATGTATGATCGATTCTGAGTAAAACATGCTATGGACACAGCTTCTGCCCAAAGATATTGAGGTAGATTCGCATATGTCAACATGGTTCTGGCAGCTTCGCATAGAGATCGATTTCTTCTTTCAACTACACCATTCTGTTATGGTGTATATGGTGATGAAAAATTATGCGAAATGCCTTTGCTTGTGAGAAAACTGTCAAGATTTTGATTTTTAAACTCAGAACCATTATCACTTTTAATTTTTCGTACATTCTTCTTCAGACTAACTTCAATATTTTTGATAAAATCAATCATTGTCTGAGCAACTTCAGATTTCAACTCGAGAAAAAACACCCACGTAAATTTAGAGAAATCATCTACAACAACTAAAATATACCGCTTTTTGTTTATTGTTGCAACAGTTGATGGTCCACATAGATCAATGTGAAGTAGTTCCAATGGATCTACTATTTTTGAATCTATCACAATCGGATGACCCTTTCGATGTTGTTTTCCTTGTTCGCAAGCTGCACACAAAGAATCATTGTCAAATTTTAGTACTGGTAACCCTCGAACTAAATCTTCAGTTACAAGTTTATTTATATTTCGAAAGTTCATGTGTGACAATCTTCTATGCCAAATCCAACTGAGATCATTGGATGCTTTTGATAGTAAACACACAGCTGGTTTTCCCACAATCGGTTTGATGTCCAGTGTAAACATATCACCATATCTTTTGGATTTGAGGAGTATTTCATTCGTCTTGACATTTGAAATGATACTTCCTTCTTTATTGAATACAACTTGATTTCCAGTACCCACAACAAGTTGTGATACACTTATCAAATTATGTTGAAGTCCTTCAACATATGCCACTCTGTTTACTGTGAAGTTTCCATTTGTGACTTTCCCATATCCTTTCACTTGACACTTGTGATTATTTCCAAATTTGACAACTCCATCATTTTCCAAGCTTCTGTAATCTCACAAATTTTCCTTTCTTCCAGTCATGTGACGAGAGCAACCACTATCAATGTACCATTTTATATCATATTGCTCGTCACATATCACCTGCATTTATTGAAAAAATTTAGGAACCCAAGACTTTTTGGGTCCATCATTAGTAGAATGAAACAAATTTTTGGAATTTAAAAACCATGTTTTCACTTTGTTTGTAACAGAATCCATTATATCAACATCATCAGTTCTAGATTTTGAAATATAGTCATTCAATAATTTTGGATTTCCATTAATTGTAATCTTATCCTTCACAACATTCGCATTTTTTATAACTGGTTTCCATTTTTGAACTGGAACTCGGGAATTATGAGATGATGCACTTTCAATTGAAGAATTATTTGTGAACTTATCAAATGCACTTTTGATTTGTTCTTCTGAAAATTTTCCACTTTGATATTTCTTTCCTTTCCCTTCAAACCAATGATTGATCGTACTAACATCAGATTTTCCTTTTGTATATGAAACTTTGGTTGGTTTTGATATTGAAGGATTTGGAAAATTTGGTTGTTTTGGTGAAAATTTCATTTTGACTTGAGTTGAGTTCTTCAAACTTGATGAAGTATTCATGAATTTGCCAACATTTTGAAACTTCTGATTATTTGCAAATTTTTGCGAATTCTCAAATTTTCGATTGTTGTCATATTTGCGAACATATGGAACCTTGTCAACAGAGTTTATTTGTTTACGAAAACTTGAATATGTTTTTGTGTTTTTATCAATTGATGATGTTTTTGAAATTTGTTCTTTTTCATCTCTTGATTTTTCATTAGACACAACTTGCCAGAAAATTGCTTTTCTTGCTTTTCTTTTTGAAACATTATTTTCTATTGAATAGTTTCCAACCATCAATTTGAATTCATGACAATTTAGTTTCACTTCAACCTTTGGTTTTTCATCTTTTTCAAAAATTTTGTTTGATTTTTCACCTTTAACCACCCATTTTTGTGCTGATTTTTGTTTTTGAAACACATAAGGATTTTTGGTTAAATTGTTTTCTTCTGTGTTTTGATTTGCGAAAAAACCTTCAATCGTGGACTTTTGATTATCTTTTTCAATCATTTTATTAAACTCAGGAAGAACTTTCTCAGCATATCCAGTAGTGACAAAAACTTGATTTGGAAAAATGGTTTTATCAGTACATACAAAATTTGGATATACCACAGTGTTGGTTTCCAAATAATGTGCGCCTTTATCATTTAAAATTTTATCAAATTCTTTTGTATTTTCAAACACTTGATCAACTACAACCATTTGAGGTGTTTCATTTGAAACTTTCTTTTCTTCTTTATTTACATCTGTGTCATCAGATTTCCAGCTTTCAACTTCCACATTATCAAACATACAATGTTGCGAAGTTGAAGGTTTATCAATTTCATCCTCTACTATTGAATCAACTATTATTTCTTTACCTTTGATCTTAGATGTGATATTAATGATTGACAATTGAGAACAATCAACCTCTTCTTCCTCTTCTATTTCACTGATTTCACTTACATTATCAGAATTTTCATCAATATCAGCATAATTCAACTGTGAGGCAAGAGTTGAATTTTCAGTTTTCTTTATGATTTTCACTTGTTCACTATTTGTCAAACTTTCATTGACAATGTTAACCAACTCATCAGCATTCAGAAATTCATCAATTTTGACAATACCATATGAATATCTATCATCAGGTATTTTGTCAAATTGAGCAATTGTGCTTTCGCAATCATAAGAAACAATATCAACTTTTTCACGTTCATACTCAAGAAAAGGTAAAAGTTTCCTATGTTGTTCTTTGCTAATATCAGAAGAATGATGTAAAGCTGTTAATTTTGCATACAAACGTTTTGCAGAATTACAATATATGTTTCTCTGTGCTAGTAATAACCTAACATCGTTAGTAAGATTATTCCTATCACAATCTATATTTTTGACTAGCATTTCCAATTTTTCAACTCTGCTCTTCTTAATTTCTAAATCTCTTCGTGTCTCACTAAGTTGCACATTTAATTTCTTAGCTTCATTACTAGCAGACACAATAACAGAATCAAAATAAGCCACAGTATCATCAAATGAAACAATTTCAGCATCATAAGCAGATAAAGGAATATTAAAAGATTCAAGAATTGCACGTACCTTGGTTGTCATGGGTGACTTGTTAGTGGATTTAGACACAAAACATCTCCCTGAAATGTTCTCTTTGTAATCCTCAAAACTTGCGAACATTGCTCCATGTGTGGGATGCCTCATTTCTTCATCATCAGATCCTGAAGACCAGATCTGATAAGTTCCACTATCTTCTTCAGCAGTTTCTCCCTTAGCAACCAATGACACTCCTTTGGTCTTAGCACGTAATTCTTCAATCTTCTCGGAGTAGTATGCTTCATCTTTGACTTTTTCTTTCTTCTCTTCTTTCTTTCGCAACATGCAGTCAGCTGCGAAATGATTCGCACCATTGCAATAATGACAATAAATTCCTGAATCACCTTTCAACTTTTTCTCTTCATTCGCATTTTTTTGTTTTTCATCAATTTTCTCCATTTTCTTCCTCTCATCCCCTCCAGTCCTTGTGACAACATTTTTCGCATCATTAATCTTTCCTTTTGGATTAAAAGGCTTTTTGAAAAACTTTTTTACTCTGTTGTTTGAATAGAATGCTACAGCTTCATCATCAGAGTTCATCAAAAATCTTTCATTCAGCCAAATCAAGCAGTCTTTCCAGTTCATTCAGCCAGAAAGATATGTTTGGGCCTGGAAAGATGCGTATCAAACGGGACGAACCCTATGAGCATTTCTTAGTCTCCAAATTTGATCTAATTATGGTAACATTATCATAATACGATACTTGTAAGCTTTATTGCATAAATTGTTACTCTAGTTATTTCATTAATTAACAATAAATAACAAAATGGTCATTTGAATTCATTATTCTTTCTTTTCGACTTGAACAAAGTGTGCGGGTCAAATAGGCTTATATAATTAACAAATATGTCACTGACATGTTTTGTTAGTAGGCACATCTCCAAGGACATGTTCGATAAAAGTATATGAAAGCTGGAAGTTATAGTTTTTATTTGTGTAAGAGTATTTGTCACAAGTAGCTGAAAGCTTTTGAAATATATAAAATTACATAAAATGGCACATGGATATAAACTAAAATTGAAATATGATGATAAATTAATTTTTCTTAGCTATAATTATTAAAAGTTTAAAATCATCCAAATTTTAATAACAAGTGCACTCGTTAAGCTTCTCAATTTGTAAAAACTTTATTTATTCATATTAGTAAATGTTTACAAATAAAGTAAATGAGACTTTTCAATTTTATAAGATCCCAGCCCAAATACTTTTTACATATTACAAGTGTTTCGATATTTAAAAAAAAAAAAAAAAAAAAAAAAAAAAAAAAAAACATTATTATTGTTTGATATTAATTTTTGATTATAAATTATAAAAATTTGTTGATATGATTGTTTCAAATAAAGACACCATAATTGTTAAAAAATATTTAGATATAATCATATAGAATAGCCAGCAAAAATACTGATATTATTTATTAAATTTTAAAAGATATTTAAGTCAGTTTGTTAAAATGTAAAAGAGCTTTTTGTAAAATATTAGCAAAATAGTTTTTGGATTTTTGGAGCATTTTGTTTAACCTAAAACAAAGTTCATGCAGTCAAGTGAAACTTTTTTTTTAAGTTTTTTCTTAAAAAATACAAGCTCCCAAAAATTACATGTCGAATACACCCCATCAATGTCTCGCCAATTTATCTAACATTTCAAAACAACATTAATTAGTACAAAATGTGGAAGTTCCATACAACGTGATCGTTTATCATAACTAAGAAATTTAAGGTAAATATTATTAACAAACTTATTCCTAATGGTCAGTTACTCAATATCCATTAGATTTTAGCTTTTAGTTTTTATATTTTATGTAATTTATATATATATATATATATATATATATATATATATATATATATATATATATATATATATATATATATATATATATATATATATATATATATATATATATATATATAAAAGTTTATCATTATTTTCGTTGGACACTTCTATTTAAATAAAAGTTTCATCTTATTGCATCTGAAATTGTAGAATGTAATATCTTAATTAGATTAAAAGTATGCAGGCCGTATAATGGGCTTGGAGTTGAGACCATACCACCTAACCAGCCGTCCATATAAACCATGACAGTCAAACCATGGACCATATTAATTGGGCGGTTGACAGTTGCCAATTTCATAAAACCAAAAGACTTTTATCGTTAAATTTCACCTTTAACTACAATATAACCCATATTTCTTACTAGGATCGTAATTTTAAAAGGATATTTGGCTAAGTTTATAAAAAAAATGCTTATTATTTTTTAATTTATAGTTTATTAGCTTATCGCAATGTTAAAACGGAATTTTTAGAAAAGCGTTTGGATTAGTTTATCTGATGTCCAAATGTTATAAGTTGATAAGTTTTTTTTTAGTGTTTGACAAAATGATCAAAAAAAGTTTTCTAGAAATGTTTGACGGCTATAAGTTATAATGAGTTTTGATAAGTTAGGGGTTAGCAACTAATCAAAAATGACTTATCTCCTGTTCCATACCAATATAAGTTGTTTTTAAAAAACAGTCTATTAAAACACTTATTTTAACTTATACTGGTTAAGCTTAGCCAATAAGCCAAACACCCTCTAATAAGTTAGATTTTTTGGATCTTGAATTTTTTTTTTTTAGTTTAATTTTTTGATTTTGGTTGCATTTAGTTTGATTTTAATGTTTAAGATGAAGTTGGTTGTAGAACACACAACGTTGTTTTTACTTTTCATAACACACATATGTATAAGCTTTATTTATTTGATTAATTATTTAAGTTCTTTTCAACATTCATTCCACTTTAATTGGTATGTTTTAGATAAAAAAAAATTCTACAATGTTTTGTTTATATGTATTGTGAAATTCAACATACATGTTTTTTATAAATGCATAAGTTTTAACCTCAGCATGTCAATCTATTGGATTGCTATTCTTATTCCTTTATGCAACTTAAAAACCAACAAAGGGACAAGTTAAAAGAAGATTCGGACAACAGGGAGGCTTAGTATAAATTTTGGCATAAATACTCATAAAGGGCAATAATTGTTTCACATTATGGATGGGCAGTGGCCACATGATATGTTTAATGGACCAAAATTTTGTGAAATGAATCGCAAGGGAGAAAGATTTACCCATAATAATTCATGTACTTTTTCTTATGGTGCATCAGCACTATTAGGATGTCTTTGGTAAAAAAGAAATGGAATTATGACACAAATAGAAATTGGGATAAAGAGAATTAAGATAGAATTTTTTTTTTTCTATTATTTGTTACAACAAATATTTCATAAATTCTCTTCTTGTTTGTTTGCCGTAAGCTAGAGAAAGGATTATTTTATTATGTTTATTTTTTCCTACAACATTTTTTGACAATAATTCATTTGTGATTACAAATTTATAGATCTTCCTATTCTAATACAAGAATAGTTTTATTTTTATTTTTTTGTCATGTGTCACCCTGTTAGGGCTTCTAATTAATATCATTTTACTTGTCAACCTATTGATTTTCCATTTTAAATTCCAAATGTTAAATTTCCTACTTTAATTACATTAATTTAATAATATTGGAATAAAAAATAAAATAAAATTAATACAAATTATAAGGTGATATAATTTCACTTATTTATTTAAATCGACGATTATAATTTTATATAACTAAAAAAATCTATTAATTAATAATTTGTTTAAAATAATTGGTTAATAATTTTCAGTTTTTATTATGAAAGTTTAATTCATTTTGTAACCGTGGTTCTCAAATGTTATAAACTAGTTAATTTATAAGAGAGTATGTATTTTGTATATTTGATTTTCTATTTCTCTGTATCAAATACGCCCTCGTGTTATGGTTTCTAGGAGAAACATATCTCCCATTCTTTGTTATTTATATGTTAGAAGCATCTAAATTATTGTTCATCGTTATTTATACTTGTATCAATTTATATTTGTATCAAGTCAACTAAATCTATAATCATTTTTTTTTTCTATTTATATCATTACAAAAAAAAAATGTACTACTTTAGATGTGAGCACTATACAGAATTTTGCACTAGAGTCCATTGCAAGAACAAAATAAATAACAAATTAATCTTAGGAAGATAGTTTTTCGTTATTTCAATTGTTCACAAGTCAAAGATGTGTGGGGTAAAACAATTAATATATTGATGGGTCTCACATTCAATATTATGTTGCACAGTTGCCTGATATTTCTACATCTTTGCTAATAAATTTGCCATTTATCCTTGATATTTTCTTGGTGTATCAAACTTCAGTTAATATTGTATTATCTTATTATATATCTATTCACATTCATATATACATGTGTAGAGCCGAACATAGGAAGGTATTTATGAATGTATGTGTATCATAAATAACTCAATACTATAAAACAATATCTTGTAAATACATTTACAACTTCGATGCACAAATAATAATAATAATAATAATAATAATAATAATAATAATAATAAAAACAAAAACATCAATTTTTACGATGACATTCGAAATCCACTTTTTTATGTTTTGATTGCAAATTTTTGTTTAATCAAAACTACTTATAAACTTTAACTATATTAGAATTAAGTAAATAAAAAACAGCAATAACAAATATTTATTATAACACAAGTGTGAGACCCATGTATTACATTGGTTCATTTAAAAGGAAATTTAACTATAAAATTCAAAATATTTAAAAAGTTTGAACTTATAAGAAAAGTAAGAAAAATATTGAATTATAAAATTTAAAGTTTTTTTTTCTCTTTACAATTTAAATAAATCTCTATTCTAATAAAAGAATAGTTTTATTCTCCTTTTGACATGTGTCATCCTATTAGGCTTCCTAATTAATGTATATTTTATTCTCCTTTTGCCATGTGTCATTTTATTATGTCTTCTAATTAATGTATGTCACTTGTCAACTCCATTTCAAATTTCAAAATTTTAAATTTCCACTTTAATTACATTAAACTAATAGCATTAGAGTAAAAATTAAAATAAAAATAATACAAATGATATAATTTCACATATCTATTTAAATCAATGATTAAAATTTATATAATTAAAAAAAACTCTTAATTAATAATTTATTTAAAATAATTAATTAATAATTTTGAGTTTTTACTATAAAAATTTAATTAATTGTGTAACCGTGGTTCTCACGGGTTATAAACTAGTAATTTAGATAAATAAATAAAGGAAATTAATGAAACTTTAATTTAATAACTTTGAAATTAAAAGGAAAGTCCATTAATGAAATTGATATGCATTTATTATTAAATTTAAATAATATATGGAATAAAAATTAATTTAAAATAACCATAAAATTACATGTGACAAAATAAATAAGAATATAACATGTGTTAAAAAGATCTTTATTTATTAGGTCCAGAATTTTACATTTTACATATATGATAAAGTTGTCATTTTGAGTTTACAAGTGTGTAAACCCGTTTATACAAATGTAATCAATAAAAACATTTTCTCAATATTACTCCAACTCTCCTCAAATCCAAATCTGTCCAAAAAAAAAAGTTCAAAAACATGAGTCTAATGTCTAAATACATCATTTTATTCATAAAATAACTAATTTAACACATGTAAACATTTTACAAGTAGGTTGCTATTATACCTCATACCTGTTGTAACAAGTTAACCTTAAGACAACAAACAAGAGATCATTTTGTTCGCAGATTCATGGCCATGATTATTAACACTTGGGATGATGTTTTCTGGAGATATAAACTTCACAAACTCTTTAAGTTCTGTAAAACTGCTATGCTCACTATATGGCACCTCATACCTACACCACAAAAAAAAAACATTATAATTTATAATAAACAAATAAATAAAAAGTACCCATTATATATATATCACCTTATAATGGTACCCTGTTGAGACCTCTTTCCTGGGGTTGATTTTTTTCCTTTAGTAAAAGACCAACCAGTTGGAGAGAAAGCAACGATAAGACTATATCGACCCTGAAAATCAAATACTATTATGTTAATAACTTAATATTATATTTATTAAGACATTACTGAATTAGGTTAAAGATTGAAGCAAAAAGCAATCACCTTATACATGTTAGATGCGTGTTTTAATCTTTTAAAGCTTGCAAGTGTCCACATAGGCACAACATGAATGTTGCTTTCCCTTTCATCTAAAGTTAGCAATTGCATGTCTTCCTTACACATTCCTAAGCATTCTAGAATTCTCATTTTTGCTGCAGTGACATGTATTTTTTTACGAAGGACACGAGCTACTTCCATGAACACCCTTTCTTTTCCTGTATTTTTTTAAAAAAATTTCAAAGACAGAAAAGAAATTAAAGAGAAAGTGATGAAATTAGGATGTGATAAAAATTTATTTACCGATAGTATAGCTGCCAATTAGAAACAATGTTCTTGGATTAAAAGCTTCAGCTTGTATGGCTTCAAGAACATATTGAATTACAGCATCTTGCTTTGGAAAATCATACTGAAAAGATTGATTGTTAATATGAATTTTAAAAACTTTATGTTTTCAAAAAATTTATGTTTGTGTATACCTGAGGATCACAATAAGTGGTATCTAAGATAAGTGTTTGGACATGTCTTTGTAAACCAATAATTTTTGTCATATCTTCACAAAAACGAAAATCTCCTGTGTGTAGAATAGCCTATTATGCATTAAAAAAAAAAGTTTTAAAAAACATGTAAAAGGTTATAAAAGTCAAAGTCAACATGATACAGAGTTACACACCTTACCATTTGGAAGTTCAAATAGAATTATTACAGAACCTGGACAATGATTAGCATCAAAGCATGTGACATCAACTCCAGAAATGCATATCTTTTCATTAAGAGGTAAAACTTCAATATTCTCCCATGGAATCCCAAGCTTTAAGTTTACTAGTTTTGCTGTAATTAAACTGCAGTAAATCTTCCCGTGGCAGAAAGATTTTGTAAGACCTCCGTAATCTGAAAAGACGTAAATGCCCTTTTTACCCTTATCGTCAAAAATGTCAAAAATAGTGTTTTTTTATTGAAAAAATGATATGTTAAAGTAGAATTTTAAACACTTACGATCTGCATGGAAGTGTGTAAGGAACCAGTGAAAGCAATCCCTTCTCAGATATTTAAATGCATCCTAATAGAAAGTATTAATGTGAGAGAAAAACATTTTGGTTATAAAGAAAAGTCACATTTTGATAAATAAGAATAAGAGAGCATTAAGCATACCACACGGAAGGGTGTTGGTGTTCCTGTTATTGAACACCATGGGGGTATATCTCGGGTCTTTCTATTTAAGACATTCTTTTTCACAATATTACGTTTATTGCCATCATTTGAATTGGGTTTCACCACTTGTGTTTTCACTTTGGGAGTGAAACCAGGAAAAAAATCTGTAATCTTCTTATTTGTGATTATTTTTGTATTCTCTGTGTGTGTATTCACTACTTTTTGAGGTGTATTCACTGCTGCTTCAGAACCTTGTGTTCTTAGTTCATTAAGAGCATGAACAATCTTCTTCCTGGGACCAAGAGCAGTAATACCTATGTTGTATAGATCCTGCATGAAACAATATGGAGTGAAGCTTAATGATGGAATGGAACTGGATGAGGGCAAAATGGTAAAATGTTAGGAAGCATGCTGCATACCTCATCTGTCAGCCATTGCAGACTTTCCAAATCAATTTCTTCACGGATGAAAACTTCTTCATACCGAGATAGGCCAAGATTGTGCAGCCATTCAGAAACAGGAGAAATTTGACGGATTTGCCCTTCAGCTTCAGGAGAAGGATCATCAAGAACTTGTCCAGGAGCTCTACAAGGGGAATCATCAAGAACTTGTCCAGGACATTCGGTTAAATTGTCAGTATTAGGAACATCTACCTACAAAGTAGTATGCAAAACAGTTCACAGATGAATCACACACTTGATACAGTTAATCAGAAACAATGGATGAGGAAGAAGGTGTTACATGATTATGATTATGAACTTGCTCTTTATCAAGGCACTCATTGGTATGAACATGTCTCAGCTCCTCACTCATGTCAGAAATGTCAATTCCACACAGGGGACAGCTAATAAAACCAACGACATCCATGTTATTGTTATCACCATTGTCCATAGGCGTATCCTCATCTTCAGATGAACAACATAAATCAAGCAATACATCAAGCTGTGTAGTTCCAGCATCCTGATTGTCATCAGATCTTTCCTCTGCATCTTCGTCTACCTTCTCATTAGCATTTTCACAAACACTTAATCCACACTCACCCCTGGACCTCGACAACAACCTAGACTCTATTGAATTCGATAAGTAGCCAAACCCTTCTTTTGGTTTTGTTTCTTTCTCATCATTCGTAAATGAAACACCATTGTTTAATACATTGCTGCAGAATACAGTCGACTCCATAGATTCTAGAGACACAATTGAATCCAAACCTAAATCAGGTGGAAGTTCGAGATTTTCCTTACCGGGATAAGCATGAATCTTTTTAGGCTTCTTGGGTTGTCGATTGCTGGCGGCATTGGAGGATTTGACTAGCTGTGATGAGCTAGGTTTTCTTTGGGTGAGTGGGAACGATTGAGTTGGGGTCTGAAAATCGTCGTCATCGTCGTTGATATGAGAAAAACTAAAAGTGGATTGTGAATATAGGGGGGTTTTCACCTTCTTCGATTTTGACATGAGCGTAGTTTGAAAAAGAAGAGCTTGAACGATTCGAAAAGACGGCTTCTTGATCCTGTGGTGTTTCAGGTGAGGAAAGACGATTTGGGGTTTTCAAATTTATGACAACTAGTCAAATGGAGGGAAATGTCCGGATAAGGTAATCGATTTTTAATTTTTTATTGTTTAAAGACAAAGGCTGGTGTGGTAAAAAATTTCGTGATACCACTAGATTTCTTCCACAACAATCAATTATTTGCCTATGAATTCATGTATTGAGGTATCGTGTCATCCATAAAGAGAATAGGAAAAAGAGGGTAAAGAAGATAGAGAGTAGAGAGAGGAAGAGTCTATGGAAACATACCGTGGGTAAAAAGGAGGAAGTGGCACGATATTCACTGCCCGTAAGGGGTGTACAGATGATTACCGCCGATAAAAATGTTATGACACCCCACAGCTTAAACTGAAAAACTATTTATTTTATTGGGTTATTGTCACTCTAGTCCAACAAAATTACGTATAATGATTTAAATAGTCCATCGTAACTATTTTTTACATTTTAAGGGCATAAACTTGTAATTTCTGGTTTTAAAAGGACATTTTTGGAAAAATTAAGGGGTCACCTAGTGCCCCCCATCCTACGTACGAATTTTCTATTTCCACCTAATATCCAAATAGTTTAATTTAGTCCACGTCATTGTCACGTGTATATAGGAGTTAATGAGAGATATTGTACGTTTAAACCCCTCAACTGTCTCTTTCAAACACTTTCTTCTTAACTCCCTCATCGAAATTTGTTGTTCAGCTGCTCTTCGGTCCTATTCTTTTCTTCAAGTGTTCGTCACTCAAATCAGCGAACTTTGTCGTTGCTATGGCCGTTTTCATGAAGATTGATCTACATTTTGCTGGAATTTTTACCAGGTACCCCTCTATTACTTACTCATATGGAGTAGAGCAAAGGTTTGATGATGTTGATTTTGCTGGAATGGACAAGAAGGAATTTGTCGAGTTCCTTGAAAGATTCGCATTTGAGATATGTGTGAATGTGTACTTTTGCATGCCCGATATTGATTTTCCTGATTGATTAAGGTTAATCGCAACCGACATGGATTACATGGAACTAATCGAAGTAGGGTATGGTTCTGATTGTGTAGTTGATGTATATATGGCCCATCTTGGTGTTAATGTACATCAATGGATTCTTGAAGAGCAAACAGAAGTTTACAGTTCTTTAGACCAATTGAATTTAATATTAGATTGCTTTAATTCATATTTTGTGTAGTTTAGTGATCATTAATCTGCATGAATTTGATTACCTAGTAATTTAGTGAGCATTAGATTATTATAGCTAATATCGAACCAATCTTAGATAAATAATTAAAGTATTGAATTTGGTTGTGCTGGAGAACTCATATTATGACCATAATTGTGTTTGTTAACTCAATCTTACATAACTCCAATCATATTTAATAATTGAGTATGTTAAATTATGTATGACTATGCATAGCTCTACATGAATTAATTAAATATTAGTAAATTTAGACTTGAATCGCTAATAATAAATAAATTGGTAACCAGCAGGAATTGTCATAATTAATAGCTAAACCATTGAGGGGAAGTAGATTCGAATTAACATAAGTGTTTTTTAATATTTGATTGAATAGTTGTTGAGAAATTAAGTTTGTCTAAACTTGCAAAATAGTAAGTAGGTTAAATAATTAATCTTGTTTCGTGAGATCGATATCCGACTTTTGTTCTATACTATTTGCGAAAGGGTACACTGCCTTGGATCGAATAGCTAGTAGAATAGTAGGTAAAATTAGGTGTAGCTATTTGCACACATCACTTTCATACATCGAGAAAGGCTGAAGTATGACGAAATTACCCATCTATCTTACCACATTCTTTCTTTTTTGAAGATTAACCATCAAGGTTTGCTGTTTGGCCACTAGCTAGCCATTTCTTTCACACACGAGGCATAAACTAGGTCCAAAACTCATGGGAGAGTGATGAGCTGGTCTCATATATTTGTGGGTGATTGGACGTTATAGTGTATTTCTTTTACGTTGTTATATATTCATGATTTCCTTTTATTTTGGTTTGAAGTGTATGTGGTCATGCAACTTAAGCAGCCAATTTTATTAGTGAAGACAGAGAAGTTAATGCAAACCTGTGGTACCTTCTCCCTGGAGTGAAGACAATCTACTGTAGCAAATTGTCCACTTAATTTGGGACCTATCACCTATCATGTGCAATTGTGCATAAATATATTTGGCTCTCAAAACTTCATGACAACAAAAGTAATAGGTGCTTAATTACTTGCATACAAAATACATCTGGATTCAAAAAGTACATAAACATCCACACATCAACTTCTTCCAAATTGATAGAAAGCATTATAGCTTCCACATCTTCAAATGAAACATTTTCCTTCAAAACAACGTACAAGTGATCAGAAGCTTGGACTTCGATAGAAAAGCCTAGGGTTTTTTGGCTTGAAGATAAGTTTAAAACCATATATTGAGTAAAAAGCATCCCATAAAAGATTATACTGAAGCCTGACATATAAGATGACTGGTATGGAAATCCAAAGGGCGATAATGATTGGTACCCAAATTAACTTGTCCTGAAAAACAACGAAGAAACTGACACTAAAACCAACCAGCATCGCTGCGATTGAGAAAAAAAGTGTAACTAGACCTGTCATGAGTTTTTGGGGTAATACTTCCATAAAATCAAGTTCAGCGTAGCGAGATAAGTAAATAGATAAGAATATGAGGATCGAAATGGAAGAGAATGTCAAAGAGATGGCATCTGATATGGCAAAGGCTATGAAAGATTGATTATGAACGAACATGGGAATACCAGTGTTCTGATCATATCCACCTGGAACTCCAAAAGCTGCTGCAAAAGCAATGGAAGCTATGAGGGCTCCAACCACCAAGCACTGATTTGCTGTGTCTTTCATCCACTTTTCATTTGCAGAGAGTAGTTCTTTGTGCTCCTCCATGAACAATTCATGTGGTGTTTGACCATTGTTGTTCTTCCTTTCTCTGTATGAAGGAGGGAGCAGAGCTTCTACTTCCTACACAAAAAGAGATTAGATTATTTCACTGGATTTGTATTTCAGATTTTGAAATGATAATAATAATAATAATACTAAGATGTTGAAAATGCCACGTCATACATAAGATTTGACATCATAGGCTTTGGGCATGTCAGCTAAGGCCATCTCCAATGGATTAAACCCATGGAGAGTTGTATGAAATGCCAAGTAGGAAAGAGAATTTATACATTCATTTAAATTCTTAAAAAATTGATAAATTTTCATTACAAATCCATTGAACTGTTGCATGCCCATTCAACCCCACACTCTCTCTCATCTTTATTATATTCATATTTATTCTATTAAACCCTCATACAACTCCCATTGTGGATGGCCTAAGTATTGAACAAGCCCTTATAATAAAAAAAAATTATATATATAGAAAGGCAGCATTTAGCAAAAGTAATGTTAATGTGTGTTTAATTTGTGATAACAATCAGTGTTCACTGGGTAGTGACATACCAAACAATATGCAAGAAGAACAATTATTGTTTTAACGAGTTTCTACTTGTATATAACACCAAAACTCATTGTCAAAAGAAAAATCCTATATATGAACCCACGAAAAGTTGTCAGCTATATATGAATCTAAGAATAGAAGAAGTACCTTGAACCACAACAATTCACGTTGCATTTGTAGACCGACTCCAGAGTCATTTTGGTTGTGATTATTCTTTGGACACTTGCCAACTAAATGCAACATAGTATTCCCTTCATCGTCCTTCATAGGTGTTATCATATCCTTCATTGACCCAATCTCATGCAAAAGATTGTAGATGCCCTCATGACGGTGTATTACAGCAACATGAAATATAGTTTGGCGATTATCATTCATCTTCCATATTAAGTCTGGATATTGGCGAATCAGCTCAATCAGAAATTCAGTGTTCCCCATCTCCGCAGCAACAAATAGTATGCGGGAAGAGAACTTCATCGGTTGATCTTTTAGCTCTTTATTGTCAAGCCCTCTTGGTAGTTTTTTTCCTTTTTGGTAAGATTCCTCTTCTCTTAGTAGTTTATAAAGTCTATCTGGCAGCTTCGCTATCAGCTGCTGGACATCTTCCTTATCCTTTCCACTAGTGGATGGATAGTCAGCTGGCCCTCTCATGATGGAACTAATTTCACGATCCGGTAATTTCATAATCTCTGCCCACATGATTCTTAGTAATTTCATGGCGTCTGTTGGCTTTTGATCAGAAGACCCAATCTTCACGTGAATGAGTGCCAAAACTGAAAGCCATAGCCAATCATATAAGATTCTCCGGATAAAATTTTGTTTTTAAGTAAAAAAAATATAAGATCAATGCGTAGAGATGTTTAATTACTTGGATATAAGATTCTCCGGATAAAATGAGGTTTTGTTCCTTTAAATGCATCCGTCTTCCGAGCCAAAACTCTGAGTACAATCCCACTTGTAGCAAGTTGTGGCCAGTATGTCACTATTTTTATCGCAACGTCTACAAAATATTTGACAATCATCAAATGCAACAAAAATTATATACAAAAGTTGTGCACAGAAGCACGTAAGATTTCCCAAGAAACCTTGGCTGAAATCTCTCGTGAAATTTGTAGTATAAAATGATGGAGTTGACTCTCAAGCCCTAGAAACCAAGCCTCGTGCAAATAAGACCTGTAGTCTCTCAAGCTCATCCAATTAATAAAATCCTATTCAATTTACATCGGATCTTACAATCTCAAGATCAAATAAGGGTAGGCAGCTAGTTAATCAGAGAATGCTGTGGAAATTGGAAAGGTCTGCGTCCTAACATCTTAAAATATCTGAAAGGTCCGGATAATTAATTGGTATGCACAAACAATTGATAATAATCGTGATCATATCAACGTGACGCATAAACAAGAGATATTCAAGATCATGCAGATGTGAAGGACCTTCTGTTTGACTATGAAGTGTAGAAAAAGCTAGTGAAATAAAAGTTAAACCAAATTCTACAGCTTTAGATTGTATCACCCAGATCTAGAAGTGCTCCATGTATCCAAGTCAAAGTCAACATGCTCTGGGTGGCTATCCCCATGTTTTGTTTTGACTATAAGGAATGCATGTTGAGATGCTCATCAACACAGTTGATACAATTGTTTGAAATTATAATCTAGACTTGTTAATTAATTGTGTTTTCTCAATCAAAGAATCAAAGATAAAGGGTGGTTAGAAGAACAGTTCCTTGACAGTTTGTGTAACTGTCCCATGAGTTGTTTTTTTGGGGGTGTTAAATTTAATGCAACAACAATGAAACAAGGAGAAAGGAGTAACAATTACATACCAAAGTGATCAGCTTCCACACATTTCTGGAGAACCCAACTGCGATTCTGATCCTTCCATCTATTTCCAGACATCTGCCCAGATTTATCATACAGATAATTAACCATCTTACTTCGTCCAAATAAAGAAGCCATGTAGAGTGGCATCATTCCATTACTACCAGGGATATCCACCAGGGCCGGATTCTTCTCCAACAAAGTCCTAACAATTTTGACATTTCCAGCTGCTGCTGCTAAACACAGTGCAGTGTTGTCATTTTTATTCGTAAGTTCTAACTGTTTCTCTGTCATCATAGTCACTAGATTTTGTACAAACTTATCCACCGACTTGCTGTTTTTTGCAGATGCTGCAATGTGAAGTGCAGTTTCATAATTTTCAGTGATAGCATACTCGACCAGAATTAGATCTTTATGTTTCCCAAAAATGACTTGGGCAGCTTCCCAATCACCAATGCTTGCTGCATTATAGAGAGGAGCGCAAATTCTGATGTACTGCTCTCTATTTCCTATAAAATAATTGACAAAGCAATGTTATTTGAACAGTTGTCTGTGGTATGCATATAATAAAGGATGCTTTTTCACCAGTAAGAATTTGCGATTCTGGTAGATCGGGTTGCCTTATAAACTGCTATAAAACAGGGCTAATAGATAGCAATATAGGCTGCCAGAATAAAACCATTATATAATGTAATTAAGAACATACCAACTAGATCTCCACATGGGAGTTTCTGATGGAATGATGATTGAGAAACATATGAACTCGCCGAGGGTTTTGTTTCCGATTCCTGCTGCCTGATAGGATTTATATCCTCTATTGAACCCATGGGTGGTGTGCTTTCCGGGTTCATTTCCTGCACCTGCATAATTGCACTTTTAGTAATGCTTATCATATCCAAAGACTAGTAAATTTCACTACAAGTTTCCTAATGAACCTACGTCACTCTCATTTGAATCTACATGTGGGCTTGCGGCCTTCATCTTGGGCACCTGCATATATAACGACACTATTAGTAGCTGAAATCAGAAAAGGAGACCTGGGGATAGTATTTGGTGCCAGTGAAACTACCTAAAATCAAAAGGCTAGCTAGCAAATTTCTACAAATCTGTACGTATTTTGGTAAGTAGGTATGGAAGAGTTCAAGACAAAGAAACTCATGTATCTATGCACAATTAGATGGGTTAGGTGAAGATGTATTTTTACAGTATTAAGATATTAAGATGTGAGGTTTGGTCAAAATTGTATGTTTGGTTCTTAATTTTTTTTTTTTTTTTTTTTTGCATTCAATCGTCCCTGTGGTTTGATTTTGTTGCGTCTTTTGTCTCTATGGTTTGATTTTGTTGCATTTTTCGTCCTTTACATACATAAAATTAGGGACCAAACATGCAATTTTTACCAAACCATAGGGACGAAAAACGCAACAAAATCAAACCATATGGACGATCCGAGTGCAAAAAAAAAATTAGAGACCAAACGTGCAATTTTGATCAAACCACATGGACGATTTCAGTAATTTACTCTTATTTAATATACACTTGACACCAAAATCTTTATTTAATTTACATTATGTTACCAAACTCTGACTATGATATACTAATATACTAGTCAATTTTTGAATGTGTTACATTAAATATAATAATATAATTAAAATATTAATAAACACATATGGTTGTTTTTAACTTTGAAATAATAATTCTTATAATGATTAATTTGTTATAAAACATTCAAATAAGTTAAGACAAAACTTTGCGGTTGGTCTTGTGGTTTTTGAAAAATGACAACTTAAGGACAACGTACAAAGACGCTATATTTGTGGTTTTAAAACTATTCATGGTTGGTCCCTTCTTTGTTAAATCTAACTTGTAACATCCCAAAAATAATGATATAATTTTTTTAGATGAATAAATCGTTGATACATATCATTTCCATAAAACCAATGTAATCAAGATTTAGCAAAACATCATCGAATCAGAGTAAACTATGGAATGCGGAAACATGTGGTGTGTGCTCTGCAATCATCCCGACTGTTCCATTTGAAATCCAAAGCACCTGAAACATAAACTGAAAACCGTAAGCACAGAGCTTCGTGAGTTCCCCAAGATACCGCATACTATACATAATTAAATACATAATGGGCCCCACCCACACTCGCATTACCCTATAATCATATAAACATTCCAACACGTGAGAAAATCACAAAGATAATGGCATACTGTACAATCATCGGGCCCCGCCCACATACAAATCATATATGCACGACCTGATACTAGAATACAAAATAACCATTGGGCCCCGCCCAGTAAGCATACAAAACACATACACATGCAAGAGTCACGTAGACATCTAGCATTCTACATAGCGAACCATGGGCCGACATTGGTGTCTTCGACCCGCTAAACATAGTTAGGAAACTCACCTCGCATTGTCGAAACGCACAAAAATCCCTGGCTGCTGGCTGACAGATCCCCGAACTATCAATATCAAAACAACAACCGATCAACATTTGGGTCCAAATCCATAATCATTAGTTTGATAGTTCATTCTTGGGGAAAAAGACCATTTTACCCCTCACCTAGTTTGGCCCAAGACTAAGGTCAGACTCAAAATCTAAAAGACCCAAAACCAAATAGTCACTCAAGGCCCATACTAGCCTAATTTTCCAAATTGGGCCCAAACCCCTTACATGGGCCTTATCCTAACACCCAACATACAATCCAAAAGGCCCAAACTTAGCCCAACATAACCCATGGTCAACCCTAATCAAACTTCGGGTCAAAATCAAAGTCAACAACCCATGATGACCAAACATGTTGTGTTGCCCCTTGGACACGTCGTGTTCCTCCCTCATCCATATAGTTGGGAAATCCCCAACCAACACGTCGTGTTAGCTTGCAAACATGTTTACCCCAGATTTAATAGCTTAATACAATAAGTTGTTTTCTCCGATTCCATGAACCCCAAAGCTCAGATCTAGTCTGAAACATGATCCAGAAGGATAAAGTTTCCAACTTTATTCATTAGGACTACCCAAAGAGATTCAAACCATATCCATAAAGCTTAATAGTGCAAGGGATTAACCAACAAGTACTTAATCCGTAAAGACATAGCCCCAAAACATAGATCTGATTTCCTTGAGCTGGAAAACCATGTAAACTTACCAACTTTACGTTCATGCGTGTCTAAATGAAGCTCTTAAGCTTAAAAAGGACTTAATAATTGACTTAATGCATGCATGACCCCAAAACTCTCATAAAGCTTGCACCTTTATGCTCAAGGGTACCAAAACAAACTCAGATCTGAAAGAACAAGCCCTTAAACGACCTTAACTCATCCATTAACCCAAAAAGGGACCAAAAATACGACAAAATAACTATGAAGAGATCTAAACATATACAAGACAAGATGCAAACTTGATACCCCATAAAGCTTCCCCATAAGATGATGATTTTGGATCCAAAGCCAATCCACCAAGCAAGGCAAATTCAAGATCTCCTCTTCCTTCACAAAGGCCAAAAATGAGCACCAAGAACTTCTTGCTAGCTCAAGAACACAACCAAGAGACTTAGGGATCGATTTTAGGGTTTTAGTGTCAATGGAGGCTGGTAAGGAGACCAGCCCTTGGGGCTTAAATATATTATATAGGGTGCAACATCCTAAAAAGTAGGGTTTCCTTCCCAGCTTCCAACACGTCGTGTTTAGACACAACACGTCGTGTTGACCTTAATGAGAATCGCGCTTTTCCTTAACTAGACATGTCATGTTGGTTCCTCCAACATGTCGCATCCAGTCCTCAAAATGGGATTCATTCCTTATAATTGCTCCTGAAGATTCTGGGTTTTACAACTCTCCCCCACTTGAATTAATTTCATCCTCGAAATCGTTCCTTACCATCCCAGGCACCCAGACAGCCTGAAGAATGCAACCACAGCCCCGAACACACATTGTCCTCCCAAGGCTACTGATATGTGTATTTTTATATATATTTTTATACACATTATCTTAATATTTTGGCCTTATTTATTCTATTTTAGAACTAAAAGTACTCATAATACTTTGAATTATGTTTTGCAGCTATTTGTTGTCAATAAAGCACAAAAGAAAAGACTGAAGCGGAAACCGGGCTTAGAAGCTAAAAGAAATCAAAATTGCTGAAAAAGTGAGTACGCCCCGCGTAAGGTAATGGTACTTTGGCCTTATTTATTCTATTTTAGAACTAAAAGTACTCATAATACTTTGAATTATGTTTTGCAGCTATTTGTTGTCAATAAAGCACAAAAGAAAAGACTGAAGCGGAAACCGGGCTTAGAAGCTAAAAGAAATCAAAATTGCTGAAAAAGTGAGTAAGCCCCGCGTAAGGTAATGGTACGCGCCGCGTACACCTTTGCATCGGATAAACTTGATCGCGTGATTATCTTGAGTACGCGCTGCGTAATCCTAAGTACGCCCAGCGTACTTAGGTCGGCCACAAAGATTATAAATGTCGATTTTTAGCTAACCAGGGGGAGAGGATTCGATTTCTAACCTAATTTAGTCGACAATTAACTTCTGTTAAGCCGTTTTGAGGGTCGAGAAGGCGGCCGGAAGGCCGTTAAGCTAACGGGAGCAGAGATCGGAAGGATTGGAGAGCGGATACATGTTGATTATCATATGGTTTGCTGACGTGACCATGTTTAGCATTCTATTGTGGTACTTTTCTGTATTTAGTTTCTGATTTAGGTGTAAAAACCTTTTACTTTGTGTTTATGATTGAATGAAGCTTTGATTATTAGACTAATTGCTATATTAAATAGTTTATTTGTGTTTAATTTATCTTGCCAAGCTTGTTAAAAGATCCTCATGTGTTAATGATGATTATTTTCTATTAATTGTTAAGTGAATTGAGTTGCTTGAACATCTGCTTGATTTGCTTGTCTCTTATGATTTTTGATGACCATCGAGATTATAAGACTAGAAATAACGAATGTGAAACTAGGATTAATTTGAGAATAAGTAAGTTAATGTGTGAGCCTTGTTTGATGACCATCAACAAGAGGTTGATTAAATGTCTACATTGATTAACTGTATTTACAAGTCTTGCTTGATACGAACTGAACACTAGGAAGCATGTTAGTTTAATCAACTGATCACTGTTTGAATTGACTTGTTTGCTAAAGGATTAGTTATAGTGAACGCGAATCTAATCATTTTAGGAATCGGTGAACATTGAATAAATGAATTTGTGTATGCAATTGTCTATGTTTTAAGGTGTAATTTATCTAAACCAAAGTACCTGAAGAGATTTGCTTTCCTGTTAGTTTATCGAGAGTTGTTATTTGCTAATTTGAGATTTATTAAACCTATGATCAAATATATTAAATTAATCCACCGTTCCCTGTGATAGACACCCGACTTACCTAAGCTATACTGTAATCTGACTAGGTACACTGCCTATAAGTGCATAGATAGTCTAAGTTTGTTAGGTTATAAATATTAAAATTAGTGGGTACTTTTGTGCACATCAAGTTTTTGGCGCCGTTGCCGGGGAACAGCTTGTCATTAATTTATTTTATTTGATTATTCGTTATTTGTTTTTAGTTAGTTTTTAGTTAGTTTTTAGTTAGTTTTTATTTTTAGTTTGATTTTCGATGATATCATTTCACTTGTCGGGAAGGTTCTTGTTTTTATTTTGCAGGAATTTGGGATTGTACACATTGCTTGACTTTACTTTTTGCATGGGTTTCGGGAATGAAAGCGACTAGGGAATTCTTGACCTGCTTAGCCTACTACTTTGTTGATTTGTCCAACTCAATCCATGAGGCGTAGTATAGCAAGGCGTATTGTGGTGGTTAAGTGGAAGACCGAGCTCTTGCTGTTCTTGACTAGTTAGGTCACTTCTTGTTCCGCTTTTAGCTAAAGGTGCAAGGAAAACAAATGAAATATTCTAACGGGTCCCGAAAGTGGATGTTTTCGCAAACCAATTCTTGCATGCAAAGGTTTTTGATCAACCATTGATGGTTTGATCTTGACAAAGATAAGTGATTATGACATCTCAATTTTTTTTATCACTCATCGTGAAGTCATCATTAGCTTAAGTAATTAAAAAGGAAAAAATAAATAAGTTTTAAGTCCCCTAGATTAAATAATTAAAAAGAAAAGGAAGTTAAATTAAAGAAAAAGGAAATTTTCAATTAAACTTACGCCCCGCGTAAGTTACATTACGCCCAACGTAATTCAACACCCGGTTCGCGAATGAATATTTCAGGGGGGTTGAGGTACGCCCCGCGTAAAGCAACGACCAGGTAAATATATCTTGACCCTTTGACTTCGCTGTTATTTTCAAACCCATCTCCTTTCTCGCATACGCTGTGAACGGCAACTCCCTTCCAATAATCTCGATTCTTTATCGTTTCTTGTCAAATCCAACACACAAGTAAGTATTTCGGCTACTCTATGTTATGTATTTGTGTTTTAATCGAAGAAATAAGCTGCATTTGGCCTTGGTTCGAAATCTAGGGTTTATGGGGTTCTTGAATTAGGACCGATTTCGCAAATGTATGTGTTGATTAGGGCTTGAATGGACCGATTTCGGTTAATACACTAAACCCTTGGACCTAATTTCATCTTAATCCCGTCCCACACCCATCGATTGAAGCTTGGGGACGTACGCCAAGCGTATGTCCTGAAAACTCCGATTAACTGCCCCTATGAAGTTTCCTTGTAAATTGTTTGCTAATCTTGAATGAATAAGGAGTGTGGTTTATTATTTGGGTAGTTCCGTTTTTTTTATGCCTTTGGACCACGCAAGCTAAAAATTTAGATATGCCATGTGTATGTGTTTGCCCTGCTGAGTGTATTGCTTACAGTTGGGTTATGATTTTAGCATAAGCAAACGAACTACTGGAACCGACATAGATTTGTGCATCTGGACGTACGCCCAGCGTACGCTGGATGTACGCCCAGCGTACTGCCCCTATCCAACTCCATTGTTTTGGTTTAAAAATTTATTAATGCTGTGATATTTGGTTTGGTTTTGTGTTTTTTTTGTTAATATGTGCAGATTATGGCTCGAAGGGCACAAAGAACCAACCCACCCGAGGATGTGACCGATCATCGCTTTTTACAATTTCCGCAAACGCTGAACGATGCTACCCGGGCGCGTTATGTCACCAACTTGAGCTTGCTTCTCACCAAGGAGATTGACATTGCACCCTCATTTGATTGGGAATTGGCTACCAGGACTGGACTTGCTGCATTGATCCAGGAATTTTTGCAATACACACACTCGGACGCGAGTGGTGTGGAATTGTTTGTGTGTCAGGGATGGGCGCGTTTGTTCAGGATCCAGGAGCCTGTGTATCGGGAGTTTTTGCTGGAGTTCTACGCTACAGTTTCCTGTGATCCTAGGAAGCCACTCGATGACAGGACAGCCTTTGCTTTCAGACTGGGAGGAGTGAGCCGGGAATGCAGCGTGATAGAGCTTGCTACTCGGGTGGGTATTTACACAGCCGACGAGACGAGGAGTGTCCACTTCCCGGCATTCCTTGCTGACTGTCTCACGGAACGGCCAGCGGACTATAATGAGAACACATTTTGGGCCGAGATTACGGGAGGAGTTTATACACCATCTACCGCTCGAGGGGGGATGATTCGGTCCACTACATACCGAATGTTGCACCGGTTTATTTCTATGTCTCTCACGCATCACAAGAATAGTGAGAGAGTGCCTTCGACGGACCTGTATTTCCTATGGGCACTAGTTACTCCAGGGAGGCACCTGAACCTTCCAGTTGCTTTAGCTGCATACTTGGGACGGAGGGCCAGGGGACTTCGGGGAGATAGCCCGATATACGGAGGGCATTTTATCACACGGTTAGCTCGATCATACCAGTTGATGACACGTGAGATCACGAGATCGATGGTGTTTCACGACATGAGGCCGATGAGTCTTCAGCTATTGGAGTCGATGCGCGTATTAGAGCGGGGAGGTGATGGTGTTTTGAGAGTTCGAGCAGATGATGAGGCAGATGAGGAAGGTGCTGCCGAGCCACAGCCGAGACGGGTCCAGCGGCGTCGACCTGCTCCTCGGGGAGCGCAGCAGGGACCTGAGCGGGAGATTGATATGTGCTACCTGGCTCAGGGCATTGATCGTCTTAGCGAGTATGTTGCACATGTGGATATGCAACAGCGGTGGTATGGGAATGCGTTGAACGCATTCTTTGCCCATCAGGGGTTTCAGTATTCGGTTCCCTTTCCACCACCATTCCAGTCACGATTTGATGGGGCCGGTACTTCTGGGACACAACCACATGATGATGGAGATGACGAGTGATCCTTTTTATTTTGTTTTATTTGTTTTGTGTTTAGTTTAGTTTTTAGTATTTGGTATGTAATTAAACTTTGATTTAGTTTGTTTTTCATGTTGATGCTCTTTGGTTGTTTAGATTTCTGCAGAATTTTCGCCCTTAGGAAGCTGGCAGTAAGTTCAGCAGCTAGGTCCGACTGTTGCTAGAGAGAGCGGTATGAGAGTTGAAGATTATAGTCGAGACCCACGATTTGTCATAAGTGTGGGGTGCATATTTATTTCGTGAGCGATCGTTTTGAAGATTGGCATTGTTACGATGTTTTGACTCTTATGATATGGATGAGCAGTTTCCATACTATAGAGTTTTATTTCGACGCGAGGAAGAAGTATCGTCCCGGTTGCCATGACATGGTTGACATTTTCCTATGTCATGGGGGATTTTTCATCGCGAGTAGAGGATGTCATTCTCGACGAGACGACGTGGTCGACACTTTCCCACGTCATGGTTACTATACTTTGCATTTATTTGCAATATTTTGCACCACATTTTTGAAGATGGCGGTCTTGATTTTATTTTTCGGCAAAATTTGAAGCAACTTGTAGCAGCCCCATTCGATCTCGCCACAACTACCCAGGGGAGTCTGTTCCTTTTTTCTCCTTTTTTATGTTCTTAATTTGTTTTAGCATACAATGAGGGCATTGTATGAAATAAGTGTGGGGTAGGGGATCGGTAAAAGAAAATTAAAATTAAGAGAAAAAAATGAAATTGCTAGAATTTGGAAAATTTAAAAATTTTAAAACTTGAAATAATAGTTTAATTTAGAAAATCTAGTGATAATTTAAATGTTGCTAATATTGTATGAAATGATCCGATGAGAACTCAAATGTTTAGTTGAGCCAATATACGTTATAGTGCATTTGTGGCCTCCCTTATTTTAGTGAAATCATGGAACAAAAACACAACCCCGCTTGGTTTGAGGGATGCAATATGTTTAGCAGCCTAAACCTGAAATGTATCCAGGAAAATTATTATCATTAACCAATAAAGGTTGAGGTTGAGCGCCTCTGCTTAAGCATGTAGGGTTTTGAGTGAAAAAAAAAAGTGAGTCACATGAAAAAAAAAAAAAAGAAAGAGAATTACGGAAAAAGTTTGAAGAATTTTGGAGCAAATAAAGTAAAGATCAAAAGATCAAAATTCTGAAGAAATTCAAAAAGTTGAAGATACCAGAAATCAATTCAAATAAGGTGTCGAATTCAAAGAAATCAAAGATCAAAATGCCAAAGAAATGAAGAATTCAAATAAAGCTCCATAGTGGTATCGAAAAGTTGTAATTTTCTAGAATATGTATGCTTAGGTTGCTCAACTAAAAATACCTTGAGGTTAGGAGGTTTTCTGCGGATGGATTCGGAGGGTTGCATAAAATGAGCATTGTTCGGAAAAAGTGGGCGAGTGTTTATGATGATTGTGAGTATTTAAAATATGGGGGGGGGGTACTTTAGGAAAATATTAGACACAAATGTACGCGTTGAGGTCTTGGCATAATGGCTGAGTTTTAAATGGATTGTTTAGTGCGATATTGGTAAAATAAAAGCAAATTTGCTTGGGGGCAAGCAAAGGCTAAGTGTGGGGTATTTTGATATGTGTATTTTTATATATATTTTTATACACTTGATCTTAATATTTTGGCCTTATTTATTCTATTTTAGAACTAAAAGTACTCATAATACTTTGAATTATGTTTTGCAGCTATTTGTTGTCAATAAAGCACAAAAGAAAAGACTGAAGCGGAAACCGGGCTTAGAAGCTAAAAGAAATCAAAATTGCTGAAAAAGTGAGTACGCCCCGCGTAAGGTAATGGTACGCGCCGCGTACACCTTTGCACCGGATAAACTTGATCGCGTGATTATCTTGAGTACGCGCTGCGTAATCCTAAGTACGCCCAGCGTACTTAGGTCGGCCACAAAGATTATAAATGTCGATTTTTAGCTAACCAGGGGGAGAGGATTCGATTTCTAACCTAATTTAGTCGACAATTAACTTTTGTTAAGCCGTTTTGAGGGTCGAGAAGGCGGTCGGAAGGCCGTTAAGCTAACGGGAGCAGAGATCGGAAGGATTGGAGAGCGGATACATGTTGATTATCATATGGTTTGCTGACGTGACCATGTTTAGCATTCTATTGTGGTACTTTTCTGTATTTAGTTTCTGATTTAGGTGTAAAAACCTTTTACTTTGTGTTTATGATTGAATGAAGCTTTGATTATTAGACTAATTGCTATATTAAATAGTTTATTTGTGTTTAATTTATCTTGCCAAGCTTGTTAAAAGATCCTCATGTGTTAATGATGATTATTTTCTGTTAATTGTTAAGTGAATTGAGTTGCTTGAACATCTGCTTGATTTGCTTGTCTCTTATGATTTTTGATGACCATCGAGATTATAAGACTAGAAATAACGAATGTGAAACTAGGATTAATTTGAGAATAAGTAAGTTAATGTGTGAGCCTTGTTTGATGACCATCAACAAGAGGTTGATTAAATGTCTACATTGATTAACTGTATTTACAAGTCTTGCTTGATACGAACTGAACACTAGGAAGCATGTTAGTTTAATCAACTGATCACTGTTTGAATTGACTTGTTTGCTAAAGGATTAGTTATAGTGAACGCGAATCTAATCATTTTAGGAATCGGTGAACATTGAATAAATGAATTTGTGTATGCAATTGTCTATGTTTTAAGGTGTAATTTATCTAAACCAAAGTACCTGAAGAGATTTGCTTTCCTGTTAGTTTATCGAGAGTTGTTATTTGCTAATTTGAGATTTATTAAACCTATAATCAAATATATTAAATTAATCCACCGTTCCCTGTGATCGACACCCGACTTACCTAAGCTATACTGTAATCTGACTAGGTACACTGCCTATAAGTGCATAGATAGTCTAAGTTTGTTAGATTATAAATATTAAAATTAGTGGGTACTTTTGTGCACATCAGCTACCGAATCCAACAATAGCAAAACTCTCTAAACCTGAAGAAGACGAATCCATAATCCCATGCAGAAAACCAGCCCTACCTTAACTGAAACCTGAAATATCGAATTCTTGAACTGATCTGACTCCCTGACAAACCCCCTATACTGAATCACTACCATATTGAAACCTTATTGAATTCCATACCAACAAAACGATTCTAATCCTTGATTACATTGATGCTTCTTTTGGGAACAAAATCACTGGTCATTTACTTCTTTAGAGCTCTTATACTTGACAGAATGCTCAGATAATCCTTCGAGTAGAAGACTCATCCCTGCAACGGTTAGACTCAGACGAGAGCTGCACAACATGGTCAAATCACTTACTCTGAGATTATTTAATCCAAACTGCAAGTGACCTAGCATCCTCCGAATGGCAAACAATTCCACACACGAGTCCCAAATCACTAACACTGCCTTGAATTATCTTGATGCCCCCTAGCTGCTTCCAAAAGCAGTCGAGACCTCCCATGTCCCAACTTGTCTGCCACTAACTGAAACACCGGATTCCGCCGGGGTTTTGAGTCAAAAGACACACATAGTCGCCCCATGCGACTTTCGAATGAAAGCCTCATTTAGCAATAATTGCCCAAGCTATCTCGCCACTTATGGCTCCAACGATCATAACAGACCAACAAGCCTGACACCACCGAATCCAATGCTAAAAGTGAAAGCTACCAGACCAACTATAGTCTTATATCACAATCGGCCTCCAACGACCTACCACTTCCTGGTTTCATGCATGATGTGGTCTCCCCACAACCTTACGAACTGACCCACCCTGGTCTAATCCATCTAAAGAAATCTATGACCAATCATATAATGAAATCCATCTGAAAATGTGAACCCTATACTTGCCTGACCTCCACATAGCTAGAGCCTATCCAAACACAATCACAAGAACCTCATCTATCATCAAAACTGAAACCATCCCTTCAACCTTGAACCCTTCAACCTTGAACCCTTCAACCGATACACTTGGCATTCATATTCCTTAACTCATAACCTACAGAAGAGAAGGCCTTGCACATAAACACCCGCGATTCCCAACGCAAGTTCCCACCAAGAACCATCTTGGTACCCAACTTATAACCTGAGATCCAAGGATTTACACTTGCATTTCACCCGGAGTTTTCTAATTCACATAAACCCCTTACTAATTCGGGGTATAGAGATTCCGAAACCATCTCTGAGACTACCAGTCTTGCACCTGGTGTTGGGTCAAAATTATGGTTTATACTTTACTTTTCTAAGAAAATGTATTTTTCAGTGTTTACGGTTTCGTTTACGGTCAGGTGGGTGTTTACGGCCGCAAACAGGTTTACGGTCGTAAACCCATTTACGGACCATGTTCCCCATATTCATATAAATAGATGTTAGGTGGGTGATGAGTGCATTAGTGGAAAGGAGCTTAAGTGTGTGTATTCTAAGGTGTGAGAGTAAGAAGAGAGAAGAGCTAGTGTGTGAACTATGTGTATGGAGCATCATTCTATTCACTGAATACATCATAGATTTAAGTTATTCTTCTTCTTCTTCTTTTCTATTTGGATCTAACATCTTCCAATTGATTGGGATTCCGCACCATCAATTGGATCTGATTGATACGCAAGCAGATTTGGGGACTTACAAGCGGTATCAGAGCTTGGATTGTATCAATCATTTTGTCAGATCTGGAGCTTATTTTTTCTTATTTTGGAATGATTTTTGCGTTTTGGATAGGTCTTGGCAAAATAAGGGGGATTTGTTCTTCGTGTTTTTCATAAAAACGAGTTTTTGATCGAGTTTTGGAGCAAAAATGGTGAAAAACATCGTTTTTTTTCGCGATCTGAAGGGTTTACAGTCGATGTTTACGGTCTGAGTTTATGATCCTCAAAGTTTACGGCCTCGGTTTGCGGTCTTCGGTCAGCCTCGCATGTGTACGGTTAGCGTTTCCGGTTCACACCTCGTCCTCGCATCGCAATATCGTCCTTGCATCCTCGCACATGTTTATTGCAGCTTCGGTCTCATCCAACAGGAGTCTTCGCATCCGTGTACACTTAAAAAAGGAGAATCGATTTTGGGGTGCAAGGAATCGAACTCGGGACCTCTAACTCTTCAAACACGCGCCTTAACCAGTTGAGCTACAAGGTAACTTTATACACTTCGCAGCAAGTAGAAAATAATCAAAAGGAACTCGAGGGTTGCAAGATTCGAATCCGGGTCTCCTCCAAACTCAACCAACGCCCCTTCCAACTCTTCTAGGCTGCGAGTTGATACAATCCTTCCCAATTTAATTCATAAGGCGTCTTCATTTCGACCCTTCTTTCGCATTTTTTTACATTTTTAACCCAAAAATCATTTTTTTTTTATTTTAAAATTCCATTTTCAACCCAAAAATTTTAGTTTTTAGTTTTTGACTTTTATTTTTTGACCTTTAAATTTTGACTTTTGACATTTCAAGTTTGACCTTTGACTTTAAACTTTGACCTTTTCGTTTGACTTTCAAAATTTCAAATTTAGCTTTTCGGTTTGACTTTTCAAGTTTGATTTTTTTTAAATTTGACTTTTAAGGTTGACCTTTGAGTTTTTAGTCAAAGGGCATATTTTTTTTATAAAATGAGTTCCTCATCCATTCCGGTAAATGAAGTTTCATGTACTCCATCTTGTGAAGCTACGATTTAATTTCTTCGTGAACAAACTGATTTGCTAAAAAGGGAAAATGAGGACCTTAAATATGAAGGTTATACTCTAAGGAAAGGTCAAAAACCCTTAAAAGCACAACTAGAGGCCAAAACTAAGGATTTTAGAAAACTTCAAGAGGAATTTAGCAATAAATGTGAAAATTATTACTATATTAAGAGACAACTTGCTTCTGTGACTGCCGAGCTTGACACATTGAAAAACAAATTTGAAAATGCAGATTTTAATTTTAGAAAATATGATGTGTCAAGTGAGGTAGTTGCCTCGATGATTGAGAAGCAATTAAAATTCAAAGATAATCAAAACAAGGGTCTAGGGTATCACAGTGTGCCACCTCCTTTTAATGACAACTATAACCCACCCCTTGAGACCAATGAGGAAGAAATACCTACTCAGTATGGCCAAACCCCTGCTCCAGCTTCAGTTAAGACTGAATAATCAGGGCCAACTGAGGGTGTTGAGATGAAAGATACTAATGTTTCTACTTCCTGTGCAACTAAAGTAGTAGAGGATGAGAACACAGAGAACACTATTGAACAATCCAATGGCTCCTTGAACTCTGAATTTGCTGCTTCTAACTCAGTTATTCCTAACAAACATGTTGTACTGTGCGTGTGGGAAAAGCAAGAGACAAGGCAAAGATACGCTACCAGGGGTAGGAAGAAACAATTCCCAGTGAATAAAAAGACTTGTTTTAACTGTGGAACACCTGGACACATTGCCCTAAGGTTCAATCTCCCAAATCATCTAATGCTTCTAATATTTCTACATTTTCTGTTTGTGATAAACATGATATGTCATGGGATAGAGTACCTTGCAAGGATGACAAAGGTCAACCCAGTTTCAAAATGGATTGGGTTCCAAAGACCAACTGATCTCGCTCTGTGTCGGAGCAGCTATGGAGACATATCATCAAACTTCGGTTTGATGGTAGTGGCTGTTCCAGGCACATGATAGGGGACATCTTTCAACTGTACAACATTTAGACTTTAAGAGTATGTGTCCTTTTGCGGGAAAGGAGGAAAGGAAGAGATCACAAATGGGGTTAGTGCTTAATGTGTCACATCCCAAAACCAAGAACGGCGGAAACGTTCTGGGGTGGAGGACGTCATGTACAGTATCACAACAGTGTAAAGTAGTAAACAAGCAACAACATCATCCATTTCATCATAAGTAAATATTTAATACATGTGTTCTTTCATTGTAATAAGACACCAAAATATGTATAATCAAAATAAAAGACGAGTCTTGTATGTGCTCCGTCTTCTCAAAATTTGGCCATCGTACCTGTCTACTGGTGACTTGAGAATACATGTTATTTTGAAAGCGAGTATCAACTTAAAGCTGGGGAATTCATAAGTATTTGAGTGTCATTGTCTTGTTTTGAAAAGCTGTTATGAATGCCATGTAAATCTTTAAATGAAATAGTTGATATAAGTATGAAAAACCCTAGAAAATCCCTTATTTCCTACTAGTATGAAATGTAGTCTTCTACCAAGACCCGAATGTTTTGTAAGTAAAATGATAGTTTTTCCTTTCTATCGACTAGTACTAAAAGTACTTAGTCTAACTCTTCGTCTATGTGAATGTATCACAAAATAAAGTAAATAGGAAAAATGTACTAATGTAAGTGTTATCTTTTGGTACTAAGACTAACACGACATCGCGGTAAGCGAAATGTATAAACTAATGAACATCCGAAGATTGTCCGATTGTCCTCTGTAGCAGCAGCAGGGGGTAGGAAGGGTTAGTCCCGTAAGGGTACTCCTAATATAAGTATTAACCGTAGGCATCCGTAGATGTTCATCGACCTCTGTAGCGAACAGTAGGCCCGAGGAATGGTTAGTCCCGTAGAGGTACTCCTAGAATAAGTAATAACCGTAGGCATCCGTAGATGTTCATCAACCACTGGTGCTAACAGCTGGGATTCGGAATGGTTAGTCCCTTCTAGATATCCCGTTGAACTGGGATAGGCAGGACAATTTACACAGAAGGTACTAATAAATCATCCTAATGAATCGAGGTACAAGTATCCATGTAAATGTATACAGGAAAATGTATCTACGTAAAGGTACTCATGTAATGTATTCATGTAAGGTACTCATGTAATGTATTCAGGTAAGGTACTCATGTAATGTATTCATGTAAGGTACTCATGTAAGGTACTCATGTAGTGTATTCATGTAAGGTACTCATGTATTAGGTAATGTACTAGTATAGACTCATGAATGAACTGACTCTTGTGTAATTCCTTGTAATAGGAATAATGTTTTGTATCTTCTAATTATCCCTATGATAATTAACTGGAATGTAATTGGTTGTTCAAGAAGGTTTATAAACCCTTGTTACACAACAGGGTGGGAAACTGAATGAAGGAATGAAAACTATAACATCAATACATATATAAGAACAAATGCGTATAAGTGTAGTTTTGTTCAAGAAGGTAAAAATGGTTTTGTAAGACATCTGAGAGTTTTGAAACAATAATAAAAGTGACTTGATGTCATTTTAAATAAACATTTCAAAAATAATACATTTGATAACAAAGTATTTTTAAGATATAAAACCATTTCATGCATCACATTTTGTAGTATGTGAAATCTGCTGGATGAAAACACAGTTATAAAATACATATGAGTGATTTAATAACATGTTGTTTTCTACTTGTATTCCCCCATTAAAGCATTTAAAATCATTTAAAACATTGATTTACGGGTATGAACTCACCTCTTGTGAGTGGTTCTAGCGGGTACGCGTGTATGGATGAGAAGTTCCACGAATGAAGTACTGAGACACAATAAGTCCTAAATGACATATAAGGACACATATTGACATGAATATAGCGTTTATAACATCTATATGAAAGGAAACACCTTCCGGGACTAGGTAACACCTTGACCAAGTGTTGGAATCACATGTGATTCAACATAGGAAGGTATAAAGGCACTCACATGAGTTTACTACCATGAGTTCATGGCCCAAGGGAGTTTACGGCCGTAAACTCATGGCTACTCATGTGGGAATGCAAGTTTGAAGGCTAGGGAATGATTTAGGGACATTAGCTCTAATTTAGGATGAAGAAAACCCACTTTCTTTGAAGTTCTAAGGAGTTCACGGCCCAAATGAGTTTACTACCGTAAACTCATGGCCATTTATGTTTATGAGGGTCCTAAAGGTCATAAGGAAGCATTCTAATTTCAAGCCTAAGCCTTTGGAAGTGTTTGTGGCATCAAAACACCCTTAACTTGAGTTCACGGCCCATGGACCATTTGGTCATGTGTTTGCGGCCATAAACACTCATGGGTGTTGATATTTTTATTGTTTTGGGTCCTAGACACATCAAGGTAAGGTGCTATGTTTGTCTCTTGGCTTAATGAAGGTCTTTAGGGCATTTTGGCACCCTAATATGGAGTTCACGGCCCAAGAACTTCCTTGGCCGTGAACTCACTTTCAACCCTTGATTCTATTTGTTTTGGATGTCTAAGCAAGCCATGGGTAGTCTCTAGGTTTAGTTTTAAAGTTTCGAGGGTCATTGGGCACACTTTTGGCCCTAAATTTAGTGTTCACGGTCCAAGAAGATCTTGGGCCGTGAACACCATTTCCTTGGTGTTTTGAGGTTGTTTTCTATCCCTAAACTCATTAGTGTATACGTACAAACTAGTGTCATGGCTTAAGGAAGGACTAGGCACCATTTGGCCCTTAAAAAGGAGTTTACTCCCCAAGGTGTTCTTGGGCGGTAAACTCACAAATCTTGTTGTTCTGTCATGATTTTGATGTTATTAAGCACAATCTAAGTTATATAATACAACTAGAGAGAGGTACTCACGATTTGGGATAAAAACCCGAAGATCCGTGAGAGAGAAAATGGCTTTTCTCTAGTTGGAAATGTAAATAATGAATGAAATTGTTTCGGAATTCTATTTATAGTCCTGAGGTTTTTGGCAGAAAATATTTTATTCCCGAAATGATCTCTAATATGATATAGTTTTGGAATAACAAAGTCGCACAAAACCCTAGTGCATCCACTCTCCTGATATCTCCTGAAGTGTAAACCCTGAATTACTCAAACTTATACTGAAAAGTCTGAAAATTTACTGTGACTGTTATAACTTCTATTGAAGTGATATTGTTTGTACAGAATGGAAATTTCGGGTTGTCACATCACCCCCCCTCCCGTTAGAAGGAATTTCATCCCGAAATTAGAATTTAAGCAAATAAGAAGTTACAAATAACTAAGCGAAAAGATGAGGGTATTTCAGTTTCATCTGATCCTCTCGTTCCCAAGTGAATTCAGGTCCATGCTTTGCGTTCCAGCGAACCTTCACTATCGGGATACGGCTCTGCTTTGTTTGCTTGACCTCTCGGTCCATGATCTCTACTGGTTCCTCCACGAAGTTGAGGCTCTCGTTGATCTTGATCTCATCGAGTGGAATAACAAGAGTTTCGTTGGACAGACACTTTTTCAAGTTCGAGACGTGGAAGGTAGGATGTACGTTAATGAGTTCGTGCGGTAGGTTGAGTTTGTAAGCTACAGGGCCGATTCTTGCGAGAATCTCGAAAGGCCCTATGTATCTTGGATTGAACTTCCCACGCTTTCCAAAGCGTATCAAGCCCTTCCAGGGTGAGACCTTCAGTAGGACTCGGTCGCCCACCTGGAATTCCAACGGTTTCCTTCGCTTCTCAGCGTAGCTTTTCTGTCGATCTCTAGAGGCTTTTAGTCGTTCACGAATTTGAACGATCTTCTCTGTCGTTTCCCGAATGATCTCTGGGCCCGTGAGAGTGCTTTCGGGAACTCATCCCTTAGCTAACTGGGTATCACCCACCTCAGCCCAGCACAGAGGGGATCTGCACTTTCGGCCATAGAGGGCCTTGAATGGAGCTGCCTTTATGCTCGTGTGATAACTGTTGTTGTAGGAAAATTCGACGAGGGGTAAATGGGTATCCCAAGCTTTTCCAAAGTCAATCACACAGGCACGCAACATATCTTCTAAGGTTTGGATAGTTCTCTCACTTTGCCCGTCGGTTTGTGGGTGGTAGGCTGTACTCATGTCCAGCCTAGTTCCTAGGGAACTTTGTAATGACTGCCAGAACCTCGAAGTGAATATACTATCTCGGTCCGAGATGATAGATAAAGGAACACCGTGCAGCCTTACAATCTCCTTAATGTAAGTTCTGGTAAGTTTCTCCATCTTGTCTGTTTCTTTGATCGGCAGGAAGCGTGCAGATTTGGTCAATCTATCGACGATGACCCATATGGAATCAAGTCCACCTGTCGTCTTGGGCAACTTGGTTACGAAGTCCATAGTGATTTGCTCCCACTTCCATTCTGGTATCTCCGGTTGTTGTAGAAGACCGGAGGGTTTCTGGTATTCGACCTTGATCTTTGCTCAAGTAAGCCATTTACTCACGAAGGTAGCAATATCTGCTTTCATGTTAGGCCACCAGTATAACTTTTTAAGATCCAGATACATCTTATCTGAACCCGAGTGGACGGAATAATGAGTGTTGTGAGATTCGGTCATGACCAAGTCTCTGAAGCCACTGTGTTTCGGTGTATAAATCCGATCCATGAGGTATAAGGCTCCGCCACCCTTGACTTCCAAGTTCTTATCAATCCCTCTAAGGGATTCACCAGCCACGTTTTCAGGTTTCAAAGCGTCGAGCTGAGCCTCCTTAATTTGCGTGGACAAGTTTGAATGGATAGTTAGAGTCAAAGATTTGACTCTATGACCAGCATAATCTTTCTGACTTAGGGCGTCGACTACTACATTGGCTTTACCCAGGTGATAACGAATATCGCACTCGTAATCACTGAGTAGCTCGACCTACCGTCGTTGTCTCATGTTGAGCTCCTTCTGGTTGAAAATGTGTTGTAGACTCTTGTGGTCTGTAAAGATCGTGCTTTTTGTACCATACATGTAGTGTCTCCAGATCTTCAAAGCGAACACAACTGCTCCTAGCTCAAGATCGTGGGTGGTGTAGTTAACCTCATGTGTCTTCAGCTGTCTCGAGGCATAGGCTATGACTTTACCTCGCTGCATCAGAACACATATGAGTCCTTGATTTGATGCATCGCAATAGACAACGAAGTATTTTATCCCTTCAGGGAGGGATAGTATGGGTGCGGTACACAAGGCTCGCTTGAGCGTTTGGAACGCTCTTTCTTGTTTCTCTTCCCAGTCAAAGGCTACGCCCTTCTGGGTCAATGTCGTAAGAGGTTTCGCTATGCGGGAGAAGTTCTGAATGAACCTGCGATAGTAGCCAACGAGACCTAGAAATTGACGAATTTCTGTAGGTGTCTTCGGTGCTGACCAGTTCTCAATGGCCTTGATTTTGGAAGGGTCCACGTGTATTCCTTCTTTGCTAACAACATGACCCAAGAATTCGACTCGTCGGATCCAAAATTCGCACTTGGAGAACTTCGCATAGAGCTTCTCCGCTCGCAATGTTTCTAAGACCCTACGGAGATGTTGACTATGTTCCTCTTTACTTCGAGAGTAGATAAGTATGTCATCAATGAAAACAATGACGAACTGATCCAAGTAAGGACGACACACCCTATTCATCAGGTCCATGAATACTACGGGCGCGTTAGTTAATCCGAACGGCATCACCACAAACTCGTAGTGTCCATAACGAGTTTAGAAGGCTGTCTTGGGAACATCCTCCTCTAACACTCGCAGTTGGTGATATCCGGATCATAGATCTATCTTCGAGAAGTAGTTGGCTCCTTGAAGTTGATCAAATAAATCGTCAATGCGGGGCAAAGGATAACGATTTTTAATGGTAAGCTTGTTGAGTTCTCTATAGTCGATGCACATGCGAAACGATCCATCTTTCTTCTTGACGAACAAGACCGGTGCTCCCCAGGGTGAGAAGCTTGGTCGAATGAATCCCTTCTTGAGAAGTTCGTTAAGCTGACTAGGAAGTTCCTGCATCTCAGCCGGTTCCAGATGATAAGGAGATTTGGCTACGGGGGTAGCTCCTGGCACTAAGTCGATTCTGAACTCGACTTGGCGTTGTGGTGGTAAACCGGGAAGTTCTTCTGGGAAGATGTCGGGAAAGTCGCGTACTTCTGGGATGTTCCGACTTGTGTCGACGACGTGTGCGAGGAATGCATGATATTCCTTTCGCAAGCACTTCTGGGCTTGAATGCACGAAATGATGCGAAGGCTCGTATTAGGTTTGTCGCCATAGATAACTAAGGTTTCATTGTTAGGAAAGTTAAGACGAACTGCTTTTTCAAAGCACATGATGTTGGCGCGAAGAAGACTCAACCAATCCATGCCGATGATAACGTCGAAACATTTAATTGGGACCGGCATGAGGTCTATCTTGAAAGTATGGCCATCTAAAGTTAAAGTACAACCTACGTATATGCAGTTAGTACTCTCCGTTTTCCCGTTAACCATTTCTACCGTGAATGAATTATCTAATGCACATGGTTTTTGTTTAAGCAGGTGTGCAAATTTGTGACTTACAAAACTTGTCTCTGCTCCACCGTCGGAAAGTATGCAAGCATACGAGTTATCGAGGAGAAACGTACCAGTAACTATCGTAGGATCAGCTACCGCTTCCTCGTGGCCCAAAGCCATAACTCTTCCTACTCCTCCAACCATCCCCGCTTTAGGACAGTTCCTCTTGTAATGGCCCACTTCGCCACAACCATAGCAAGCTTGGCCCATACCGGCGTTAGGAACCTGGGCGCCTTGAGCTGTTGGAGTCTTGCAGTAACGGGTTGTATGCCCCTTTCTGTTGCAGTTAGAGCACAACATCTCCTTGCAAGGTCCGTGGTGGTGGAAGTTGCATCTGTTGCACTTCGGGAGAGTCCCAACATAAGTTTTTGTTGGTAAGGGGTTCGCAGGGACAACGGGAGTTACCGTGGTAGCATTGATTGCCACAAGTTGTTGTTTCCTGGAGGATTCTTGCGAAGCCCCTCTTTTCCTCTTGTTCCACCCCTTCTTGTTGTTGTTAACCTTTTGTGGTATGGGTGCAGGGATTGTTGGGTTATGAGGTTTCCTGTGATCTATGAGAGATTGTGCCAATTCCTTGGCACTATCGAAAGTGATAGGCCTGGAAGCTAACACACTTGACTGCATCTGGGGCGACAGTCCCCAGATATATCTCTCTATCTTCTTGCTCTCGAGAGCAACCATATCAGGGCATAGGATTGCCATATCACAGAACCTATTTGTGTAGGTTGATATGTCAGATCCAACCATTTGTAGACCCCAGAGTTCCTGCTCGAGTTTTTGTATTTCACCTCGAGGACAGTACTCTCTCATCAGCATGTCCTTCAAGTGTTCCCAGCTGATGGAATATGCCACCACCAAAGTCAGATACTTAACATGGCCGTTCCACCATGTTAATGATCTGTCAGAGAAGGTATAAGCTGCAAACTTGACCTTGTTGCCCTCCTGGCAAGCACATATTTCAAAGACAGATTCCATTTTTTCAATCCATTGACTTAACACCATAACCCCACTCGTACCATTGAAGCTACGGGGCTTGGCGTTCGTGAAGTCCTTATAGGTGCATTCCCGAGGGTGTCCATGGCTTTCGCCATGGTTCGAGGGAGGTGCACCTGTTCCCGATCCACTAGGGACAGGAACGTTGATGGCTGACACAGCAGCTGCAACTGCTGTTGTGAAAGCTGCCTGGAACATAGTGGCATCGAAGGGAGGAGGTGGTTGAGGTGGTGGTATCGGTGTTTCGTTGATTGGGTTACGTCTAAGATTTATGCGTGGCGGCATCTTTAACTATACATTTAAAAGATGACGACATGGATAAAAATAACTAAATAATGGATGTGTCTCATGGACTAATTCCCCATAGTCCAACAACATAATGAATAGTGTAACTTAATGAAGATGATTGCATTTGGATAATAATTTCCATATGATTAGATATCTGTCAATAATACGGGGATTACAGATGTAAGGAGTTCGGGAAAAATGGCCTAGAAGTAGGCCTTACATCAACCAAGATAGGAAAATTTTGACAGAACTATGAATAGATCAAGACCTAACAGGTCTAAGATTTACAAAGATAGGAAATTATACCAAAGTTTTTACATAAACTAGGTTATATCCAAAAGATGAGTCGTCGAGATTCTATCGGTGACGGGAACTGCTAGCCTGAGTTCTTGATCCCAGCAGTAGACGTTCCATGTCCCTCATACGCCTGTCAGCTCTCACTTGCTGAGCTCGAAGTTCCCTAACTTCAGCTTGAGTTTCAGCAAGTTCTCTTTGCAGAGCTGCATTGTGGACCAGAGTCCTTTCATGAGCAGACTCTAGTTGGCGAATACGGACGGTGTTGATGCCAGAGTTGGCATCAATCTCCAAGACTCAATTGATAGTTGATTGACCCAGTATCGTGTTCCTACAAATCCTACGAACCATGATGGGTAGGACCCTGTCAGCATATCCACCTTCAGTGAGGTTGTAGAAAGTTTTATCTCCGTTGTAGGGAATGGTTTGACCCTGTTCCTGACTCCATCTATTCAAGTTAGTGGCCCACAGAGGTGTGGGTCCTTGAAATGCGGGACAGGGGTTCAGGTCTGGGTCTTGAGCAGCTGGGGGCAGGTTGTTGACCTCAGGCTCCGAGTCAGAACTATCGGAAAAACCCTCAGCATGGTGATCATCCAAAGGGATTGGGTGATCATCTTCTGGTTCTGCCTCTAGCCATCCAACGTTGCCTTGGTTTGGGAAGTACGGATCGTCGTGGTGAAATCCAGCCATTAAAATCTACACGAGAAAAGGGATATAAGAAATAGCTAAATAGACAAACTGACTAAGATAATTACAGAAGACTAAATACCTCTATGGTATTACTTTATGGTTGTGTTGGTAAGTTTTTAGACTTGTTGCCACATCACAACCATTCTTAGGCATATGCTAATCAATCCTTGGACCAACATAGTTGATCAGGCTATGCCATTCCCAGGACTGACCATATATCCCCAGGATTACTTGTGATATTCAACAATCGTAATACTTTTGTTCTTGTCATTATGACACTGATTTTAGTATGAATGCAGGCACGTATACTTACTTAAATATTTTATTATTTAAAAGTATAACTCTTAGACAAAGTGTTTTAATCCCTATGTATTTATAGTTAGTATATCTTTTATGGGTTGATATACTATATTCACTATAAACAATGCTCTGATACCAATCTGTCACACCCCAAAACCAAGAACGGCGGAAACGTTCCGGGGTGGAGGACGTCATGTACAGTATCACAACAGTGTAAAGTAGTAAACAAGCAACAACATCATCCATTTCATCATAAGTAAATATTTAATACATGTGTTCTTTCATTGTAATAAGACACCAAAATATGTATAATCAAAATAAAAGACGAGTCTTGTCTGTGCTCCGTCTTCTCAAAATCTGGCCATCGTACCTGTCTACTGGTGACCTGAGAATACAAGTTATTTTGAAAGCGAGTATCAGCTTAAAGCTGGGGAATTCATAAGTATTTGAGTGTCATTGTCTTGTTTTGAAAAGTTGTTATGAATGCCATGTAAATCTTTAAATGAAATAGTTGATATAAGTATGAAAAACCCTAGAAAATCCCTTATTTCCTACTAGTATGAAATGTAGTCTTCTACCAAGACCCGAATGTTTTGTAAGTAAAATGATAGTTTTTCCTTTCTATTGACTAGTACTAAAAGTACTTAGTCTAACTCTTCGTCTATATGAATGTATCACAAAATAAAGTAAATAGGAAAAATGTACTAATGTAAGTGTTATCTTTTGGTACTAAGACTAACACGACATCGCGGTAAGCGAAATGTATAAACTAATGAACATCCGAAGATTTTCCAATTGTCCTCTGTAGCAGCAGCAGGGGGTAGGAAGGGTTAGTCCCGTAAGGGTACTCCTAATATAAGTATTAACCGTAGGCATCCGTAGATGTTCATCGACCTCTGTAGCGAACAGTAGGCCCGAGGAATGGTTAGTCCCGTAGAGGTACTCCTAGAATAAGTAATAACCGTAGGCATCCGTAGATGTTCATCAACCACTGGTGCTAACAGCTGGGATTCGGAATGGTTAGTCCCTTCTAGATATCCCGTTGAACTGGGATAGGCAGGACAATTTACACAGAAGGTACTAATAAATCATCCTAATGAATCGAAGTACAAGTATCCATGTAAATGTATACAGGAAAATGTATCTACGTAAAGGTACTCATGTAATGTATTCATGTAAGGTACTCATGTAATGTATTCAGGTAAGGTACTCATGTAATGTATTCATGTAAGGTACTCATGTAAGGTACTCATGTAGTGTATTCATGTAAGGTACTCATGTATTAGGTAATGTACTAGTATAGACTCATGAATGAACTGACTCTTGTGTAATTCCTTGTAATAGGAATAATGTTTTGTATCTTCTAATTATCCCTATGATAATTAACTGGAATGTAATTGGTTGTTCAATAAGGTTTATAAACCCTTGTTACACAACAGGGTGGGAAACTGAATGAAGGAATGAAAACTATAACATCAATACATATATAAGAACAAATGCGTATAAGTGTAGTTTTGTTCAAGAAGGTAAAAATGGTTTTGTAAGACATCTGAGAGTTTTGAAACAATAATAAAAGTGACTTGATGTCATTTTAAATAAACATTTCAAAAATAATACATTTGATAACAAAGTATTTTTAAGATATAAAACCATTTCATGCATCACATTTTGTAGTATGTGAAATCTGCTGGATGAAAACACAGTTATAAAATACATATGAGTGATTTAATAACATGTTGTTTTCTACTTGTATTCCCCCATTAAAGCATTTAAAATCATTTAAAACATTGATTTACGGGTATGAACTCACCTCTTGTGAGTGGTTCTAGCGGGTACGCGTGTATGGATGAGAAGTTCCACGAATGAAGTACTGAGACACAATAAGTCCTAAATGACATATAAGGACACATATTGACATGAATATAGCGTTTATAACATCTATATGAAAGGAAACACCTTCCGGGACTAGGTAACACCTTGACCAAGTGTTGGAATCACATGTGATTCAACATAGGAAGGTATAAAGGCACTCACATGAGTTTACTACCATGAGTTCACGGCCCAAGGGAGTTTACGGCCGTAAACTCATGGCTACTCATGTGGGAATGCAAGTTTGAAGGCTAGGGAATGATTTAGGGACATTAGCTCTAATTTAGGATGAAGAAAACCCACTTTCTTTGAAGTTCTAAGGAGTTCACGGCCCAAATGAGTTTACTACCGTAAACTCATGGCCATTTATGTTTATGAGGGTCCTAAAGGTCATAAGGAAGCATTCTAATTTCAAGCCTAAGCCTTTGGAAGTGTTTGTGGCATCAAAACACCCTTAACTTGAGTTCACGGCCCATGGACCATTTGGTCATGTGTTTGCGGCCATAAACACTCATGGGTGTTGATATTTTTATTGTTTTGGGTCCTAGACACATCAAGGTAAGGTGCTATGTTTGTCTCTTGGCTTAATGAAGGTCTTTAGGGCATTTTGGCACCCTAATATGGAGTTCACGGCCCAAGAACTTCCTTGGCCGTGAACTCACTTTCAACCCTTGATTCTATTTGTTTTGGATGTCTAAGCAAGCCATGGGTAGTCTCTAGGTTTAGTTTTAAAGTTTCGAGGGTCATTGGGCACACTTTTGGCCCTAAATTTAGTGTTCACGGTCCAAGAAGATCTTGGGCCGTGAACACCATTTCCTTGGTGTTTTGAGGTTGTTTTCTATCCCTAAACTCATTAGTGTACAAGTACAAACTAGTGTCATGGCTTAAGGAAGGACTAGGCACCATTTGGCCCTTAAAAAGGAGTTTACTCCCCAAGGTGTTCTTGGGCGGTAAACTCACAAATCTTGTTGTTCTGTCATGATTTTGATGTCATTAAGCACAATCTAATGTTATATAATACAACTAGAGAGAGGTACTCACGATTTGGGATAAAAACCCGAAGATCCGTGAGAGAGAAAATGGCTTTTCTCTAGTTGGAAATGTAAATAATGAATGAAATTGTTTCGGAATTCTATTTATAGTCCTGAGGTTTTTGGCAGAAAATATTTTATTCCCGAAATGATCTCTAATATGATAGAGTTTTGGAATAACATAGTCGCACAAAACCCTAGTGCATCCACTCTCTTGATATCTCCTGAAGTGTAAACCCTGAATTACTCAAACTTATACTGAAAAGTCTGAAATTTTACTGTGACTGTTATAACTTCTATTGAAGTGATATTGTTTGTACAAAATGGAAATTTTGGTTTGTCACATCATCCCCCCGTTAGAAGGAATTTCGTCCCGAAATTAGAATTTAAGCAAATAAGAAGTTACAAATAACTAAGCGAAAAGATGAGGGTATTTCAGTTTCATCTGATCCTCTCGTTCCCAAGTGAATTCAGGTCCACGCTTTGCGTTCCAACGAACCTTTACTATCGGGATACGGCTCTGCTTTGTTTGATTGACCTCTCAGTCCATGATCTCTACTGGTTCCTCCACGAAGTTGAGGCTCTCGTTGATCTCGATCTCGTCGAGTGGAATAACAAGAGTTTATGTATGCTATGGTATGCACCAGACTAGACATTGCTCATGCAGTGGGAGTTGTGAGCAGGTTCATGTCAAATCCAGGAAAAGAGAATTGGGAGGGAGTAAAGTGGTTGCTACGCTACTTGAAAGGAACATCTGAGGTTACCCTATGTTTTAGAAGAAAGGGTGTAATCTTAGAAGGGTCCGCCTATGCTGATTTGGGTGGATGTGTGGATACAGGAAAGAGCACAACAGGTTATGTGTTCACGATTGGAGGTACATCAATCAGTTGGATGTATAGGTTACAAAAGAGTGTTGCTCTCTCAACCACATAAGCAGAGTATATGGCTATTGCAGAAGCAGCCAAAGAGCTTATATGGTTGAAGAACTTTCTATCAGAACTTGGAATGCATCAGGAGGATTGTGTATTGCATTATGACAACCAGAGTGCAGTTTACTTGGCAAAGAATCCAGTGTTTCGTAGTAGAACGAAACACATTTAGATGAGGTACCATTTTATTCGAGAATTAATTAATGATGGAGCTCTAAATCTGAAGAAAATAATTAGAACGAAGAATCCAACAAATATGTTCACCAAGGTGGTTACCACTGAAAAGTTGAAGCTTTGTATGGCTTTAATTGGCCTTTCAGAAGTTTGAGAAAAGGCATGGCAGAGAACGAAAAAGAGAGGGAGAGAGAGAGAGAGAGAGAGAGAGATTAAGGAATGTTGCAAAGCTTTTGAATGGCAGAGAAATAATAAGTCATTTAAGTCTCCAAGTGGGAGATTGTTAGGCTAGTGAAGCCATAAATGACAAAGTTCAAGGGTCAATATTGTAACTTTACAATTAATTGGTTCTTGTGTGAAGACTTGGAGTACTTTCTAATGAAAAGCATGCTACTGGTGAAATTGGAAATTTGTACGCAGCTTCAAAGTCAAGAATATGCGGTAGGCATGTGATACTTTAAAGGCATGAGACACACAAGTCATAATTTGCAGCAACATATACGTATATGTGTGTGAATTGAAGAAGAAGGTTACGGCTCAAAAGACTATAAATATTCATTTTCTATTCATTTGTTAGATACACAATAACTATAACATCATAGAGAATAGATACACAGATAAATTAGTGAGGTATTAATTTTTGTGCAGAGCCTTAATTTTGGCAGCCAAAAATTACGAGTGATATCTTACAGTCAGTGATCAGATTACAAGTGCAGATTTTAGCCTTGTATGATTGTAATTTCCTTGGTGTTAATAAAATCCCCTCTCTCTCTTCGCCCGTGGATGTAGGTCAAATTAGACCGAACCACGTTAAATATTGTGTTCAGTTTCGTTTGTAATTTTTCAGTAGTTTTTAGTCCCCGAGTGTTACCGTAATCATTTATCAAATTTTAGAAGTGCTTAACTTGTCTCGTTGCATTCCCAACAACTTCATCCATGAGCATCAAAGAATTTTTATTCGAAGGAGCAATAAATGAAGCTTATTCTTTAAACATTTAATCCTTCAACCCCAGAAGCAAGGTGAAGCTACTCTTGAAAATTATTTGACGGATTGCATTTAAGCCTCCTCAATCAGTCTGCTGCTATCTTGAACTTGCTGAAGTGATCCAGAAGAATATTTCTCTCCGTAGTTCTCTCTGAAGATTCTCAAGCTGAAAGCGCTATCTTTCAAGAATAAATACATCAAGCCTCCTTACCCAATGCGCGTTTAGAGTCAAATCTTGAAGAAATGCCCAACCGCTAAGGATGAAGTCATTTATTGAAGATTCATATGTTCATCTTGAAGCTGTGAAGAAATCAAAGATTAAACGCTGAAGCCAAGCTCCAAATGAATATTAACAAGAAAAGTCAGCTACTTTTTAGGGGGAGCTTGTTGAGTCAATTAGAAAAGAAAGTTATAAACCAAGGGGGAGCTTGTTGAGTCAATTAGAAAAGAAATCTATAAACCAAGGGGAAGATTTTTGGGTTAAAATTATGGTTTATACTTTACTTTTCTAAGAAAATGTATTTTTCAGTGTTTACGATTTCATTTACGGTCAGGTGGGTGTTTACGGCCGTAAACAGGTTTACGATCGTAAACCCATTTATGTCCCATGTCCCCCATATTCATATAAATAGATGTTAGGTGGTTGAGGAGTGCATTAGTGGAAAGGAGATTAAGTGTGTGTATTCTAAGGTGTGAGAGAAAGAAGAGAGAAGAGCTAGTGTGTGAACTATATGTATGGAGCATCATTTTATTCACTGAATACATCATAGATTCAAGTTATTCTTCTTCTTCTTCTTCTTCTTCTTCTCTTCTATTTGGATCTGACATATCATCCAATTGATTGGGATTCCGTACCATCAATTGGATTTGATTGATACACAAGCAGATTTGGGGACTAACACCTGGTCCAGCCACTAGGTTCCCAAGAGTCCAAATGACAAGGCTACCCAGCCCAAACATCCCTTTGCACCACTTATTGACCACACACTCAATCTTGAAACCCAAGATCCAAAACGTGAACCCAACAGTCTCTACTAGGTCCCACCTGCAATGCCATAAACACACGAGCCTCGCCCATAAGTCCCACCCAAACTATACCACGGAGCGACCTCGCCCATGAGTCCCACATATCTAGGGCTACACAGGTCTGACTCCGCCTCGGACCCCAAACCATCTCAACCCCAAATATCCTGAATCGAACCCACATTCGACTGAAATCAATTAGGTGTTTATGGCATGCTTCGAACCCCAAAGCCTTCATCAGAATAAAACAGACAACGAGGCTCTATCACAACCCTCGACCTAGATTCATCCACAAACCTACTATACATAACAAGGAGACGCCGACCAGCTGTTGGAAGTTCCTGAACTCCCACTTACACAACTTCAGTCTAAACGACTGCTTGGGTCGTCTCTCTTCCTGACGAGGATGCAAAACATTCCCTAGTTCCACACCCGATCCAACTCCCAAAAATTCTGATCGATTCTCCCCCACTTGGATTTGATGAAGCCCTTTCACCTTTTAAATCTAATGTATTCCTGACCCATCAACCTCATATAACATGAATCGTCCATGATCTGCACTACTCAATACCAACATTCCATGATTATCCAACTCAATGATCGCCCAACTTCTGAAATCCAGAAGAATACTCTTGAGACCTTAACCAGTCTAATAATCCGAATCACTTCCCATGATACCATACCAATTCCTTGAGTTCTTATGCTGGTGACTAAAACCATAACCCTTGTCCTGAACTGACAAATCTTCACCCCAACTTCCATCCTCGAAGAATTACTGAATTCAAACCATTTACAACCCATGTGAACATAAAACTCCCCTGACATTTCCAATGACCAATCAACTCATGCACCGACACCACCATCTTACTGCTATCGCTCTTCTCCTAGAAACGGTAGTGTTGAACCCCAAAAGTTCTTTCATATACGACTACCAATCCCACCAGATAAAAAGATGAAACAACGGTATGGATGATTTTAGATGTGACCGAGGTGGAGGGCGGGTGTCCGGAAAAAGTTGGGATGGTTCGGGAAGACGGTGATTCAACATTGTTGTGTGTGAGTGGTATGATGAACCGATTAAGGATGTGATTGTTATTGTTAGGTTAATCGGTTCATCACCAAAGGAGTTCTAAACCATTTTTTTAATAAGGGCATTTTACGAAAGTTAAATATTTAAGTTGTATTTTATTGTTTAAGAGTTTGATTAGGTTTCTATTTTACTGAGTTTATTTTCTTGATTTAAAGTTTAAATAGGATACTATCTTAATTACTATAAATAGTTGTGGTAGTTTGTTTTGTTAATGCAATTCCCGAACTAAGTTTACAAAATATACTTAGGCTCCAAGTAACTGCCCTTTCTTTTATTTTTACTTGGTTGTTTCATATCCTCCTTTCATCTCCTCTTGGATTATTCTTGTGATTAGAGCAAGTTTCACACACTTTCAAATCCAACATACCCCATAATCATGTTAAGAAGTTAATTTCAATTAAACAGATAGAAGAAGATAATAACAAGTTACACGCCTTACCATTTGGCAGCTCGAATAGAATAATTACGGAACCTGGATAGTGATTATCATCAAATCATGTCACGATAACTCGAGAAATGATTACCTTTTATCTAAGAGGTAAAACTTCAATACTCTCCCATTAAAATCCTAAGAATTAAGTTAACTAGTTTTGTTGTAATTAAAGTGTAATATATCTTCCCATGGTAGACATTTTTTGTAAGATACCTCGATAATCTGCAACAAAAAGAATCCAATTACAAGTTTAGAATAAAATACATCGGATTGTATTGTTTTTTGTTGGGATTGTTAGTGAATACCTGAGTCCGAAAGTGGCTAGAAGGCGTGATCCGGTCCAGAAGCAAATTCCTTGGAGTGTTGTCCAAGTTCTAGAGAATTTCCTTGAGCCATAAGGATTCTCTACATGGAAAGTTTTAGATTACTTTTAGGAATCCTAATTATATACTAATTAGTTTTTTTAGTATATATAGTCAATAGGTTCCTCAGTTCCTGTAATCATCATCGATTGAAGTTTTTGAGTTATATTTCCTCAATAAAATAAACATGCGAGTTTATGCAGTAATAGCTTCCTGTTTACCTTTAATTGGTATCAGAGCTATTGAGAAGAGGAAGTACCTGCGATAGAAAGACCTTTTCGGGTGGAGAAATCAAGCAGCAAACCTGATTCTCGTGTGGAGAATATGTGCATCAAAACAAATCGCGACAACAAGGAAAAAGAACTTAGCGACTGCAAGTAATCCCTCAAACTCAGATTGGCACCTGCTCTAAGATTGTGACAGCAGCGAGTTGATGGGTGATCTGAACTCAAGCATGATATGTTCAATTGTTTGAAGGGTAATTGGCGACTGTTCGAAGTGTATTCGGTGTCTAAAACTTGACTTGTGAATAGCTCTGAGATTGTGAGTTGTTTACACACAATGTGAGGAAGAAAGATCGTGAACCTGCCAGAGATCGGTGCTTCAAACGTTTTTTGACCTAAAGAAAAATAACTGTTTTTTATTTGGCTTTTAATTAGCGTGTTTTTTTTTACTTTGGGCCCTTGCTTAATCAATATTTGATTTATAAGTTTCTAGAACAATTTAAATAAAAGAAAAAAGAAAAAAACCAAATCAAAATTTTGATTTGTGTGGAGGAATCAGAAATTGAACCACGATGTCGGGAGGAGAATCATCGCAACTACCGGATAAGGAACACACTTCATTCACGTTCCAATTCCCGACTTTGACGTCGACGAACTACACAATTTGGAGGATGTGCATGGAGGTGCTACTCGGGATTCATGGCGTTTGGGATGTGATTGATCTCAGACTAGATATAGGGAAGAAAAACAACATCATGAAAGGATTGTTGTTTCAAACAATTCCGGAGGATTTAATCCTTTAAATCGGTAATTTGAAAGTCGAAAAAGAGATGTGGGAAGCGATTAAAACTCGTAACCTAGGAGTTGATTGTGTAAAGGAAGCTTGACTCCAAACTCTAATCACGTAATTTGAAAATCTAAAGATGAGTGATACTAGTACAATAGACGAGTTCGCTGCAAAATTATCCGGAATTGCATCAAAATCCGCTTCACTATGAGAGGTCATGACCAAACAGAAGCTTGCGAAGAAGTTTCTTACGAGCCTCCCTAGGCGATTTGTCCACATAGTTTCAGCTCTTGAACAAGTTTTGGACCTTACAACGATAGGCTTTAAAGATGTGGTTGGTCACTTAAAAGCTTATTAAGAACGAACCAAGGGCAATCGAGACTCAAAATAAATTACTTTATTCCAAAACCGAATCGTCCAACAGAATCAACGATTTATCAACAGGAAGAGGTCGGGGTTCAAATAATCGTGCAAGAGGACGTGGTGGTGGACGTGGCGGTGGATGTGGTCGGGGTAACACCCAAAATTACTGTCACACCCCTAAACCGAGATGGCGGAAACATTCGGGGGAGGAGGACGTCATGTACAGTATCATAACAATACACAATAGTAAAACAAGCAACAACATCCATTGCAGTAATAGAATAGTGAATACATGTGTGCTCTTTGTAAAGTTGTAAGACACCAAAAATATATCAAAATAAAAGACGAGTCTGAACATACTCCGTCGTCTCCAAAACCTGAGCCAGTGTACCTGCCTACTGGTTCCCTGACAATACAAGTTATTTTGAAAAAGAGTATCAACATTTAAGCTGGTGAGTTCATAAGTATTTTAGTGTCAAGAGTTTGCATTTGTTCCATGAAAATGTTTGTATTTGTCTAGTGAAAATGTTTGTATACTTCCCAGAAAATCCTATATTTTCTGCTCAAACGAAAAGTAGTCTTCTACCCAAGACCAAACTATTTGTATGTTCTGTTCTCTTGAAAATAGTGTAAAATGTATGCTTGTACTTGAAATAGTGTCAAATGTTTGTTTTTCCATATTTATAAACCATGTTTACTAGAAAAAATTGTATGCATTTCTCATGCGAGAAATCATTGTAAGTATGTAATGGAAAAATGAAGATTTATAGTAGATTTGTATATAATACACTACTAATGAATTAACTACCTTGAAAACCAAACTGGTTAATTAAGGTTAAAATGTGGTAGGGTTACAACCATGCTTGATAGACTAATATAAAACTCGACGTTCTTCAGGCGTTCAAAATGGTATGACATTTGTCACCCGTAGACCTGCAGGCCCCACTGTTGCTAGCAGCAAGGTGTAGGATGGTCAATCCCGTATAGATCTATACACGAACTCACGTTCTCCCTCCATAAGACTCTGGTTACAAAACGTGACATAACAAGAATATTTCTATGCCATGAAATAGTATCTCACATTTTAGTTATCTTGTTCACGTATAGTATGTAAGTTCCCTTTTGTTATTGTAAATGGATAGTATATTTTGTAATGAATAGTAATAGTATATATGTATTGATTCAAGTATTGTTCCTCTATTCTATAAAATAGTATGTATTTGCTCATGTATTGTTCCTCTAAACTATACCTATTATAGTTTACTAGAATGTTTGTTTGAACTGTAAATGATTTGTAGAAAAGACTCAATATCCCAATGTTTTCAACTGAGTTAAGTATGTACTTTGAAAATGGGGTTTAATATTCATGTATATATTTATCAAGTATAACTATGATTTAGCCGACAATCAGACTAGTGATCCTATCCTAAGCCCACAACCAAACAAGGAACAGGAGTTAAGGTATTTAGCAATAGTCCTAAGTCCGTTAGAGCATACTTACATAAATATATGAATATGATTTTGATAATAAACAACAATCTAAAATAGTTTAAAAGAGTTTTTGAAATTATTTTAGCAACTTATAAAAAGTATAAGAAATCCTTTCTTAGTTTGTTTGCACATATAAATGTTAAAAAAAATTCTAACGTGTTCTACTTGTATTCTCCCCCTAAAAACAATTAAAAATGGTAAATTTTAGGGATATGAACTCACCTTAAGTGAGTGATTCGTTTGGATGTTCGATATAGGATGTTTGATTCCACTAGTTAGCTCCCGGGACAAAACCAAGCCCTAAATTGCAATTCACGCGATATATTTGCATGAAATTAGTGAATATAATGTAACAACCCAAAAATACGACCCAAAAATTTCGTTTTTAATACCATCAAAACTATAATCAGAGTATCATATAAATAAACCATGCGTGATATGTCCCAAAAGATAACAAAGTACTGTGCGGAAAATGTAATATGCTATATCCAAAACAACAGCTAGATCAAATCCAAACTAAAGCTGAAACGGTGGTGTGTGCGATGCCGTCATCCAGAGCTCTTCCCTTTGCTTGCGGAAGTACCTGAAACCAAAACTGAAACTGTAAGCACGAAGCTTAGTGAGCTCCCCCAACTTACCACATACCATACAACAACATATAAACACATATTGGGCCTTGCCCACTGCATCGGGTCGGGACCCGGAAAACTGCATCGGACCGAAGTCCGGAACTGACTGGGACCTTGTCCCCTGCATCAGACCGCAGTCCGGAACTAACTGCATCGGACCGAAGTCCGGAACTGACTGCATCGGACCGAAGTCCGGAACTATCTGGGACCGTGTCCCCTGCATCGGACCGAGGTCCGGAACTGGCTGCGCATAGCATAGCATATCATAACAATTTATACTGCATACTGCATCGGGCCGTGGCCCGGAACATAAACACATACACATAGCACATAAGACATGTCTGTACCACGAAGGCATCAAACATACTAACTACTACATCGGACCGAAGTCCGGAAACTACTATTAACTGGACGGGTCGGCATTGTGGCCTTAGTCCCGTCCCTACGGAAAGGAAACTCACCTCGTAAGCTAGCGGATGAGAGTGCGGCTCGGAAAGCTAACGGCTGCTGCTCCTGAATCTCCTCAGCTACAAATCCATAAACACACTCAATCAATCACTAGCACTACACTCAGGGTAAAATGACTCTTTTACCCTTGGTCAACGTTGACTTACTCAGGGCTGACTCGCCGAGTCGGGATATCCGACTCGCCGAGTCCTAGACTCTCCGCTTAACTCTTACACGCTGTTACTCGTCGAGTGTGGCATCGACTCGACGAGTACCCTCTGGATCCAAGAACTCAGATGATCTTCATCCGACTCGCCGAGTCAGATGAACAGACTCGACGAGTTGTTCTTGATCCTCAAGAAGATTGCCTTGGACTCGCCGAGTTGTATGAACAAACTCGCCGAGTCCCTTCATCACTGAGTCTACTCTTAACTCGCTGAGTCCACTCCCTAACTCACCTCGCCCACTCGACACTGAAGGAACTGAAGAACTCGGGACTCGCGACCGGACTCGTCGAGTCGTTCTTCCGACTCGCCGAGTCGCCGCCATGCAACACATTTTTACTCGATTTCTCTTAAATCCAACACATGCAAATGATAGATCTGGGTCCATTAAGCTGTTTTACCACGTAAAGTTTCCAACTTTACGTGCACAACTACATGATTGAGGGAAATAAGACTAAAATATGCACAATAAGGGTAGATCCATGGCTAACATGCAATGTAACCCCAAAAAGGCAGTGGATCTGGACTCTACAACACCCCAACACTCAGATCTCAAGATATTTCGGCTTAACAACACATTCAAGCAAGCATAAAGCTTGGAACAAGCATCAAATAGCCCTTAAAAGAGCTCTAATGGAAATTTAAGCATGAAACCAGAAGGGAACTCCGAAAATACCTCAATAAGTTCACCCTTGACCTTGGATCTTGGCACTAGAACACGTTTCCTTGCTTCCTTCTTCTTCTCCTTCTTCACTCCTTCACAAAATGGGCAAAGATCACATACAAGGCTCACCAATGGAGGTCTAGGGTTTCTCACAGTGCTCTCAGGGGGAAAGTGACGAGATGGAGGCTATAATGGGGTTTAAATAGTGAGCAAACCCGGGGAGTTAGGGTTTCACCCAGACGGACGGACTCGCCGAGTCCAAGATATGGACTCGCCGAGTCGCCGGCTCCCGCGTGCACCAGATGCGCGACCCAACTCGGCGAGTCAGGCTAGAACTCGCCGAGTCCCTCTTGAAAATTTAGCCCAAATCAAATTAATTAACATACCGGAAAACGGGTCGTTACAATTCTCCCCCACTTGCTTCAGACTTCGTCCTCGAAGTCTGCTACGGCTGGATCTGCGAATAACTCCGGGTAATGCGTTCTCATTTCTTCTTCAGCCTCCCATGTCCACTCAGACCCCTTCCGATGCTGCCACTGCACCTTTACCAGCTGACTTACCTTGTTCCTCAAGGTCTTGGTCTTCCGTTCCAAAATTGCTGTTGGCTTCTCGATATAATTCAAGCCGCTATCGACCTGGATATCCTCCAAGGGAACGACTGCTGTCTCGTCCACTAGACACTTCCTCAACTGCGACACGTGGAAAGTGTTGTGTATCAAACTGAGCTCCTCAGGAAGATCTAACCGGTAAGCAACCCGACCCACCCGGGCCAAAACCCTGAAAGGACCAATAAATCTGGGGCCCAATTTGCCCCTCTTCCGGAACCTGATGACACCTTTCCAAGGTGAGACTTTCAGAAGAACCATGTCTCCTACCTGGAACTCCAAGTCTGAACGCCTCTTGTCGGCGTAGCTCTTCTGTCGACTCTGCGCAGTCTGCAGTCTATTACGGACCTGCTGGATCAGCTCCGTCGTCTTGAGCACCACTTCGGTGCTCCCCATGACCCGCTGACCGACCTCGCCCCAACAAATCGGGGTCCTGCACTTCCTGCCATATAACATCTCAAAAGGAGGCCGATCGATGCTCGCATGATAGCTGTTGTTATACGAGAATTCCGCTAAGGGAAGATACGTATCCCAACAGCCCCCAAAATCCAGAACACATGCCCTAAGCATGTCCTCGAGAGTCTGAATCGTCCTCTCGCTCTGCCCGTCAGTCTGAGGATGAAAAGCGGTGCTGAAATGGAGACGAGTACCCATCTCGTCGTGAAACCGCTTCCAGAATCTGGACATGAAGCGAACATCTCGGTCCGACACTACCGATACTGGCACCCCATGACGTGCCACAATCTCTCGCACATAGATATCGGCTAACCTCTCCGCCGATATGCTCTCCTGGATCGGAATAAAATGGGCACTCTTCGTCAACCGATCCACCACTACCCATATCGAATCTACTCCACGCGCGGTCCTGGGAAGTTTGGTGATAAAATCCATGGTGATGTCCTCCCATTTCCACACGGGAATATCCAACGGCTGCATCTTGCCGTGAGGTCTTTGGTGCTCCGCCTTGACCTTCCGGCAGGTCAAGCACCTCTCAACGTACCAAGCGACGTCCCGCTTCATGCAGGGCCACCAATAATCAGGTCGAAGATCTCGATACATCTTCGTCGCCCCCGGATGGATAGAAAACCGAGACTTATGAGCCTCGTCCATCAATACCTGCCGTACCCCACCCCAGTACGGTACCCACACCCTACCATGAAGCGTCATCAAACCCCGACTGTCGTAGTCGAACGAAGCTACTCGACCCACTATCCTCTCACACTTCTGCCTCTCCTCCTTGAGACCCTCCATCTGAGCCTCCTTGATCCGTTCCAACAAAGGAGTGATTACCGTCATCCTCATGCACAAATCCCTGATAGGGGCCGCCGACACCTTGCGGCTCAGGGCATCGGCCACCACGTTGGCCTTCCCTGGATGGTACAAGATCTCACAGTCATAATCCTTCAGCACGTCCAACCATCTCCTTTGTCTCATATTCAAACTCGGCTGATCCATAAGGTATCGCAAACTCTTGTGGTCCGTGTAGATAGTACAGCGGACCCCATACAGATAATGTCTCCAAATCTTGAGGGCAAATACAACTGCCCCCAGCTCCAAGTCGTGGGTAGGATAATTAGCCTCGTGAGGCTTCAACTGTCTCGAAGCATAAGCCACTACATGGCCTCGCTGCATCAACACTGCTCCCATACCTGTGATCGAAGCATCACAATAGACCACGAAATCCTCAACACCCTCTGGCAAGGTAAGGATCGGAGCCTCGCACAATCTCTGCCTGAGAGTCTCGAACGCCGCCTGCTGCTCAGGCCCCCAACGAAAAACTACCGACTTCTTGGTTAGTCGGGTGAGCGGCACTGCTATCTTGGAGAAATCCTGAATAAACCTCCGATAATACCCTGCCAATCCTAGGAAGCTCCGAATCTCAGATGGAGACCTCGGGACCTCCCACTGCATCACGGCCTCAACCTTGGCCGGGTCAACCAAAATACCCTTCTGATTAACGAGATGCCCAAGAAACTGCACCTCGCGTAACCAGAACTCGCACTTGGAGAACTTAGCGAACAGTCTCTCCCTCCTCAAAGTCTCCAACACCTCCCGCAGGTGCTCCTCGTGCTGCCCCTGCGTCTTGGAATACACCAAGATGTCATCGATGAACACTATCACTGACCGATCCAGCATCGGTCTACACACGCGATTCATGAGATCCATGAACGCGGCTGGGGCATTGGTGAGCCCAAATGGCATCACCACAAACTCATAATGACCATACCGGGTCCTGAAAGCAGTCTTCTGAACATCCTCATCCCTGACCCTCATCTGATGGTAACCGGAGCGTAGGTCGATCTTGGAGAACCAAGACGCTCCCTGGAGCTGATCAAACAAGTCATCTATTCTCGGAAGTGGGTAACGGTTCTTCACCGTTACCTTGTTCAACTCCCGGTAATCAATACACATCCGATGCGACCCGTCTTTCTTCCTCACAAATAAGATCGGCGCTCCCCAAGGCGAACTGCTTGGTCTAATGAAACCCTTGTCTAACAGCTCCTGAAGCTGTGTAGACAACTCCTGCATCTCAGGGGGAGCAAGTCGATATGGTGCTTTGGCTATCGGAGCCGCACCAGGAACCAGGTCGATCCTGAACTCAACCTGCCTCTCAGGAGGTATCCCCGGCAAATCCTCGGGAAACACATCCGGGTAATCTCGAACAATAGGAACATCATCGATCGTCGTCTTGCCCTTATCCCGGGCATCCAAGACGTAGGCTACATAACCGGCGCAACCCTGCTGAACGTAGCGCCTCGCCCTAGCGGCATAGCAGAAAGTCAATCCTCGCTGGGGCCTCTCGCCCTGAACCACTATCTCTCCCCTACTGGGAGTGCGAACCCTCACTAGCTGAAGCTCACAATCAATCACCGCCCCATTGGGGCTTAGCCAATCCATTCCCACAATAACTTTATTCCCGCGCAGGGGAATTGGAACCAAATCCACTGAAAACTGCTCCTCAAATATTTGAAGGGAACACCCTCTATATACTTTGTCGACCCTCACGGTCCTATCATCTGCTATCTCAACCTCTAACGGACAATCCAGTTCCCCCGGAGCTCTGCTAAATCTCTTGCTAAGCGCAAGCGATACAAATGATCGGGTGGCCCCCGAGTCAAACAATACCAAAGCAGGGATGCCGTTCACCGATAACGACCCTAAATAAAACGTACCATCAAATAATATTCAAACGATATATTAATAATTAAAAGATGAAAGAAATGTACATACCCGTCACCACATCAGGAGTCGCTCGCGCCTCCTCAGCTGTCATCTGGAATGCCCTGCTCTTCGCCACCGGCGCATCAGCTCGGCCACGGCCATCCGTGATCCTCAAAGTAGCAGGGGCGGGTGCATGCACCTTCCCTGCTGCAGCTAAACTGGGACACTGGGACCTTTTGTGTCCCCTCTGATTGCACTGAAAGCAAATCAGGTCTGATGCTGTAACCGTAGTGGCAGGGGCCGTACAATCCCTACTCATGTGCCCGGTCCGACCGCACTTGTAGCAGCCGGAACTCCCTGCCTTGCACGCCCCCTCGTGCAACCTCCCACACTTGCCACATCGACCGTGGCTCTGCTGACCCCTGGACCTGTGATCTGAAACCTTGGGCTTTTTGCCCACACTGCCTGCACCCGAAACCGCCTCCGGTTTCCTCTTCCTCTCCATCTCGAGATCAATCTCCCTCTCTCTGGCTCTAGCAATCATGTCGTCCAGTGTTTTGCAACTGGATCGGCTCACAAACATACGAATGTCGCTCCGCAACATCTCATGATAACGGGCCTTCTTCATCTCCTCGTCTGCTGCATACTGAGGAACAAGAAGGGCCCGCTCCCTGAACTTGGCGGTGATCTCCGCCACTGTCTCGGTAGTCTGGGTAAGATCCTGGAACTCCCTGGCTAACTGTTGCACCTCAATGACTGGTGCGAACTCCGCTCTGAATCTGGTAGAGAAATCAGCCCAGGTCATGGCATCCAATGCCGCATCATCCCCGATGGTATGTCCTACCTCCTCCCACCAGTCACGTGCCCTGTCCTTCAGGAGACAGGACGCCAATCTGACCTTGTCCCCCTCAGGACATCTGCTAGTGCGGAATGCGTTGGCCACATCCGCCAACCACCTGGTACTCGCTATGGGGTCCCGTGCCCCGTGATAGTCAGGAGCTCCGCATGCCCTGAACTCCCTGAAAGTGAGTGTGCGCGACCCCATCATGGCCGCCATCTCAGTACGGAAGGTACTCAATCTCTCATCCATCATCTCCAAAATGCCCTCCTTGATCGAACCGAAGATCACAGGAGTCTGCTCAAGTATGATGCGAGTAATCTCAGAAGAAAGGAACTCTCTGGTCTGCTCATCGATCTGTCCGACCTTCGGGTCGGATCCCGATCCTGATCCTCCTCCGACATCTGAACTGCCGGCTGCTGGCCTCGGACGCAAAACTACCATTCTGAAACATATCATAACAACATCAGAACATTGAAATATTTCAAGGGATCATGATACGACTACTAGCTTCCTGGTCTAATCTTGGCCTTCCTTGATTCGAATACGGATCCTCTGCTTCCAGTAGTATGGGCCCCTACTACCTTCCACATCTATCCATACTTTCCTCAAGAACTGCCTCGACTTTCCCAAGTCACTTCTACTGCTGCTATTCCCTACTATTCTCACCCTAGGCTTGCCCTAGAGAAAACTCGAGCTCAATACGACTGGTCCTCAGCTGCTGTAGGTCTCCTTGCACTGCCAGTTAGCCATCACCTGAACACCATCACATGTGATGAGGATCGGATAATCCTTCAAGTAAAATATCCGTCCCTACAACGGTTGGACTCAAACAAGAGCTGCGCAGTAGGGCCAGTTCCAGCACTCTGGGATTATTCAAACCTGATTACATGTGGCGTGACGTGTCCACCTAATGGCTAACTCCCATTACTCGGAATCCCACTAAGCACAAAGCAAGCAGCATTCGGACAAGGGAAACAGACTCACGCAAGCTATTCTTATAGCATTAAACTGCACTAGCATAGGGTGCTAAGTTCATACGATCAGGCTATTCTACTGCTGTCTACTCAATTCTAGCATGCAATACTCATAGAGTTGTAACACATAAGCAGGCACATAAGGCGTTCTCCTACACCCTTAGTCCTATTCTAGCATGCTGTTCTACTAAACTGAAATTGAACAAATAACTTGTATGGGTAATTTGGGAGTACTTACTTGAGCTCGGTTGACCGCATGCACACACCTTTTTCTTAAAACAATTCTTTTCCTTCTAAGTGTTTTCAAAATTCTTTTGTAAAAACATTTTATTAAAAATCTTTTACTTCCCTATAGTTTGAGTTCAGATACACCCGAGAGTGTACCCGAATCCCTCAAACCAGGGCTCTGATACCAACTTGTAACAACCCAAAAATACGACCCAAAAATTTCGTTTTTAATACCATCAAAACTATAATCAGAGTATCATATAAATAAACCATGCGTGATATGTCCCAAAAGATAACAAAGTACTGTGCGGAAAATGTAACATGCTATATCCAAAACAACAGCTAGATCAAATCCAAACTAAAGCTGAAACGGTGGTGTGTGCGATGCCGTCATCCAGAGCTCTTCCCTTTGCTTGCGGAAGTACCTGAAACCAAAACTGAAACTGTAAGCACGAAGCTTAGTGAGCTCCCCCAACTTACCACATACCATACAACAACATATAAACACATATTGGGCCTTGCCCACTGCATCGGGTCGGGACCCGGAAAACTGCATCGGACCGAAGTCCGGAACTGACTGGGACCTTGTCCCCTGCATCAGACCGCAGTCCGGAACTAACTGCATCGGACCGAAGTCCGGAACTGACTGCATCGGACCGAAGTCCGGAACTATCTGGGACCGTGTCCCCTGCATCGGACCGAGGTCCGGAACTGGCTGCGCATAGCATAGCATATCATAACAATTTATACTGCATACTGCATCGGGCCGTGGCCCGGAACATAAACACATACACATAGCACATAAGACATGTCTGTACCACGAAGGCATCAAACATACTAACTACTACATCGGACCGAAGTCCGGAAACTACTATTAACTGGACGGGTCGGCATTGTGGCCTTAGTCCCGTCCCTACGGAAAGGAAACTCACCTCGTAAGCTAGCGGATGAGAGTGCGGCTCGGAAAGCTAACGGCTGCTGCTCCTGAATCTCCTCAGCTACAAATCCATAAACACACTCAATCAATCACTAGCACTACACTCAGGGTAAAATGACTCTTTTACCCTTGGTCAACGTTGACTTACTCAGGGCTGACTCGCCGAGTCGGGATATCCGACTCGCCGAGTCCTAGACTCTCCGCTTAACTCTTACACGCTGTTACTCGTCGAGTGTGGCATCGACTCGACGAGTACCCTCTGGATCCAAGAACTCAGATGATCTTCATCCGACTCGCCGAGTCAGATGAACAGACTCGACGAGTTGTTCTTGATCCTCAAGAAGATTGCCTTGGACTCGCCGAGTTGTATGAACAAACTCGCCGAGTCCCTTCATCACTGAGTCTACTCTTAACTCGCTGAGTCCACTCCCTAACTCACCTCGCCCACTCGACACTGAAGGAACTGAAGAACTCGGGACTCGCGACCGGACTCGTCGAGTCGTTCTTCCGACTCGCCGAGTCGCCGCCATGCAACACATTTTTACTCGATTTCTCTTAAATCCAACACATGCAAATGATAGATCTGGGTCCATTAAGCTGTTTTACCACGTAAAGTTTCCAACTTTACGTGCACAACTACATGATTGAGGGAAATAAGACTAAAATATGCACAATAAGGGTAGATCCATGGCTAACATGCAATGTAACCCCAAAAAGGCAGTGGATCTGGACTCTACAACACCCCAACACTCAGATCTCAAGATATTTCGGCTTAACAACACATTCAAGCAAGCATAAAGCTTGGAACAAGCATCAAATAGCCCTTAAAAGAGCTCTAATGGAAATTTAAGCATGAAACCAGAAGGGAACTCCGAAAATACCTCAATAAGTTCACCCTTGACCTTGGATCTTGGCACTAGAACACGTTTCCTTGCTTCCTTCTTCTTCTCCTTCTTCACTCCTTCACAAAATGGGACAAGATCACATACAAGGCTCACCAATGGAGGTCTAGGGTTTCTCACAGTGCTCTCAGGGGGAAAGTGACGAGATGGAGGCTATAATGGGGTTTAAATAGTGAGCAAACCCGGGGAGTTAGGGTTTCACCCAGACGGACGGACTCGCCGAGTCCAAGATATGGACTCGCCGAGTCGCCGGCTCCCGCGTGCACCAGATGCGCGACCCGACTCGGCGAGTCAGGCTAGAACTCGCCGAGTCCCTCTTGAAAATTTAGCCCAAATCAAATTAATTAACATACCGGAAAACGGGTCGTTACATATAACCTCAAAGGTGTTAAGAAAACAACCTAGGATGTAAGAATTACTTACAATGTAAGTGTTAGAAGCAAAATCGAGTGACTGCTTGGAGTTAACGGTCGGCTTCGGAGTTTACGACCACTTGAAGATTCAAGTGTTTTCGGCTGTAAACACAAGTCTATGATCTTGGTGTTCTTGGTGTTCTTAGTGTAACTAAGAAGATTCAAGGGTTTATGGCTGTAAACCCATAAATGAAGGGTGCTTGATTGATGAAAATAAGAACACTAGATGTTCTTAGTATGATCCGAAGGTGAAACAAATGATCTTCGGATGATGGTTGAGAGAAAACTCGAGGTTTTCGTTTGAAGATCTTGAGAGAAAAATCTTGAGTTTTCAAATACAAGTGTAGAAGTGAGCAATATTTCAGTCAAACGTATATATATATATATATATATATATATATATATATATATATATATATATATATATATATATATATATATATATAGTGTAGAGTTTGTGGTCCGAAGGAGTTCACAGACGCAAACCGAAGGTTTACAGTCTGAAGCGAGTTCACAGCCGAGAACGAGGTTCTCGGTTGTGAGGCATTTACGATTGTGAAGGGCTTTCGGTTCCTGCGAGGCTCCTCGGATTTTAAGTGTTTTAAATTCAAATTTCTACAACACTTCTAACTAAGTGTTTTAACAAGTAAAGGCTATTAATCTAACCTTATGATTTTATCAAAGCACAAGTTTGACTTATATTGGATAAGTTTGACTTTAGTTGACCAAGGTTAACTTTTACAAGATTTGAAAATACGGGTTGTCACATCATCCCCCGTTAGAGGGAATTTAGTCACAAAATTAACTCTAAGAGATACACATGGACTAAGGGAAAAGATGAGGACACTTATGTTTCATTTGATCCTCCCGCTCCCAAGTGAATTCAAGTCCCGCTTTGCATTCCAACGAACCTTCACTATCGGGATACGGCTTTGTTTCGTTTGCTTGACTTCCCTATCCCTGATTTCTACTGGTTCTTCCACGAAGTTGAGGCTCTCATTGATCTCGATTTCATCGAGTGGGATAACAAGAGTCTCATCAGATAAACACTTCTTTAGGTTCGATACATGGAAGGTTGGGTGTACGTTACTAAGTTCCTGTGGTAGTCGGAGTTTGTAAGATAATGGGCCGATTCTAGCGAGAATCTCAAAAGGCCCAATGTACCTTGGATTTAGTTTGCCTCGCTTTCTAAAGCGTATCATGCCCTTCCAGTGTGAGACCTTCAATAGAACAAGGTCACCAAACTAAAATTCCAAAGGTTTTCGTCTTTTGTCAGCGTAGTTTTTATGTCTGTCTCTAGAGGCTTTCAATCGTTCACGAATCTGAACAAACTTTTTTGTCATTTCCCGGATGATTTTTGGAACAGTGAGAGTGCTGTCAGGAACTTTTCCTTTAGCTAGTTGTGTGTCGCCCAACACAGAGGGGATCTGCACTTCCGACCATAGAGGGCTTCTAATGGAGCAACTTTAATACTAGTATGGTAGTTGTTGTTGTATGAAAACTTGACCAATGGTAAATGGATATCCCACGCTTTACCAAAGTCGATCACACAAGCTCTCAGCATGTCTTCCAACGTTTGTATAGTCCTCTCACTCTGTCCATCAATTTGTGGGTGGTAGGTTGTACTCATGTCCAGCCTAGTTCCCAGAGATTTCTGTAGTGACTGCCAGAACCTTGAGATGAATCTATTGTCTCTATCAGAGATGATAGATATGGGAACACCATGTAGTCGTACTATCTCCCTAATGTATGTTCTTGTCAGTTTCTCCATCTTGTCGGTTTCTTTGATTCGCAGGATGTGTGCAGACTTAGTTAACCTGTCAACGATAACCCAAATGGTATCGAGACCACCTGTTGTCTTGGGCAACTTATTTATGAAGTCCATTGTAATCCGATCCCACTTCCACTCAGGTATCTCCGGTTGTTGTAGTAAACCTGAAGGCTTTTGATATTCTACCTTAACCTTGGCGCACGTAAGACACTTGCCTACAAAGGTAGTAATATATGCTTTCATGTTAGGCCACCAATATAACTTTTTGAGATCCAGATACATCTTATCTGAACCTGGATGAACGGAGTATCGATTATTATGTGCTACGTTCATGACAATCTCTCTGAAGCCACAAACTTCGGTGTCCAGATCCGATCCATTAGGTATAAGGCTCCGTCACCCATGACTTCTAAGTTCTTATCCATCCCTCTTAGGGTTTCACCTGTCACATTTTCAGTTTTCAAGGCTTCCTGTTGAGCCTCCTTAATTTGTGCGGACATATGTTAATGGATTGTCATAGTCAATGATTTGACTCTACGACCTGAGTATTCTTTCCGTCTTAGGGCGTCATCTAATACATTGGCTTTACCTGTATGATAATGAATTTCACATTTGTAGTCACTTAGTAGCTCAACCCACCGTCGTTGTCTCATGTTGAGCTCCTTCTGATTGAATATATGTTGAAAGCTTTTGTGGTCTATAAAGATAGTGCTTTTCGTACCATATAGGTAGTGTCTCCAGATCTTCAAAGAAAATACCACTGCTCCTAACTCAAGATCATGGGTAGTGTTGTTGACTTCGTGCATCTTAGGTTGTCTTGAGGCATAGGCTATAATCTTACCTCGTTGCTTAATAACACAGCCAAGCCCTTGGTTGGATGCATCACAGTATATCACGAAATCTTCTATCCTTTCTGGGAGGGATAATATCGGTGCGGTGCATAAGGCTTGATTAAGCGTTTGGAACGCCTTCTCTTGTTTCTCTTCCCAGTCAAAGGCCACACCTTTCTAGGTCAATGGGTAAGTGGTTTTGCAATCTTTGAAAATTTATGAATGAATCTGCGATAGTAGCCAGCAAGGCCTAGAAATTGACGAATTTCTGTAGGCGTCTTTGGTGCTGACCAGGTCTCAATGGCCTTGATTTTGGAAGGATCCACGTGAATTCCCTCTTTGCTAACCACGTGACCCAAGAATTCGACTCTTCGAATCCAAAATTCGCATTTAGAGAACTCCGCGTAAAGTTTCTCTACTCGTAGTGTTTCTAAGATCTGTCGTAAGTGTTGACTATGTTCCTCCTTACTGCATGAGTAGATGAGTATGTCGCCAATGAATATGATCACGAAATTATCTAAGTAAGGACGACACACCTGGTTCATTAAGTCCATGAATATCGCGGGCACATTAATTAATCCGAAAGGCATCACTACAAACTCATAGTGACCATAACGAGTTCGGAAGGTTGTTTTGGGAACATCTTCCTCTAAAACTTGTAACTGGTGATACCCAGATCTTAAGTCAATCTTTGAAAAGTATCTTGCTCCTTGGATTTGGTCGAATAAGTCTTCTATCTGTGGTAGAGGGTATCGGTTCTTAACGGTAAGTTTGTTTAGCTCGCGATAGTCGATGCACATATGGAACAATCCATCCTTCTTCTTCATGAACAAGACTGGTGCTCCCTAGGGTGAGAAGCTTGGTCTGATGAATCCCTAGCTTATCAGTTCGTTCAGTTGACTGGATAGTTCCTGCATCTCAGTTGGTGCTAGTTGGTAATGCGATTTGGCTATAGGGGTAGCTCTTGAAATTAAGTCGATTCTGAACTCAACTTGACATTGTGGTGGTAATCCTGGAAGATCTCCGGGAAAGATGTCGGGAAAGTCGTGGACTTCTGGGATGTTCTTTATCTCATTCACCTTTTGGCTCATATCAACAACATGAGCAAGGAATGCATGATATTCCTTTTGTAAGTACTTATGGGATTGAATACTCGAGATGATTCTAAGGTTCGTGCATGGTTTGTCGCCATAGATAACTAGGGTTTCGCTATTCGGTAGATTAAGATGAACGGATTTCTCAAAACACATGATGTCAGCACGATGTAGAATCAACCAATCCATGACGATAATGACGTCGAAACTTTTAATTGGGACAGGAATGAGGTCGATTTGAAATGAATGGTTATCTAGAGCTATGGAGCATCCTATGTATATATCGTTAGCGTTCTCAGTCTTCCTGTTAGCCATTTCTACGATGAACGTTTCTTTTAGTGCTTGTGGTTGTTGTTTAAGTAAGTGTTTAAATTTTTTATTCACAAAACTCCTCTCCGCTCCACTATCAAATAGTATGCATGCATAAGAGTTATCGAGGAAGAACGTACCTGTGACCACCGTAGGGTCTGCTACAGCTTCCTCATGGCCAATAGACAAAACTCTCCCTACTCCACCAGTATTCCCCGCCTTCGTCCAGTTCCGTTTGTAGTGCCCAACTTATCTGCACCTGTAGCAGGCCTGGCCTGCTCCAGTACCAGGGACCGGGGAGATTGGTCTTGCTAGAGCCTTACATAAACGGTTGTGTGCCCTTTCCTATTGCCGTTAGCATACTGCAACTCCCGGTAGGGTCCGTTGTGGTGGAAGTTGCACTTGTTGCACTTTGGCAAACTCCCAACGTACTGTTTTGCTGGTGTAGGGACAGCATGTGTTGTTGCGGAATGAACAGCCATAATTTGTTGTTTCTTGGTAGAGTTCTGCGTCGAGTTGTTCTTCTTTCTGTCCCAAAACTTCCTCTTATTGTCAGTTGTTTTGGCTGGTTCTGGGACAGCAGGGGTTGTTGCTGGTGTGCGGACTCCATGGTCAATGAGTCGTTGTGTCAATCGTTTGGCACTGTCAAATATAGAGGGGTTTGAAGACAATACATTCCCTTAAAATGGAGGCACTATTCCCCATATGTACCTCTCGATCTTCTTGCTCTCCGTGGGGACCATCCCTAGACATAGAGCCACCAGATCACTGAACCTAGGCATGTAGGCTACTATGTTAGAACCTTTCATTGTAAGACTCCAAAGTTCCTGTTCGAGTTTCTGAACTTCGCCCCTCGGGCAGTATTCCCCTATCATAAGATCATTCAGTGTCTCCCAGCCCATCGTGTTAGCCACTATGAGAGCAAGTTACTTGACATGGCCATTCTACCATATGAGGGCTCTGTCTGAGAAGGTGCAGGCAGCAAATTTTACTTTGCTTCCTTCTGGGCAGGATTAGTTCTCAAATATAGACTCTGTTTTCTCGAACCATTACGACAGAGCAATGATTCCTCTGGTCCTATTAAAGGCTTTGGGTTTGCATTTGGTGAAGTCCTTGTATGAGCACTCCCTAGGGTGTCCATGACTATCACCTTGCATAAAGTTAATACTCGTTCCACTTCCGCTAGTACCTCTAGCGTTGATCTGAGTTAAGGTTGTTGTTACAGTCGCGGTCACTGCAGCTTGAAAAAATACAGGATCGAATTGTGGAGGGGGTGGTGGTTGAGTTGGAGTTATTGGCGGATTGTGCATGTTTCATTTACGAGGAGGCATCTTTCTACTATAAGTTTAAAAAGATGAATATAATTGTAAGTATTCAATAGTGAGTATAATGATAGTGTTCCTTGAACTAATTCACCATAGTTCAACCTGTAACTGTTTGTAATAGATATCTACCACTAGAAAGATGAAAGAATTTGGATAGATATTTCCCAAGAGGATTATATGCATGTCAATATCATATGTATTATAGATCTATAGAGTTTAGGAAAATCTGACCTTGTAAGAGGCCTACAACCTACCAATACAGAGAAAACTTTGACAACACAACAACCTAACGAACTGAAAGTTCAAGGCCTAAATATAAAGAGGAAAATAATACTAGATTATAACATTAGACCTAATCTATATCCAAAAGAGTGAGTAGAGTATGCTCTACTCGCGAGGAGTGTTGTACTGGTTGGTACTAGATTTTGCCTTGGACTCAGCTAGTTGGTGTTCTGTTTCCCACACACGCCTTTCCAAAGCAACTTGGGTCTGTCGAAGTTCTCTAACTTCAGATCGGATGGCATTAAGTTCCATTTGTAGTGCGTCAGTGTGAGTCCTTGTCAACTCCTGGTCATCGGTCAGATGGCGGAGATGAACTGTGTTGACTCCTGAGTTAGCCCTGATTTCCATGACTTGGTCGATGGTTGCTCTTCCTTGTTCAGCATTGCGAGCAACACGACGAAATAAGATGGGGAGGATTATGTCAGTTGAGCCTCCTTCGTTCAGGTTGTAGAAGCTTCGTTCTCCATTATAAGGAGGTGGTTATCCCTGTTCGTGGCTCCACCTTCCCAAGTTCACTGCCCATAGAGCCGTTGGGCCTTGAAAATCCTATCGAGGGTTAGGATTTTGGGCAACTTGAGGTGGATTATAGACCTCGGGTTCTGAGTCAGAGTCTTCTTGGACATTCTCTTTGTTTTCTTCCCCAGAACTCTCCTCGGGGTCTTCTTCTACTGTGACCACCTGGTTCTCTTCTTCAGGTTCAACTTCAAGCCATCCACCGTTCCCTTGATCGGGAAAGTACAGGCCACGAAGTAGATGGAATCCAACCATGTTATCTAAGCGAGAAAAGGAGTGTAAGAGACATATAGTAGACGTATCACTATAGATAATTATAGGATGATCCTTACCAATTACTTCAATACTTGCGTAGTGCATACCAGTTATATATAACCAAGATAGAATAGACCTTCGAATAAGTGATCCAACTCTAAGACCTCAACCAAACAAGGAACAGGAAGTAAAGCGAAGATCACAGATTCTAAGTCTATAACATCTTAGTCACATATAATTTTAGCGCATCCACTCAGCAACTATTGACCTACTAGTAAAGACCTTTTTAGTTTTCACATAAGTAATTATAGTACAACAAAATATTCCTATAGTATTTTAAGTTTATGTTATGTTCTAGTGTTCCATGGTAGTAGAGTTGGTAAGTTTTAGACTTGTTGCATCACCTCTCGGATAGATATAGTTGATCAGGCTATATCAATCCCATACCTGATTATATGTCCCTAAGCCTATTTGTCATGTTCAATAATCGCAATGCTTTTGTTCTGTCCTAGTATGACACTGTTCTTAGTATGAATGCATGTATGTATAATTTAGTAAAATATTTTATTATTTATAAAGTATAACTCTTGGTCAGAGTGTTTTAATCCCGATGTGTTTATAGTTGTATATCTTTTATGGTTGATATACTTAGTTCACTATAAACAATGCTCTAATACCAATCTGTCACACCCCCAAACCGAGATGGTGAAAACATTCGGGGCGGAGGACGTCATGTACAGTATCATAACAATACACAATAGTAAAAAAAGCAACAACATCAATTACATTAATAGAATAGTTAATACATGTGTGTTATTTGTAAAGTTGTAAGACACCAAAAATATAAAAATATAAAAGACGAGTCTGAACATGCTCCGTCTTCTCCAAAACCTGAACCAATGTACCTGCCTACTGGTTCCCTGACAATACAAGTTATTTTGAAAGAGAGTATCAACATTTAAGCTGGTGAGTTCATAAGTATTTTAGTGTCAAGAGTTTGCATTTGTTCCATGAAAATGTTTGTATTTGTCTAGTGAAAATGTTTGTATACTTCCCAGAAAATCCTATATTTTTTGCTCAAATGAAAAGTAGTCTTCTACCCAAGACCAAACTATTTGTATGTTCTGTTCTCTTGAAAATAGTGTAAAATGTATGCTTGTACTTGAAATAGTGTCAAATGTTTGTTTTTCCATATTTATAAACCATGTTTACTAGAAAAAATTGTATGCATTTCTCATGCGAGAAATCATTGTAAGTATGTAATGGAAAAATGAAGATTTATAGTAGATTTGTATATAATATACTACTAATGAATTAACTACCTTGAAAACCAAACTGGTTAATTAAGGTTAAAATGTGGTAGGGTTATAACCATGCTTGATTGACTAATATAAAACTCGACGTTCTTCAGGCGTCCAAAATGGTATGACATTTGTCACCCGTAGACCTGCAGGCCCCACTGTTGCTAGCAGTAAGGTGTAGGATGGTCAATCCCGTATAGATCTATACAAAAACTCACGTTCTCCCTCCATAAGACTCTGGTTACAAAACATGACATAACAAAAATATAGCTATGCCATGAAATAGTATCTCACATTTTAGTTATCTTGTTCACGTATAGTATGTAAGTTCCCTTTTGTTATTGTAAATGGATATTATATTTTGTAATGAATAGTAATAGTATGTATGTATTAATTCAAGTATTGTTCCTCTGTTCTATAAAATAGTATGTATTTGTTCATGTATTGTTCCTTTAAACTATACCTATTATAGTTTACTAGAATGTTTGTTTGAACTGTAAATGATTTGTAGAAAAGACTCAATTTCCCAATGTTTGCAACTGAGTTAAGTATGTACTTTGAAAATGGGGTTTAATATTCATGTATATATATATCAAGTATAACTATGATTTAGCCGACAATCGGAGTAGTGATCCAACCCTAAGCCCACAACCAAACAAGGAACAGGAGTCAAGGTATTTAGTAATAGTCCTAAGTCCGTTAGAGCATACTTATACATAAATATATAAATGAATACGATTTTGATAATAAACAGCAATCTAAAATAGTTTAAAAGAGTTTTTGAAATGATTTTAACAACTTATAAAAAGTATAAGAAATCCTTTCTTAGTTTGTTTGCACATATAAATGTTAAAAAAATTCTAACGTGTTCTACTTGTATTCTCCCCCTAAAAACATTTAAAAAGGGTAAATTTTAGGGGTATGAACTCACCTTAATTGAGTGATTCGTTTGGATGTTCGATATAGGATGTTTGATTCCACTAGTTAACTCCCGGGACAAAACCAAGCCCTAAATTGCAATTCACGCGATATATTGGCATGAAATTATTTAATATAACCTCAAAGGTGTTAAGAAAACAACCTAGGATGTAAGAATTACTTAAAATATAAGTGTTAGAAGCAAAATCGAGTGACTGCTTGGAGTTAACGGCTGGCTTCGGTGTTTACGGCCACTTGAAGATTCAAGTGTTTTTGGTTGTAAACACAAGTCTATGATCTTGGTGTTCTTGGGGTTCTTAGTGTAACTAAGAAGATTCAAGGGTTTATGGCAGTAAACCCATAAATGAAGGGTGCTTGATTGATGAAAATAAGAACACTAGATGTTCTTAGTAAGATACGAAGGTGAAACAAATGATCTTCGGATGATGGTTGAGAGAAAACTCAGGGTTTTCATTTGAAGATCTTGAGAGAAAAATCTTGAGTTTTCGGATACAAGTGTAGAAGTGAGGAATATTTCAGTCAAACACACACATATATATATATATATATATATATATATATATATATATATATATATATATATAGGGTAGAGTTTGCGGTCCGAAGGAGTTCATGGCCGCAAACCAAAGGTTTACGGTCGGAAGCGAGTTCACAGCCGAGAACCAGGTCCTCGGTTGCGAGGCATTTATGGTTGCGAAGGGTTTTCGGTTCCTGTGAGGCTCCTCGGATTTTAAGTGTTTTAAATTTCAAATTTCTACAGCACTTCTAACTAAGCGTGTAACATCCCGAAATAGCAAGAGTAGAGTTGAAGGGCTAAAAGTGTTATTTGGGAAAGAGTGACTCGGCGAGTCCATGGCTGGACTCGACGAGTAGAGTCGCGACTTGGTCGCGTGATAAGTAGTCGACTCGGCGAGTCGATGATATGGACTCGGCGAGTAGGCGCTGGGTGGAGAAAACCCTAATTCTCGGGGCTGAGCCCTATATAAGGAACATTATGTTCCTTCCCCAGCCTCTTTACTTCCCTCTTGAGTTTCAGAAACCCTAAATCGCAGAGGAGCTCCATTGTTGAGTGGATTGGAGCATTGGAGAAGTTTATTGAAGGAATTTGGTGGGAATTGAAGGCTTGGGGCAAGGGGCTTTGCTTGGAATCAACTTCATTGCAGTTGGGGGCGTCCATTGGAGGTAATATCCCGTTCTTGGTCTGTTTGTATATTGTTTCTTCAATTTGGGGTTGTGGGATCTTGTCTAAGGGTGTAAATGGAAGTCTAGAGGGTAGATCTGAGGTTGCTACCTCAGATCTGGAAGGGAGGAGAATCAGAGAGCATGAAAGTCCCTGTGTTGGAGTGTTTAGTGGAGCTTGCAAGTCCCAAACCCTAGTTATAAGTGATCAAGGCCTAGATCTCTTGGGATTCACGTAAAGTTTGCCACTTTACGTGATGGATGAGTTGTATAAGGCTAGATCTATGTTTTGGATCATTTGCATGGCCTATAATGCTTCTGAAAGGATTCAGATCGGTGGTACTCGGCGAGTCACATGGGTGAACTCGGCGAGTTGCTTGAAGATGAGCTGGGACTCGACGAGTTTGAAGAACAACTCGGCGAGTTGGATGAAGATAGCCTTGAACTCGGCGAGTTGTATGAACAACTCGGCGAGTAGGTTGATGATAGCCTTGGACTCGGCAAGTCTATTCTTGGACTCGGCGAGTCTTGACGAAGAGTTCCGATATTCTCTGGTCGAGTCGAGAATCGGTGAGTCATAGGGATGACTCGGTGAGTCGTGTGCGAGTGGACTCTGAGTTGGTGGGCTCGGCGAGTCTCGGGGTGACTCGGCGAGTTAGGTCGCGGATGGAGTGAAGTCTGAGTATGGGAACTCGGCGAGTCATAGGGTTGACTCGGCGAGTAGGATCAGTCAGGAGTTGACTTTGACCTTGTCTTTGTCCAAGGGTTGACCAATGGTGTCCAGGGGCATTTTGGTAATTATTGTTTGTTGTTTTGAGTTCAGCGCATTGGTGGTTGACCAGTGGTGGAGATCGTATCAGTGATCGGAGTAGTTGGGATTATCTGTTCAGTCGGTAGCTTCGAGGTGAGTTATCCTCACTATATCAACGGGGTCTAAGGCACCAAGGCCAGCCCTTATCGGATTGAGATCCGGGTAGTTGTTTTTATGTTGCTGCTTTATCATGTTGCATCCTGTGAGTTAGGATGGTATATGCTAGAGACCTAATTGAGATCGGTATCCAGAGAGATAGGGAGATGCTATGTTACCGACCTGTTAGGTCGGTATCCTGGTTAGGATAGTGGCATGTTATGTGATCTGTTGATCTGCTTGTTATCTGTGAATTGTTAGATGATTGTATGTATATGTGCACATGGATGTTTGGACTGGAGATTGGGTTGAGGCGGGTCCTGCTGTGTGCAGTAGGCCAAGATACCCAGGGCGGACCGGTTGTCCCGTAGGCCCAGCGAGCGGTCCGGATAGGCTGTAGGTCCCGGTAGGGGCGGGCCAGACGTGCCGAAGGCTCGGAGAGTGGACCAGACAGACTGAAGGCCCGGTGCGGGCGGACCAGTCATACTGTAGGCTCAGAGAGTGGACCAGGTGGATTGAAGGCCCGGGAACGGGCGGACCAATCACACTGCAGACTCGATGTATGCGGATTGACTCAGAGGGTGGACCAGGTGGACTGTTGGCCGGTGCGGCGGACCAGTCACACAGTAGACCCGGAGAGCATGGCTGTTCTATGATCGGATATGTTATGGCATGTTATGCGTGTATGGTATTTGTGGATGGTATTTTGGGGGTATCTCACTAAGCTTTCGGGCTTACAGTTGTGGTTTCATGTTTTTCAGGTTCCTCAGGAGATCGTGGCAAGGTGAAGGCGTGATCGTACCGCTCCTCATACTTTTGTGGTGTTATGATTCTGGGAATACGATAAATATTTTGTATTGAAAACCTTTTTGTAAAGAATTATTGGAATTGAGATGTTTTTGAAAAATTTAAAATTGGTTGTGTTTTTCGGTTGTTACAAGTTGGTATCAGAGCCTTGGTTTGAGTGAATTGGAGAAACACTCGTGTGACTCCAGTCTCAAATCGAGGAGAGTTTTGAAAGAGTAATTAAAAACGGTTTTCAAAAATGAGTAAAGGAGGACGCGGAGGTACGATCAGCCGGAGCCAGTAAGTAACCCCAAAATACCATGCATGTTTTTTTGTTCTTGAGCTTTGATAGAACAGCATGCTAGTGTTAGGCTAGGGATCTTTAGGATTTCATGATATGTTGCCTGATTCGTGATGCCTGTAGCCTAGGGTCCCTCGTGGGAGATTCTCAGTGTTTCTCTAGTGGTGAGGGTTGATTATTGTGATGCTTGCTCTCTAGGGTATTGTGGTAGTACTTCATACAAATATGGGTAGGTGTGGAAGGTAGTATGGGCCCGTACTACTGAAAGCACAGGACCCATACGCGTATCAGGGAAACCATGATCTCTAGGGTGGGTTGTAAGAGAGTTGGATCCCAGGGTGTGGGAAGAGTCTGAGATTTTGTGTGGTGTTTCCTTTCAGTATGGAGATTCCGAGGCATGATGAGAGTGGATCCGGGTCAGGGTCGGGAGCTGGAGAGAGGGTTCCGGGCGAATCGGTGCCGCCCGAGATTGTCGGTCAGATGAGCACGAGCGAGTTGGACGCGAGGATTCGTGAGATCCTGCGTGAGGAGATTGCGGAGTTGTTCCGGGCTGAGTTGCCAGAGCTGTTTGGGTCAATTAAGACCGCCATGGTTGAGTATTTTGATGAGCGTTATGCGGCTCTCACCGAGACGGCTACCGCGGCGGCTACAGCAGCTGTAGCAGCGGCAGGGGGAGGAGCTAGTCAGGGTTTTCAGTATCGAGACTTCGATAGGACGAAGCCTCCCACATTCGACGGAGTTCAGGACCCGATTGTTGCCATGAGGTGGTTGTCTGACGTGGAGGGATGTTTCTTCACGTGTTCATGCCCTGCTGATCATAGGGTGAGGTGTGCTCTGAACCTGTTGAGGCTCGGGGTGAAGGATTGGTGGAGATCGACCACGGGGTCATTTTCGGAGGCGCAGAGGGCTGCGGTTTCATGGGATCAGTTCAGAGAAATGTTCAGTACTCGTTATGTTCCGCAGGTTGAGAGAGAGAGATTGGCTCAGGAGTTCCTTGAGCTGAAGCAGGGCTCGGAGTCGGTGACTAAGATCACCAGGATGTTCACTAAGAGGGCGATGTTTTGCCCAGATTTCGCTTCAGAGCAGGCTCAGATGTCTCGATATCTGAGCATGCTCAAGAAGGACATCAGGCAGTTTGTGTCTGCGCAGAGGTGCGAGACCTTGTTGGAGTTGCAGGAGGCCGCTAGGCGGCGTGAGTTAGAGATTGAGTTGCAGATGCGTGAGTTGAGGCAGGCTCCGGTGCAGTCGCAGCCGGCGCCGAAACGGTCCAAGACCGTTGATGTTAGAGTGGGGGATTTGAGCAACCACACTTGTGGGAAGTGTGGGAAGGGTCACACCGGGGTTTGTAGGACCGGTGGTGCATGCCGCAAGTGCGGAAGGGATGGGCACTATGCGAGGGATTGTCGGCAGTCCGCGCCAGTTCGGGATTTGAGGATCTGTTATCATTGTCATCAGGTTGGACATTTGAGGGCCAACTGTCCACAATTTGCTGCTGGATCGGTGCAGGCTCCAGCACCAGCCACTTTGAGGATCACAGGTGGAGGTCAGGGTGGAGCGGAGCCCCCAAGGGCTCAGGGTCGTGTTTTTCAGCTTGTTGCAGAGGAGGTCAGGGCAGTGCCAGAGACAGCTGCGGGTATGTTTCTTTCTTGATGTCTTGATATCTTGTGATTATTGTGGTGTAATGTTCATGAGCCGGTAATTGTTTGGTTTTCGTTGTGATATTCATCGTTTTGAGGGTTGTGGTTTGGGTTATGGATTTGTGTTTCGGGTTTTCGTCTTGGTATCCGTTGCTCCCTGAGGGTTTGATATGATTATGGTTAGTGTTTTGGTGCTTTCGTTGGCTATCGTTCGTAAGGGTTGTTAGTGGAAATGCGGCATTGGGTTATACGTCAGGTAGCATCTTCGTTCGTGGAAGGGATAATTGGAGATCGGATTCTTCTTGAGCGGATTGATCAGTAGGGAGATGTGTTTTGCTAAGGGTTGTTTTTGCTTATGGAAGCGGCCCGTGTGTAAGTGGTCTCTTGGTGCAGGGTTGTTTTGGAAGGTCGTTGATGGCGGCTGGCGGTTGTTAGTCAGTGCTATAGTGGGGGAGAATTGGAGAATTCTCCGGGAGATCGATGAGTATTTGAGGGTGCTTAGCTGTTGGGATTCGGCAGTGTTCTGTCAGCCTAGAGTATAGGCTGGTAGGAGCAAGTGTCGGGCATGCGGGGCAGGATTCAGACCTAGGACATTGGTTATGGAGGCCTGGAAGCAGGCCGGGATCGAGTATGTCGATGGAGTTAGAGTTCAGAACCCCTAGAGGGCTAGAACGGTATGCATGGGAGGAATCTTGAGGGGGGGGGGGATAGCATGGAATGTTGGTTGATAGTGAGCGTTCGGATAGACTGAAGGCCGGAAGGCGTACCAGTCAGACCGAAGGCTCGGAGAATGGTCCAGCCAAACTGAAGGCTTTGAGAGCGGTCCAGATTGGCTGAAGATTCTGAGAGAGTGGTCCAGATAAACTGAAGGCCTAATGGGGCGGTCCAGTCATGCTGAAGACTATGCGGGTATTATTGGATCAGTTTGAGATTGCGGATTGTGTATGTTGCAGTGTGATTGCATTGGAAGGTCTGGCCCCGGGTAGTGATTTTGAGGAGTTGAGAGAATGCATGGGCTTGAGAGCCCCTGCAATGAGAGCCAGAGTATGTGAATCGCGGTTACGCAGAAAGGGTGGTGTCGCATTGGGCGAGCACCGTGGCACGTGTTGGAGTGGCATTGTGGCCAAGTGGATTCCTTGGAAGAGGAAGAGAGAAAGTTGTGTAACTCCGAAGGGGAGTGCAAGTTCGCGAAAGTGAAAGCTGCAGAGCAGAGTTATGATTAGAGTATTTCGGGTATGGTTTTGAGCATCGTGTTCACGACAGTGAGGTGGGAGCTCATCCGGTTTGGGATGTCTGCTGAGGTTGCGGAGGGAATTCCGCAGGTGTGTAGCCCTGAGGCTTGGAAAGGATGCAGGGGGGAGAGCCCTGGACTCTCGGTATGATTCCGTTCAGGGTATTGGTTATGTATTAGTGGTTCATCCTGAGGGATGTTGGAGGGTGTCATCAGTGTGTCGGGTTTTCCAAACCTGAGGATGCCGGAACTAGTTCAGCATGTGTATGCGGTGGTAAGAGGAGGACTCGTGGGAGTGCTCTGAGATAGGGAATGGGTTTTCCGTCGTCACGGAATGGTCAGAGTGGGATTCGGATCGGGGATCCGATGGTTCATGGTTTTCTAGCCTGTATGAGTCGAGTGATGGTTGTGATTTGGAGCAGTGTTTCAGTATGGGTAATTCTCAGGGGTTAAGTGAAGTTATTAGAGGGTGAATCCGGTGCCCTATTTGAGACGGTGGTCAGGACACACTGAGGAAAGGAAAGTGTGTTCGAGTTTCTTTTGGGTATGCCTTGTGGGACCTGGACTGGTTGGGGCCAGGTGGCGCGTTGCGGGAGTATCTTAGAGTTGAGCTGCTATAGGCTTCGAGGGCGAAGCCTAATACAAGTGGGGGAGAATTGTAACATCCCGAAATAGCAAGAGTAGAGTTGAAGGGCTAAAAGTGTTATTTGGGAAAGAGTGACTCGGCGAGTCCATGGCTGGACTCGGCGAGTAGAGTCGCGACTTGGTCGCGTGATAAGTAGTCGACTCGGCGAGTCGATGATATGGACTCGGCGAGTAGGCGCTGGGTGGAGAAAACCCTAATTCTCGGGGCTGAGCCCTATATAAGGAACATTATGTTCCTTCCCCAGCCTCTTTACTTCCCTCTTGAGTTTCAGAAACCCTAAATCGCAGAGGAGCTCCATTGTTGAGTGGATTGGAGCATTAGAGAAGTTTATTGAAGGAATTTGGTGGGAATTGAAGGCTTGGGGCAAGGGGCTTTGCTTGGAATCAACTTCATTGCAGTTGGGGGCGTCCATTGGAGGTAATATCCCGTTCTTGGTCTGTTTGTATATTGTTTCTTCAATTTGGGGTTGTGGGATCTTGTCTAAGGGTGTAAATGGAAGTCTAGAGGGTAGATCTGAGGTTGCTACCTCAGATCTGGAAGGGAGGAGAATCAGAGAGCATGAAAGTCCCTGTGTTGGAGTGTTTAGTGAAGCTTGCAAGTCCCAAACCCTAGTTATAAGTGATCAAGGCCTAGATCTCTTGGGATTCACGTAAAGTTTGCCACTTTACGTGATGGATGAGTTGTATAAGGCTAGATCTATGTTTTGGATCATTTGCATGGCCTATAATGCTTCTGAAAGGATTCAGATCGGTGGTACTCGGCGAGTCACATGGGTGAACTCGGCGAGTTGCTTGAAGATGAGCTGGGACTCGACGAGTTTGAAGAACAACTCGGCGAGTCGGATGAAGATAGCCTTGAACTCGGCGAGTTGTATGAACAACTCGGCGAGTAGGTTGATGATAGCCTTGGACTCGGCAAGTCTGTTCTTGGACTCGGCGAGTCTTGTCGAAGAGTTCCGATATTCTCTGGTCGAGTCGAGAATCGGTGAGTCATAGGGATGACTCGGTGAGTCGTGTGCGAGTGGACTCTGAGTTGGTGGGCTCGGCGAGTCTCGGGGTGACTCGGCGAGTTAGGTCGCGGATGGAGTGAAGTCTGAGTATGGGAACTCGGCGAGTCATAGGGTTGACTCGGCGAGTAGGATCAGTCAGGAGTTGACTTTGACCTTGTCTTTGTCCAAGGGTTGACCAATGGTGTCCAGGGGCATTTTGGTAATTATTGTTTGTTGTTTTGAGTTCAGCGCATTGGTGGTTGACCAGTGGTGGAGATCGTATCAGTGATCGGAGTAGTTGGGATTATCTGTTCAGTCGGTAGCTTCGAGGTGAGTTATCCTCACTATATCAACGGGGTCTAAGGCACCAAGGCCAGCCCTTATCGGATTGAGATCCGGGTAGTTGTTTTTATGTTGCTGCTTTATCATGTTGCATCCTGTGAGTTAGGATGGTATATGCTAGAGACCTAATTGAGATCGGTATCCAGAGAGATAAGGAGATGCTATGTTACCGACCTGTTAGGTCGGTATCCTGGTTAGGATAGTGGCATGTTATGTGATCTGTTGATCTGCTTGTTATCTGTGAATTGTTAGATGATTGTATGTATATGTGCACATGGATGTTTGGACTGGAGATTGGGTTGAGGCGGGTCCTGCTGTGTGCAGTAGGCCAAGATACCCAGGGCGGACCGGTTGTCCCGTAGGCCCAGCGAGCGGTCCGGATAGGCTGTAGGTCCCGGTAGGGGCGGGCCAGACGTGCCGAAGGCTCGGAGAGTGGACCAGACAGACTGAAGGCCCGGTGCGGGCGGACCAGTCATACTGTAGGCTCAGAGAGTGGACCAGGTGGATTGAAGGCCCGGGAACGGGCGGACCAATCACACTGCAGACTCGATGTATGCGGATTGACTCAGAGGGTGGACCAGGTGGACTGTTGGCCGGTGCGGCGGACCAGTCACACAGTAGACCCGGAGAGCATGGCTGTTCTATGATCGGATATGTTATGACATGTTATGCGTGTATGGTATTTGTGGATGGTATTTTGGGGGTATCTTACTAAGCTTTCGGGCTTACAGTTGTGGTTTCATGTTTTTCAGGTTCCTCAGGAGATCGTGGCAAGGCGAAGGCGTGATCGTACCGCTCCTCATACTTTTGTGGTGTTATGATTCTGGGAATACGATAAATATTTTGTATTGAAAACCTTTTTGTAAAGAATTATTGGAATTGAGATGTTTTTGAAAAATTTAAAATTGGTTGTGTTTTTCGGTTGTTACAAAGCGTTTTAACAAGTAAAGGCTATTAATCTAACCTTATGATTACATCAAAGCACAAGTTTGACTTTTATTGGATAAATTTGACTTTAGTTGACCAAGGTTGACTTTTACAAGATTTGAAATTACGGGTTGTCAAAATTGTGGTCACTCAGAATCCTATAAAAATCATGAAGATCAAAAACAAAAACGAAAACAACGCGAGCAAATAGATCTCTCAAACATCCAATGTTACCAGTGTGATAAATACAGACACTTCGCTTCAAGATGCATGGATGGAATCAAAAATCATGAGGCTAACCTTAATCAGACACACGAAGGAGATACAAATCATGAAAAATGGGACATTCTTTATGATGAATACAATTCAAGAAACGGTGTTCTTGAATGAAGACAAATACATCCCTCCAAAAGTTGAAGCAAATGTCGATGAAGACGGAATTTGGTACTTAGACAATAGTGCGAGTAACCACATGACCGACAACTACTCTTATTTTTCTGAATTAAATAAAAACATTGTTTTGAGTGATTTGCCGATTAATCAAAGAGTTATTTTGGTTGTTTTGTTTTTCATTCTTGTTTTCTAAACTTTAATTGGTATCAGAGCGAGGTGAAGACGGTGTCAGTTTGAGAGTCAGTTTTAAGAAAAGTGTAGCCCTTTGTTGCGGGGCAGACACAGCATGAACCGGGTTTGGTTTAAGGGGTATGGATTGTTTTTGAGCGCAAGTTGAAGCATCTCAACAGCAGCAACACGTTTGCGATGGGCTGCTATCATCATTATAAGTGTCATTGGTTTGGTCGGTTCGGACCGGATCAGAGAATTGTTCGGTTTCTGTTGAAGTTGTGATCGAACCACCATTATCTTGGGTTGCTTGAACATTACTCCACAAGACCGTAAATGTACCCATTCCATTTCCATCTTGATTTGTGGGTTCATTATTCCATTGCCATGTCTTATTTTCATCACAAATTACATGGGCACTAATAATAGTTTTATTTTCCAGCGAGTTATATAACCAAAATCCTCTTGAATTTGGTTCCTTTCCAAAATATACCAATGGTCGTGACCTATCATCAAGCTTCTTCAAATGTTTTAAGACTACTTTTGCATATGCAACACCACCAAATATTTTCAATTCTTCAAGGTTTGGTTTTTCACCATAAAATTTCTCGAATGGTGTAGCACCTATCAATGCTTGAGTAGGTGTACGATTTATAAAGAACGTTTCATGTCGTACCGCTTCGCCCCAAAAGTGGTTTGGAATATTTTTTGCTTTCATTAGGCATCGTGTCATCTCGAGTAGATTCCGATTTCTCCGTTCGACTATACCATTTTGTTGAGGTGCACAAAGAGCCGTCAACATACGTGAAATCCCTTCATCATCACAAGAACAGTTCAACTCAGTCGATGTGAATTCTCCACATCTATCTGTATGGAAAGTCTTGATCTCTTTATCGGTTCGTTTTTTAATTGATAACTTGAATCTTTTAATAATTTTGGATGCATCACTTTTGTGCTTCAAAAGAAAAGACCACATATATCTAGAATAATCATCACTAAGAACTAAAATATAAATATTACCCGCTTGGGTGGGGGATCAACCGGTTCACAAATATCTCCGTGCACCATCTACGAGAATATTTATAGCTCTATAATTAGCTTTCTTTGCAAATGACTACTTTTTTGTTTTCCAGCCATGCAAGATTCACAAAGTTGGTCTTGATTTTGGATTGTCGGCACCCCTTTAGCTAGCTTGTGCATAAAGTTTATCGCGCCAAAATTAATGTGGCCAAGTCGCGTGTGCCATAACCAAGCTTCCTCATTAAACTTGGCTTGTAAGTAATGTGGTTTTCCAACTTTTAACTTTATTGTGTATAGTCAATTTTCACTTCTCGGGACTTTCATAAGTAATCGTCCATCTCCATCTCGCATGGTTAGAAAATCACCCCGCATTCGAATATCACAACCGGCTATTGTAGATTTCTCGAGGCTAATAACATTGCTACGAAGTGATGGGATATAATAAATATCCTTCATTAATTTTTGCTCACCGCTTTTTCCTTCAAACAAAATTGACCCTTTTCCTTTAATGCTAACACACGATCCATCTCCAAATTAAAAGAAATACGAATGGATCAATTACAAGGTACAAAGCGTGTCTAGTAGCAAAAGGCTATGTACAAGAGCAAGGCGTTGACTTTGATGAAGTATTCACGCCAATAGCTCGACTCGAGACAATAAGACTATTGATTGCTCTCGCGGCTGGGAACGGATGGAAGATTCATCACTTAGATGTAAAAATTGCATTTTTATATGGAGATTTAAAAGAAGAAGTGTATGTGTGCCAACCGGAAGGTTTCGTGAAGCAAGGTAAAGAAACAAAAGTCTACAAATTGGCAAAAGCTTTATACGGTCTTTGACAATCTCCGATAGCATGGAATTTGAAACTTGATAACACGTTAAAAAATATGGGTTTTCAATGATGAATGCAAGAAAATGTGGTTTATAGAATGGTTTCAAATGGAGAATACATAATAGTTGCGGTTTATGTAGATGATATGTTTGTGATAGGAACAAGTTTAGAGTTTATAAACCAATTCAAGAGACTAATGGTGTTACAGTTTGAAATTTTAGACCTTGGTGAACTAACTTGCTACTTGGGTATTGAAGTATTGCACGGAAATGGTTGTGTAAAGGTGAAGCAAGAGAGTTATGCTATGAAGATTCTAAAAGAGGCAGGCATGCAAGAGTCTAATGCAACTCAATGTTCGGTGGAGCCGGAACTAAAATTATCAAAAGCTGAAGGTGAACCAGAAGTTGAAGCTACCCATTTTCGAAAAATAGTATGTTGTTTACGATATCTCTTACAAACTCGTCTAGATTTAGCATATTTGGTTGGAGTAGTTAGTCATTATATGCAAAGTCCAAGAGAATCTCATGCATGCGCTATTAAGCAAATTCCTCGTTACTTTAATTGGTATCAGAGCGAGGTGAAGACGGTGTCGGTTTGAGAGTCGATTTTAAGAAAAGTGTAGCCCTTTGTTGCGGGGCAGGCGCAGTGGGAACCAGGTTTGGTTTAAGGGGTATGGACTGTTTTTGAGCGCCAGTTGAAGCATCTCAACAGCAGCCTCGATTTTTCTTGATCGGGCTTGTTCTAAAGTAGAGAGAGACTAACCGGAGGCGTGGAATAAATGGACAGAAAGACGTCAAAGCAGGTGGCTTTGATTCGGTTCGTTTTGCGGGTGACAGAAGACGATAAAGGTAGTCGTGACCTTGTCTTGTTGTTCGGTGGAAAAGTGCTCTCGGAACAAGCTTGATTAAAGAGGTAGAGGTGGTGAAAAGAGATAATAGGATGTTGATCAGGGTTGAATAATTCTCTATAAGGACTTAGAGATTCAGGGGTGATTGTTGGAATCCTAAGTCGATGAGGACTTGGAAACCAAGCAATCTAATTTATGGAAGTTTAGTTTATGGCAAGTTGGTCATAGGTTTCCTAGTCTAATACAAGTTGGTTTGTTAGTCTATATATACATGTTCATAATCGAGTTTATGATTATGAGAACAGATTGTAAAACATCGGTTTTGAGTTAGTTTCCGATTAATCAAAGAGTTATTTTGGTTATTTTGTTTTGCATTCTTGTTTTCTAAACTTTAGGGATTGTGGTCGGCATGGGGACTTGTGTTAATGGGAGAACAAATTCAAATTATTTATCTTACCAAGATATGTGGGATAGGGACTTGTTCTCGGTCTATTGTATGTGGAAAGACATAAATCCCTTTCATATCCCAACAGGCATACTCAAGAACAAATTGCCAAACTTTTCTCATTTATCTCAATGCCCCTTTAATTATTGAAATGGTCATTTTAATAAACCTAAACAAAACAACAAACCACTTACAGAAGTGGGAAATGTAGGCAGTGGTAGAGTTTTTGATCAAAATTGTGTTTTTGAAAAAAAAAATTATCAAATAGGTGTAGTTTTAAAAATATTTACCAAATAGGTGTAGTTTTAAATTTTTTAATTTTTCTTCAAATTTTAGTTTTTTAATCATTTTGTTGTATTTTAGCATACCTTTTTTACTTTTTCCTATAAAAATGTGTTTGTTTTTGTTTATATACATCAAACAAGAGAAAAAAAAATGGTTTGTACACTGCTCGACGAATTAGAACATAAAAAAAAACGAGAATGTTTTTTTTCTTATTTTTTTATTATTATAGTATCTACATGAGATAAAAAAGAATCATCTTTTTATTGTTTTGTATCATTCATTGAAGAAAAAAAAAGAATTTTTTTCTTGTTGCATCTAAACTCTAGATATACAAAAAGAAAAGAATTGTGTATATTTTTGTTGCGACATGTATGTATTTAAAGCTAATATATATCAAATCAATTTTAATTAAATAGTTTAATTTTAAAAATGTTTTCCAACAATGTTCCGGTTTATTAATATATTAATTATTTAGATGTTTTTACTTAAGATGATATTTATTGGTTTATACTGGAAAAAAAAGTGTTTGTTAATTGTTATAAGTCCTTGTTGGTTTAGATTAAAAAATTATTGGTACAATGTTTTAAGTACAAAACCAACAATCACTTCTAACAAATACAAAACAAAAAAAATATCGAAACAGCTTGTTTCGATAACGACTATTTGAAAAAAGAAAAAAAAGTTCAAAAAAAAAATAAGACATAAAGTTGAATGAACCGAGCCAAATAAATGAAGACATATTTAGTATCTTTTTGTTTGGTTCATTCGACTTTATGTCTTATTCTTTTAACCTTTTTTTTTTTTTTTTTTTTCAGATAGTGGTTATCGAAATAAGCTATTTCGATGTTATTTATTTTGTAAGTAGCAGTTGTTGGTTTTGTACTTAAAAGAGTATACCAACAATCTTTTTAATCTAAACCAACAAAGACTTCTTATAAAAACTAACAAACAAATTTTTTTTCAGTATGAACCAATAAATATCATTTTAAGTAAAAACCATTTGAATAATTAATATACTAAAAAACCGGAACATTTGGGAATAACAATTATAAAATTAAACAATTGATTTGGTATATATCAGTTTTAAATACGAAATCTCGTAACAAAAAAATACACAATTCTTTTCTTTTTGTATAGGGTAAATTACACCAATAGTCCCTGGTGCATATGTCAGAAAGCGCGTTTAGTCTCTATTTTCAAAAATTAACTCGGGTCGTCCCTCGTTTGTCTAAAACTTGCATGTTTCGTCCCTATTGACATGAAATGACTATTTTGCCCTTTATAATCTTTTTCATTTTCTTTTATTTATTTATCAGTTTTAAATTAAAAAAAAAAACAAATATCCCCAACCCCCCTTCCATTTCCGCATTTCTCCTGTAACATCTACCACCACCGTCCATCAACCACCTCCGACCACCAGCCATCTCTGGTCACCAACAACCTCTAGTCATCCCTTATATCATGCCATCTATCATTCCCTCTTCCAGAAATCTCAAAATCAAACAACAAATCTAAAACCTGAAACCTTAAAATCAAACCACATCAAATCAGAAAATCCAAACTCAAATCTGAAAACCCACTTGCAAAAATCAAGTGCCGGTGAAGTATAAATGGATCAGATCTATGGGCGAGAGTAAGACATAGTGGGCTAGGGAAATCAAAGGTCACCAGAGAAGAAGATCAAGAGCCCACAGTGTCACCATTTGTAGCGACTTGAAGTTTGGGGACGTTAAGCATTCAATAATGGTGGTTGAGCCTTGGTTACTGAGGATGGGGAATCAAATGATTTCGAATCTCAAGCACAGTATCCTCTTGGAATTATCTTCAAAGAACAAGAAAGAAACTTGCAACAAAACTCCAGAAACAATCAGAATCCTTTCTTTCATTGTCGGCGTTGTTTTCAGGCTTAGAAAGAAGGAGATCTGATATTGTTGTGCTCTGGTGAGGTCTCTATCTCCGGCAACTAGGTGGTCTGTTCGTAGTGGTGATGCAGATGCTTAGACTGATCCAAGAGAAAAATAAGGAGAAGATATAATAGGTTATATTTTTAGGCTGGGTGGATGGGAATAAGTAGGGGCTATTATTTTTCTATTTTTTAAAATTAATAATAATAATAATTTAATTGGAAAAGAAATACATAAATGGCATAATGGTCATTTCAGATTTGATATGGACTAAAAGCGCAACAAAAATACATATCAGGGACGAAGCGTGCAAGTTTAAAACAAAAGAAGGACGGTCCGAGTTAATTTTTAAAAATAGGGACTAAACACGCTTTCTGGCATGTGCACCAGGGACTATTGGTATAATTTACCCTTTTGTATATCCAGAATTTAGATACAATAAGAAATGATTTTTTTTTATCTCATATAGATACTATAATAATAAAAAATAAGAAAAAAAAACATTTTCTTTTTTTGTGTTCTAATCCGTCGAGCAGTGTATAAACAATTTTTTTTCTTTTTTCTCTTGTTTGATGTATATAAACAAAAAAACCCCACTTTTTTTATAGCAAAAAGTAAAAAAGAAAGTAAAAAAAGTATGCTAAAAAAACAGCAAAATAATTAAAATTTAAAATTTAAAAAAATAATAATAATTTTAAAACTGTAGTAAATATTTTTGAAACTTCACCTACCTATTTGACAAATATTTCTTTTCAAAAACACAATTTTGGTCTATAAATAAAAATGAAAAGAACAAGTCAAATTCTTCCATCATCACGTGCCACAATTTTGGTCTATAAATAAAAATGAAAAGAACAAGTCAAATTCTTCCATCATCACGTGCTTTGTTACCTAAAGTATGGGTAATTCTATATACACGAACAAAAGTCTAAATGCACGATGATTTGATTGATTTATGTTTATTTAGTCAAATTTTATTTTTAAATTTAAACAAACGGTTTACATAATACGAATTTTCATTTGTCACCCTTCTATTTAACTATGTATTTCAAAATTCACCTTTTACTTGTTTAAAATATATTCTACATATCCATTATTTAAATATCATTAATATAATATTACAGGGGAAATGACTTTTTTCTACGCATATTTTTTTGGTATGCAATTAACAATGAAGCTCTTATTGGGGATTTCTAAATGTATTTTGCAAGAATGAAATGATTGATTATATTTAATGTAGTCAAATTTATCCAAAATTTCAATAAAATATATTTTTATTTAGGGGTAATTACTAATCTAGCAAAATTAAGGAAGTGATTATCAATTTTTAGCCAAAAATTAGTAAATGTCCGAATATAGCCCACGAAACCGTAGGTTTCTAAAATCGTCTACTGTTTCGTTATATCGTCTACTGTTTTGTGTTTTGTATAAAAAAACTGTTTTTTTTTTTCATTTGTAACATACAAAACCGTAGGTTTAGGGAAACCTACGGTTTCCTCTCGGTTAAGCTACAGTATCCCAAACCGTAGGTTACGGTTTTGGGGGAAAAATATGTTTTTTTTTTTTTAATCTACTGTTTTTGGGGTTTCGTCTATTGTTTTGTGAAAAAACCTACGGTTTTAATTTTTTTTTTTAATTTTTAAATTTTGTTTTTTTATAAGACGTAGAATTATTTTAACAATTATTTTGTTAAAATTTTTTGAGAATTCAAAACATTAGACTTAAAAAAATGTATTCTTTTTGTGATATAGAGTATTAGAAAGATTGTTTATAAGATGTAGAATAATTAACAATTATATTGTTTATAAAATGTAGAGTTGTTTTTTGACAATTATTTTGTTAAAAAATATTTTTTGTAAAATACAAAAACTAGTTTTGCTAAACTTGACCATTTTTTTGTCAGAGTGAACTACTGTTTTGTAAAATTTGACTATTTTTTTGTCAGTGTGGACAATGTTGACCATAGTCAACCAAAAGTTGACTACGTTTTTAAGGGCTATTTTTGGATAAGTATTATTTTTGTTTGCTATTTTTTGATAAGTAATTAATAAAAAATTGCTAGATTTGTATTTTCCCCTTTTATTTATAGCTTTTTTTTTATTTATATACATATTAAAAATAACGAAATGCCGATGGATTTCCCATGTTAGAAAAAAACACTAATTTAATAACGGTTTATGATGCTTCAATATTTGTATAATTTTAAACTCATGAAAATGTTATTTGCTAATTAACACTAATTGAGTTTTTAAACGTCAATTGAGTTCTAATAAGTTAATTGAGTTTGTAAATGTTACTTTTAAACACTATTTGAGTTTTTAAACACCAACTCTAAATGCTAATTTTTTAAAACACTAATTAATTTTAAATACTAATTGAGTTTTTAAAAACTAATTTTTAAATGTTGATTGAGTTTACAAATGAATTAGACTAATACTATAGGTTAAAAATTATGTATATATATTTTTAAATATTATCATACACATATGAACATATTTCTAATAGAATAGATTAATATAGGGAATTTTTAAAAGTCGAAAAAGTATAGGATGAAATATGAACATTGTGTATTAATAAAATTGTGTATTAATAAAGGGATTAATGAGAAATTATATAATAACATTTCATATATAAAGCGGTTGTGACAGATTGTCAGTTTTCAAACTTCAGACACAAATACCAAAACAATTACACGATTGGTTTCGTGTGAATAGGAGGACCCGGTATGTATTTGGGGTTGGTTTACTAGGTCTTGTTGACTTATCATATCCTTATAGGCCTTGATGATTTTGATGGAAAATATATGTTAAAGTATAAAATAGCAATTAGAATGCACTTACGATCCGCATGAAAGTGAGTAAGGAGCAAAGGAAGAAATCCCTTCACAAATATTTAAATACATCCTAATATAATAAAAAAGAAAGAAAGTTATCAAGATCGAGATTTTACCCAAGTTTATGTTTTATATAACCATGATCGTAAGATCTGATCGTGATTGGAAGCTCCTCCCAAAATGAATTCATATTCAAGTTCGCTCTCAAGGTCATGTGTATGTATTATACATTATAATTTGATGTTGATTAAGACATCGAGAGTGGAGTCAATGTTAATTTTGTAAACACGAATCATAATTTTTGTAGCTACAAACCATAAAAATTAAGAAAACAACATCTTAATTAGAAAAAGAAACAAAACCATCGTTACCATGTACCACTAAGGGCATTAGATCACAAAGGGAATAACATGAATGTGTTCTACCTAATTCGAGATGAATTGATGAAGTGGTGATGCTCTATGATACTTTTTCAACTTATGGTTCTCGATTTCAAGTTGAAGAGACGGATTTTTGAAGCTCGTATATATAATAAAACTAGAGGGATGAGAAAGAATCTTATTATGATCTTAAGATCCTAGTCGGGATCCTAGGATTCTAATAGAGATCTTGCAGAAAATAGATCTTGGTGTGATCATTTATCATTTTTTGCTTATAGGATCTTAAAATCATAAAATTATAAAATCATGATCCGGATCTTAACAATTACGGAAGGAAGTTAGTAATTTAAGATTTCATCATTATTTTAAACCGAAGGTATTAATGTCAAATATATATATATATATATATATATATATATATATATATATATATATATATATATATATATATATATATATATATATATAATTTATGTAATTAAAGTAATGTTACAAATAACTTATATAACTTGTTAGCATGTAAATATTCTTATTACGTATGGTTTAATTATCTCATGGCCCAATATGGTTTGAGATTTTGACATAAAACTCCCCAATTTTACACAAACACACACAAAACGGTTATGCCCAAAGTTTTTTTTTTTTTTTTTGCCACAGATGCCTCAAATACCGGAAAATTTGTTCACTTTTGCCCCTTAGCCAAATTTTACCTTCTGGGTCAGTCACATTTGTCATAGAAGCCCTCATATTTACTTATCACATCGACCACCATACTTTTCGACCACAACCATTCTTTGCCACCAGCACCTCCATCAGCCACACACAAAGCACCACCACCACTAACGTCCATCATCCACCATCACCACCACTACCACCCATCATCCACCATCACCCAACGCCACCCTTATCCCTCCATCACAGAAACCCTTCATCACCTCCGTAATCATCCATCATCTTCTTCAACCCCACAACCCACCTTATCCCACCATAACAACAACCCAACCTTATACAACTGCCAACCCTTAGCTCCTTTCACAACATTTGACCAAACATCACTCTAAAACCTCCGCCAGCCACCTTCTACTATCACTAGCCACCATTAACCACCCTTATATCTCCATATCAGCCACCAAAACCACCATTCTTCATCTCCTTTATCACCACTGTAACCATTTTCACTAATCTTGAACCACCACCAACACAACCTATCATCTCCATACCAACCTTCCACCCTTACACTATTCTCCACCCTTAGACTCCTCATAGCTACCTTCACCCTTCTTCAAACCAAAATCATACCAGAACCACTATTCTCCAACCTCTTCCACTCCATCTTCATCTCCATAACACACCAAAACCAGTTAACCATCAAACCTGCACCCACCTTCAACCGCCAACCCAACACATCCATTTTGACATTGGAATAGGGTGTAATGCTATTCGAATTAGAAAGAGAAGAGGAAAGGGGGAGAAATACATATGATCGAATTTAGAGAAGAAGGAGAAGCTACGAATTTGGTGGTAATGTGAGCGATTTTGAGAAGGAAAAAGAGTGTGGCTTGTGTGAATTGGTGATCGAAATCAGAAAAGGAAGAAGAACCTTCAATCGATTTTGGAGAGTGAGAGCTGTAGTTTTTTTTCTTGTTTCTTTGGCTCCTGTCGGTCGAAGAAGCAGACGGTGGTGAAGGGCAAAATTGAAGATGGTAGTTAAGGCGGAGACGGTTGCTGATGGTGGTGGTGGTCGGCTACACATATATGATGGTGGTTGGTTTGTGCTAAGAAGTAGACCAGGTGGGCTACCGGCCATAGTGTAACGACCCAAAATACGACCCAAAAATTTTTGTTTTAATATTACTAAAAATCGCAACATCAACTATTAGATAATAGAACCATGAATCGTATCTCTCAAAATGTCATAGTAAATGTATCAATTCAAAACTGAAGTTAATATCATATCAAAATATCTAAATAAAACTCCCAGGAATAAACTACAACTGTGGTGTGTGCCATGCCATCAATCCGAGCTCTTCCCCTTGCTTGCGGAAGTACCTGAAACCAAAACTGAAATTGTAAGCACAAAGCTTAGTGAGCTCCCCCAAAATACCACATACCATACAATAACATATAAAGCACATACTGGGCCTTGCCGACTGCATCGGACCAAAGTCCGGACTAACCGGGGCCTTGCCGCTTGCATCGGACCGTAGTCCGGAAACTGCATCGGGCCGAAGCCCGGACTAACTGGGGCCTTGCCCCCTGCATCGGACCGATGTACGGCTAATTGCATCGGACCGAAGTCCGGACTAAATGGGGCCTTGCCCCTGCATCGGACCGAAGTCCGGCTAATTGCATCGGACCGAATTCTGGACTAACTGGGGCCTTGCCCCCTGCATCGGACCGAAGTCTGGCTAACTACATCGGACCGAAGTCTGGACTAAGTGGATGAACATGGCATATCATAATCATAACTACTAGCATAAAAACATATACTGCATACTGCATCAGACCAAAGTCCGGAACACATAACACAAAAACATGCTTGAATAACAAAGACATCAAGCACACTGAACTACTGTGTCGGACCGAAGTCCGGAAACTACTGCTAACTAGACGGGTCGGCATTGTGGCCGTAGACCCATTCCTACTGGAAGGAAAACTCACCTAAACTGCTGAACTCGGCCGATAACCCTCCGGCTGCTAACCGACAACTCTCCGAAATGCTGCTCCTCTAGCTCCCTGAGCAACCAATACCAATAACAACACTTAGACTAAACTGCCTTCCCGGGGTCAATTAAGTCAACTTTGGTCAAAGTCAACCTTCCTGATTGACCCTACTCGCCGAGTCAACCCGTCGACTCGTCGAGTTCTTATACTCAGAAAACTCTCATAACATGACTCAACTCGCCGAGTCGGCCCAGGACTCGTCGAGTTGAACGATCTCAAAATTCCGTCTTGACCAACTCACTGAGTCGCCAACCGACTCACAGATCCGAAGCTTAACCAAAAGAGGTTGGGGGTTCTGCGACCTGACTCGCTGAGTCCAAGAACAGACTCGCCGAGTCCAAGGCAATCTTCAACAGACCCATCGAGTTGTTCTTCCAACTCGTCGAGTTCCTACCCATCTTAATTCAACTCGCTGAGTCTACCCATGTGACTCGCCGAGTCGCTTCAGATCTTAATCTATATAGTGGCTTTTCGAGCCATGAAGGGGCTCCAAACTGTAGATCCAGTCTTCTAAGGCCCACCCTTTATGTAAAGTTGCAAACTTTACGTGAAACCAAGGAGCTATAGGCTTAAAAAACTCTAAGGCTAGGGTTTAAGATAAACATGCTTCACCAACACACCAAGGGTTGATACTTTATGGGTTTTTGGACCAAGACAAGCCTAGATCTGAAGTAGCAACCTCAAATCTGGACTTCTAACTCGAAATGGCTCCTTAACATGCCAAAATGGCCCCAAAACATCATCCAAGAAAAGATCTAGAAGCAACAAAGGCAAAGTGACAGATTGTTACCTTCAAACTGATGCTCACAACCAAAGAGTTGAATCCTCCAGCTCCTTAGTGGTCAAATCCTCCAAATCTTTCTCTTGCAAAAGCCCCAAGCTCACTTTTCTCCTCCTCCTCTTACTCAAATGAGGGTTTGGAATCGCTTAAAGAAGCTTCTGGCCGACAAGGGGGCTGAGGAGAGGACATAAGGTCCTTTAAATAGGGTGCAAACCCTAAGATTAGGGTTTTCTCATCCAAACCAGACTCGTCGAGTCCACTCACCGAATCGCCGAGTCGGTCACTTATTCTATAACTCGGATCCAGCTCCGACTCGGCGAGTAAGTATACCTACTCATCGAGTCCCTTCTTCAATCTACACTTTAAGCTCTTAACTTAAACTTCTGAAAATTGGGATGTTACAACTCTCCCCCACTTAAATTAGGCTTTGTCCTCGAAGCCTACTGCAGGATACGCTTCCGAACTAACCACTTGCACTGCAAACTCCGAATTCCCAAATAACTTAGGTCCTTCCAAACCCTACCACTGCACCCCTTTTTAAAATAACTTTTTCTCGCGTGGCAGCCTTGCCAAAACTCCATGCCGACCACCGGCCTCAATGTCATCACATAACAACCAAGTATCACCCAAGGATACTGTCCCCTTCCTGATAGGAACACACTTTCATGACTTGCGAAAGTTACATACCACAATAATTCACTGGGTCCTCTCCCGGTGCCAAACTATCCTCCCTTTTTTTCCATATCTGCTGATAACCCGAGCAACTCGCAAGGTTGGAACTCATTCTGTCCTCTTCATGAATCCATTCCTTTCATGCTAACTACCCCAGTTTCTCGCTAGAACAACAAAATCCACAGATCCACTTATCCCAGTGATTCACTTATACTTGGCCATAAATCAGATAATTGTGCTATGAGTGGGTTGCCACTCCACAAGCTATCCATAAAAGTCCAAAATACCATCACCGCTGGAGACCCAAGACTTTCTGGAAACACTGAACTTCCTGAAAACACTGAACTGCTTGACCACTGACTGCCTGAAACACTGATTGCCTGAAACACTGAACTGTCTGAACACTGAACTGCCTGAAACACTAAACTGTCTAAACACTGAACTGCCTGAAACACTAAACTGCCTGAACACTGAACTGCCTGAACACTGAATTGCCTGAACACTGACTGCCTGCAACACTGAACTGCCTGAACACTGACTGCTTGAAACACTGAACTACCTGAACACTGACTGCCTGAAACGCTGAACTGCCTGAAACAACATGCTGCTACATGGCTGCTTTCCTATATCTCTCGAGACCCTCCTGGTCTCAATTCCCTCGACAGTCATCTGAAATATCGGGTTCCAACCCGGCTGTAGAGCCAAATGACTCCCTATTTTTGTCACCTCACATGACTTCCGAACAAAATCCTTCTCTGGAACTAGTTGCCACTAGTTATCATGTTACTGAGGCTCTAACATCCTCCTGATCCAACCGATCGGTTTCGAGCGTCGAAACCTGATGTTACTAAATCGTAGCTAAACGTGATTGCTACCAGAACAATTTTAGCCTTATATAACAAGTAACCTGAAGCAATCCATTGCTTCCGATCTCAAAACCGCAGTGACATGCCTACAGTCTTATCTCTGGCTCAACTAGGTCTAATCCATCCAGATAATCCCGAAATCTAATTCGTGGATTTCCACATCCTTACTGCTACGCCCGATCTGGGAGCTAATGTTTCTTCCACATCCTAACAACGTGCTCATGCTATCTACCAACCTGGTGGATGCTACGGCTACACCCGTAGACTTACAACACTCTATCACTATCCAGCTACTAGTGAATGCTACGGCTACACCCGCAAACTTACAGCACGCTAATACCATCTAGCTGCTAGTGAATGTTACGGCTACACCCGCAAACTTACAACACTCTAATACTATCTGGCTGCTAGTGAATGCTATAGCCACACCCGTAGACTTACAACACTCTCCCTGCTGACTCTATCACTAACTACTATTCCGAGGGCACCTTGACTCACCCAAGTCCTGCTAGCGATCCCCCAACTTGATTTCCACAACTAGCCCTCAGTTATCCAATGCTACAGCTATCTGTAGGGGTGTGCAAAAAAACCGCAAAACCGAGCCGATCCGGTCAATCCGAAACCGAAAAAACCGAAACCGAATTAAACCGAAATAGAAAAAAACCGAAACCGAAAAAACCGTCTATTTACGGGTCGGTTTCGGTTTGAACATTTAGGTATCCGCGGATACCCGAACCGAACCGTTATATATATATATATATATATATATATATATATATATATATATATATATATATATATATATATATTAAGCATTATTTCCGTTGATCATGAAACATTATTTTCAATACAGAGAGTGAACTATCCCCAAGCAATAAATAAATAAATAACAAAGGTAAATATTATTAATATAGAAATAAAACATAATAAAAATATTTCCTGTTTCCAGTTTGCACTTCACCGTATATAATCTTTTTTCATGGCTAGATTAGTTGACAATTTTTTTTTATCAAGAAACATGATACGGCCGACCATGGGAAATTTCCAGTTTGCACTTCTATATATTCATCATGTTTCTTATTATTTTCATTATTATAGTTATTATATAGATTATAATTAATGTTATTTGAACGTCATCATCATTTTTGAATCACTTGCTTACTTATTTTCATGAAGAAATTATCGAAATAAAGTTTGTAATTAGGATTAAATTTGACGTGTATATTTAGCGGGTATCCGTGAACCGAACCGTGGTTACTCGTCTTCATACGGTCCAGTTCGGTTCGGTTTTTTTGCCAATTCGGTTCGGTTTCGGGTAGTGCACATGAGGTACCCCCCCCGTAGTCACGGTTCACAATTTTATTGATACCCGAGCCGAACCGCCCCGCAAACACCCCTAGCTATCTGGTAGTCTTACATCCTTGCTATATTTGCTTTCTGTCGAGAAATTCTTCAACTTGGTTTCCCAAACCAATCGTCAACTAATCCCTAATACGTGAAACCGACATTGGGAAGTTTTCCAAACTCCCAACTCCTAAACTCCTGAACCCACTAGACCCTTAGGGCTGCCTTTTCTTCCTACACAAGATTACCAACCCTTTCTAAGTTTAGGATACTACTGACCATGAATCCATGAAGGTTTCTCCCCCACTTTCGTCCGGATAATTCTTACAACTCACAACTTGAAAAGGATTCCCCATCCTTCCTATCATCTAAAGGGGTCGATCTGCTGACAACCCACGTTTATCCCTGCTGACGCTTCAACTAACCCTTCATCAGACCTACCAATCTTATCGACGAATCGAGCACCTTTAAATCCCCGATTGTTCCTGCTTCAGTGACTACATCCTAATAACCCGCACTTAAGGGGGAACATCTTCGAACTACTATCCTATCGTCCTCTGGTTACTCCACTGGGAACTCAAGCTTACCACTGCCGAAAATATAACTGATCTATACACAACTAACACCTTCCCGAAAATAATGGGACACCACCGAGTCTCACTCACACTTTGCTACAATTACTACATCTGAAGTGACCTGCTTACGGGGACGTCCTCAACTATCATTCTAGATTCCAAGGTATGCAGATGGCATATGACTCAATCCCAAATAGGTAATATAATATTCCAATATAAGTACTTACTAAATCGGTGCAGTAACATAACAACAACATCATAAATCATAATTGACAGGAAGGTAAAAGATATGTACCCCCAACATCTAGTGTTGCTCGAATCCTTGTTGAAATCAACCAGAATACTCTGCTCCAAGCCGTGGGTGCCCTTACCCGACCCTGATGTCTGCTGGCGGTTCTTGAAGTCCCAAGGGCAGGAGCTAGCACCTGCCCTGCTGTATACAAACTCGGACAGTGGGCCTTCTTGTAGCCCCTCTGATTACAACGGAAACATATCAGATCAAGCCCCTGAGCGATGGTAGTAGTACAATCTCTGCTAAAATGACCAGTCTGACCGCACTTGAAACAGCCAGGATCGCCACCTCTACTACTCCTACACGCACCCCCGTGCGTCCTGCCACACTTACCGCATCGGCTGCGGCCCTGGAAGTCTCTCGATCTCGAACTCGGCCCTTTGGTTCTTTTACCTGAACTTGTGGGCCACTGAACCTCATCTGGTTTCCTCTTCCTTTCTGACTCCCGGTAAATCTCTCGCTCCTGCGTTACCCCGTCATCCCCATCAATCATCTAAACAATCGAAGTCTGATCCTGAAGCTTCTCGGCCAACCTATCAGTGACCCTCTTGACGATGTCGGGTAGCTCCTTGCAAACGACCCGTGAAACATCCGCAACGACCAAATCATACAGGGGACTCTCCTGGGGATAGGGTGCCCCATTCACTCCCGACCCCTGATGGTAAGAGCTAAAAATAGGATCCCCCTCCCTGATGGATCCCTGGGATCCATAAGAATCAGGCTCTAGACGAGCCCCAAACTGCCCTGAAACTATCCCGGCCCTAAAGGCCTCAAGACGACTGTCCAAAAGCTCCATGATGGCCTCCCTAACTGAACCAAACATCACAGGAGTATGATCAATGATGTTGCACATAATCTCTTTGGAAATGACATCTCTCATCTGATCATCAAACTGTCCGGCTCTAAAGTCTGAGCCAGATCCCTCCCCGACACCTGAACTGCCAACTGATATCTCGCGCAACGTCACCATGCTAAAAACATATCACAATAACTGTCAGAATACTCATTGCTACTGAGGGATCTCACACATACTCCACCACACCTTGGTTTCGTCTGGGCCTCTCTTGAATCGAGTATGGATCCTCTGCTTTCAGTAGTACGGGCCCATACTACCTTCCACATCTATCCGTACTTTCCTTAAGAGTAACCTTAACTCAACCAAGTCCCTTCTACTACTACGGATCCCTGCTACTCTCATCCTAGGCTTGCCTTAGGGAAATCTATGACTCTATCCAAACCAGTCCTCTACTGCTGAAGGCCTCCTTGTAATGCCAATTAGTCATCACCTGAATACCATCACATGTGGCGAGGCTCAGATAATCCTTCGAGTAAAAGACTCGTTCCTATAACGGTTGCACTCAAACAAGAGCTGTGCATGTTAGGGTGCAAATTCATGCTTGGATGTAATGTGTTTAGGCTTTCCTCTTTGTATGTGTAAATGGGTTGAGTCTTTTCCTATAAATAGGAAGTGAGTGACTCCCATTATGTAAGAATGAAAGGAACCATTTGGAGTGTTAGACTAGAGAGAGAAATTGTATACAAACCCATTTATATAATCTTTCTAGATCTAATAAGAGCTTACAAAGATTTATTTACTCCTTATGTTCTTGAATTTGTATGATGAATCACTAGATCTTTCTAATTCCGCACATGCCATCATAATCAACACCACTACAATTGGTATCAGAGCGGGTGTTCTTGATTTTCATCAAGAATTGATCCTTGATGGCTATTTTGATCTGGTGATTCTTATTGTTCATTGATCTTCGTGTTTAGAGAGTGTTTTTGTGTTCTAGAAGTCGAATTTTTCTTTGATTTGATCCATAATTCGACTTTCTCTATCTAGAATACTTGTTTGTATCACTTTCTCTCTCTAGAAAACCCATTCAAAATCACTTTCTCTCTCTAGAAATCTTCAAGTTTTTGTGATCATGGTGGATTTGCCATATGATTCTTGGATTGTGATTGTTAAAGATGTGAAATACAAAGTCAATGAAGATCAATTTTATGGGTTGGTGTTAAGCAAATTGATTTCATGGGGTAATTTGGTTTCTTATGGAGGTTTGAAGGATGATCATGGAAGCTTAGTATTTCAACCAATTTGTAAGATTGCATGGTTGAATAAAATTGCCTTGTCCATATTAGTTTGTAGTAGAAATCAAAAGGAAGGAGAAGAAATAGATTTGTTCAATAAGAAATATGTTTCTCTTATTGAAGACCCAAATGATCTTCGTGCTCTTAAATTTCTTGAAGTTCTTGATAATGGAGTTCAATGTGATGTTCTTGATGTTCAAGAAAAAGGAGTTCAAGTTGATTCTTAAGATGAAAAAGTTTTTTGCTCAATTGGAGTTCAAACCGATGATATTTTGTGTTCTTGTGATTCGTTTGAAGGAATGATTCCTTATCGGAAGCCGATGATCCAAGAAAATCACAAGTATCAAACTCCAAAAGATTTGATTCAAACTCAAAATGTTCATGTTGTTGAAAGTGGGTTTGTTCATGGAGTCAAGTCTTCAAGATGCAAAAAGATGAGAAAGAAAAAGAAGAAGAAGATAAATCGGAAGAACAAACGGGTTTACTCACAAAAATCGTCATATGTTGTGAAGTCGAAATCCGTGAAACAAATTTGGGTTCCAAAGCAACAATCTCCAAATGTTTCATTGAATTTGAAGTCAAAACCCAAAAGTGTTGGTGGTTCTTTTGAAGATGTTCTTGGATCGTTGAAGAACACGAAGAACACAAAGAACGAGTTGTACATCTCGCATGGTGGGTGGTACAATGTTCGATTTGGAGATTTTCTCATTCCGACAAAAGAACCAAGATCTTCCAAATTTGATTCGTTCGTTGAAAATGGATCTCGATTCGTGAAAAAGGTAACTCAAATTCTCAAATGGATTCTAAAACATCCATGATTTCGATTCGTATTTTGCGTTTTTCATTTTTGATCGATTTGCCTCATTGGATCTAATCAGTTTCAACCCCATAGTTGATCCATTTATTTTTGTTTAAGATAAAATCCAAAATCGTTTACTGTTCATGACCACATTTGAGCCCATCGATATTACTTCTTGAACCCAATCAATAAATATGAATTCTATTCATTGATCCAAAACTAGAAGTCCATCTTGGTACTGTTTGATATTGAGTCCAAAATAGTTCAGCCCAAAATGCTTTTTGATCTTTCATTATTCGTTGAGTCTGAGTATCATTCGCATCATAGAAAGTCAAAGTTATACAGATTAAACTCGATGTCGACGGTATTCTTTGATTCAGTTCCTGACGATAGCAAATTTGGAAACGAAATCGAGTTAGATTGTATTGATGATTTGTGTAGAAACTGAGTTATCATCAAGCTTATTTTGACGGATGTTTTTGGTTTCGTTTTTATTGATGAGTTTTGATGTCGATTCTGGTTGAAGGTCATAAGCATTGTAATCTGATTTGTTGATAGGCAAAATCGATTTAACTGAAGATATCGATTCTACTTGTTTAATGTTGGTTCGTTGGCTGATCCATTTTGTTCTTGAAGATGAATTGAAAGTCAAAACAAAAAGTCAAAATTGTTGTTCTTGGTTCAACTTGTACGCACGCTTCACTGAGTTGTATCATTGGATCATCATTATGTGGTTCTTGAGTTCAATGTTTGAATATCGATTTTTGATTGTTGATTGTTCAAAATCGATATGGGTTTGGATTGTCGGAGGTCTATTGATGGAACTGGAAATCGAAAGCTTGTATTGCGAATAATTGATGCCAAGAGGATGAAGAAATCGTTGATGTTTTTTAGATCGATTGGGTATAGTCACTGTGATATCGATGATTGTTGATGTCGTCGATTAGTTTGGAGGTCAAACAGCCTTGACTGTGGAATTTTAGAGTCGAATTGGTTGATTGGTATGTATTTTTATGGAATGGGTATGTTAATTGATGTATATCGATGCTGTTGGATTTTGTTGGGAAGAAGAACTTGATTCGAATGAAGAACAGTTTAATGCCAAAAGTCAAAATTCTTTTGAGAATAGTTAAAATCGATTCAAATACATCGATTGAGAAGTTTGGAGAATTGAATTTGAGTTTTGATTTTGAAGGCCTGATGAAGCGAAAGTTCTTATGAGGAATCGACATCGAATGGTTAAAGGTCATGGTTGAATGTTTTGCCATGATTCGTTAACGAAGTGTTAGAGTTGATATCGGTTCATTAGCAATTGTTTGGAGTTTGTTATCAAGAGTTTATACCAGTGTTTGTTGACGAGGTTTGAAGATGAAAAGCGAAGACCTCGTTAACGAAACAAATTGGGAAGAAGAAAACAAATATTTTTGAATTGGATCCCTAATCTTTTCACGAAATGGCAGAAATGGTCCAATTTCGACATGATGAAAATATTTTGTGAAGAAAGCTGAAGTTTCTCATTTAGTCCCTGTAATTTCGAAAAGTTGGCAGAAAATACTCAACTTCGAATTTGGACTTATTTTCTGAGAAAATGAAGATTTTACAGTTCTGGTCCCTGTAGTTTGTGCGAATTTACGCTTTATGCCCAGTTTCGCAGATGGGATAGAGTTTCGTATATTTGGCTGTTTTTGGGTGCAACGGGTCCCTGCAAGTTTCAGAAAGTGACAATTTATACCCGGTTTTTGAAAAATCTTGCAACTTTCACCCGAATTTTTTTTCATAAACTGGAAAAATTTTTGTGGCTTTTTCGTGATTGTTTTTCCATGCAAGATTTTTGGTGATTCATTTTTGGTACACATCAAGGGAGAGTATCGTGAAGACTATTCCTCGGGCGCTTCTCATCCTTAGTGGGTTTTATAATCATTTTTTGATTATAAAAAGGGGGAGAATGATGGGTATTCTAAGCTTCTCGGGTTTGTCGAATATTCATTTGCGGATTTGAAGACCGGTGTTACTTCGAGGGGAGTTTGGTCTTGATCGCGCTAGCTCGTTGGAGATTAATGCTGGACATCCAATCCTAACTTTGAGGGGGAGAATGTTAGGGTGCAAAGTCATGCTTGGATGTAATGTGTTTAGGCTTTCCTCTTTGTATGTGTAAATGGGTTGAGTCTTTTCCTATAAATAGGAAGTTAGTGACTCCCATTATGTAAGAATGAAAGGAACCATTTGGAGTGTTAGACTAGAGAGAGAAATTGTATACAAACCCATTTGTATAATCTTCTAGATCTAATAAGAGCTTAAAAAGATTTATTTACTCCTTGTGTTCTTGAATTTGTATGATGAATCACTAGATCTTTCTAATTCCGCACATGCCATCATAATCAACACCACTACAGTGCAGTATAGCCAAATCCAGCACTCTGAGATTATTCAACCCTGATTACATATGATGTGACATATTCACCTAATGGCTAACTACCATCACTCGGAGTCCTACAAGCACAAAGCAAGCAGCATTCGGACACATGAAACTATTCAAGCAATTCTATCCTCATAACAAAAAACTATACTAGCATACAATGCTAAGCTCATAATATTAGGCATAACCTAAATAGGCTATCCTACTGTTGTTTACTCAATACTAGCATGGCATTCTCATAAAACTGAAACACATATATAGCAGGCAAATAAGGCATCCTCCTAGATCCGTAGTCCTATTCTAGCATGTTTTTCTACTGAAACTGAAACTGATAATCATAACATAAACTTGTATGGGTAATTTGGGAGTACTTACTTGAGCTCGGTTGATCGCATGCACCACACCCTTTTCTCTTTTTAAGAAAAATCTTTTTCTTAATAACTTCTTTTTTTTAAATTACTTTCGAAAACGTTTCTCTCTTGAAAATCTTTTACCATTTCCTCAGTTTGAATTCAGTCATGCTTGAAAGCGTACCCAAATCCCTCAAACCAAGGCTCTGATACCAACTTGTAACGACCTGAAATACGACCCAAAAATTTTTGTTTTAATATTACTAAAAATCGCAACATCAACTATTAGATAATAAAACCATGAATCGTATCTCACAAAATGCCATAGTAAATGTATCAATTCAAAACTGAAGTTAATATCATATCAAAATATCTAAATAAAACTCCCAGGAATAAACTGCAACTGTGGTGTGTGTCATGCCATCAATCCGAGCTCTTCCCTTGCTTGCGGAAGTACCTGAAACCAAAACTGAAACTGTAAGCACAAACCTTAGTGAGCTCCCCCAAACTACCACATACCATATAATAACATATAAAGCACATAATGGGCCTTGCCCACTGCATCTGACCAAAGTCCGTACTAACCGGGGCCTTGCCCCCTGCATCGGACCGAAGTCCGGAAACTACATCGGGCCGAAGCCCGGACTAACTGGGGCCTTGCCACCTGCATCGGATCGATGTCCGGCTAACTGCATCGGACCGATGTCCAGCTAACTGCATCGGACCGAAGTCTGGACTAACTGTGGCCTTGCCCCCTGCATCGGACCGATGTCCGACTAACTGCATCGGACCGAAGTCCGGACTAACTGGGGCCTTGACCCCTGCATCAGACCGAAGTCCGGCTAATTGCATCAGACCGAATTCTGGACTAACTGGGGCCTTGCCCCCTGCATTGGACCGAAGTCCGGCTAACTGCATCGGACCGAAGTCCGGACTAAGTGGCTGAACATGGCATATCATAATCATAACTACTAGCATAAAAACATATACTGCATACTGCATCAGACCAAAGTCCGGAACACATAACACAAAAACATGCTTGAATAACAAAGACATCAAGCACACTGAACTACTGTGTCGGACCGAAGTCCGGAAACTACTGCTAACTAGACGGGTCGGCATTGTGGCCGTAGACCCATTCCTACTGGAAGGAAAACTCACCTAAACTGCTGAACTCGGCCGATAACCCTCCGGCTGCTAACCGACAACTCTCCGAAATGCTGCTCCTCTAGCTCCCTGAGCAACCAATACCAATAACAACACTTAGACTAAACTGTCTTCCCGGGGTCAATTAAGTCAACTTTGGTCAAAGTCAACCTTCCTGATTGACCCTACTCGCCGAGTCAACCCGTCGACTCGTTGAGTTCTTATACTCAGAAAACTCTCATAACATGACTCAACTCGCCGAGTCGGCCCAGGACTTGTCGAGTTGAACGATCTCAAAATTCCGTCTTGACCAACTCACTGAGTCGCCAACCGACTCATAGATATGAAGCTTAACCAAAAGAGGTTGGGGGTTCTGCGACCTGACTCGCCGAGTCCAAGAACAGACTCGCCAAGTCTAAGACAATCTTCAACAGACCCGTCGAGTTGTTCTTCCAACTCGTCGAGTTCCTACCCATCTTCATTCAAATCGCCGAGTCCACCCATGTGACTCGCCAAGTCGCTTCAGATCTTAATCCATATCGTGGATTTTCGAGCCATGCAAGGGCTCCAAACTGTAGATCCACTCTTCTAAGGCCCACCCTTTACGTAAAGTTGCAAACTTTACGTGAAACCAAGGAGCTATTGGCTTAAAACACTCTAGGGCTAGGGTTTAAGACAAACATGCTTCACCAACACACCAAGGGTTGATACTTTACGGGTTTTTGGACCAAGACAAGCCTAGATCTGAAGTAGCAACCTTAGATCAAGACTTCTAACTCGAAATGGCTCCTTAACATACCAAAATGGCCCCAAAACATCATCCAAGAAAAGATCTAGAAGCAACAAAGGCAAAGTGACAGATTGTTACCTTCAAACTGATGCTCATAACCAAAGAGTTGAATCCTCCAGCTCCTTAGTGTTCAAATCCTCCAAATCTTTCTCTTGTAAAAGCCCCAAGCTCACTTTTCTCCTCTTCTCAAATTAGGGATTGGAATCGCTTAAAGAAGCTTCTGGTCGACAAGGGGGCTGAGGAGAGGACATAAGGTCCTTTAAATAGGGTGCAAACCCTAAGATTAGGGCTTTTCTCATCCAAACCAGACTCGTCAAGTCCACTCGCCGACTTGCTGAGTCGATCACTTATTCTATAACCTGGATCCAGCTTCGACTTGGCGAGTAAGTTGTCACACCCCAAAACAGAGAACGGCGGAAACGTTCAGGGGCGGAGGACGTCATGTAATGTATCACAACAATGCAAAGTAGTAAACAAGCAACAACATCATCCATTGCATTAATAGTATAATTTTAAATACATGTGTGTTCTTTCATAGTATAAAACAACATAATGAATGTTCAAAATAAAAGTCGACTCTAGACTGCTTCGTCTTCACAAAACCTGGTCATCGTACCTGTCTATTTGTAACCTGAGAATACAAGTTATTTTGAAAGCGAGTATTAGCAATAAAGCTGGTGAATTCATAAGTATTACTGTGTCTTTGATTTGTAAAACTGTAAAGAAAGACTTGTAAATGTTTGAAGAAGGGTTTGTATCAATGAACATGTTTGTAAGTAATTATAAGCGTTTGACAACCCTAGAAAATCCTATATTTCCTACTAGTATAAAAGTAGTCATCTACCAAGACCCAACTGTTTTGAAAGTAGTCTTCTACCAAGACTCGACTCTTTTGAAAGTAGTCTTCCACCAAGACCCGACTGTTTTGAAAGTAGTTTTCTACCAAGACCTGACTGTTTTGAAAGTAGCCTTCTACCAAGACCCGACTGTTTTGTAAGTAAGCATCACTGTAAATCTGACGGTTTTTCCCTATTTAACTATTATTATAAAAGTATAGTCTACCTCATCGTTTATGCATATGATTCACAATATAAAGGTAATAAGGAAAATAGTCTATCTATATCAAATATATCCTACCTCATCGTTCATGTGAATGTGTCACAAAGTAAAGGAAGGAATATAATATAATAACTAAAAATGTATCCTTTTGTACTAGGATATTCACGGCGTGGAAACTCGCCGAACAGTACAACTGTAGACACCCGTCGATGAGCATTTTCCCTACTGTAGCTAACAGCCTTGGGTGTGGAATAGTAAGTCCCGAAATGTTTGTAATAGATTATATGCAATAGTATCTATTAAACTTATTAATGTAAACGTATTTATGTAAACGTGTTCATGTAAGTGTATCTATGTAAACGTATTCATGTAAGCGTATCTCTGTAAACGTATTTATGTAAACGTATTCATGTAAGCATATCTCTGTAAACGTATTCATGTAAGCGTATCTATGTAAACATATCTATGTAAACATATTTCTTCATATAGTATGTAATGTATTAGTATAGACTCATGAATGAACTGACTCTTGTGTGATTCCTTGTACTTGAAATAGTAAGTAGTATCTCCTAACTATACCTATTATAGTTACTATTAATGTACGTGTATAACCGAAAGTATGCCTTTGCTACCTAAAGGTACTGAACCGACTAATGGAACTTTTAGGTTTATATATGTATACATGATATATAACTAATATTTATATGACATTCAGACGAATAACCGGTGCTCTAAGGCCATATCCCAACGAGGAAAAGGAAATAAAGCAAGCTAGCCGTCCTAAGTCCTTTAAACATACTTATATAACTATACATATATAGGCATGCATTTGACAATATAAAAGTATAAAAGAAGTTTTGTAAAACCTTTGAAAAGTTTAATAACTATGAAATGATGACTTGATGTCAGTTTATAAAATGATTTGAAAGTATTTTGTTTGATAAGACAGTTTGATAAAGAGTTTTAAGCATGTAAAAACGTTTGAAAAATTCATTTGAAGTGCTATGTTTGGTAAAACAGCTAAATGTATAGTAAATCCATTTGTATGCTAGTTATTAATCACATGTGATTGATATAATAACTAGCATGATTCAACTTGTATTCCTCCCCCCCCCCCCCATAAAGCATTTATAAACATTTAAAACATTTAAAAGGTTAATTAAGGGGTATGAACTCACATGCAGTGAGTGGATCGGATGGAAGTGTTGGACAAGTGTTTGATGTCAAGTGAAGACTTAAACACACACAATGATCCTAATAACATATAAAGACATATGTATATATATATATATATATATATATATATATATATATATATATATATAATCAGTGGTTATAACACTAATTAGACAAGTATAAACATCCTAATGTGTGGAAAACAATTTGGTCAAAGTGTTAGGAGGCCATTAGGTTGCAACAAAGGAGTGCAAGGCATTGTAAGTGAGTTTATCATCCATAGACCATACTTGTTTGGGTTTACGGCCCAGGGGAGTTTACTCCTGGTCGTAAACTCTCAAATGGGTCTCCAAATGAGGCTTAAAGCTATTATGTCTTAAGTGGTTAAGTGTTCCAAGGCTTAAACAAGAGGCTAGGTGAGTTTAAGGTCCAAAAATGACCCTTACATGTGTTTACGGCCTGGGGACCACTTCCCCATGAGTTTATGGCCGTAAAATCATGGTATGAAGTACCATTTCGATTCTTGAAGTCCCTAGTTCAATGGTGTAAGGTTCTAGACTAAGATCCAAGGCTTGGTAAGGAGTTAGGGTGCATTTTGCCCCACTTAAAGGGGTTTACGGCCCAAGAACATGTCTTAGCCGTAAACTCCTTGGATCATGTGTTTCTTTGTGTTTTCTAAGCTATAAACATGTTAAAACTAGTGTACAATGAGTTAGAACAAGAGTACTTACGATCTAGGAGCTTGAATGGTCGGTTTTGGCCAAGAACACTAGTGTGTGTTCATGGTGTTCTTGGTGAAACTTGAAGATCTACACAAATGGAATGATTTCATGGATGAAATCATGTAAGATCACTAGTTCATGTAAGATATCAACTAGTTAGGACAAGGAACTTATGCGATTTGAAGATCGGGATGATACTTGAGAGGATTTCGGTCAAGGGAAGGGAATGAATGAACAAATGGCTAACTTATCATCATATAAGAGGAGTTTATGGCCCACATGGAGTTTACGGCCATAAACTCCCTTGTGGTGGCCGTGAACTCCTTGTCAAGGTGTTTAAGGTTGGTTCTTTGAGCTATAACTTCAGCAGATAAACCCCGACACTTATCCCTTAAGTGTACAAAGCTCAGAACGCTCAAACGGACTCCAATTTGTGCTAAATGATAGCAGGAATGAGTTTGACTTTCAATGAAGTGTTTGACTGTACAAGATAGAAAATTTCGGGTTGTCACATCATCCCCCGTTAGAGGGAATTTCGTCCCGAAATTAGAATTTAGGTAAAGGAGTAGGCATGAATAATCGAGCAAGGAGGTGGGGATACTTCCTATTCGATTGGTTATCGTGCTCCCAAGTGAATTCAGTTCCTCGGTTGGACTTCTAGCGAACCTTCACTAATGGGAAGCGGTTTTTCTTTGTTCGCCTGACCTCTCAGTTCATGGTCACTATGGTTCTTTCACGAAGGTGAGGTTCTTGTTGATCTCGACCTCGCCGAGTGGGATTACAAGAGTCCTGACGGAAAGGTACTTTTTCAAGTTCGAGACATGGAGGGTAAAATATACGTTACTGAGTTCGCGGGGTTGTTCAAGTCGTGGATGTTTCTTTGCTCTTCCTTACTACATGAGTAGGTAAGCAAGTCATTTACAAGGAAAATGACGAACTGAACCAAGTAAGAATGGCGCACCCTATTCGTTAAGTTGTCCGGATGATTCTTGTATCTCCGTGGGCGTTAGACCGTAGGGAGATCTGGTTAAAGGAGCAATATTGGGCTCTAAGTTCGTTCGCATAACGATGCGATCACTCGTAGTCTTGGACAGTCTCCGTCCTGAAGTTCATATTAGAAGTCATACATGGTTCATCAATCACAGTCTCGTGTATATGAGTCGTATATAATTAAGAATGAAAAGGTAGTCAAATAAATGATTCTTCTTTAAGCTCACATCCCAATGAGGAAAAGAAGTTAAAGTGGAATCATCAATTCTAAACCTGTAGAACCTTGATTATATACCACCCCTACGTATACATTCTTCAACGATAGATCAACCGTAAAGGTCCTTGGTTTGAACTTGACGTAATGTACTAGTGGTACTTCGGGGTGGTTTGCTGAGTTTTCTTTGGAAAGGATAAGAAACATGGGGTACTCTATGCATGAGTACTTCGCAGTTCTGAAATGACGGCTTCGCTAGAAAGGTGAATCCGGAGAAAGAGGTTTACGCACGAAACTGGTATTGTGCGGATCGAATTGACTCAAGTTGTATGATAATATCGGACTTACTTCGAAGTAAAGACATTAGATTTGAACATAAAGACGTTACAGAAAAAACACAACAATGCAACTTTTAACAGAGTTACAGTACTTGAGATTTACTACAAGACTATTGTTGCGAACAAGGTATACTACAAAAGGCAAGTATACGCAGCACGAGGGTCCCTTAACTGATGGGATCTCGCAAAAGATAAGACTCGAGTTGCACTAGTTTTAAATATGTTTATAAGCATACATAATACTGACGATTGAAAGTGAACCTATACTATAGTAGGGTCCTTCGTTGCCTTTTTCCATTCTGAGGTCAAAATCCTCCTGATCCGTCGTCATTCTTCTCTGTTGGGAAGTCCCTCTTGAAGTGTCCCATTATGCCACATAGATGGCATATCCGAGAAATTTCGACATTGGTGGTTGAAGTAATGTGTTGAATCCGAGTCCTGCAGAAGCGGGTAGTATGTCCTTTCTTGTTGCAGTTATAGCAATGTAACTGATGGCAAATACCTAGATGATGGAAGCTACACTTGTTGCACTTCGGTAGGTTTCCAGCATACTGTCTGGCTGGGTTAGGGGCAATTGGGATACCAGAAGGGATGGTAGTACGAAGTACCGATGTTGTAGCTACGAAGGTTGCCACAGGTTGTTGTCTTTTGCTCGCCCCTTGGGGTGATTTTCCTTTAACTTTAGCCCAGAACTTTCGTTTATTATTCTTGGGCTTGAGATTTAGGGTGTCGTGGTAGTTTGTTACTCGATGATGTACTTGATTGTTACTTTGATTGTAATTATTGATAACCATACCACTAACATTTGCGTTGTTAGCATTAAGGTGAGTCAGAACAGCTATCACGGCAGCTGAAACTGCAACTTGAAAGGTAGCTGCATCAATATGAAGAGTCGGTGTTTGGTTGATGGGTTGATCACTTTTCTTCGGCGACATGATTCTGTTACACGGAAAGAAAATGAATTTGTGAGCGAGTATGGTTGAACTTAGATGTAGTTCGATTGTTCATGTAAAGAATAGAAATATGTTCTCGTGGATTTGACCTACATCCCTATGATGCAGTCCTAGTAAAGAGTAGAAGTAAGTTCGTAGAATGGTCTCAAGACGTTTGCCGTTCAAGCCGGGGTATTATTGGTTGGTGGATAATATGATCCAACCTTTGAAAGAGGCTTGAAAATGATTCCAGAGTTAAATTAACCTAGTCCAATAACTTGACTAGAGTAGGTTTCAGATAGACTCCAACGATAGTATAATGAAAGTATTTGAACAAAGAGTGACACAGAAGTTAGCTGACTGTCAATATCATCGATGTTTAAAATGTAATAAGTTCGGGAAAATTGACCTTGTAGTAGGTCTTACATCATATACGGAGTAGAAAAGTCTTTGACAACATAAAGACCTAACTAAAAGTACTTACAGTACAAGGTAGTCACATAGAAAAGTGCTACACAAAACATAGATAGGAACACAGTTCTTTAAAACAAAGAAGGAAAGTAAAGCATCTCCTACTGGAGACGGTCACCCCTATGGTGAACCCTTAGTTCAGCTAGTTGACATTCCATATCAAGCAGGTATCTTTTGTACACCCTCTGGCGTACTCGGAGCTCTATGACTTTGGCTCGAGTTTCAGCTAGGGTTTGTAGCAAGGTCTCATGGTCTCTCCCAGATCTCTCATGAGTGTGTTCCAGGCGATTGGTGCGGATGGTATGCATTCTTGCATTGGCATTAACCTCTTCGATACGATGGAGAGCCGTTCTACCTTGAATTTTGTTTCGGGCAACTCTACGGTTCAGGATTGGTAGAACTCTGTCTACTGAGCTCCCTTCGTTTATGTTGTAGAAGCTTCGGTCTCCATTAAACGACATAGGTTGATCTTGCTCTTCTCTCCATGTTTCCAAGCATTCTACCCAAGGAGGCGTCGGGCCATGAAAAGTCGGACGAGGGTTAGGATTTGGAATGGGAGCTACCGGGGTAGGTTATCAACCTCGGGTTCGGAGTTATCATCATTCGAAAGGTCTTCAGCATGATGATCATTCAAAGGGATTGGATGATCATTCTTGGGTTCTTTTCCCAACCATCCAGCATTGCCTTCGTTCGGAAGGTACGGATTATCGTGAGGATGGAGTCCAGCCATGTTATCTACGCGAGAATTGGGGTAAAAAAATAATTATTAGACGAACTATCTAGATAATTATTAGATAATCTTCATTAGTTACATCACTATTTGTAAAGTGCATACCAGTTATATGTAATCAAAACAGGACAGACCTTCGAATAAGTGACCTTAACTCCAAATTCACAAGGAATAGGGGTAAAGCAAAAATTTCACAGATTCTAAGTCTATGACATCCTAGTTACATATAACCATGGTGTATCCACTTAGCAACTATCGACTTAGTAATGAAGACCCTTTTTATTTCTCAAGTAAGTAATTATAGTAACACAAAATACTCTTATAGTATTTTAGACTTAGGTTCTGTTATAATGTTCTCATTGTGGTAATGTTGGTAAGTTTTTAAACTTGTTGTCACATCACAACCATTCTTGGGCATGTGCTAATCACTCCTCGGACCAGCATAGTTGATCAGGCTATGCCACTCCCAAGACTGACCATACATCCTTAAGCTTACTTGTGATATTCAACAATCGTAATACTTTTGTATTTGTCATTGTGACACTGATTTTAGGATGAATGCAGGCATGTATACTTAGTTAAATATTTTATTATTTGAAAGTCTAAACTCTTGGTCAGAGTGTTTTAATCCCATTGTGTTTATAGTTAGTATATCTTTTATGGGTTGATATACTCAATTCACTATAAACAATGCTCTGATACCACCCCAAAACCAAGAACGACAGAAACGTTCTAGGGCGGAGGACGTCACGTAATGTATCACAACAATGCAAAGTAGTAAACAAGCAACAACATCATCCACTGCATTAACAGTATAATTTTAAATACATGTGTGTTCTTTCATAGTATAAAACAACATAATGAATGTTCAAAATAAAAGACGAGTCTTGACTGCCCCGTCTTCACAAAACCTGGTCGTCGTACCTATCTATTTGTGACCTCAGAATACAAGTTATTTTGAAAGCGAGTATCAGCAATAAAGCTGGTGAATTCACAAGTATTAATGTGTCTTTGATTTGTAAAACTGTAAAGAAAGACTTGTAAATGTTTGAAGAAGAGTTTGTATCAATGAACATGTTTGTAAGTAATTATAAGCGTTTGACAACCCTAGAAAATCCTATATTTCCTACTAGTATAAAAGTAGTCTTCTACCAAGACCCAACTATTTTGAAAGTATCCTTCTACCAAGACCCGACTCTCTTGAAAGTAGTCTTCCACCAAGACCCGACTGTTTTGAAACTAGTCTTCTCCCATGACCCGACTATTTTGAAAGTAGCCTTCTACCAAGACCCGACTGTGTTGTAAGTAAGCATCACTGTAAATGTAACGGTTTTTCCATGTTTAACAATTATTATAAAAGTATAGTCTACCTCATCATTTATGCGTATGATTCACAATATAAAGGTAATAAGGAAAATCGTCTATCTAAATCAAATATATCCTACCTCGTCGTTCATGTGAATGTGTCACAAAGTAAAGGAAGGAAAATAATATAATAACTAAAAATGTATCCTTTTGTACTAGGATACTCACGGCGTGGAAACTCGCCGAACAGTATAACCGTAGACACCCATCGATGAGCATTTTCCCTACTGTAGCTAACAGCCTTGGGTGTGGAATGGTAAGTCCCGAAACGTTTGTAATAGATTCTATGTAGTAGTATCTATTAAACGTATTAATGTAAACGTATTTATGTAAACGTGTTCATGTAAGCGTATCTATGTAAACGTACTCATGTAAGCGTATCTCTGTAAACGTATTTATGTAAACGTATTCATGTAAGCGTATCTCTGTAAACATATTTATGTAAACATATTCATGTAAGCGTATCTATGTAAACGTATCTATGTAAATGTATTTCTTCATATAGTATGTAATGTATTAGTATAGACTCATGAATGAACTGACTCTTGTGTGATTCCTTGTACTTGGAATAGTAAGTACGATCTCCTAAATATACCTATTATAGTTACTATTAATGTACGTGTATAACCGAAAGTATGCCTTTGCTACCCAAAGGTACTGAACTGACTGATGGAACTTTTAGGTCTATATATATACATGATATATAACTAATATTTAGACGACATTCGGACGAATAACCGGTGCTCTAAGGCCTCATCCCAATAGCCGTCCTAAGTCCTTTAAACATTACTTATATAACTATACATATATAGGCATGCATTTGACAATATATAAGTATAAAAGAAGTTTTGTAAAACCTTTGAAAAGTTTAATAACTATGAAATGATGACTTGATGTCAGTTTATAAAATGATTTGAAAGTACTTTGTTTGATAAGACAGCTTGATAAAGAGTTTTAAGCATGTAAAAACGTTTGAAAAACTCATTTGAAGTGCTATGTTTGGTAAAATAGCTAAACGTATAGTAAATCCATTTGTATACTAGTTATTAATCACATGTGATTGATATAATAACTAGCATGATTCAACTTGTATTCTCCCCCCCATAAAGCATTTATAAACATTTAAAAACATTTAAAAGGTTAATTAAGGGGTATGAACTCACATACAGTGAGTGGATCGGATGGAAGTGTTGGACAAGTGTTTGGTGTCAAGTGAAGACTTAAACACACACAATGATCCTAATAACATATAAAGACATATGTATATATATAATTAGTGATTATAACACTAATTAGACAAGTATAAACATCCTAATGTGTGGAAAACACTTTGGTCAAAGTGTTAGGAGGCCATTAGGTTGCAACAAAGGAGTGCAAGGCATTGTAATCGTCCATAGACCATACTTGTTGGAGTTTACGACCCAGGGGAGTTTACTCCTGGCCGTAAACTCTCAAATGGGTCTCCAAATGAGGCTTAAAGCTATTATGTCTTAAGTGGTTAAGTGTTCCAAGGCTTAAACAAGAGGCTAGGTGAGTTTAAGGTCCAAAAATGACCCTTACATGTGTTTACGGCCTGGGGACCACTTCCCCCATGAGTTTACGGCCGTAAACTCATGGTATGAAGTACCATTTCGTTTCTTGAAGTCCCTAGTTCAATGGTGTAAGGTTCTAGACTAAGATTCAAGGCTTGGTAAGGAGTGTAACGACTCAATTTTCAAGGCCAAAAAATTCATTTTTGAATTAACGCATTTAGCAAACATTTTACCAAAACATTGTAAATAAAACATTCATTACAAAATCATAATGTTGTATTTCAAACCATAACATCATAAGTATTGAAAATCAGAGTACAGTCCCAAAAACTTCTTGCGTAAACATGTGTGTGTGTGTGATGCGCTGCTACATCGCCGTCTCTTTCCCCTTCGACGAATAGGTACCTAAAACCAAAACCAAAACTGTAAGCACGAAGCTTAGTGAGTTCCCTCATCATACCACATGCCATACAATATCGTCGGTATCTTTCAACCGGTAACCATCACCGGTATCTTGCAACCGGTAATCAACATCGGTATTTTTCAACCGGTAACTGGGGACTATTTCACCCCTACTACTAGCATACAATCAACAGATATAAGCATACAATCAGGCATATCCGGGTTCTGACCTACCCTTGGGTCCTAAGGACCACTGTCAAGGAAACTAATCCCTACCAGACACATAACATATTTACTTAGATAAACCTCATAACCAACATATAACCAGAGCAAGATAATTATCACAAAGAACATTATCTTCTAAATACCCCTTTTTGGTGGGCCGGGATTATGGCCTTAGACCCACCCCTACAGGAAGGTAACTCACCTCAATGTCATGCAGTGTCTGAACTATCCTCGGCGCACAAGTCGACTCCCATCGGACCGAAGTCCGGAACTGACTGCTAATTAAATGGGTTGACATTGTGGCCATAGACCCGTTCCTACTGGAAGGAAAACTCACCTCGTAGTTTGGCTGCTAAATGAACTACTTTGAAAACTGTCTGCTACTGCTCCGGTATCTCCCCGGCTACAATTTCCATAAGTACACTCAATCAAATATTGATAACTATACTGAGGGTAAAATGAGTATTTTACCCCTAGTCAAAGTCAACCTCTTGGTCAAAGTCAACATACAGTTAACCTGACTCGTCAAGTTGGGCCACCAACTCGTCGAGTCCCTACTCTCATTTCTCATTTCTGCTCGCTACTACTCGTCGAGTTTGGCATAGACTCGACGAGTTCCTCTTTGATACTAACACTAAGTCAAGCTGCATCCGACTCGCCGAGTTGTATGAACAACTCGTCGAGTTCTCCTTCAACATATGAACATTCTGACTGTGACTTGCTGAGTTGTATGAACAACTCGCCGAGTAGTATGAACAACTCGCTGAGTCTGTTCTTGAGATATGAAGATTGCCTTGGACTCGCCGAGTCAGGGCACTGACTCGCGGAGTCCCTCCATGAATGAGTCTGATCTCCGACTCACTAAGTCCACCCATAAATCATTGGTTCCATTCGACATGACTCATGAAGGGGAATATCGAGGACTCGCGACTCGACTCGCCGAATCCGAAGAACGACTCGCTGATTCGGTTGCATGCAACTTCTATACAATTGATTCTGCTTAAAACCAATGCATACAACTTATAGATCTGGGTTCCTAAGGCTTGATTAACACGTAAAGATTCTATATTTACGTGTACATAGACATCCATAAAGGTTTAAAGGCTCACAAGGCATTTAAAAGAGTAGATCTAGGGCTTTCATGAAAAATGGCTCCATAAAGGTGTTAGATTTAAGTTTTTGGAACTGAAACATGGCTAGATCCAAAGGCTATTCAACTCAATGCGATCTCTCTACTACAATCAAGCTAAGAAACGGATAAAATGGCCTAAATGTGATTTCTAATGGAGAATCAATCATAGCAACAGAAGGAATCCGATTAGTGTTGGATTAGTGTCTAAGTCCATAACTATTTTGGTATGTACTTGACCCGATGGTGCATGGTCCTTTTGGGTTGCCTTCACCAAAGCAACTTGATAGGATGAATTATGGAGAGAAAGGATTAAATATGATTTATTAATATATTATGAGAATAATATATTAAACGAGAAATCATATTGTTTAATTAATATTAGTCAATAATTAATTGGTAATTAGTTTTGTGACTAAAAGAGATTAATTAAACTTAAGGGACTGGAATTGTAATTATAAGATAATTGCAATTTGGGCCATGGATTGCTTTTTATTATAAGGTGGACGAATTCTATGGGGGAAGCCCATATGAAATCATCCAAAGGCTTTAAGAAAGGGCTCCATGGGTTGCTTAGGGCTTAAGCAACCAAATTAGGGTTTCCTTGTTAGATAACCCTAATTGCCTCACTATATATAGATCCCTTAAGGACCAAAAACGTCGGTGAGCTTCTTGCTAGGGTTTTCACACGGTTTTGGCAGCCTCCATCCTCTCTCCTCTTCATCCTCTTGCTTATGGTGTTTGTGAGCCATTAGAGGAGTGACACTTGTGACTCTAAGCCTTCCAAATTCAATTCAAGGAGGAATTGGGATTGTTATTGCTACATAACAATCAAGGTAACATTATAAACCTATTCTCATGTTAATATCGATTCCCATATGCTAGAATTAGGGTTTATAGCCTTGGATAACTTGCATGTACAATAGAGAAACCTAGATCCAAGCATTAGGGTTTGTATGAGCACATAGGATGTCATATGACAAAAACCCATCAGTGGTATCAGAGCCTTGACTGGTTTCAATTGTATTGATGCATTGTATATCTGAAAAATTCGATTTTTGGTGTTCTGGAGGCTGGACTCGCCGATTCCATAGCTGAACTCGCCGAGTCTATGCAGACTCGACGAGTCAACTCGTCAGATGGGGATATCTTCGCGATTTCTTGCTGTTTTTGCTTATGGATAGTTACCTTATCATGTTAGATCAATATAAATTCGATTTTATGATATATTTGACTATATTCAAGATCTAATTGAAGATATTTATCAATTAATAAGATAATTGTTTCCTTATGTGATAATTGATTAATTATTTTGACTAAATTGATAAATTGTTTTGCAAGAAATCATTAAATAAATCAAATATGGATAATTATGTAATTAAATGTTAATTTAGATTATTTGTTATTTGATCCTTGTTGTTATGAAAAGTTTCATATTTTCCCCTTTAGGTTTTGTAGTTTAAATTTGAACCCAAAAGTTTTGTTGTTTTGAAATTTAAATAGTTAAAACCCTAATGTTTTGAAAAAGGTTTCAAAACTTGCCCTCAAGTTTTGGAATTTAAATTTTGATTATATGGTTTAATTTTGATGTATATTTAAATTCAAAACCCTAATGTGTTGAAATGTTTCAAAACTTGCCCTCAAGTTTTGGAATTTAAAAGTTGATTAAAAGTTTAATTAGGAATGTTAAATTCTAAAACTCTAGTATAGTTTTGAAAAAGTTCAAATCACACCCTTATGGTTTTATTAATTAATTAAAGTGTATAATTAAAAGAGGTTTAATAAATCCATAAAAGTTTTGGTTTACAATTTAATTGAATTAAAAGTATAATTGTTAAATTTGACCACCTAGTATTTTGAAAGTATAAAATACACCCTATACTATATATAACATTAAAAGTATAACATTATATATATGTATGAGTAAAAGTCAGTCTTACCGTTAGTAGGCCTCATTCACGAAGCTGGTCTATAAGGGGTGTTAAAGGAAATTGCCTATAAAATGGCGATTGAATGGGTATCCACTCTTACCCACCGCACTCTTGACTAGTGGAGGGTCGTTAGCCGAACGGGTAGGATAGGACGAAACCTTCCATTATAAGTATAATGAATTATTAAAGTAACTAAATATTTTCATAAAATTCTCAATCTTAGTTACTTAGGCAAAAGTGAATTGATGCAATTCAATGAAATTACACTTTGTGCCCTTGCGAAGATGTTAGTGGAGCGTGTGTGGTTAACCGGCACACTAAATGGTTCTAAGCAAAGGTAGCAAAGGGTGACTCAATGTTTGTCATAGTTCGGTGGAGCATGTGTGGTTTACCGGCACATCGAATAGGTGACTGTAACATGTGAGGGCACCATGTAAGTTTGCATGGTTATTCACACCCGCTTTGTGATCCTCGGCATCCCAGTCACAAACAAAAGGGGCGTATCGAGATTTAAACATGCCATTGAAAGCTCAATGAATCTCAAAGGATATAGGAGTTTTCATATATTTAAAACTTAAAATTTCTTTTTCGTTTTTCATGGTGGAAATTAGTGAATCATCATTCACTTACCTTCAAATATTCTGCAATTAGGGTTACGACATCCCTCTCCCGAGTTGTAGAATATTGTGTTGGGTCCTAGCCTTAGTATCTCATTTGGGTGATTTACTAAGGACTCAATCTATCAACTAACTTGAATTCGTTTTCTCCCGTATTGTAGATGTCAAAGTTCGACAACTATGGTTTTCCCAAATCCCGTGGAACAAGCATTCCACATGAAGATGATATTCCATGATTTGATCGAGGAACAAGAGATCATACTTAACTTCCTCCTCCTCCAATTATTCTCCCTAACCCACAAGTTCAAAGGCTTGAAAAGTTCAAGATCACTCAAGCCCTTTTGGCAAGTAAACATAAAGAAGGAAAGTCAATGTGTGCACACGTCCTAGGGATGAAGTCACACATTGATAGGTTAAGAATGATGGGATCCGTTGTCTGTAAGGAGATGGCTGTTGATTGGGTTCTTCAGTCACTTCCTAACTCATATAGTGAGTTCGTAAGAGAGTACTATATGATGAACTGCAACGTGACCCTTATGGATCTCACCTATATGCTTATTGCTGCTGAATCAGAAATGTTTTGGCGCAATGGAAAAGCAAAGTTGATTGGTGAATCTGCCTTCAAGACCTCTATGGATATTGACAATGGCAACGAAAGACATGCTATGATCAAAAGGTTTGATCATAAGAGAAAGGCAATGTCTGAAGTAGTTCCATGTCATGTTCCAAAAGAGTCAATTTGCTTTTATTGCCAAGAGAAAGGGCATTGGAGACTAAGCTGCCCCATTTACCTAAGAGATCTAAGAGATGGGAGAGTCGAAATGTATGGCTCTAATAAAGGTAAAATCCATTAACTAACTCTTTTAAGCTTCTATTCTAGATTCTTAATACATAATGTGATAAGATTACAATTGATGTTTTGTAAGATCGAAGAAAAGAAAGGACGCTTAAGGGAAGAAGTGAGCAGAATCTAACCGTGAAGGAATGGATTTCGATCGCATTACTTGAAGATTAGATTCTTGAGCTACTACTTAGAGTTAGAATTAGATCGCTAAGAAATATGTATTAGCATAAGTTTTTCAATGAGTTGCATTGTAAGGACAAATTTTTCCGCAATAAAATAAATTTTGATTTCATATTATTTATTATCCTTGCAATGGCGTATATGAAAAATTGATGTTTGAATGTTTCTATTATTAGCAATAATGGATTTGGTTCTTATTATGTTATTTATGGAAAGTCGAGAGTTTAACAAATAGGGAGAGTTTCTCATCGCCCAAGTTTCAATTGGACAGAAACTTGGAATCATGCAACTTGGTTTCACGATGAATGAGAAATGTCATATTTGGAAATTAGACTCATTCATTGACAAAGTGTCAAGTGAAAGACTAGGAGATCGAGTACACAAAGTTGCGTGTTGATCAAGTCCACCATAAGAGTAACAATGATATTCGTCATGATTTACTAAAGGTTTAGTAAATATGATTACACTTATAAGATTAAGTGTAATTCAGAATTGATTAAAAGGTTTAAATCAATAGTAGAATGAATAAGAAGAATCAAGTAGGCAGAAAGATAAAAGTTTCTCCATTCTAAGAAGAAGGGAGAGTACCTTTTATGCTTCATGATAGGTCTTAATGATTAAGAACCATATCTCAATTGATCCTCTAAGTGAGTCTTAGTACAATTGTATGTTTAAGAAGAGGAATCAAGGATTGAAGAAATGGTTAAATCAAGAAGTCAGTCATGCTTCGTTCCAAAACAAGTCTTAGAGTTAAGACTGTGACATTGAGTGACTAGAATTAGAAAGGTTTATAACACTCATCAAATGTGGAAAGTTGTGATGTATTGAATAAGATAAAGACCAACTAGGTCGAATTTATGAAGTGTTTGATAAAAGCTACACTAACTCTTGAATATTTGTTTGTCAAGAAATGGTTATTGACAAGAGAATCTTATATGTCAAGGAGTCAGTGGGAGTCTTATTGGTCTTGAAAGGTTTCAAGAACAAATCAAATAGACCTTATCAATCATCACTAGCACACGAGTTGAGGTTTACAACCTATCGTGTTGACATTATTTTGTTTCTGTGCCAATCCAATCGAGTTAATTATGCATATGAGTCCTATGAGGTCTCATTTGAATGCATAAAAGGCAAGCACCTTAATCAATGAAAGGTACATTGATAGGAAAAGGTGAGCTGCTTAACTACTTGGAAGACGTGGTGGGCAGCTGTGCTACCATAAGGCAAGAAATAAAGATTAAGAAAGTTCGGTCCATATGAGTTTGAATTTGTCGTAAACTTTGGTTTTAACAAAATTCACATGGATAGGAACACATACACCGCTCAAATCTAAGTGGCATAAGATTTCCTCCTTCATGAAAATGATTGTGAGGAAATGCTTTCACTAAGAAAGATTTTAAGAAGATAGTGATTGTAAAATTGCATTCTCAAATTCGATTATGGTTACGGTATCCCTTTCCATGATTTGAATTGTGAGGTTTGGCAATTAGTCTTAATTGTTTAGACACACATATGAACTATCTAAGGCAAAGGTGTATAAGTTCAAGAAGCCTTGATAAAAGATTATCAAAGCACTAAGTATTAGAAACATGAACTTAAGAAATTCAATAAGTATTGTTTTTCTGAAAGTTAAGATGTTTATGAATACATGTCGAAGCTAGTGGGAGCATAAGTGTTATGTTTTATAATAATCATCATGATAGTGGGAGCATAAAAGTTATGGTTGTATGATTATTAAGGCACGTATTGCAAGTTGGCAATATTAATTATAGAAAACAAGAGTTATACCTTGCAAAGTCGTAAGGGTTGTAAAGTTGTTTTGCTATAATTAAGGGAGAGAATATTATGCTTCATTTCAAATCTAAAGGATTAGGTTGAGAAATGTTAATAAATTCAGTCAAGGGTACATAGTGTGTTCTTAAAACTTCGATTATGATTACGGCATTCCTCTTCACAATTCGAATTTTGAGAACATAGCAAATAAAACATCATGCGTCGTGTCCCATACGCTTCGGGTATAGGATCGATTGCAAATGCTTTAATGTTTGACCATTCTAAAATTTTCCAAATGTCGAGCGCATTTAGAGGGAAAAGGGACTAGAATTGGTTTTGACTAAAACAATTAAACAACTATCAAAGGACAATCCAAAGTTTGACGAGGATTGGTCGCTTGTGAGTAGTTGGAAGCATGATATTGGATGGACCATATCGACATCATTATGAATAGATAAGATTCTATTAAGAATGAGTTGTCATATGGAAAATATGGAAACGTGTCCATATTGACAATTGGATATTGAAAATCTATGACTAGATTAGAAACCTTTATGCAAAAGGATGTTCAAAGGAATGTACTTTGAGTGAGAGACATCATATCTAAGGAATTGTCTTGTAACAATCTCCGATAGAGGACTTTGTAATATCATTGGCAATAGTCTTTGTGACTTTGGTGCAGTGACATTATGAAAAGATAGTTGCATAGAATGTTAGAATCTAGCATATTCTATAAGTAGAAAGAATTTGATATTCTTTCACTTATGGAAAAGGATTTGGAGTTGTGAAATGAGAATGATTGGAAATGTGTTCAATATGATCTATTTCACAAAGTAAGAACCATAGGTAAACATTGTGTGCATGCTAGGAGCATGGGACAAGTGTTGTAATTCAAGTAAGAAGTTGATTATCCGAAACGACAAATAATGAGTAATCGATATGGTGATAAATAAAAGGTGTTTTATTTATGCTCAAAGGGTTGAGGCCATATGGGATTAGTATTATTCTTGTGTTTTGCATTTGCATGTTTTGACTTCCAGAATAATTGAGTTTATTAAGAATAATCGAATTATTCAAACAGGCCACAGTCGTTCATATGTTGGAAGTAGATATGAATGAAGACTGTCGTGAATTGGTGTGTGGATTGTCTAAAGAGCATTAGACATAAGCAAATGTTTGCTGCAACGTTCATGAGTGCTTATGAATATGAATTTGAGCATTGGATTAAACCCACGCTCACTTGGATCACTCCATGGATTGTATCACGAGTGATTGGTGAGACGATAACATCTTATATTCTTGAAACCGAGATGTGTGAGTTGTATCTTGCGAATCAGTTGCACATTGATAATATGTAAACACACTAGTAACTTGGTGTTATAAAACATATTATTGTGTGTAATTCGGTGAGTGAGTGCAAGCAAGCATTGTATCAAAGTTTATCCATTCCTTTTATCCAAAGTAGGATAAAAGCGATATCTTTGGGCCCCTCGATGATTTTGTGATGAAAAACGTAAATGCTCGGCCGGGCTAGGGCTAATTTGATTTGTTCAATTAGTCAGTCATCATATATCGGGAATCGAGATATAGTACAAAGAGAATGATTTGAAATCATATCTCATATGATATCTAGAATGGAGGAACATATGATCCTTTATCTAAGGACATGCGTATATGATAGGATCAGAGTTGACAGCGGCTTTGGAAAGCTACGATTGCAGATCAGGATCTGAAGTCATACGCATAATAGTTATTAGACTTATCCAAGTGGGAGACTGTTGGATTAGTGTCTAAGTCCATAACTATTTTGGTATGTACTTGACCCGATGGTGCATGGTCCTTTTGGGTTGCCTTCACCAAAGCAACTTGATAGGATGAATTATGGAGAGAAAGGATTAAATATGATTTATTAATATATTATGAGAATAATATATTAAACGAGAAATCATATTGTTTAATTAATATTAGTCAATAATTAATTGGTAATTAGTTTTGTGACTAAAAGAGATTAATTAAACTTAAGGGACTGGAATTGTAATTATAAGATAATTGCAATTTGGGCCATGGATTGCTTTTTATTATAAGGTGGACGAATTCTATGGGGGAAGCCCATATGAAATCGTCCAAAGGCTTTAAGAAAGGGCTCCATGGGTTGCTTAGGGCTTAAACAACCAAATTAGGGTTTCCTTGTTAGATAACCCTAATTGCCTCACTATATATAGATCCCTTAAGGACCAAAAACGTCGGTAAGCTTCTTGCTAGGGTTTTCACACGGTTTTGGCAGCCTCCATCTTCTCTCCTCTTCATCCTCTCGCTTATGGTGTTTGTGAGCCATTAGAGGAGTGACACTTGTGACTCTAAGCCTTCCAAATTCAATTCAAGGAGGAATTGGGATTGTTATTGCTACATAACAATCAAGGTAACATTATAAACCTATTCTCATGTTAATATCGATTCCCATATGCTAGAATTAGGGTTTATAGCCTTGGATAACTTGCATGTACCATAGAGAAACCTAGATCCAAGCATTAGGGTTTGTATGAGCACATAGGATGTCATATGACAAAAACCCATCAATTAGTACCTCAATGAACTCTGTAGTGGGTGTAAGATCTTGGATATCCTTCTACTCCTTTGGATCTAGCTTTCTTCTTCTCTTCAAAACTTCAAGATTCACACAAGAAATCCTCAAAATGCTCAAGGAATGGTTAGGGTTTGCTAAATGACGCTCTGAGGGTGAAGGAGGCGAGTTTGGAGCTCATAACATGGTTTAAATAGGGTGCAAAACCCGTGAATCTAGGGTTTCTTCCAGACTAGCGGACTCGCTGAGTCCCGAATATGGACTCGTCGAGTCGCCTACTTACACGTGCTTGAAATCCCGTCCCTGCTCGACGAGTCGGGCTACTGACTCGTCGAGTCCCTCTTGAAAACTCGAAAAGATAAACATTTAAATAACATACCAGAATTAGGCATTACAACTTCTTCCACTTGTCTCAGACGTCGTCCTCGAAGTCTGTTGTTGCTGCATCTGGAAACAACTCTGGGTAGTGCTCCCTCATCTCCTCCTCTACCTCCCACGTCCACTCAGACTCCTTCCGGTGCTGCCACTACACCTTTACTAATTGAACCACCTTGTTCCTCAACTCCGAACCTGCTGGATCAACTCCGTGGTCTTGAGCACCACTTCGGTGCTCCTGATGACTCACTGACCGACCTCACCCCAACAAATAGGGGTCCTGAACTTCCTCCCATAGAGCATCTCGAAAAGAGGGCGGTTAATACTCGTATGGTAACTGTTGCTATACGAAAACTCGGCTAACGGAAGATACGTATCCCAATTGCCACCGAAGTCTAGAACACATGCTCGAAGCATGTCCTCGAGAGTCTGAATCGTCCTCTCGCTCTGCCCGTCCGTCTGTGGGTGGAAATCGGTGCTGAAATGGAGACGAGTACCCATCTCGTCGTGAAACAACTTCCAGAATCTGGAAGTAAAATGGACGTCTCGGTCTGACACCACTGAAACAGGCACTCCATGCCGTGCCACAACCTCTCGCGCATAAATATCGGCTAGCTTCTCAACCGATATGCTCTCCTGGATCGATATAAAATGAGCACTCTTTGTCAGCCGATCCACAATAACCCAAATCGAATCCACTCCACGTGCGGTCCTGGGAAGCTTAGTGATGAAATCCATGGTGATATCCTCCTATTTCCACACTGGAATGTCTAACGGCTGCATCTTGCAGTGAGGCCTCTGGTGCTCTGCCTTGACCTTCCTGCAGGTCAGGCACCTCTCCACATACCAGGCGACATCCCACTTCATGCAGGGCCACCAATAATAGGGCCGAATATCTCTATACATCTTCGTTGCCCCTGGATGGATGGAAAATCGAGACTTATGGGCCTCGTCCATCAATACTTACCGCACACTGACCCAGTACGATACCCAAACTCTCCCATGAAAGGTAAACAGTCCTCGACTGTCATAGTCAAAGGAAGCTACTCGGCCCACGATCCTCTCACACTTCTGCCTCTCCTCCTTGAGGCCCTCGACCTGTGCCTCTCTGATCTGCTCCAACAATGGAGTAATCACTATCATCATCAGACATATATCCCTGATCAGAGCTGCTACCGCCTTGCAGCTCAGGACATCGGCCACCACGTTGGCCTTCCGTGGATGATAAAGGATCTCACAGTCGTAATCCTTTACCACATCTAACCACCACCGCTGCCTCATGTTAATATTCGGTTGATCCATGAGGTACCTCAGACTCTTATGATCCGTGTAGATGGTGCAACGAACCCCATAAAGTTAATGCCTCCAAATCTTGAGAGCAAACACCACTACCCCCAACTCTAAATCATGCGTAGGATAGTTAGCCTCATGAGGCTTCAACTGTCTAGAGGCGTAAGCTATCATACGACCTCGTTGCATCAACACTGCACCCATACCTGTGATCGAAGCATCACAGTAGACTACGAAATCCTCTACTCCCTCTGGCAGGGTAAGAATTGGTGCCTCACATAATCTTTGCCTGAGGGTCTCGAATGCTGCCTGCTGCTCAAGCCCCCAACGAAACACCACCGAATTCTTAGTCAGTCAGGTGAGCGATACAACTATCTTGGAGAAATCCTGGATGAATCTCCTGTAGTACCCTGCCAAACCTAGGAAGCTCTGAATCTCAGATGGAGACTTCGGGATCTCCCACTGCATCACGACCTCTATCTTAGTCGGATCTACCAATATACCATTCTGGTTGACGAGATGCCCAAGGAACTGCACCTTGCTCAACCAGAACTCGCACTTGGAGAACTTTGCGAAAAGCCTCTCCCTCCTCAAAGTCTCTAGCACCTCCCTCAGGTGCTCCTCATGCTGCTCCTGCGTCTTGGAATAAACCAAGATGTCGTCTATGAATACTATCACAGACCGATCCATCATCAGCCTGCACACGCGGTTCATGAGTTCCATGAACGCGGCTGGAGCATTGGTAAGCCCAAACGGCATCACCACAAACTCATAATGACCATAGTGGGTACTGAAAGCCATCTTCTGCACATCCTCATCCCTAACCCGCATCTGATGATACCCGGAGCGAAAATCAACCTTGGAGAACCAAGATGCTCCCTGAAGTTGATCAAACAAGTCATCTATCCTCGGTAGTGGGTAACGGTTCTTCACCGTTACCTTATTCAACTCCTGGTAATCTATACACATACGGTGCGACCCGTCCTTCTTCTTTACAAACAAAATCGGCGCCCCCCAGGGCGAACTGCTCGGCCTAATAAAACCCTTGTCCAGCAGCTCTTGCAGCTGCATAGACAACTCCTGCATCTATGGGGGAGCTAACTGATATGGTGCCTTGGCTATCGGAGCCGCACCAGGAATCAAGTCAATCCTGAACTCAACTTGCCTCTCCGGGGGTACTCCCGGCAAATCCTCTGGAAATACATCTGGGTAGTCTCGCACTACCGGAACATCATCAACTATCGTCTTGCCCTTTTCCTGAGCATCTAGAACATAGGAAATGTAGTCGGCATAACCCTGCTGGAAGTAGCGCCTCGCTCTCGCTGCTGAACAAAGAACTGGTCCGTGTTGTGGCCTCTTGCCCTAAATCACTAACTCTCCCCCACTAGGTGTGTGAACCATCACTAACTGCAGCTCACAATCAATCATTGCCCCATTGGGGCTCAGCCAATCCATGCCTACTATGACCTTATTCCCTCGCAGGGGAATAGGGACCAAGTCCACCGGAAAATGCTCCTTGGATAACTGAAGGGAACATCCTCTGTGTACTCTCACAACCCTAACGGTCCTACATTCTGCGATCTCGACCTCAAGTGGACAATCCAGCTCCCCTGGAGCTTTGCTAAACCTCTTGCCAAGCACAAGTGAAACGAATGATCGGGTAGCCCCCGAATCAAACAATATTGTGGCTGAAATGCCGTTCACTAGGAACGAGCCTATACATAATATATAATCATAAGAAAAAATCAATAATAAATGTAGAGATAAAGAAAAAGACATACCGGTCATTACATCAGGAGTCGCTCGCGCCTCCTCTGCTATCAGCTGAAATGCCCTACTCTTCGCCACTGGCGTCTCAGCTCGGCCCTGGCGGCCGTCTGTAATCCTCAAGGTAGCAGGGGCAGGTGCTGACACCTTCCCTGCTGCAGCTAAACTCGGACACTGGGACTTCTTATGTCCCCTCTGATTGCAATGGAAGCAAATCAGATCGGATGCCGCGGTGGCGGTAGTAGTAGTTGTACAATCTTTGCCCATGTGCCCAGTCCGACTGCACTTATAGCATCCAGCACTCCCTGCCTTTCACACCCCATCGTGCAATCTCCCACACTTGCCACACCGACCGTGGCTCTGCTGACTCCTGGATCTGTGATCTGAAACCTTGGGCTTTTTACCCTAACTCCTTGAACCCGAAGCCACCTCCAGCTTCATCTTTCTCTCCATCTCAAGGTCAATCTCTCTTTCCCAAGCCCTAGCAATCATGTCATCCAGCGTTTTACAGCTGGACCGGCTCAGAAATTGGTGGATGTCACTCCATAGCATCTCATGATAACGGGCCTTCTTCATTCCCTCATCAGCTGCGTACTGAGGAACGAGAAGCGCCCTTTCCCAGAACGTAGCGGTAATCTTCGCCACTATCTCTATAGTCTGGGTGAGATCTTGAAACACCCTGGCTAACTGTTGCACCTCAATAACCGGTGCGAACTCAGCTTTGAACCTGGCAGTAAAGTCAGCCCAGGTCTTAGCATCTAAAGTTGCGTCATCTCCAATGACATGTCCAACCTCCTCCCACCAATCTCGTGCCATGTTCTTCAGGAGACAGGACGCTAACCTGAGCTTGTCCCCCTCGGGACACTTGCTAGTGCGGAATGTGTTGGCCACATCCGCCAACCATCTGGTACTCGCTATGGGGTCCCGTGCCCCGTGATAATCTGGAGCTCACATGCCCGTAACTCCCTGAAATTAAGCGTGCGTGACCCCATCATGGCTGCCACCTCAGCACGAAATGTGCCTAGCTTCTCCTCCATCAACTCTAGTATACCCTCCTTGATCGAACCAAAGATCACTAGAGTCTGCTCAAGAATGATACGAGTAACCTCTAAAGTGAAGAACTCTCTAGTCTGCTCATCCAACTGTTCGGCCCCCGAGCCTGATCCTGATCCCTCCCCGGCACCTGAACTGCCGCCTGCTGGTCTAGGGCGTAAAACCACCATTCTGAAACACATTACGATAAATGTCAGAAACACTGATATATATATCGAGGGATCACTACTACTACAGGCTTTCCGGTCTTGTCTCAGCCTTCCTCGATTCAAGTACGGATCCTCTGCTTCTAGTAGTATGGGCCCCTACTACCTTGCACATCTATCTGTACCTTCCTCAAGGACCGCCTCGACTCCACCAATCCACTACCATTGCTGCTAATCTCTGCTACTCTCATCCTAGGCTTTCCCTAGGGAAATCTCTGACTCAACCAAAACTTGTCCTCAGCCGCTGAAGGCCTCCTTGTAATGCCAATTAGTCATCACCTGAATACCATCACATGTGACGAGGCTCGGATAATCCTTCCAATAAAAGACTTATCCCTACAACGGTTAGACTCAAACAAGAGCTGCACAGTAGGGCCAAATCCAGCACTCTGAGATTATTCAACCCTAATCACATGCGATGTGACGTATTCACCTAATGGCTAACTCCCATTATTCGGAGTCCCACAAAGCACAAAGCAAGCAACATTCGGACACAGGAAACTACTCAAGCAATTCTATCCTCATAACGAGAAACTGTACTAGCATACAATGCTAAGCTCATACTATCAGGCATAACCTAACAGGCTATCCTACTGACGTCTACTCAATACTAGCATGCAATTCTCATAAAGCTGGAACACATATAGCAGGCACATAAGGCATCTTCCTAGATACTTAGTCCTATTCTAGCATGTTGTTCTACTGAAACTAAAATAGATAATCATAACATAATCTTGTATGGGTAATTTGGGAGTACTTACATGAGCTCGGTTGATCGCATGCACCACACCTTTTTTCTCGTTTTCAAAACTCTTTTCTTTTTAAGTCTTTTCCTCAAAAATTCTTTTGAAAACATTTTTCTTTCAAAAATATTTTTACTATTTCCCTTAGTTTGAGTTCAGTCACACCCGTAAGTGTGCCCGAATCCCTCAAACCAAGGCTTTGATACCAACTTGTAACATCCCAAAATACGACCTAAAATTTTTTGTTTAATCATGACTAAAATCATTATATCAATATCATAAAATAAAAACCCATACGTCAATCTCTCAAAACCATAATAAAGTATCATGAGAAAACTGTATCAAGACTGTGTCAAATCATATCTACGAAAAGCTGAATCGACTCCCAGGACAAAAACAGAAGCGGTGGTGTATGCGATGCCATCATCCCAAGCTCTTCCCTTTACTTGTGGAAGTACCTGAAACCAAAACTGAAATTGTAAGCACGAAGCTTAGTGAGCTCCCCCAAACTACCACATACCATAACATATAAAGCATATATTGGGCCTTGCCCACTGCATCAGACCTAAGTACGAAAACTGCATCGGACCAGAGTCCGGAAACTGACCAGAGCCTTACCCACTGCATCAGAGCGAAGTCCGGAAACTGCATCGGACAATAGTCCGGAACTGACTGGGACCTTGTCCCCTGCATCAGACCAAAGTCCGGAACTAACTGCATCAGACCGAAGCCCGGAACTGACTGAGCATAGCATAGCATAAACACAAATCAACTAGCATAAGACATATACTGCATACTGTATCGGACTGAAGTCCGGAACACATAACACATAAACATGCTTGAATCACAAAGACGTCAAGCACCCTGAACTACTACATCGGACCGAAGTCTGGAACTGATTGCTAATTAAACGGGTCGGCATTATGACCGTAGACCCATTCCTACTAGAAGGAAAACTCACCTCATAGTCTAGCTGCTGAATGAACTGCTCTAGAAACAGTCTGCTGCTGCTTCAGTATCTCCCCGGCTACAATTTCCATAAGTACACTCAATCAAATACTGATAACTATACTGAGGGTAAAATGACTATTTTACCCCTGGTCAAAGTCAACCTCTTGGTCAAAGTCAACATACAGTTAACCTGAGTTGTCGAGTTGGGCCACCAACTCGTCGAGTCCCAACTCTCATTTCTCATTTCTGCTCGCTACTACTCGTCGAGTTTGGCATAGACTCGAAAAGTTCCTCTTTAATACTAACACTCAGTCAATCTGCATCCGACTCACCGAGTTGTATGAACAACTCGTCGAGTTCTCCTTCAACATATGAACACTCTGACTGTGACTCACCGAGTTGCATGAACAACTCGCCGAGTCTGTTCTTAAGATATGAAGATTGCCTTGGACTCGCCGAGTCAGCGCACTGACTCGCCGAGTCCCTCCATGAATGAGTCTGATCTCCGACTCACTGGGTCCACCCATAACTCACTGGTTCCATTCGGCATGACTCATGAAGGGGAATATCGGGGACTCGCGACTCGACTCGCCGATTCCGAAGAACGACTCGTCGAGTCGGTTGCATGCAACTTCTATACAGTTGATTCTGCTCAAAACCAATGTACACAACTTATAGATCTGGGTTCCTAAGGCTTGATCAACACGTAAAGATTATATCTTTACGTGTACCTAGACATCCATAAAGGTTTAAAGGCTCACAAGGCACTTAAAAGAGTAGATCTAGGGCTTTCATGCAAAATGGCTCCATAAAGGTGTTAGATTTAAGTTTTTGGAACTGAAACATGGCTAGATCCGAAGGCTATTCAACTCAATGCGATCTCTCTACTATAATCAAGCTAAGAAATGGATAAAATGGCCTAAATGTGATTTCTAATGGAGAATCAATCATAGCAATAGAAGGAATCCGATTAGTACCTCAATGAACTCTGTAGTGGGTGCAAGATCTTGGATCTCCTTCTACTCCTTTGGATCTAGCTTTCTTCTTCTCTTCAAAACTTCAAGATTCACACAAGAAATGCTCAAAATGCTCAAGGAATGGTTAGGGTTTGCTAAATGACGCTCTGAGGGTGAAGGAGGCAAGTTTGGGGCTCATAACATGGTTTAAATAGGGTGTAAAACCCGTGGATCTAGGGTTTCTTCCAGACTGGCAGACTCACCGAGTCCTGAATATGGACTCGTCGAGTCACCTACTTACACGTGCTCGAAATCGCATCCCTACTCTACGAGTCGAGCTTCTGACTCATCGTGTCCCTCTTGAAAACCCGAAAAGATAAACATTTAAATAACATACCAGAATTGGGCGTTACATGCTGACTAAACAGTCCTAGCATACATCTCATACAACAGGCACATAAGGCATCCTTCCTAGATCCTTAGCCCTAACTAGCATGCAATTCTTAGAATCATATATCAGGCACACAAGGCATCCTCCTAGATGCTTAGTCCTATTCTAGCATGCAGTTCTCTGAATCAAAACCATATAACATAACATAACAAGTATGGGTATCTTGGGGAAAACTTACTTGATCCCGGCCGGTCGCACGCATCACACACTTCGTCTTTCTTAAAAATTTCTCAGTTTAGACTTTAGAAAACCATTTTTCCTTGAAAGATCTTTTAGTCCCTCGGTTTGAGTCCAGACACCCCCGAGGGTGTGTCCGAATCCCTCAAACCAGGGCTCTGATACCAACTTGTAACGACCCAAATTTCAAGGCCAAAAATTTCATTTTTGAATTAACGCATTTAGCAAACATTTTACCAAACATTATGATTTTGTAATGAATGTTTTATTGACAATGTTTTGGTAAAATGTTTGCTAAATGCGTTAATTCAGAAATGAAATTTTTGGCCTTGAAAATTGGGTCATTACAAGGAGTTAGGGTGCATTTTGCCCCACTTAAAGGAGTTTACGGCCCAAGAACATGTCTTGGTCGTAAACTCCTTGGATCATGTGTTTCTTTGTGTTTTCTAAGCTATAAACATGTTAAACCTAGTGTACAACGAGTTAGAACAAGAGTACTTATGATCTAGGAGCTTGAATGGTCGGTTTTGGCCAAGAACACTAGTGTGTGTTCTTGGTGTTCTTGGTGAAACTTGAAGATCTACACAAATGGAATGATTTCACGGATGAAATCATGTAAGATCACTAGTTCGTGTAAGATATCAACTAGTTAGGACAAGGAACTTACGAGATTTGAAGATCGGGATAATACTTGAGAGGATTTCAGCCAAGGGAAGGGAAGGAATGAACAAATGGCTAACTTATCATCATATAAGAGGAGTTTACGTCCCACATGGAGTTTACGGCCGTAAACTCCCTTGTGGTGGCCGTGAACTCCTTGTCAAGGTGTTTAAGGTTGGTTCTTTGAGCTATAACTTCGGCAGATAAACCCCGACACTTATCCCTTAAGTGTACAAAGCTCAGAACGCTCAAACGGACTCCAATTTGTGCTAAATGATAGCAGGAATGAGTTTGACTTTCAATGAAGTGTTTGACTGTACAGGATAGAAAATTTTGGGTTGTCACATAAGTATACCTACTCGTCGAGTCCCTTCTTCAATCTACACTTTAAGCTCTTAACTCAAACTTCTGAAAATTAGGATGTTACACATAGAAGGTAAAATCATAGTAAAGGGAAAAATCGAACCAATTTTTCAGTATTTGAGGCATCTATGGCCAAAAAAAAGATTTTTGGCATAATCGGGTTTTTGTGTAAAATTGGGGGCTTTTATGTCAAAAACCGCATAGGGTTTCTCTATGTTAGCATTATTTCCTCTATATATATATTCGTGTACCTTCACACACACACACACACACACACACATATATATATATATATATATATATATATATATATATATATATATATATATACAGGGTTAGGTTATTTTTTTTCTAGTAACTGTTGTGTGCCAGAATGCACAGATTTGGACCATTGGATGGAATATAATCAAAGGTCATGATATGAGGGTCTATGATAGTAGAATAGGATAACATGTACCATATAATCACTCAAATTTCAGCATAAGGGCATTTTAGTCAATTAACCTGTTTTAAAAAAGCAAATTTTCGGATTTTTTACGGATAACTAATTCCTTTATTTTTAAAAATCTGAATATTTTAAATTAATTCAAAATTAAAAATCCGATTTTATTCTGTCAGAATGATAAAATGTTAACCATAAACTAGTAAATATATTTTTTGATTTTATTCTGTTAGAATGACAGAATGTCAACCATAAACTAGTAAATACATTCTGAAAAGACTAGACAATCAATTCTTGAACTAATAATATACCAAATAATTACAGTGTATGATTGTGATTCATTTAATAATAACAACATTCTGAAAGAAAAAAGAAAAAAACATCAAAATCTAACAAAAACACTAACCTATTCTGAGAGAATATTATTTTTAAGCAACACTTTACGCATTGTAGCATAACACATTCTGGTATAATACACTCTCGTTCTCTATGTTTTCTTCCTTCTCCACATCAATATTAGCCTTTTCAAAACCTAAATTGATATTTGCATAATTAGCCATATGTTTAGCATATATTTTTATTCATTTTTAGCTAATTATGTGCATAATGTGGACAAAAGGTACTTAATAATGCTTAAATTGTGTTTTCAATCCAAAGACATGCTTGGAAGCAAAAAGGAATAAGGAGAAGTGATTAGAGACCAAAGAATGAAGAAAAAGGAAAAACCACACACCTACTCGGGGAGTCCATGCACAAACTCGACGAGTCCATGAGAATGTTCCCGAAGAAAAGTCAAAAATCCTTACCGTACACGGATTTCACACTGGTACTCGGCGAGTCCACGACCTACTCGCCAAGTAGCCCCTGTTTTGTGATAACTATAAATATGGGGTCTTAATCCGAATTGAGGGACTTTCTGGCTTCCTTGGAGATAGAGCTACGATTGGAGAAACCTTTGAAGACCTGAAGAACCCTAACCTTTGATCTTTGAAGTTTCGAGGCGAATTAGGTTATATTTTCCACTTAATCTTAGGATTGAATTATGTTTAGCTTAATCAAATTCGTGCTTGAGCTTGTTTTCTTTGTAATCTTGAGCTAAAATTCGGATGGTTTCTGTTTAGGAAGAACCACATTACTCCTATGGTTTAATTATTACTTTTGTTAATTGTTTATTGGTGATTTTATTAAATTAAGTTTGTTAAAGAACCTTATGCATTAACCACAACTATTTTCTGTTAATTGGAAGACAATTAAGCTGCATGAACATCTCTTAGTTGTTAACCTCATATGTTTATGTGACCACTTTATCATATGTCTAGGAATAATGAACAGGAAACTAGAATTAATAAGAGAATGGGTAAATTAATGTGTAAGCTTGTTTGAGAAACCAACAAACAAGAGGTTAATTGAAACACCCACTTGATTAACCAATTAAAAATCTTATTCAATCCAAATAATTGAACTAGGGAATTAATTAGTTTAAACAATTGGCCACTGCTTGAATTGATTAATTGTCTAAGGGTTAGTATTAGTGAACATGAATCTAACCACTATAGTTGGTAACCAATAACAATTAATTTATCACATTATTACACAAATAACCATAGGAGTGAATTGGTTGGACCTAAACAAAAACTCTTTATCAAATTTGGTGAATTTTTACTTGTATTAGTTTTTAGTTAATCACTTGTTAGGTGGTGTGTTTAAGTTTCTAGTCTTGTAAAACTAGAGAAAAACCTTTACTTTTATTACTTGCTTAGTTAAAATTAGTTATTAGTTTAATTTCCGTTCCCTGAGTTTGACACTCTACTTATTCAACTATACCACTAAAAGACAGGTTCACTGCCTTTGTGTGCTAAATTTATAATTTAAAAGTAGGATTAAAACCAGTGCATTTTACACACATCATAAATCCACAAAGAAAACATAATCAAGTTTCAAAAATTAAAAAATTCAATGCATTCTAAGAGAATAAAAACTATAAATTCTGACAGAATGTATTAAAGACTATAAAGTTTGACAGAATATAGTAGAGAATAAAAACTATAAATTCTGACAGAATATAGTAAAGACTATAAAGTCAATCATAAATCATCACAAATTCATTACCAGTTAAACGAATATACTTGTTGTTAACAATTATTCTCAAACATTCTAACAGAATACATTTATATAACTAAATTCTAATAGAATATATTACAGAATTCAAGAGCTGTGATTGAATACAGAATTCAAGAGTTTGTGATTGAATACAAAATTCAAGAGTTGTGATTGAATCATCAACACACATCTGCATCCATTCCCAATCATGAATTCAAGAAACAAACACACATTTGCAATATCGATTTAGAAATATGAACACCAATTTTGACTTTTTCGAAACAAACTCCAACTTATGACTATGAAGTGCAAGTTGTATCAGAATATTTCTTCAATCGAACAAAAATAGAACATTGAAGAAATCGAATTTAATAAGATGATGAACACAATCTCGATCTTGAATCAAAATCAAGATAAAGTTTGGATGACTTGATAAAATAAATTTTATTTTGTCGATCATAGATGTCGAAAGAAACTTACCAAATCAATTTTATCGATCATAGATCTCATTAAACCTTCCTGGGGTTACGTCCGATGGGATTATGAGGATCGATTTGGCTTCATACGTTTCTTGATGGACTTATACATTCGACCAGGAGAAGTCTCAACTAACTTGGGTTATTAAGTATCGATCGTCAAGAGGGAAGAAAAGGGGTGCGTGTGTTTCTCTTCTCCATCTCGTGTGTGCGCATCAGAAAAAAGAGAAAGAGAGAGAGAAGCGATCGACTCCTTCTATCTGTGGTGTGCGTCGACTTGAAGAAGAAAGAAGAAATCGAGGTCTTGATCGGTTCTGTTGTGGGGTGTCAATCACCATAGTTGTGGCTCCGATTATTTGTTCCAAACTTGTTGAATCGGTCATTCATCTTGGTAATTCCTTGAAGAATATAAGACACGATGCAAGAGAGAGACTAGGTCAAAAATATTGATTTTATTTCCTTAATTGCAGGATTTCAATTAAAATGATTCCTTAATTAAAAAGTACAAAATGTCCCAAATACTCTTAAATGATTTATTTAATTGTTAATTATTTCTTGAATTCTCATTGGTGCATTTAGAAACACAATAGTTGCTAGAAACATTTGAACCTAGCTCTCTCTCTCTCTCTCTCTCTCTCTCTCTCTCTATATATATATATATATATATATATATATATATATATATATATATATATATATATAGGTTTAGGTTCTATGGAAAACAAAAAACCCTAAAAATAAAAAAAAATGCATAAAAAAATACTTAGAGACCACAAAACTTTATTTTGAATTTTTTATGAAAAAATCACAGCTTTTACTATAAATTTGTTGAAATTTTTTTTGAAAAAAAAAACAATTTAAAAAAAATTGATTTTTTTTCAGCAATTTTATTAAAAACCTGTGACTTTTCTATAAAAAAATTGAAATATATATATATATATATATATATATATATATATATATATATATATATATATATATATATATATATAAAAGTTCAATAGAGAACCATTATTATTCAAGGAACCAATCCAAAACGTCCAAATTTAAAGTGGTCAACGGCAAAAGGAATGGTTGTAGATTTTTACAATAGACGCACATGCACCGGATTATAACAAACTCACTTCCTTTTTATAGTTTAATTTTTTTTAGGTCGTGTTTTTTATCGAAAAAAAAAACTGAATATACCATTGTTCGTGATTTTTCGTCTTCTTTCCGTTGAAATCTATATTGATATATAAAAATGAACTTTTTTTTTCAATAACCTACTTGATTTTCTTTGTTTGTTGAAAAGTCAAGGTCTATTTTTTATAGAAAAAAAATTAATAAATATATCAAAATTCATATTTTTTGGTACTCTTTAAACATGGATTCATATTGATGTTAAAAAAAATAAAAAAAGAAGTAAAAAAATTCGAAATTTCAGTTCAAATTCATATTGTGAACCTGTTCAGATTCATATTGTGAATCTGTTCAAATTCACATTGTGAATCTGCTTAGATTCATAATGTGAATAATAGTAAGTTAGATTCACAATGTGAATAAATTCATTTGTTGATTTTACAAAACTAACTTATGAGTAATGAAAGCGTTAAAATATTATAAAACTATATGAAATATATTTTGATTTATATGTAAATTTCACTAAGTTAATTTGTGAATGATCAAAGAGTTGAAATAGTTAGCTAAATTCACTTTGCGAATGTTACAAATTGTAACATTTACAGTTTAGATTCACAGTGTGACACTGAACCGATCGATGTTTTTTTTAATTGGTGTTGATGTTAATTAATAGAGTCCAAAAATTAATATTTTTGATATAATTAGTTTTTTTTAATAAAAATAAACTTAAATATTGGAAATAAAAATAACAAAATGAAGTGAGTTTTTTTTCGAATAAAAAAGATTATTTTTTATATATAAACATTGATCTCTATGGAAAGGTGACGAAAAATCATGAATAACGGTATATTCGGGTTTTTTTCAATAAAAAATTGGTCCAAAAAAATTTTAAATGAAAAAAAGAGATGAGTTTTTTGGTAAGGAGATGTATTTTTGGTATAACCGGGTATGTGTGCGTCCAATATACAAATTTGTACATCTATTTCCTTGGTCGTTGATCATTATGATTTCGGACGCTCACGATTGGTTCTTTGGTTCTTTGGTTCCTTGTTAATTATAGTTCTCTATTGAAATATGTTTGAAGTTTCGTGATATGAAGGTTAAGTGTCTTGAATTCAATGGTATTTATAACTATGTTATAAACAACATACACGAAGGCGACCTGTTTATTGCGGCCATGCACCAATATGAAGATACGAAACACACACCGTTTAAACACGTCAAAGCTTGGCGAAAATTAAGAGAGTGCCCAAAATTTAGTGATTAAAAATAAGGTTTAAAAACTAGTATAAGTTGTTTGTAGTTGCATTTTTAAGGTTTTTTAGGTTTTTTTTTTTTAATTTTATGTTTTTTGTTTTAAATTAATGTAATCTTGTTTCGATGAATAAAAAACTAGTTTAAAAAGCATATATGTTTTTTTGTCTTTTTGAATTAAATTTAATTAAAAAAATATGTGTTAATGTGTTTTAATGTAATTTTGAAGTAAATTAAAATATAAGAAATGAGGTGGAGTGACATGTTTAGTGGTAGGTATCACATGTTAGTGGTAGGGGAATGTTGTGTTGATGTGTCACCCACCACATATGTGGTATGTAGTGGGTATAACGGATCGTCTAACATATATATATATATATATATATATATATATATATATATATATATATATATATATATATATATATATATATATATATATATATATATATATATATATATATATATATATATATATATATATATATATATATATATATATATATATCGGAGCAAGGTTTAGGATCGTGGGAATTTTCGTGTTGAGCAGCCGTTAGATTTTTGTGGCACTATTCATCGATTTTCCATGAACCAAGTAAGAGCGTCGTTTCTAATTAGGACTCCTTATGAGTGCATCATTTTTGAGTTTTTGGATTATGGCGCCATGTGAGTGTATCATTCTATTTTCTTGTTAGTTACTTATTAGAAGATTACTAGATAAAACAAATCATCTGGTAGGGAGTAGTGGTCACGTGTACCAAATTCTAGTAGTTGCTAGACTTGCTAACAATAAACTTATTGGCTCCAACTTCTTTGAGTGTAGCAAAACTATTTGTATCCATATCTGAAGCATGGAAATATCTTCTCATCTCACATCTAATCCCCTTAAAGGTGATGGCTAGATTCATAGTTACAAAGTTTGTATTTGCAAATTATGAATTATACTGAGCCTTCTAACTCATCTATGGTTAGTCATTGTGAATATGTGAAGGAACTCATGGACTATCTCGAATTTTCTTTTATAAATAAAAAGTTTGCTTCTTATTTTATTCTGATAAAGGAAGGAAGAGATGTAGCAAATTCCAATTAAGATTTTAAGAATAATTTTGTTGGTAAGAAATTGTATTTATTAATTCTTATCTTATTATGACGTTTATTAACTTTATGTTATTTAATTGTTACTAAAAATACAATCGAAATTCATATATTAAAAAAAAAAAAAAGTTATTTTTCAATGTTTTTCAGGGACATGCTTATCTAAAAAGGCCTGAGCAAGATTGGTGAAGCTAACACCAACACCATCAGCAGCTGCATATCTTTTAATCACATCCACAACTTCAGGTCTTAAGATACCTTCTTTAGTAGATTCATTACACAGATAATACAAAGCCCCAAGAGCATACTTCACCTACCAAACACATAAACATTAAAATAGGTTTTAAAAAATACAATGCCTTTCATAAGAAAAAAAAAATGAAATTACAATGTTATATTTGTAATTCTTACTGTATTTTTAACAGGACTTGATAAGCATTGTACAAGAAGAGGTATTCCATCACATTTTATTATTACTGCAGCATTTGCAGGATCTGTTGACAAAAAAAAAAGTACATTACTATTAACTATTAAGTCCTAACATTTTACAAATTTGCCCTCCGTATTTTTAACATACCAACACATGAATTGCAGATCCCTCCAACACCAAACTCTATTAGCTTCTCATTGGACTCTGTTATGCAGTCCAGGAAAAGTTCCAAAACATTAAGCTGATTATGAATTATGATCCACTTGTCAAGTAAAACAGAAGAAGTTGGCATTATAAACTAATAAATAAATAAATAAATAAAAAGAATTAACCTGGCGCATAAATGTATAATTGTAGGGATCATATGCAAAGTTTGATAAATTAGCAACGATTTTCTCCTTCGACTCTGCAATTACAAAGAACCAAAAAGAAGAAGAAATTGATAACAAAATTAAGATTCATACACACGTTTAGTTAAATCAACAATATAGTTACATGTGCTTATCTATATATCTTGATGAAAGACAAATTATTGTCACAAAAAGGCGTATATTAACTCTACAACATACCTTCAGTAGATGCATTCTGAAACTGAGCTACAAGTTCCTACAAACATAAAAAAGATATAAATAATTAAATACAAGTATTATTATATACATAATTTGCACTAAATAAGGATACAGGAATCATGCTGAAGTATCGGTTCTTCATGGCCAATTATTTTTCTTTTGTGAATAAGGATAATAAATTAGAAAAAATGAAATATAATTATAGGTTTATGAATCATACCTGAAGGTATTGTACCCTTGGAGTACCATATTTTCCAGTACGTTCTTCTTGTCTTTGAGTATTAGTGAACATGTAGTAGTCTGCTAAACATGTAAAAAGGTTAACGTTTTCTGATAATTCAATTATTTTAAGAAAATTAACCAAATTTTTTTGGCAAAAGAACAAACTGGAGTCTGAGGGGGTGTTTGGCTTAACTTTTCAAACCCCAAAAGTCCTTTTTGGAAAAGTTACAAAAAGTCAGGATTTCCTGACTTTTCCAAAAAGTTCATTTTCCTTATGTAAAAACTTCAAAAGTGGCTTTTAAAACTAGTTTGCCAAACATCTTTTGCTTTTTTTTCTTTTCCAAAAAAGACTTTTGGCTGTGAAAAGCTAAGCCAAACACCCCCTGAGTATATTGGTCCAGCCCATTGTGCATCGGATTTTAGACTGAATTTTTAAGATCTGAATTTTTAAGAGATCTCAAGTTCTAAGAGGGTCTGGATTTTTAACGGGCTGTTTGGTTGGAGCCTCAGATTGTTGTACTGAATTATAAAAATGACCATTTTACCCTTCTGTATTATTATGCTTTATAAGATAACCAAAACAACTTCTTGAATAATTGTAAAAAAAAACATCATAATAAACTTCTTGATTGTTGTACTGAATTATAAAAATGACCATTTGTTCCTTTCTCATTACTGAATTGATGACAAAAATTAAAAAGATTTCCAATTAACAAATATGACAAAAAGTTTCTACTTTTCATATTTTTTGTTTTTAACTTTAATCAGCCACATACAACACCAAAGCATGCTTATAATGCAACCCTCTAGTTGAATACTATAACAAATTTAGCCCAATATTTTTCTCCTAAGCATTTCATCGAACAGGTAGTAGACCACATTGAACGGATACACCTAAGCATCTATCAGTTTATTTACATATAATACTTTATATTTAATCGTTTATATTAATCTTTTTGACAAAAAAAATGACATAAATAACATCAATTGAAGAATGTATCAACAAAGATCAGATGGTCAACATCGATTCAGCAAAGTGAGAGACCAAAAAAAGAACACTTCGGAAGATAAAAAGAAAATGGAGAAAATGGGAAAGAAACATCGATTCCAGCTAAGTAAGTGATCAAAAAAATCGATTCAAGCAACATCAGAAAACTACTTCAGTGAAAACGGACAAATTTAGGGTAAGAACAAATTGAAAAACCTTACCGGATGGCTGTTGTCGACGAATTTGACGGAGTTGGATAGCGTCAATGGTGGCGCTGCAGAGGCGGAAGCGGTGACCGGTTGGTGGCGGAGTGCTGACGGAGGGTAGCAAATCGTCGACAAGGGATGGGAGGGGAAAAGGATACGTGAGAAATAGAACGAGAAGAGACAACTATGGATAAAAAAAGGAACACGCGTGTATTTTTTATTTTATTTTTTTATTTTTTATTTTTTATTTTTTATTTTTTTTTGAGACATAACCTCGTATCTGAAATCTCGTATCTGAAATATTAAGAACTTTATGAAAAATTAAGACGTAAAAATTAACATAAGATGCAACCAAACAATCTACATCTGAATTATTAAGATCCCTCTTAATTTTCTAATTAAGAGACTACCAAACAGCCCTTGAATATCAAGTATTACAAAATTAACCAGAAATAGAAATTTTGCAAACAAAAAATGGCATTTGATTCTAAGAGGGTTTACATGTGTAAGTACTTGCTTCCTTTACTTGTATTTATATTTCTTTTTATTAACTGAAATCCGTTAATGTTAAAGATCATGTTCGGAATGTAGTGTTAATTCGTATCCGATGTCTTATACAGCTAGTTATTTTGCCTTAATAAAGTCCAATACATTAGATAACTAGTTTGGTTTATTATAGCAGTCTAGAGATAACTCTTGAATTAATTCTATATTCCAAAATACAAAGAACGGATCTGGAATATGAAGAACAATCCAATCTGGAATGCAATAAACATTTTGGATTAATGTTCAACGTAATTTTTTATACTAATTTCTTTATTCATTTTTCACCATAAATGCATTTCGATGTTTCTCTTATAATGTCTTACACACATGTCAATGTTATGGATATTCTTGGAAAAATCAATAACCAACCAGCATACAAACCTATTTTTTGAAAGACATGCTTTGTTAGGTTCTAAGATATTCATGCAAGTGTATAAAGGGACCCTTTGCTTTTGCATCATATATTTTGCAAAGAACTTGTCACAAATCCTTGAAACGACGTAAAGAAAATGGTTTTTTAGATCAAGACCTTCGAGTTGGCCTTTTGGGAGGGAATGAAACTAAAATTTCAACTTAAGCATTGATTTGAACTCTAGGAATAAGATTTGGGGTCCAATTAAGCCCTAAATTTAAGAAATGGTAATATTAAGAAGAGATTGTAACCAGGGCCGGTCCAAAGCTATTGTGGGCACAAGGCGAAAAGAAAAAATGGGCCCCTAAATTCATAAATATAATAAAAATTAGTTCAAAATAAAACACTATAAAATTCACTATTAATATTAAAAAACACAAATATTGTCACAACTTTACAAAAACAACTAATTTAAAGGAAAATATTTCTCCTAGCTTTTCTTGATGCAAAATCATTAATAATACTATTCAAATCAATTTTATCTAACATGTTTTTGTTGGATTAGGTGTCTAAGCCCATAACTATAATTGATATGTACTTGAATTGATAGCAGCACAGTCCTTTTGGGTTGCCCTCAAACCTAGCAACCAGACAAGGAAATTATGAAATGAGAGATATTAATTTATTATAAGATTAATAAATTAATATAAATGAATTTATTAATATGTTAAAAGATTAATATATTAATAAGAAATCATTTTGTTTAATTAATTGTTAGCCAGAAATTAATTAGAATTAATTTTGGGGTTAAAAGAATTAATTATAAAGTGCAGGGACTAGTTTGCAATTATCTAATAGTTGAGTGGAAGGCTCCAGAACCTCCTTGGAAGGAGGTGGACGAAATCTATAGGGGAAACCCTAAGGATTTCGTCCAAGGGGGCTTGGATAAGGCCTTTGGCTTTGCTTAGGCCCTAAGCAAGGAGCATTAGGGTTTTTCCTAAACCCTAGATCCCTCAACTATATAAGGAGCCTCCTGGTTCACATTTTGGTGACTCTTTCTTTAGAAGAAACCCTTAGGGCCGAAAATTGCATACTCCCTCTCTCTCCTTCTACTTTCCTTCTTGCTAGTTTGGGTGTGATTCCATTAGAGGCATTACACTTGTGGTGCTAAGCTTCCAAGAAGATCAAGATCAAGATTAAGGGAATTATCAATTGTTTACTATAACAATTGAAAGGTATGTAATTACTAAACCCTAGTTTGTTAATTTTGATATTAGCCTCTCTCCTCTAGGGTTCTTGTTTTGCAATTCAAAGTTGTATGTTCAATAGATAAAACATAGCTCCAAAGTAGGTTGCATGTGAACTTAGGAATTATTTTTCTAGTTTATTTGTTTTACCTAAAACCCATCAGTGGTATCAGAGCCATTGTTGTTTTAAATTGAATTGCTATAATAGTTGAATTGCAAATTAGGGTTTATAGCCATTAAACCCTAAAGGCCAAAATTTTCGATTTTAGGGTTTTGGTGCAAAGGGTTTTCGAAAACCCTAGCCTCCATGAACCCTAATCGAAATTAGGGTTAGGGTTTCCAAAACCCTAGCCTCCTCCCCTTGTAATTTCGAAATATGCTCCCTCTTTTAGGGTTTCTTTGTTTTGGATAATAGTTGCCTTATTGGATTATTGAGATAAATAAGGAAATTATCCTATCCCCATATTTTCGAAATCTAGAAGGGATATGGATTAGGATTAAGTTAATTGTTTAATTTAATTAGATAATCCTTAAAAGATTTAATAAATTAATTAAAAGTTAATTAATAGATAAATATTAAATCTAATTAATTGGTTTACTTAAATTTAAAATTTAATAGTTTAAATTTCGAAAAATTTATATAAACCCTTGGAGTTTTAAAATGTTTTAAAACACACCTTATATGTATATTATAATTAAAAGTTAAATATTATATATGTATAAGAATATGGTCAGTCAAATCGCTAGTATGCCTCATTCACGAAGCTAATCTATAAGGGGGGTATAAGGAAACTGCCTATAAAATGGTAGTTGAATGGGTGTCCACTCTCACCCACCGCTTCCTTGATTAGTGGAGGGTCGTTAGCAGAACGGATTTGATAGGACAACTACATCTCATTAAAAGTATAATGTTATTAAAGAAAGTACTAGAACACTATTTTTCAAAATCCCAACTCTAGTTACTTTAGGAAAAATGTGAAAAGTATGCTAATCCATGAAATTGCACATTATGCTTTATTGGTCGTTAGTGGAGCGTGTGTGGTTAACCGGCACACTAAAAGGCACTAATAAAGAGTAGTAATGGGTATCTTATAATTGTCATTTTGATGGAGCGTGTGTGGTTTACCGGCACATCAATGGTTAATGATAAAGACAATGAGGTTACCGAGCACATTTGCATGGTTATTCACATCTTGTTTGTGATCCTCGGCATCCCAGTCACAAATAGAAGAGCCTAATCCGAGATTAAAACATGCCATTGAATAGTTTCAATGTATCTCAAACGATCTAGGAGTTTCCAATACATTTAAAACTTAACCTTCTTTTTCGTTTTTCGTGGTGGAAATTGGTAAATCGTCATTTACCTACCTTCAAATATTCTGCAAATTGGATTACGGCATCCCTCTTCCAATTTGTGGAATGTTGTGTTGGATCGTAGCCTCGATGTTTCTTTTGGGTGTTACATCAAGGATTCTTATCAACTAACTTGAATTTTCTCCCGGTTTTGTAGATGTCTGAATCTAACCATGGTCTTCCCGAATCTAAAGGAAAAAATATTCCTGCTCAAAGTCTGTTCCACTATGAAGGTGAAAGATCAATCCCTACCATGTGGACTAACTTGATTCCACTTCCTCCACCTCCTCCCGTTGTTCTCCCAAACCTACAAGTTTGAAGGCTTGAAAAGTTCAAGCTCACTAAAGCCCTTTTGGCAAGTAAACACGAAGATGGGAAACCTGTGTGTGCACACGTCTTAGAGATGAAGTCACACATTGATAGGTTAAGCATGTTTGGTGTCGAGATTTCAGGTGAGTTGGCTGTTGACTGGGTTCTTCAGTCACTTCCTGAATCATATAGTGAGTTGGTTAGAGAGTACTATATGATGGATCACGACGTGACCCTCATTGATCTCACCTATTTGCTTATAGCTGTTGAATCAACAATGATTTGGCGTGCTGATCAAGCAAATTTGTCTGGTGAATCAAACTCCCAAACTTCAAGGGGCATTGAAAATGATGACATTGGAGATCCAGTAAAGGTAAACTCTGAGATTGTTCCTTGTGTCATTCCAAAAGAGTCCATTTGCTTTTATTACCAAAAGAAGGGGCATTGGAGACGAAGCTGCCCTATCTACCTGAGAGATCTAAGAGATGGTAGAGTCTAGTGTTATGACTCCTCCTTGGGTATAAAATCCACTATCTAACTCCATCAAGTTCCTATTCATTGATTCTTAATACATAATGTGATAAGATTACATTTGAATGTTTTGCAGGATTAGAGAAAAGAGAGGAAGCTTGATGGAAAAGCAAGATGAGTCTGATCACGAAGAAATGGATCACCGTCGCATGGATTCGAAGATCAGATTTTGAGCTTAGAAAGTTATGATAGATTTGTTAGGAATAAATACATAGTTTTTCAGTTGATTTTGCATTGTAAGGACAAGTTTTCCGCTGCTTTTATGAATAAAATAAAATTTTTTGGTTTGAATAATTTTATATATCCTTGCAATGAAGTCGTTATGAAAAAATTGATGTATTGTTATCAATAATGGATTTGATTCTTAATTATGTCATTTGTGGAAATGTCGAGAGTTTGCCAAATGAGGAAAGATTCTCATCGCCCAAGCTTCAATTGGACAGAAACTTGGAGTCATGCAACTTGATTGCGTGATGAATGAGAAACTTCATATTTGGAAATTAGACTAATTCTTTGACAAAGTGTCAAGAGAAGGACTAGGATATCAAGTACACTAGGTTGTACATTGATCAAGTCCACCACGAGAGTGATAAAGATATTCGTCATGATTTACTAAAGTTTAGTGAATATGGTTATGCTTATAAGATTAAATATAATTCTGAGTTGATTGAAAGAATTTCAATCAATGGCAGAACGAATACGAAGAATCAAGTAGGAAGAAAGATAAAAGTATCTATATTCTAAGAAGAAGGGAGAGTAACTTTTATTGTGTTTTATGATAAGTCTTAATGATTAGGAACCATATCTCAATTGATCCTCTAAGTAAGTCTTAGTACATTTGCATGTCTAAGAAGAGGAATCGAGAATTGTGGAAATGGTTAAAATCAAGAAGTCAATCATACTTCGTTCCAACATCAAGTCTTAGAGTTATACTCCAAGATTGTGAATTGAGTGACAAGTCTCAAGAAGGTTTATAACACTCATCAAATGTGGAATTTGGAAAAGTTTTCTTATTCTTGCACATTTAAAATTTGTAAGTTGTCTTGGATAAGACAAAGACCAACTAGGACAAATTTTGTGAAGTGTTTTTGTCTTGATAAGAACCACACTAACTCTTGAATATTTGTTTTGTCGAGGAAAGTTTCCTGACAAGAGAATCATATATGTCAAGAGGTCAGTGGGAGTTTTATTGATCTTGAAAAAAGGTTTCAAGAACTAATCAAGAATAAACCTTATCGATCATCACTAGCACACGACTTGAGGTTTATAGCCTATCGTGGATGACATACTCCTTTTCTATGCCATTCCAATTGAATTAATTATGCAAGTGAGTTCTATGAGTTCTCATGTGAATGCATAAAGACATAGCACCTTGATCAATGGAAAGTACATTGATAAGTAAGGATGAGTTGATAAACCACTTGGAAGACATGGTGGGCACTCGTGTTACCATGAGGCAAGAAATCAAGATTGAGAAAGTTCAGTCCATATGAGTTTGGATTTGTCACAAACTTTGGTTTTGACAAATTTACATGGATAGGAACTTATACACCACAAAATCTAAGTGTCATAAGATTACCTCCTTCATGAAAATGACTGTGAGGAAATGCTTTCACTAAGAGAGATTTTAAGAAGATAGCAATTGTGGAAATTGTATTCTCAAATTCTATTATGATTACGACATCCCTTTCCATAGTTCGAATTATGAGATTTGACAATTAGTCTGAACATTTGACATAAGTTCTGAATTTGTCTAGACACACATATGAGCTTTCTAAGGCAAAGGTGTATGATTTTAAGAAGCTTTGATAAAGGCTTATCAAAGCATTAGGTATTAGAAATATGAACTTAAGGAATTCAATAAGCATTGTTCACTGGAAGTTTAATTGTTTTCTGAATACATGTCAAAGCTAGTGGGAGCATAAGTGTTATGCTGGTAAGAAAATAATCATCATGTTAGTGGGAGCATGATTATTATGGTAAATTATTGCGAGTTAGCAATATTAATTATAGAAAACAAAGATTCACTTTGCAAAGTTGTAATGTTTGAAAAGTTGTTTTGCTATAATTAAGGGAGAGAATATTATACTTCATTTCAAAATTCTAAAGCTTAGATCGAGAAATGTTAATAAATTTAGTCAAGGATATATAGTGCATTCTCAAATTCGATTATGATCACGGCATCCCTCTTCATAGATCGAATTGTGGGAACAGGACACATAAAATATTATGGCAGAAGGATGATAAAGTATCACTTCTTTATGTGAGACATTATGCATCATGTCCAATACGCTTTGGGTATAGGATCGATTGCATATGCTGTAATATTTTACCATTCTAAAATTTTCCAAATGCCTAGGGCATTAAGAGGGAAAAAGGAACTAGAATCGGTTTTGACTAAAATAATTAAACAACTATCAAAGGAAAATCTAAGGTTCACTGAGGATTTGTCGTTTGTGAGTAGTTAGAAGTATAGTACTGAATGGGATATATTGACATTATTATGAATAGATAAGATTCTATTAAGAATAAGCTGTCATATGGAAAATATGGAAATGTCTCCATATTGGGAGTTGGATGTTGAGAGTCTGTGTCTAGATTAGAAACTTTTATGTAAGAAGGATATTCAAAGGAATGTACTTTGAATGTGAGACTTCACGTCTATGGAATTATCTTGTAACAATTTCTGATAGAGTACTTTGTAATTTCATTGGCCAAAGTCTTGGTGACTTTTGTGCTATGACTTTGCGAAAGGATCGTTGCATAAAATGTTAGAATCTAGCATATTCTAGTAGTTGCAAGAACCTTGTGTTCTAACACTAATAATAGGGATTGGGAATTGTGAAATGAACATCATTGGAAAGGTTTTTCAATTGATTTATTTCACAAAGTATGGACCATAGGAAACCAAAGTGTGCATGCTTGGAGCATGGGACAATTGTGGTTATAATTCAAGTAATAAGTTGATTTTCTGAAACTATAAGCAATGAATAATGAGTAATCGATATGGTGTTTAAATAAAAGTGTTTTTATTTATGCTCAAAAGCTTTGGGGCCATATAGGATTAATATTATTATTGCGTTTCACTTTGCATGTTTTGACTTCCCGGATAATAAGATTATTCAAACTCCACAGTCGCTCGTACTTTTGGAAGTAAGTAGTGAATCAAGACTGTCATGAACTGGATTGTAGATTGTCTAAGGATAGACATGGCAATAGATTTGCTGCAACGTTCATGAGTACTCAGAAATTGAGATTTGAGTATTGGACAAACCCACGCTCAGAGTATTACTTCATGGAATTCATCACGAGTAATACTGAGACGATAATATCTATGATCTTGAAACAGAGATATATGAGTTGTAATTTGCAAGTCGGCTATACATTGGTGATACGAAAACGCATCAGTAACTTGGTGTTATAAAACGTATTGTCATGTATGGTTTGATGAGTAAAAGATACAAGCATATGAGTCAATGTTTATTCGTTCCTTTTGCCCTAACCGGAAAAGCGATATCTGTGGGCCCCTCGATGATTTGGTGTTGACTTATGTGCTGGGCCCAGCCAGGACTAATTGATGTGTTCGATTAGAAGTCCTATATCATCACAAATCAGAAATCGGGAAACATAGATTCTGGACAAAGAGATTGATTGTATTCCATGTCTTATGTCTGGGGATATCTTGCAGAATGAAGGATTATATGATCACTTATCTTAGGACTCGTAACTGACTGGGTCAGAGTTCGGCAGCAGCTTTTTGGAAGCTACAATTTGCTGGTCAAATTTAGAAGGCATACTAGCAATTATAGTTATAGACTTATCCAAGTGGGAGACTGTTGGATTAGGTGTCTAAGCCCATAACTATAATTGGTATGTACTTGAATTGATAGCAGCACAGTCCTTTTGGGTTGCCCTCAAACCTAGCAACCGGATAAGGAAATTATGAAATGAGAGATATTAATTTATTATAAGATTAATAAATTAATATAAATGAATTTATTAATATGTTAAAAGATTAATATATTAATAAGAAATCATTTTGTTTAATTAATTGTTAGCCAGAAATTAATTAGAATTAATTTTGGGGTTAAAAGAATTAATTATAAAGTGCAGGGACTAGTTTGCAATTATCTAATAGTCGAGTGGAAGGCTCCAGAACCTCCTTGGAAGGAGGTGGACGAAATCTATAGGGGAAACCCTAAGGGTTTCTTCCAAGGGGGCTTGGATAAGGCCTTTGGCTTTGCTTAGGCCCTAAGCAAGGAGCATTAGGGTTTTTCCTAAACCCTAGATCCCTCAACTATATAAGGAGCCTCCTGGTTCACATTTTGGTGACTCTTTCTTTGGAAGAAACCCTTAGGGCCGAAAATTGCATACTCCCTCTCTCTCCTTCTACTTTCCTTCTTGCTAGTTTGGGTGTGATTCCATTAGAGGCATTACACTTGTGGTGCTAAGCTTCCAAGAAGATCAAGATCAAGATCAAGGGAATTATCAATTGTTTACTATAACAATTGAAAGGTATGTAATTACTAAACCCTAGTTTGTTAATTTTGATATTAGCCTCTCTCCTCTAGGGTTCTTGTTTTGCAATTCAAAGTTGTATGTTCAATAGATAAAACATAGATCCAAAGTAGGTTGCATGTGAACTTAGGAATTGTTTTTCTAGTTTATTTGTTTTACCTAAAACCCATCAGTTTTTCTCTATACATAACATTGCCAATCTGTTCAACCTTTCTTGCGACATTGACGATCTTAGATAATTCTACAATAACTTTAACTTTGAAAAACGTCTCTCTGCAGATGCAACAGTAACAGGAATGGTTAACATAATGCTATATGCAATAAAAGTATTTGGGTAACAATCGACAGCTTTAACAAACTCCAAAATTTCAACAACAGAATTTATATCTGTAACATGGACTTCCAGGTATATTATTTTTATTTAATTGTTTTGGAGTTTGAGGAGGAACTCGACGAGTTGGAGCCAAGACTCGTCGCGTAGGGTCGCGGATGTTCATCCGGGTTCACGTCCGGACTCGGCGAGTCCACTTATGGACTCGGCGAGTCCACGCTGTTTAATGAAACCCTAATCCCCCGGGTTTGGAGCCTATTTAAGGGCACTTATAGCCTCCCATTGCGGCTACCAATCCCTTGAGAGAACCCTATGTAACGCCCGGGTTTCAGGGCTAAGCATATTTGTCAATGTAATAGTCTAGGTCAACTATTGTAACTCTTTTTGAAGTAATAAAGATGAAATATTTGAGTATTATGTGAATTATGTGTGTTATTGTGCTTATTATTTAATTATAAATGTATAATTAATAAAGAATAAAAATAAGCGTTAAAATTAAAGTGTGAGATAAACCCGATATCTCTACATAAAGTTGTAGTGGTTGAAACAAGGATTCCAGGGATATAAGGAACGCCGAAATCCGAGTTATAACGAAGAAGTTATGACCCGTCGAAGTTTCGCGACAGAACCGGTACGATATCGGGAAGCGTAAATAGTGAATTTACGATAGAGCGAGATTTAGCCTTAGCGTTCTAAACGAAAGTTGTAGAATATGTTAAACTAAGAACATCGATAAAAAGAGCGCCCAAATCTGACTTCGTATGAGGAAGTTATGATTTTTCTAAGATTTAGCATAGCAGTGCACAACCCGAAATCTAAATTTTAGATCGGTCGATTTTTAGCCGACGGGATCTAAATGAAAGTTGTAGTACTCGTAAATACAAACACGTGGATATAAAGAACGTCGATAATAGAGCTCGTATGCGAAAGATATGGACGAAGCTTAGTCCCTACTTTTCGAGCGCGGCGAATTCGATACAGTTTTGTAAACCTGAGATAAAATGAGAATTAGCCAACGAGGTCTAAATGAGAGTTGAAGATCTCATTAATAGGAACTCAAAGGTAAAAAGACAGACAAAAACGGAGCTCGTATGCGAAAGTTATGGACGAAGCTTAGTCTCTACTTTTCGAGCGCGGCGAATTCGATACAGTTTTGTAAATCCGAGATAGAATGAGAATTAGCTAATGAGGTCTAAATGAAAGTTGAAGATCTTATTAATAGGAACTCAACGGTAAAAAGACAGACAAAAACGGAGCTCGTATGCAAAAGTTACGGACGAAGCTTGGAGACTACTTTACTATACACTTCCTATAAATAAGAGATGAACTCTTCATTATTTCCTCACACCTTCAAACCTTTCTTTCTCTCTCTAACTTCTCTCTAACCTCCCTAAACCCCTCCCAAGTCTAGGGAACCGCCCTATCACGAGAAGAAAGCCCCAGAGCGCCCGACGGCTCCGAGAAGAAAAGCTTTCGGCTTGGAAACGCTGCTCCAGCGAAGCCCGGTTTTTAATAAAAACCTGCTGTAAGTGAGTTACGCCTATACTATATTTAATATAGCTTTTATTTAATTGTAGTAACATTATTAGGACCTTAAAATAATTATTTGGGCTATTATTATGAGTTATATTGAGTGTTATTTAACGCTTATATAATAGTAATAATAGCTAGACTATTAATTAGTCGCGATTAACGTTAAAACTAAATTCTAGTGGTATTAATACTAGGTTTTGGTCAAGGAAAAATTGTTTTAAGAAGTAACGAAGAGTTATCCGAGTGCCGAGTCACCACCTTACCAGGTGAGTGCATAGTTACTTTCAACTTACACATAGATATGAAGTATTTTATACAAATTACGTGGTATGTGTGCATATTACTTGAATACTTGCTATCTATGCTGGATGAACATTATTATACATGTTTTCAATGATTTAAAATGTATATTTATTTTATATCTACGAAAATGTTGGGGTAAAACATGGGTAGATGTAATAGGTGATGTGTGATAAAATGATGAGAGGCCTCGATGTTGATGTTGTTGATTCTGTCATCTAGCGGAGTATGGATGACGACCACGGACTCTTCTAGACAGTCCAGTGGAACACTAGCAGACTCGTAACTTGTAGGTGTTTGTGAACGATGTGTTCACCGGTGTACTCCATCCCCCACATGGTTGCCTTTAGGACATTTATTGTTAAGGAATCCCTTAGCAGTAGTGTCCATCCCGATGATGATCCTTAGACTAGGTCCCTTATGATAGGTGTTTAGGGACGTAAAGTGAGGATAACGGGAACGGTTAATCGGGTTATTGTTGATTGATGAAATTAATAAAATTATTTATTGTGGGTTGAAAACCCAATGTGCTCACCAGGCTCCCAAGCCTAACCCACTCAGTTTTATGTATTACAGGTAGTGGCGCTTGAGCATAGATATGATGTTTGGACGAGGGATTACGGATATAGGCCTGTAGATATGAAATAATGTAGTAAGGCTTATATTGTACTGTTTATGCTTTTGATCTGTACGAACATGACATCCCAAATCTTTTAATGAAATACATTTATATGGAAATGCTTTTGATAAATCTTTATCATATTTTGTTTTGGGAAAAATTCCGCAACACTTTTATTTAAAATGTTACTCTGATTTTCAAACAAAGCATAAACAAAATCGGTCTTTTCTGGCCGTGAAAATGGGGATGTCACACCCTAAGTGAGCCAAATCGCTGTGAGGAAGAATAAGTCACTTTTGATCCTTATACCTTTGGTTTAACAAGAAGAAGGTGACCAAGAGCAAGAGGAGGTGCGATTCTAGCAGTTCCAGAGTTCAGAGACTTCATTTTGAGGTATTAGTTCGAACCTCCTTCAGTTTTGGTGTTGATCATTAGAGTTAGGGTTTTCTAACCCCTTTGGAGAGTGATTATGTGGAGCAAATGGTCCCTCTTCGAGTTTGTGCCTTGGATCTAGACTCAAAGAGGTCCAGAGACCTTAACCCTTGGAGCTTTATGGATCAGTTTGGGGTTATTGGACTTAGGTTGCTATTTTTGGGACTAAATCTCCTTTTGATGCCTTGTTGTTGTTATACAAGCATCAAGTTTTGGACTTTACGTGACATTCATGCTTGGGAAGGCCAGATCTAGGGTTTAGGGAAACAGATCTGACCTTAAGAGGCCAGTAGAGTTTGTGCATGGCATGAACTCGCCGAGTTGTTCTTGGGACTCGGTGAGTAGGGCTAGGGTTTCACGTAAATTGCTCAGTGAGTAGATTTGCCGAGTTGGGGAATGACTCAGTGAGTCAGAAGGGGGTTAGAGGACTGGAGTTCAAGGCGGTACTCGTCGAGTTGTTCTTGAGACTCGGTGAGTTGGGTCGGGGTGGCCCCGCGATTCATGCCTGGTATGACTCGTCGAGCATAGGGAAGGACTCGGCGTGACAAGCGGGACAAGTGTTAGAGAACATGTGTGAACTCGCCAAGTCACCAGGGTGCACTCGGCGAGTAGGGTCAAAGTGTGACCGTTGACTTTTATTGACTTTAGGGGTTTGGTCAACAATGGAGTACTTGTGTCAAGAGGGGGGTAAAATAGTCTTTTACCCTTCTAAGAGTGCCAATGGCAGGTTGAGTCTAGCTTCGAGAGTTATATTGATAAGAGTATTTACTTTATGTGAATAGGCGAAGACTAGGCAATATTTCTTCCAAGTCAGAGATTTACCTAGACGTCTGAGGTGAGTCTTCTCACTATACTTTACCTAGTGTGGTAACAGAGTTATGTGACAATGTATTTTAAAGTTATGTGCTAGTGTATTTGCATGTTATTTATGTGTTGTGATTTATTGTATGTGATATGCATGATTCAGAGTTTATAGAGTAGGACCAGTGGGTCCATAGAGTTAGGGCCAGAGGGCCCACAGAGAGTTGGGGTTGGAGGGTCCCACTGAGACACATTGACCAGAGGGTCAACAGAGTTATAGCCTCGAGTGACTAATATATGTTAGAGTGGTATTTTGGGGAACTCACTAAGCTTATGCTTACAGTGTTACGTGTTATGTGTTTCAGGTACCAGTGATGACCGCGGAAAGACACCGGCTTGATTTGTACACACACATGGGATTTTATGTATTTCGATCTTGGGAGATGTTTTGTGAAACAAAGACATGATGCTATGACATTTTATGAATGAATGAGTTGTAAAAATGTGTTTGTAAAATGCGAAAAATTGTTTTAAATTTTTACGGCGTTACAATATCATTAGGAATGTCATATATCTGGTAGTGTAGTAATACTTTGAATGTTTGAACTTTGAAGCTAAAATTCTAAAAGAATAAAGTCAGAAGCAAAACATTAGAAATTTTGAAGACTGAAATCTGATATAGTAAAAAAAAATAGAACAAATTGTCAAATGGGTAACCTGAAATTCAAAATATCTTTCATATTACTAAGCAGAATATCCAAAATATCCAAAGAAAATAATAATATTATGGATTTCATATAGAGGTTTGTTAGTCTTATGATAAATCAACAATAAAAATATATAACATAATATGGGAAATCAAGGCACTGCCAACTACTCAATATCAAAATCTGGTAAATTGCTAAAGCATCCATTTGTTTTCAGATTTGAGAATTGAAACTGAATTACTAAACTGAAGGCTAGAAATTAAATGAAAAACTAGATATTGAATTGAATTGAATCAATTTGATACAGAAGCAAAATTTTCCTAAATTTGTGAAACAAAAATATGCTTCTCTAATTCTTCATATTCCTCTTTACATGAATCTAATGAAACCAACAAATTGAATGAGAATTAAGAGACTGAAATCGATTAGACAATTACCTGGTGTCCTTGTCCCTGTGTAGGCGTGTCAATATCAGTTTATTTTCAGCCTTCTGCAACTGAAATCGATTAGAAATTGAATCTAATAGTCGATTTCAGCCTTCTGCAATGAACTCGCAAGTTGCACTATAGTAGTCGAAGATGAGAAATTCACCCGAATACCAATCAGTTTATGATTATCCGAGAGAGGCAAGAGAGTAGAGAGATGCGTGAGACTATGAGAGACAAAATGAGAATTGAGATTTGAGTATTGCGAAACCAGAAACGAGATGTATTATATCTAGATTTGAGAGACAATTAGCCGTTAGAGATTAAAGATTGTGAGAGAAAATCGACAATGCAGTATCAAGGGAAGGCGTCGATTCAATTAGCTACCGATTCATATGGCGCCCTAATCTCGATTTCTCACGTTCCCCACTACCATCCTTAGTCTCGTTCCTATTTGATATTCACCGAAATTGGAATCAGGTTCAGCACTTCAGGCTTCAGCGACATCAAGATTCAAGGAGCCAATTTTATTAATTTGTTTGGGTAATTAGGTTAATGTGATTTTGGACTAATTTGGGCCCTAATTATATATATATATATATATATATATATATATATATATATATATATATATATATATATATATATATATATATATACTATATATTCTAGAATTTTTGGGCCCCCTCGAGTCGTGGGCCTTGGGCGGTCGCCCATGTCGCCCACCTTCAGGACCGGTCCTGATTGTAACTTACAAGAGTCGAGTATGATAGAATAAGAACCATAACTTCACTTAGCACTTCAAATCCTTAATCCCTTGTTAAAATCACCAACTAACCAGCTCTCAAACTTCTAGATCGATTCAAAACGAGGAGGGAAGGAAGTCTCTCAAGTGTAACCATCATTTGACTAGATAATTAAGTAGCATTTATATAAATCCAAAAATTTTCATTCCCCCTCTATGTCCTATCATTTAATATTATATTTAATTTAACTGTTTTTACTTAGTTTTATTTCAAAAAAAAAAAAAAACCTCAATTTAATGAAAAGAGACTACAAATTTTAGCCCCAAAATCAAAATGTTATAGTTTCATAGCACTAAAGGTTGTGAAGCTCGTCAATAGACTATGACGAGTTATGTATCGTAATGTTATGACCCAATATCTACAAACATAGTTTCTAAAAACAATTAGCTTGAAATTCATTAATCACTACAAGAAAAAATCCTAAATAGCTACGAAAAATTACTATGGAATTAAAATCCGTAGCCATTTTACTACGGAATAGGTTAGCTTGTCATAGCTATTTTGTTACGAAAATAGCTACGAAATTGCATTTCGTAGCTAAAACTAGAATAACAAGTTGCTACAGAATCAAAATTTGTAGTTGATTTACTATGGAATATGCAACAAAATGGCTTGTCGTAACTATTTTGCTACATAAATAGTTACATAATTGCATTCTGTAGTTAAATCTTAAATAATTGTTACGGAATCGAAATCCATAGCTATTTTACTATAAAATATGCTATGAAATTTTGGTTGTAGCTAGTTCGCTACGAGACTTGTTATAAAATTTTTATGTGTAGTTACTTGGGTAGAGAATTGACTATGGAATCAAATCCGTTGCTAGTTGGCTACGAAATATTCCGTAATCAAGTAGTTATAAAATATGTTTCCTTGCAAAATATATAAAGTTGTTTTTAAAGACAAACTAGTAATATATTTAAAAGAAAAAAAAAGGCATCCATGATAATTTAAAGAGGAAAATGATCAACACGAACTAACACAATTACACAAACTAGTAATTTCAAATAAAGATACTGGATACTTTTTTAATTAATATAATATTACGGATACTAAGCAATCTTGTTATATATATATATATATATATATATATATATATATATATATATATATATATATATATATATATATATATATAGGGTAAAGTGAATATACCTAACAACCTTATATAAGCTTAGGTACCTAACCACATCATACTACGTAATTTTGTATTATATATACATTGTAATCACCCAAAGTTCTTAAAATTCAACATTGTAACTTTATTGCTTTCAAAATCTTTGGACTTTCACCATTATTTTCCTTCAAATGACGTCTTTCTATCGGAGACCCTCTGGTGGGCTTCATATACTACCGTTACAAATCAAATGATGTAAGAGGAATATAATGGTGAATGTCTGAAAATTTTGGAAGTAAATCAAGTTAAGGGTTGAAGTTTAAGAACCTTAGACAATTACAATGAAAATATAATGCAAAACAATGTACTATAATGTGGTTAGGTACCTAAACTTATATAAGGTTGTTAGGTATATTCACTTTACCCATATATATATATATATATATATATATATATATATATATATATATATATATATATATATATATATATATATATATATATATATATATATGGGAAAAAGGAATATACATTACAGCCCCACCTAAGCTTAGGTACTAAACCTCTTGAAAATACATTGTTTTGCTATATAAAGATTACGGTTAATGGATTCATGATTAATACTTCAAGATGTAAATTCAAGATCGACACAATAGGGTTTAGGATTTAGAGTTTAGAGTTTAGGGTTTAGGGTTTAGGTTTATGTTTAGGGTTTAGGGTTTAGGGTTTAGGGTTTAGGGTTAAGGTTTAGGGTTTAGGGTTAGGGTTTAGGGTTTAGGGTTTAGTGTTTAGATTTAGGGTTTAGCTTTAGTGTTTAGGTTTTAGGTTTAGGTTTAGGGTTTAGTAATGTTCACTTGGATGAAGTAATAAACGATAACCGAGGAAAGAAAACGGAGATGATAAAATGATAATGAAAAAAAGAAATGTTATGGAGAATGATATATTTACCAAGTGAAACCAAACCGGGTATATTTAGAATGTTAAAACGACATATTTTAGAGGTTTAGTACCTAAGCTTAGGTGGGGTTGTAATGTATATTCCTTATCCCCTATATATATATATATATATATATATATATATATATATATATATATATATATATATATATATATATATATATATATATATATATATATTATTTGTAACTTATATTAATAAAAACTACATATATTTAGTAATAATGAATAATTAATTTATATAATACTTTTAGAAAAAAATTAATTAACTCTTATTAACTTTTTTGACCTAAGCTAGTTTCCCCAAATCATCTTCGTTACCCAGTTCCCCCACTTCCGTCATAGTCGTAGGACTTTTACCATTTTTCAGATAATTGACGTGCTCCGTGTGTGCTCTGTGTGCTTCGACATATTTTGCGGTCCTCTCATTCTTCTTGTCTACTCCGCCATGCGCCGCCTGCTCTGGAATCAGTAGGTACGTTTCTTGATTCTTTGTCAATCGCTAGGTAATATATTCTGAATCGATACTATATTGAATTTCATTTTTGTTAGCGGTAACTTTCGTTTTTTATTAGGCTATGATGATCTGTATCAATGTTTCATAATGGATGCATAACAGTGATCACTAAACCTCTAAGTTTGAAGCTCAAGATGTTGCTTATCTGATTTGTGACAGTAAAACATTGTTAAGCTAATTGTACTGTAAGGTTCAACTTCAGATGCAATTTCTTTGCTCATATCATCTCTTTTCATGATAATTTTGAGTTTCTATGAATTTTGTTTCAATTCATCTTGTTTTTGGTTTGCAATCATTGTGTGTAGATTGATCTAGTTGTTACAGTAGCTGGCAAAGTAAATTACATTATAATTAACCATCAATTTCTTCTTTTTTCAATTTTCAGTTCGGTTGGTGATAATGTTGAAAGGAGTGATTCACTTTGTTTAATAAGATAGTGCTACTGTTATGACTAAAGAAGAAGCTGCAAAGCTACTAAAGACCTACTTTAGCAGAGGTTCGTTTTATCAACCAAAAATTCAGTTTCTCTGAAATTATCATAAAAATAAAAATTGGCTTGCCTCTAAAAATAATTACAGGCATAGTGGATGCATCAATTGATGTCATTGAGCCATTGACTTTGTGAAAAGAAAAGAAGGTCTCTAGGAATCATTGGAAGATGGAACACTATCATTCTTGAATATAGCATCACATCAACCATATTAAGGTACTAACACATACAAGATTTTTCATTCATGCATTTATCTATTGTAACAAAAGTTTGTATATTTTCTTTAGGCATAAATTGATTGTCACTTGTAATCGGGGAGAAGGTTTTCAATATACTCTATATGACATGCATTATTTAAAAGTTAGTGGGAGTATTAGTAACGCTTACCAATAAGATTTTTAGGATTGTTTTATTAAATTAAACTATATGATTTTCAAGCACTGTATAGTGGACTTGGTCCTATAATTTGCTTTACCCTGAAAGACATGATGGTTCTTGGGTTGGTTATCATGAAGTTGAAAATTTAGCTTCTTTATTTGGAATTTAGCTATGGGTAACACTTATGACTTCACAAATTTGTTATCCATGTGTAAAAATTTTAGCTAAATATGGATTTATAAATATAATATAAGTTTTTACATTTTTTATATATTGTGTATACATATGGTTTTGTAATAGGAGTGCATGTGCCAAGTATCTTGGTTTTGCAATAGGAGTGCATGAGTTGGACAACAGAACTCCATGAATTCTTTGTGGAAGGAGTCAACCAACTTGGCGGTAATGAAAGTGTGTATTAATGTTTTTGTTTTAGTATTTAATTTACATATAAGTTTTAAAAATATTGTTATTAAGGAGTCATGAGTGTATGTTTATAATTTTGGCTGACTTTTGTCTTTGACCTTGAAGGAGCTATACTAAAAGGAGTTTTGAAGCTCATTAATATTGAAAGTTTTACAATTTATCATGTGAAAAGTCATCTGCAGGTATGTGAGCAATTGATTGGTTAAGAACTTAATTTGGATAATTATTTATGGTTGTTTCTTTTTTACTCAAGCTGGACAATGACTTAATGGTTAAGTTGGAAAATACTTGGTTTAATGTATTAAGACACTACCCTTTAACTAACCGTCCTTTTTTATCCCTTTAACTCCACTCATGTTGGAATTGATGACTATTGTGAAATCTGTCTCTAAAACGTAGGGGTAAAATGGTCAATTAGTCTCATTCAGACAAAAAGATTCAAACTTTATGTATACAATGCTTTATCCAAACTAACATCATTACTCATAAACAACCCCTAAAAATGAAATATTAGCATGTGACATGTTGACATTTTAGGATAAAGGTGTTAAAAATAGTCGGTTTGACCACCAGAGTCAAACTTCATATTCGATGTTTTTCTGTTGCTTTGATTTCAAAAATATAGAACAAATAGCATGTACAAACCAGAGATAAAGAGTTATCTGAAGGTAGTAAAATTATATCATTAATAATTGTTTCTTCAAAATATATTTTTAGAAAAAAATTCATGATCTTTTGTGGGTTAAAAGCTTTCTGGTCCTTGAAGGCTTGAACAACTTATTATCAAAACAATACAATGTCTATTGTTTTTCTGAACTTGTAGATTGACACTACTTTTTTTATTCTTTTTTTATCAAGAAAGTGTTAAGACTTGGTTTAGTTGACATGTTGTCATTAAAGCTCATTAAAGGGTAGTTTTGTAATTTTGATTTACAAGCGATTTATGGCTTTTTACATGATATGTTTTACCCTTCTATAAACAAAAGCCACAGTGTGGACTAAGTACAAACTAATAGTGAGTTTATAGACTAAAAAAATGTTTCATATAAACAATTTGACTCTAAAGCACATTTAGTGATCATGTATTTTAGTATTTTAGTTTTGACATGTTATTGATATTTGTAATCTTTCAAAATCTATCTTACAATATATATTATTTATATTATTTATAGATTTATACATTTTTGTTTATTGTCTTCAATATTTTGTCTAAGATTGCAGATTCTAAGATGCTTAATGCATTGTTCAACAAAAGTATGAGAATGCTCAACAAAAATACGAGGATGCTCAACAAAAGAATGTGAAGATTCAACAGAAAAATGTGGATGTTCAAGCAAATTTTGAATAACAACTTGCACGAACAATGAATAATGACTGTAATTAATACTTTGAGCTAACTGGTCAAAACCTTTATTAATCAATGATAAAATATTATGTATCGAACAACGTTTTATGTTTAATTTGTAGTGACTTTTGATTTTGTTGTATGTATCTTTTGATGTGTTGGATATTTCTCTTAGTTTCTATAGAAATATTATGCTACTTTTTGTGTTATATTAATTGTATTTTTATAAATTGATATAAATAGTTGAATTTAATAAACGGATTTTATTGAATAATGGTAAGAAAATATTGTTATGAAATTGGTTACGGAAAAATTGCTACGCAATTGGCTATGGAAAAATCGCTATGAAATTTGTTACGGAAAAATCACTATGAAATTTGCTACGGAAACATTGCTACATAATTGGTTACAGAAAAATTGCTATAACATTTGCTATGGAAAAATCGCAACGGAATTTCCTACAGAAACATTGCTATGGAATTGATTATGGAAAAATTGCTACGAATGTGCTATGAAACTCAAATTGCAACGAAATAGATGTCGTAGAAACAGACATAACAAAATTGCTACGAAATTATAATTCCGTAGCTAAACAATTTGCTACAAGAAATATAGCTACGGAGTCTAATTCAAAATTTGTGTAACGAATTTCATAGTTATTCACCTTTAGCTACGGAATTTCATCTTTTTCCTACGGAATTTTTCCGTAGCTAAATTGGATTTTTCTTGTAGTGAAGGATTGGTAGCACAAGTTGTTTTACATTTGTCTTCCATGTCCATATAATCTTATCTCTTAAATATAAAGTGATGATAAAATATGAAAGTAGATGCTTTAAATTCGTGATTAGATGTTATTAATGTCGTATATCATATATAGTGATCCAAATGTAACAACAATTGAATTAATTTAGAGTTTTTAAGGGTCGAGTTTGTTATGTTTGACGTGATTGGACAAGTTTTCTAAGGATATATTTGTTGTTGAGGATGAGGAAATTTGTGCCTTTTGTAAAGACAAAAAATCAAAAATGAGTATTTGCCCTCACTTTTTGGGTAGAACACATTACCATTGAAATCGGTCTTGGTCTAATGTTTTCCAAACACATTATCACCCAAAAATGCATGTTGCTAAAGTTATTACTTTTAGGGCCAATGTCACATGATAATAAAAAGCAACCACTATATTTTTACTCATTTGGTTTCTGATCATTTTTTCTTATAGATAGAACATTAAACTTACGGTTCACCTACTAATTATACCATGATCATTTTTTCCGGTTTAGCAAGTTACCATAATGACAAAACATCATACATGGTTCACCTAAATGTTGGAAATGGTATCTAATAGCATTAACTAATAAATAATATTTCTAATAATAGCAGGATCCATTTGGGTTGCCCTCATGACCCAATTAAGCAATGAACAATTAAGAGAAAATAATTTATCAACTTATTATGAATTAATAAACTAATTGAATTTTATTTTGAAATTAGTTAAATAGTTTTAATTAATTAAATAGGTTGAATATTGATCACTTCGTTCGTAACTAATTGTAATATTGCAGAACCTTCTAGGATGTGATAGATATTGAATTTATCTATAAGGATAAAAGATATGGATTGGTTTACATAATGATATGGTCTATCCTTGGAAATTTGAATTTTATACGTAGTGGAATAACTAAAGATTGAACGTCAGCCCATAACCGAACTATGACACTACACTACATCACTAGCTTCATAATTGAGTGTACTGTTAGTCATCCCCAATGTTTTAATACGTAGTGGAATAAATAAAGACTGAATGTCAACGCCTAATTCATCTCGTCAGACGAGGTTGTAGCTAGCAACTTTAGGTGCGCGATCGAACTATATAAGTCCAATAATATGAATCTTATACATGTCGTTCTTTGTTCCTCACAGATTAATAGTTATAAAAATACGCGGTTTTCACCAAGACACACAGTCTTAGTATACCAAACAACATAGCTCAAATGGCTTTGGAAACGAACCTAACTCACGAATTAACGATTATAAAAATACAGGGAGATCCTAGAGTGTTGGATCCTAACAATGTGTCTAGGCATCCTAGTCCTAAACTTCTCATTATAAGATTGTTGAATACTTATAATTTTGTTGTTTAGGAATAATATTTGATTGAATTCATTTAGTATTTAAGATTTGTAAGAATTAATGGATTTCCAAATTTCTATTGTCTGTTATGACGAAATTTGGGCAGCATAATGGCTGCTTTTATAACATTTTTCAGGTTTCAACCAACGTGAAACCAACAATTTCCAGGATATTTTATAATTCATGTGATTAATGTAGTATAATATTTCGCAAAATAACGACTCTTAAGTCCTGAAGTTGATCATGTTATTTATTGCAATAAAAATCTATAACTTAATAAAATGAGTTATATTTTTATATTTAATATAAAAATATATTAATAAATTTTACATTTATTTTTACATAACTTATTTATATTAAAATTTAATTTTTGATAATTTAACTATTAATTATATAATTTCATAATCTTTGTCTTTTCCATTAAATATGACAATGTACTTTCATTTTTATACACAAATAATATTTTTGGTCATTTTTTTTTTATCTTTCCATGCTTCCATGAGATACTTTAACTTATACATATAAAATCATCATTTTTGTGACTTATAATATCAACTTGTGTTATTATAGCAATCTACTTATAATCTTGTGATTTTTCTTAATAATTGTATTCATATTTCACGTAAGGTATCAATATATCCTCTTTCAACAATCTAATTTAACTTAATATATTTATTGGTGATTTATCACATTTTTAGATTGTTATTTCCCAACTTTCAAACAATAATAAACTGCAATGCATTTTTATGTATAAAAATTTCTAAAACATCAAGACTTGATAACTACGCATGTATTCTCCCCCAAATATGAAAACTGTAAAATAGGGACCGTAGAAACTCACCATTGAAGCGTGAGTTCAACTTGTCTGGTTCATTCATGTGAAGTTTTGCGTGAGAGATCGAAATCAACACCTTTTGAGCTAAAACAAAGCTCGGGACTATTTTTATAATATTTTAAATCAAATGGACTTGTTTTGAAATACTTTATATTTAAAAAAGGGTTGGTTTGTAATTTATCTAACACAAGGGACTGTTTGTGATAAATTATATCCAAAAGGGACCACTTTTGGTAATAACCTAATTCATTGGGGTCTGGTTTGATTGAATAATGAAAACAAGGGCTGACTTGGTCAAACTAAAGCAATGAAGGGACTGATTTGGTAACATCATAAACAGTTGAGGGGTTGTTTGTGGTCAAAACCATACAAAGAGGTAACAAATCTCCGTCTTCAACGATCAGGAAAGGAAGGGACAATGGAAGTCGGTGGGGAGGTCCGAAGGTGGCTGGGAGATCGTGAGGAGGGGGGTCGGAAGCATAGGGTTGCTCTAGTGGCTTCCTTTTTCTTCTGGTCTGATCGACTACATCACAAAAGGGGAAGGAAGGGAACGGGATTCTCCATTTTTTGTCTGATCAGAGAAGAGAAAATAAAAACGGAAATAGAACATTGGAAGCACCTCAGGAACCTGATCAATTCGAAGAAAGTGATGAAGGTGTTGGTGTAATCCAGAAAGTTTGGGGACCATTTATGTTTATTTCCATTTGTGTTCATTTCAATTTATTCACATAGGAAGCTGTCAAAGGCCATGTTGGCCATTTTCCCTTTTCTTTAGGAAGTAGTGATCAAGTGGTTTTATGTTTCCACATTTCTAGCTGAATAGTAGGTTAAGTAGCATGTAACGTTCCAGTTTTAGATGTGAAGAATAATCGGAAAATTGCCCCAAAAATACCCTCTCCATTTTTTCTTTGTTTCTTGTTGTGTAAAATAGGATTTTTACAACAATACTTGGTATCAGAGCAAATCTTGTATATGCCCAAGTATCAACCACGAGTGATAGAAATGACAGGAAACAATAATGACAAAGATAGTTCTATCACTTTACACTACCCCATGCTCTCGAGAAGTAATTATGCTGCTTGGGCAATCAAAATGAGAGTTTTTCATGCAGGCCCAAGGTGTTTGGGAGGCAATAGAACCAAGAACAACCAATACAGTTGTTGATGTCTGGAAAGACAAGATGGCATTGGCGGTTATCTACCAGGGTATTCTAGAAGATATGCTCTTATCGTTGGCAGAAAAGCAAACAACGAAGGAGGCATGGGAAACCCTGAAAATGATGTATCTAGGGGCTGCTAGGGTTCAGACGTTGAAGACTGAAATTGAAATGATGAGCATGAAGGAGTCAGAAACAGTAGACGAGTTTGTTACCAAAGTCACGAACATAGTCAGCAACATTCGTGATTTAGGAGAGACAATAGGAGAGGCATACGTGGTCAATAAATTGCTTCGGACAGTACCTAACAAGTTTGAGCAAATCGCATCCACCATAGAGCAATTTGCTGATCTAGAAACTATGGAAGTTGAAGAAGTCATAAGAAGACTAAAAGCACACGAGGAACGGGTGCGAGGTCAAAGCGACTCTAACGAAGGAAAGTTACTCCTGACACATTAGGCGTAGCTAGAAAAAACAAAGAAAAAGAAGGATAAAGGCTCGAAATCTTCACAGCGAGACACCAAACAACATAATCTCAGTTCACGTGGATGTGGGAGAGGCCAGGGAAGAAGTAATTCAAACCGTGGAGGTCATCGTGGTGGAGGTTTTCAGTCAAGTCGCGATGGAGGGCGTAACACGACTAGTCGAGACAAGAGTACAGTGGCGTGCTACAACTGTCAAGAACAAGGCCACTATGCTTCTGAGTGCAAAAACCCACATAAAGAGAGATGCCAAGAAGCCAATCTGATGCAGGGAAATGATAATCATAAACCTGCACTTTTGCTATCGTCGTACAGTAAGGGTGAAGAACATGAGGAAGTATACTTAAATGAAAAACGGGTGACTCCAAAACCGAGATTAAATGGCGATGAAGCTACAAAATCCAAGATATGGTACTTGGATAATGGGGCCAACAACCACATGACAGGGGAGGAAGAAACGTTTCGTGAGATAAACAAGACAATAAAAGGGTACGTTCGTTTTAGATATGGCTCCAAGGTGAGGATCAAAGGAAAAGGGTCGATTCTCTTCTAATGCAAGAATGGAGAACAAAGGTTGCTGAGTGAAGTATATTATATCCCAAGCCTATGCAACAATATCATAAGCTTGGGTCAAGTGGCAGAAATCGATGACAGGATCGTGATGCTTGGGTCATTCTTATGGATCCGTGATCAAACTGGTAGATTACTAATGAAAGTAAAGAGATCAGAAAACAGGTTGTACAAGATTGCACTGGAAGAGGTAAAAGCAGCATGCTTGTTAGGAGAATGAAGGAAGGAAGATTGGCTATGGCATGCAAGGCTTAGGTACGTGAATTTCACTGCTCTTAAACTGATGTTAGAGGATGAAGTGGTCCATGGGTTGCCCCAAATCATCAATTCATCTCGTCCGTGCGAATGGTGCTTGGCTGGAAAACAAATACGGACGACATACCCCCTGCAAGCCACGTACAAAGCCAGAAAGAAACTTGAGCTGGTTCACGGAAATCTTTGTGGCCCCATAACACCTGCAACGCCATCAGGGAATAGGTATTTTATGCTTCTTGTCGACGATTTTATTCGTGTGATGTGGATATACCTAATGAAGACAAAGGATGAAACCTTTGATGTCTTCAAGAAATTTCGTGCTCTAGTAGAAAATGAAACAGGTGAAAGAATCAAGACGTTTAGAACAAATCGTGGTGGTGAGTTTACGTCTAGAGACTTCACTATGTACTGTGAGGCAACTGGCTTGAAGCGACATCTCACAGCACCCTCCCCTTTGCAACAAAACGGGGTTGTAGAGAGAAGAAACAGGACGGTGGTTGAAATGGAAAGAACTATGTTGAAACACAAGAAAGTTCCTGAAACTTTATGGGGGAAGCTGTGAGGCACACGGTCTATGTACTGAACCGTGTGACAACCAAAGCATTGAAAGAAAAACCACTGTATGAGGCATGGTCTGGAAGAAAACCTAATATGGAACACTTAAAGGTATTTGGTTGCACGGCTCACACAAAAGTTGTAAGAGGGCATTTAAGGAAACTTGAAAACAGAAGAAAACCATTGGTGTACTTAGGAACGGAGCTTGGAAGCAAAGCCTATCGTTTAATTGACCCCAACACCGGAAGAATTTGTGTAAGTCGTGATGTATGCTTCGAGGCGGATAGAGAATGGTCATGGAGCAACTCAGTCAAGTTCAAAGATAACCTGGGTATACCGTTTGTGATAGAAGGGTATGGTGATGATTTTATAAGCCAAGAACAAAACAATGAATCTTTTATTGGGGAAGGTAGCATCCACTTGAGAGATGTAACCTACGATGATATCTCACAATAGAGCCCAATTCAACAAGCCCATGATGAAGAATATTATGACTCAGTGGACCTAGCGCAAGATAATCCCCATAACAGCCCATTACCATCGACATAAGAAAGCCCTACCACACCCAACAACTCAACGGGTTCAAAAACCACTTCATCAGAATCAACAGGAGGCGAAGCTCCAAAAAGATACATGAGGATGTCAGAAATTTATAGACAGGAAGATGAGCTGTTACTTGCAACTGACCATGAGGAACCAGAATCATACACTCAAGGCAGCAAAGAAGGCAAGTGGGTGAAAGCAATGGAAGAAGAACTGTCTACAATAGAAAGAAACAACACATGGGAATTAGTTAAACTACCACGTGATCGAAGACCGATTGGTCTCAAATGGGTCTTCAAAGTGAAACGAGACCCTCTTGGTAATATTCTGAAGCACAAGTCCAGGTTAGTGGCTAAGGTTTACGTTCAAAAGCAAGGCGTTGATTTTGACGAGGTATTCGCTCCTGTGGCTCGTTTGGAGACGATGAGAATAATCTTGGCTCTCGTAGGTATCAATGGGTGGCTTGTTCATCACCTGGATGTGAAATCAGCCTTCCTGCATGGCAAGTTAGATGAGGAAGTGTTTGTATCCCAACCTGAAGGATTCGTGCAGAAAAACAAACCGGAAATGGTGTATAAGCTATCTAAAGCCCTGTATGGCCTCCGTCAAGCCCCCCGGACATGGAACGCACGCCTAGATAAACACCTAAAGTTACTTGGGTTCGTAAGATGTGCTCATGAATATGCAGTGTACACAAGGAAAGTAGGTAATAACTTATTGATTGTAGGGGTCTACATTGATGACCTTATTGTTATGGGAGGAAGCAAGGAAGAAGTTGAACTCTTTAAGAAGGAGATGAATCAAGAGTTTGAAATGAGTGACTTGGGGTTGCTGTCATATTACCTGGGAATTAAAGTATCACAAGAACTGCGTGGAATAAGCTTAAAACAAGATGGGTATGCAAGAAAACTATTGTAAAAGGCAGTCATGCTAGACTGCAACCCAACAGAGGCCCCAATGGAGAATAACCTAGAGCTCACCAAAGATGAGAGTGGAAAACCCGTTAATGCCACTGAATACAGAAGCATAGTGGGAGGGTTGAGATATTTATGCCACACACGACCTGACATCTCCTATGTTGTTGGAGTTGTAAGTCGTTTCCTAGAAAGGCCCACCGAACAACAAAATCAAGCAGTGAAAAGAATCCTAAGGTATATAAAGGGAACCTTCAACCTTGGTTTAGTATACACACAAAGCAAGGAATAGAAGCCCGTAGTTACATACTCTGATAGAAACCATGCAAGGGACGTGAATGATAGGCGAAGCACAGGCAGCATGGTATTTTACTTGAACAAAAATTTGGTGACATGGAGCTCTCAAAAGCAACAGTGTGTTGCACTTTTGTCATGCGAGGCGGAATTCATGGCTGCAAACTTGGCAACATGCCAAGGCATATGGGTCTATAGACTTGTTCAAGAAATAACATGTGAAAAGTTGGGTCCACTGACAATACTCATTGATAACAAGTCCACACTCGAATTGGTCAAACATCCAGTCTTCCATGGATGCAGAAAACATATAGACACTCGCTTTCAATTCATTAGAGACTGCATTGAACGAGGAGACGTCATTGCTAAGTTTGTTGCAAGTGTGGAACAATAAGCTGATATTCTCACTAAGCCTCTGGCAAAGAACAAGTTCAAGGAGATGAGGAACATGCTTGGAATGAAGAGCATCTAGCATTCTGGATTAGGGGGGAATTTGTTGGTGTAATCCATAAAGTTTGGGGACCATTTATGTTTATTTCCATTTGTGTTCATTTCAGTTTATTCACGTAGGAAGTTGTCAAAGGCCATGTTGGCCATTTTCCCTTTTCTTTAAGAAGTAGTAATCAAGTGGTTTTATGTTTCCACATTTCTAGCTGAATAGTAGGTTATGTAGCATGTAACGTTCCAGTTTTAGATGTGAAGAATAATCAGAAAATTGCCCCAAAAATACCCTCTCCGTTTTTTCTTTGTTTCTTGTTGTGTAAAACAGGGCCCTGCAACAATAGAAGGAAGGCAGAAGGCTGCCATCAATTGCTTGGTTAACAAGGAAAGGAGGGGGTTGGTTTTCCGGAATGATTTACTCGACAACAACACCTCATCATAGGTTGTTAGCATCGACTGGCAATAGCATTTGGGCAAAGGAGGCATTCGGGTGATGCTTCTTCGACGGGAGGAGTTGTAGTCGGCGTCTCCGACGAGCCCATCGTGGCTTCCTTTCTCATCCCTGGTAGTGAAGGAACCAAGGGTGGTTGGGTGGTGTTCCTCAGCTAATCGCAGGGGAGATGGAGGGTAAGGTTGCTAATGGCAACAAAAAGGGTGGAGATGGGTTGTGAAGATGGCGGTCGGCGGTCCTTCCTCGCCGGAATTATAGTGATGATACAGAGAAAAAGAACTAAATAGGGAAATAAAATTTTGAGAGTGGAGATGCATCGGATGTACAAAATTTGATCTTTGTATAAATTTGGGAAAATTAAATCAAGATTTATAAGTACAAATCAAAGATCCTCCATGATTGGTAACATCATCTTGACGTCATTACCCGACGCATCGATCCTCGTGCCATCATATCGTCTTATAAAAATTTTAAGATCGTGCCTGCATATTGTTCCGGTTGTGGTGATTCTAGAAACACATACAAAATTCAATTCTAATTTACTGAAGTTCATGAAATGGCATTTAAAATTTCGCGATTAATTAGATATGAATTCGACAGATTTTACGAATCTGATTTTGGTCGAGATTAAAAATGTGATAAAATAATAGACCATAATTTGTGCTCAAAAGCGTTGTCAAAAGTGATTTACAAGGTTCGTAGCTATTTCAAACAAAGCAGTGCACAGTTCGTTTCAGGAAAATCAGATAAATATTAATTTTATAACCTAAAAGAGACGTAACTTTCTCATACGATCTCCATTTTGGACGTTCTTTATATCCACGAAATTAGGATAATGTAATCTATTCAAAAAATTTATCCATGTCTCTCAAGTATACTTAATGCAAAATTTTATTTTTATCATCACAAATAAAATTAATTTTTGGTGATTTTTGATTTGGTCGTTAACAATAGACGGTTGGTTGAGCAGTTTTTGACGTTCTAAAGGTTATTATGAATATAATATTTTTACTATAGATTATAAACATAAAATTACACATATTTAGTCCTTAATACATAGCAATTCGCTGTGGTTTGATCGTCGAACTCTGACCAACTTTTACCAATTGTTACACTCAAGAACCAGGTGTATGCTACGGACCACCCCGTGGTCTTACATCACTACTACACTACCTGCCAACCTAGTGAATTATACGACCACCTTCGAAGTATTACAACACCTCTACCACTAGATGCCAATCCAGTGAATGCTACGGCCACCCCCGCAGTCTTAAAACACTTCCAAACCGCCATGGACCCAACCCATGGTAATACTGTCCTACTACCATACCAACTATTATCAAACACGAGTCAAAAATAGATCGACTAAATCTCAACAATGTGTTCGGATTATGCTTCGAATCCCAAAAGCCTTCATCAGAACAGAACATGCAATGAGGCTCTAACACGACCGTAACGCCCCGATTCTCAGTTATTAATATTGGCTTTAATTTTCAAGTTTCAAGGTCTACTCGATGAGGTGGATGCCCTGACTCGTCGAGTAGCAGCGGGTTTGGGGCCACGTGTTTAAGTGACCAACTCGCCAAGTCGGAAGATTGACTCGACGAGTTGGAGATGAAGAATGAAACCCTAATTTCTAGGGTTTTGCACCATATTTAAGGAATCATTAGCCTCCCTTAGTCCCTTACAGCCTCTTGCCTATTTCGTGCAAGAGCTACATTTGAGTGTGTTTTTGAACTTTGGAAGGTGGAACTTGTAAAGGGAGCTTGAAGGTCAAGTAGCTAGCAGCAAGGGACTCATGTGGATCTACAAAATCTATCTTAGTTAGCTTTATTTGAGGTATCAATTCATGATCTTGGCCTCTTTTCTTTCTAGATCTCTTTGGATGAAGTGTAGGGCTTTATGGCTTGATTATGAATCTATTGTTGAGTATGAGATGCATCTGAAGTTGCAACTTCATATCTAAACCCTCCTTGGGATCTAGGTTCATAAAGTTTCTAGCCTTGTCATGTATGAAACCTTCCATTTGAGTTAGACCCCATTTCAAGTTTGGTTTTGGCATTTTTAGTCATTAGAGCCTTGCATGCACATAAAGTTTGCAAATTTATGTGATAAGCATGCCTTAGGAGGTTGGATCTGCAGTATGGAGCCTTAGCATGGCTTAAAAAGCATCTGTATGGATGAAGGACCGAAGGGACTCGGCGAGTGGCATGGTCGGCTCGGTGAGTCCGATGAAGATGTCGTAGGCTGACTCAGCGAGTCCGATGAAGATTGTCTTGGGCTCGGCGTGTCAGACGAGTAACTCGACGAGTTGGCAAGTTATGCAAGGAACTCGGCGAGTAGCTGAGGGTACTCGACGAGTTGAGATGAACATGGACTGTTGACCTTGGCATTTGACTTTGACCAAGGGTTGACTAGTTGACTTTTGAGGGTAATTTTTGGTAAATTGGATATTATAGCAAAGGACATTGGTAAATATAGGTGTTGGAGTTGGAGTTACATTTGGAGGAGTTTGACACTATCTTCTGAGCTACTTGTGATGTGAGTTACCCTCACTATACTAAGGGGTCTAAGGCACCAAGGCCGGCCCATTGGATTTGATATCCTAGTAGTTATTGACATTTTGAGTTTAAGCTAGTAATGTATGTCAGTGGTATGCTAGTCTAGTAGATCTGTAGGACTACCTGTGATTATGTATGATTGTCTGTATGTGCATTAGTTATGTTATATGTTGACATATTATGTGAGATGGGTTGAGGTGATACTACTCTGTGCGGTAACCAGAAAACCCGGGAACATTCTAGATGCGAGCTGAGGGAGACTCATACTGTGGGCTCGGTGGAAAACCAGATGTGACTTGTGGGTCTGTAAGGCAATCCAGACTCACAATGTGGGCCTAGGGGGTAACCCAGTCTGTAAAGTTGTGGACCCAGTATATGTTGTTATTTTTATGTGTTATGTTCAGTGTATCGGTATTTTGGGGGAACTCACTAAGCTTTCGGGCTTACAATTTTAGTTTATTGTTTCAGGTACATCGGGGGATCACGACAAGGCGAAGGCATGATCGTACAACTCCTCATGTTTTATTTATGTTTCTGGGAAAAACTCTGATATAGACTATTTTGAAAACAAGTCTGTAATAACTGTGGGTTTTAAATGTTTTGAAAAGTTCAAATTTGTCTTGAAATTTTTGGGTGTTACAAGTTGGTATCAGAGCCTTGGTTTGAGTGAATTGGAGGAACATTCGTGTGAATCTAGTCTCAAACTAAGGAAAAAGATTTTCGAAATAATTTTAAATTGTTTTCAAAATAAGTAAAGGAGGATGCAAAGTGTACGATCAGTCGGAGCCAGTAAGTAGACCCCAAAATACCATACATTTATTTGATATTATGATATAATAGAACAGCATGCTAGCACTAGGCTAGAGATCCTCGAGAATTCCATGATAGAATTGTCTGATTATGTGATGCCTACTAGCCTAGGGTTTCTTTATATGAGATTGACATCATTATTGTAGTTACTTGTGTATGTATCACGGTTGTACATAATTAAGATCTTATAGCCCGAGAATGTTTGATTTGACCTTATGTTCTGTTCTTATTGATTAGGGCTTAGGGTAGGATCGGATATTCGAAAGTCTATAGGGTCCATCGTTATGTATGGCTAGCATACGCTAGTGCTACAGGGTTAGTGGAAGTTTCATGGATGAGTGAGTTGTGTGGGACCGGTAGGTCAGTTGTGAGGCAGTTAGCCTTCCTGTAGGGGTGAGGATCGAGTGCTCGCTATGCTTATGTATATTTTTAGGGTTTTGTGGTGATACTTGAGACAAATATGGGTAGGTGTGGAAGGTAGTATGGGCCCGTACTATTGAAAGCACAAGACCCATAAGCGTATCAAGGAAGTCACAACCCCTGGGGTTTAGTCGGGAGTTGGTTCCCAGTTATTTATGTGGATTATCTGATATCTTGTGGTATGTTTCAGAATGATGACGACGAGACACTTTGCGACTGGATCCGGTTCAAGGTCAGGATCAGGAGACAGAGGCTAGGAGGGGCCAACAACACCTGAGCCTGTGATGCAGATGGGTACAGAGGAGCTGGATGCCAGGATTCGGGAGATCCTGCTTGATGAAGTTGCTGCTATGTTCCAGGCACAACTGACGGGGATGTTTGGGTCTATTAAGACCGCTATGGTTGAGTACTTCGACGAGCGTTATGCATGCCTTGCAGATACGGCTGCCGCTGCAGCTACCTCAGCCGTATCAGCGGAAGGAGAAGGTGGAGCCAATCGGGGCTTCCAGTACTAGGACTTCAATAACACGAAGCCCCCGACATTCGAGGGTACCCAGGATTCGATTAGAGCCATGAGGTGGTTATCTGACGTGGAGGGCTATTTATTCACGTGTTCATGTCCTACTGACCAGAAGGTCAGGTGTGTCCTGAACATGTTGAGGCTCGGGGAAAAGGACCGGTGGAGGTTGACGACAGGGTTGTACACTGATGAGCAGAGAGCTGCTATTACTTGGGAACAGTTCAAGGATATGTTTCACGCCTGATACATCCCACGGGTCGAGCGGGAATGATTGGCTCAGGAATTTTTGAGTTTGAGACAGGAGGGGAGTCGATGACGGAGATCACCCGCATGTTCACAGAGAGAGTGATGTTCTGCCCAGAGTTTGCTTCTGAGCAGGCTCAGATGACCCGTTATCTAAGAATGCTCAAGGCTGACATTCGTCAGTTTATGTCTACCCAGCGATATGATACTCTTTTGGAGTTGTAGGATGCCGCTAGGTGGCGTGAGTTGGAGATTGAGCTGCAGTTGAGGGAGCAACAGCAAACCCCGACACAGTCGCAACTGACACCTAAGCGGTCTAAGACCGCTGATTCTAGGACTGGGGGTCAGCAGAGCCGCCCTTGTGGAAAGTGTGGTAGGAGTCATTCTGGGGTTTGTCGAGCTGGTAGTGGGTGCCACAGGTGTGGAAAGGAGGGGCATTATGCGAAGGACTGTTTCCAGGCCACCCCGGTTCCGATTTTGAGGTTATGTTATCACTGTGATCAGGTTGTCCACATGAAGGCCAACTGCCCGTTGCTTGTCGCTAAGCCGACGCAGGTTCCCTCGCCAGCTACATTGAGGATTTCTAATGGGAGGCCAGTTAAGGCAGAGCCTCCGAAGGCTCAGGGATGTGCCTTCTAGCTTACAGCGGAGGAGGCCAGGGCAGCACCAGATGTGGTTGTCGGTATGTTTCTATCCTTTATATCTTTTATTATATTTGTTTTATGCTTATCTGTTGTACCTGTGATTAGGTATGTTTTTAGTGAACTCTTTGCCTGCTTTGGTTTTATTTGACTCAGGGGCGAGTCGGTCTTTCGTATCTCAGTTGTTTAGTAGGGAGTTCAGTATGCCAATAGGCGAGTTAGAGTGTTCGTTGCGAGTCCCTATCGCCAAAGAACACGGGGTTTTTGATTCTTCGGTCTACCGAGGGTGTGAGTTGGAGATTTTCAAGGTGCCATTTCCAATAGATTTGATTATGATCCCCATGTGGGAGGTGTGTGTGATAGTAGGGATGGATTGGCTTAGTCGGTTCGGTGCCATGATTGACTGTGAGGGCCGGCGAATGGTGGTTCGAACACCAAGTGGGGGAGAATTGATTGTATATGGTGAGGGCACCAAAGTGGGATCAGGGTTTCGTTCGGCTGCCATGCCTGGATAGTATATTCAACATAGGTGTGCGGGTTATCTAGCGTATGTGGTAGATACACGGGTCAGGGATCAAATTTTAGTTGTAGAGGTTCCAGTGGTTAGGGAGTTTGCCAACGTGTTCCCGGAGGAGTTTCCAGGGATACCTCCGGAGAGGCAGGTCGAGTTCCGAATCGACCTGGTGTCATGTGCGGCTCCTATCGCCAAGGCGCAGTACCGGTTGGAGCCACCCAAGATGCAGGAGTTGTCTTCACAGCTGCAGGAACTATTGGGCAAGCAGTTCATTCGACCTAGCAGTTCACCATGGGGAGCACCGATCCTTTTCTCCAGGAATAAGGACGGTTTGCACCGGATGTGCATTGATTATAGGGAGGTAAACAAGTTGACGGTGAAGAACCGTTATCCACTACCGAGGATAGATGATCTTTTCGATCAGTTGCAAGGTGCATCTTGGTTCTCCAAGATTGATTTGAGGTCAGGATATCATTAGGTTCGGGTCAGAGAGGAGGACGTGGAAAAGATCGCATTTCGGACTCGTTATGGTCATTACGAGTTTGTCGTGATGCCATTTGGGCTCACCAACGTGCGAGCGGTATTCATGGACTTGATGAATCGGGTTTGCAGACCGATGCTTGATCGCTCGGTCATCGTGTTCATAGATGATATCTTGGTGTATTTCAAGACCCGAGAGCAGCACGAGGAGCACCTCAAGGAGTTGTTGGGAATTCTGAGACGAGAACGGTTGTATGCCAAGTTCTCGAAGTGCGAGTTTTGGTTGAAAGAGGTCCAGTTCTTAGGACATCTCATTAACCAGGAGGGGATTTTGGTCGACCTGGCCAAAATCAAGGCAGTTATGCAGTGGGAGGTGCCGAGGTCACCTTCGGACATCAGGAGTTTTCTAGGTTTAGCAGGGTACTACTAGAGGTTTATTTGGTATTTCTATAAGATTGCAGTTACCCTCACTCGTCTGATGAGGAAGGGGTGGATTTCCGGTGGGGTCATGAGCAGCAAAGGGCGTTTAAGACCCTCCGTCAGCGTTTGTGCGAGGCTTCAGTCTTGACACTCCCGGAGGGAGTGAAGGATTTGTGGTGTTCTGTGATGCATCCATCACAGGTTTGGGGCGGTCCTCATCTAGAGAGGACGGGTGATAGCGTACACATCGCGGCAGCTGAAGCCGCATGAGATGAGATATCCTACTCATGATTTAGAGTTGGAAGTGGTGGTGTTCGCTCTCAAGATATGGAGACATTACTTATATGGGGTCCCTTGTACCATATACACGGATCACAAGAGTTTGAGACACATCATGGATCAGCCAAACCTGAATATGAGGCAGCGTAGGTGGCTGGATGTAGTCAAGGATTATGATTGCGAGATCCTTTACCACCCCGGTAAAGCGAATGTGGTGGCAGACGCTCTGAGCCATAAGTCTGTTAAGTCTTCCACCCCAACGGTATGTATGAGGATACCGGTGGATTCTCCGGTTGTGAGTTTGATCAGGGATGCTCAGGTGGAGGGCATGCGAATAAAGAACTAGAAACTGGAAAGGATTAGGTATGAGAACACTCGGTTCGTGCAGGATAGCCGAGGATTATTGACCCGATGCATTCGGGTATGGGTTCCAATGTCTTGTGGGGTCAGATAGATAGTGATGGAGGAGGCTCATAATTCTCACTTCTCTATTCACTCGGGGGCCACCAAGATGTACCTGGATTTGAGTTTGAGCTACTTGTGGCCGTGCATGAAGCAAGAAATCTCTTGGTACGTCGAGAGGTGCTTGACCTGTAGGATGGTCAAGGCCGAGCATCAGAGGCCACATGGCAAGCTGCAGCCCCTGGAGATTACCATGTGGAAATGGGAACAAATAACGATGGACTTTATTACCAAGTTATCGAGGACTGTGAAAGGGTTTGACTCTATATGGGTTAAAGTGGATCGGTTGACCAAGAGCGCCCATTTCTTGGCCATACGGGAGAGTTCATCGGTTGAGATGTTGGCCAACGTGTATGTCCGTGAGATCGTGGTTCGCCATGGGGTTCCGGTCTCCATTGTCTCCGAACGGGATGTTAGATTTACCTCCCATTTCTGGCAGAAGTTCCATGAGGAACTGGGCACGCGGTTGCACTTTAGCACAACATTCCATCCGTAGACCGACGGTCAGAGCGAGCGGACCATTCAGACCCTCGAATATATGTTGAAGGTGTGTGTCTTTGACTTCAGTGGGAGCTGGGATTCCCACCTACCCCTTGTAGAGTTCGCCTATAACAACAACTATCATTCCAGCATTGGCGCCTCGCCTTTCGAGTTGTTGTATGGGCGGAGATGTCGAACCCCGGTTTGCTGGGGTGAGGTCGGACACAGGGTGATGAGACGGACGGAGGTAGTCTTGCAGACTACTGAGAAGATTCATAAGATTAGGAAGCGAATGCAGACCGCTCAAAGTCAGCAGAAGAGTTACACCGACAGACGCCGATCCGAGTTAGAGATTCAGGTGGGTGATATGGTACTCTTGAAGGTCTCACCCTGGAAGGGTGTGATCCGCTTCAGGTAGAGGGGGAAATTGGGTCCTCATTTCATTGGGCTGTTCAAGATCATTTCCAAAGTTAGAAAGGTGGCATACAGGCTAGAGCTACCGGAGGAGCTTAGTCGGATCCACAACACTTTCCACATTTTGCAATTCCGAAAGTGCATTATGGATCAGGAGGAAGTGGTGTCATTGGACGATATTCAGGACGATGAACGCCTGAATTACGTGGAGAGGCCTGTGGCTATACTGGAGAGGAAGATGAAATTTCTACGGAACAATGAGATACCTTTGGTAAAGGTACAAAGGAACATCGGAGGGGTTCCTAGTGGACTTGGGAGCCGGAGGCTAAGATGCGGGAGCACTATCCGGAGGTGTTCATCATAGCAGTCTTCGAGGATGAAGTCTAGTTCAATTGGGGGAGAATTGTAATGCCCCGATTCTCAGGTATTAATATTAGCTTTAATTTTCAAGTTTCAAGGTCTACTCGACGAATTGGATGCCCTGAATCGTCGAGTAGCAGCGGATTTAGGGCCATGTGTTTAAGTGACCAACTCGTCGAGTTGGAAGAGTGACTCGACGAGTTGGAGCTGGAGAATGAAACCTTAATTTCTAGGGTTTTGCACCCTATTTAAGGAATCATTAGCCTCATTAAGTCCCTTACAGCCTCTAGAGAGTCTAGCAAACCCTATTTCGTGCAAGAGCTTCATTTGAGTGTGTTTTTGAACTTTGGAACGTGGAACTTGTGAAGGGAGCTTAAAGGTCAAGTACCTAGCAGCAAGGGAATCGTGTGGATCTACAAAATCTATCTCACTTAGTTTCATTTGAGGTATCAATTCATGATCTAGGCCTCTTTTCTTTCTATATCTATTTGGATGAAGTTTAGGGCTTTTTGGCTTGATTATGAATCTATTGTTGAGTATGAGCTGGATCTGAAGTTGCAACTTAAGATATGAACCTTCCTTGGGATCTAGGTTCATAAAGTTTCCAGCCTTGTCATGTATGAAACCTTCCATTTGAGTTAGACCCCATTTCAAGTTTGGTTTTGGCATTTTGAGTCATTAGAGCCTTGCATGCACGTAAAGTTTGCAGCTTTACGTGATAAGCATGCCTTGGGAGGTTGGATCTGTATTATGGAGCCTTAGCATGGCTTAAAAAGCATCTGTATGGATGAAGGACCGAAGGGACTCGACAAGTGGCATGGTTGACTCGGCGAGTCCGATGAAGATTATCGTAGACCCGACAAGTCAGTAGAGTGACTCGGCAAGTCCAATGAAGATTGCCTTGGGATCGGCATGTCAGATGAGTGACTCAGCGAATTGGCAAGTTATGAAAGGAACTCGGCGAGTAGCTGAGGGTACTCGACGAGTTGAGGTCAACATGGACTGTTGACCTTGGCATTTGACTTTGACTTTGACTTGGACCAAGGGTTGACCAGTTGACTTTTGAGGGTAATTTTGGTAAATTGGATATTATAGCAAGGGACATTGGTAAATATAGGTGTTGGAGTTGGAGTTACATTTGGAGGAGTTTGACACTATCTTCCGAGCTACTTGCGAGGTGAGTTACCCTCACTATACTAAGGGATCTAAGGCACTAAGGCCGGCCCATTAGATTTGATATCCTAGTAGTTATTGACATGTTGAGTTTAAGCTAGTAATGTATGCCAGTGGTATGCGAACAACACTTCCCCATTACTTAAGAGTGATATGTTACCATTGCTCAATCCCTACCGATGGTATCAGTCGACAACCCGTGCCTTACAATACCTAGATTTCCTTGACTAGCCAAGCCTAATGCTTATACATTCCAAGATCCGGGAATCATTCCCAATACCTCAATGAATCCATGATCCTTAAGAACCTTCTTCTGAATCCAGAACAAGTCCTTGGCGACTGGTCGGATAACAAAGAACAACATCTCAAATATCAAAGCAGTTACCCAACCGACTCCACGACCCACTTGCACTTAGAGCAATTCCCATGCGAACTTGCAACTGGCTCCGTTTTCAAAGGTGTGAACTTGAAAACTATGGATCTTACACCCATGATTGAACCAATTCCTTACTACTTCAAAACCATGAAAACCCCTACCGATCCTGTTATTCAAACCCCACATGCCTACCTACTGAACACATTTATTAAGAGCATGAAAGAAGTATTTACATCACATAACTGCGATACCAACTGATGGAACTCGGATCCCCTTGGCCTGGGACTACAATGCTTGGCTCCTCACCATAGGAACCTCCAGCCTGCCCTTGCGACCATCAGTACTCCTCACAGTGGCTAAAGCATGTGCCCTCACTGCTCCCCTCATCAACTCCAGACATCCGGCCTTCTTGTGGCCCACTTGGATGCAGTGAAAACACATCAGAACCGCTTCTTGAGGGTGTAACATCTAGATTTTCAGGTATATTGATTATTTATTTATTTTTGAGGGCTATTGAGCAACTCAACGAGTTGGTGCTACAACTCGTCGAGTAGAGTCACGTTATGCCACATGGGATTAATGATCTACTCGACGAGTCTAAGAGTGGACTCGCCGAGTAGACACTGTGTCGTGAAACCCTAAATCCTCGGGTTTAGGGCCGATTTAAGGGCACTTATAGCCTCATTTGCGGCTCATTAACTGCTTACATTCACCGAGGGAAACCCTATTCACCCTTTGAGCTAATAGAGAGAGTGTGAGCTAATATTGAGTATCTTGGTGCATCTTTGGAAGAGAAGATAAGGATTTCAAGCAAGGAACAAGAGGAGGCTGTTAGATTTGTTGCTATTCATCCAAGAGCTTCTATAAAAGGTATAAAGTTTATACCTTTCTCATTAGTTTGGGTAGATCTCATATTATTGGAAATTAGGGCTTCTTTTGTATCTAATATTGGGACTTTGAGGGTATTGAGTTCATATGGAGGTTTGGACTTTAGATCTGGACCTTGTGAGGTCCCTAGAGTCCAAAGGTCCCTGATTTATTCAGCCTTGATAGAGATCTTGAGTGAAAAACCCTTATTAGAGCATGTTCTTGGCATTTCAAGCCCAAAGTGACATGCATGGACGTAAAGCTCATGGCTTTCTGTGATAAACGAGCCTTTAGAGTTTAGATCTAGAGTTGGGGATGGTTATCTGCCTTTAAATCGTCTAAATGAGGAATGAGTCTGAATGGACTCACCGAGTCGATGAGCCGACTCGACGATTCGGTTAGGGTTGTCCCGATGAGCTTGAACATGCGGAAGCTCGACGAGTTAGGGTCAACTTGACGAGCTGAGTTGGACCTTCCATAGACTTCTTAGGAAAACGAGTGGACTTGACTAGTCACATGGGTGCACTCAGCGAGTCGGGTCAGACATGGATTGTTGACTCGAGTTTGACTTTTGTGGACTTTAGGGTTTCGGTCGACATAGGCAATAGAGACCATGGAAGGGTAAAATGGTCTTTCACCCATTCCAATAGTTAGAAAGAGAAAGAGAGAGAGAGAGAGAGAGATATCAACACTTGGTACATTTTAAGTGTGAGTGGAATATTAATAAGAGACAATTATTCTATGTGTTAGGCAGGGGCTAGTTCGAGATTCCGTGTGTGAAGTTGTTGCTTGCTAGCTTACAAGGTGAGTCTTCTCACTATACTTAGCATGAGTGGTACCTTTGTGTGATTGAGATGTTTATTGTGCTTACCTGTGTATCTTAATATTCTGCATCATGTCTTTGTGATTTATGTTGAGTATTGTATTATGAGCTTATTGAGTTGGGACCGGAGGGTCCCACTGAGACACATTGACTGGAGGGTCTTATTGAGTTATAACCTAGAATGGCTAATGAGATGTGTGTGGTATCTTGGAGAACTCAGTAAACTTCGTGCTTACCGTGTTACGTGTTATGTGTTTCAGGTACTTCTGAGGATCGTGGGAAGGCCTCGACTTGATTGTGCACACCCCCGTATTGGAGATATGTTTTTGAAGGATCCTGCATTTGTGATAAACAATTTTTGAAAAAAAAACATATGTTAATGTTTGATACTTGAGATTTTTGAGAAATGTGACATGTGTTATTATGTGTTTGAAAATGAAAATTTTGATTTGAGAATTTACGTCGTTACAGAGGGAAATCTTTCACACCCCCGAACCGGGATAGCGGAAACGTCCGGGGGCAGGTGACTTCATCTTGTAATATCATAACAGTTGATTATAAATGATACATAGCAACTAAACATCATACATTCAGATACCAATATGCATTGTTTACAACTCTGTGTTTGTTCATGAAATTACATCCAAAATAACACAATGTATGATATTTCAAAAATACAACAATTATCCAAAAATCCATAGCTGCAAAACATGCTTACTGAGTCCCTGAGAATACAATTCGTTTTGAAAAGAGTCAACATAGAATGTTAGTGAGTTCATAAGCATATTTATCATAAAACTTTGTAATAGTTTGTAAACTTCAAGAAAATCCAATATTTTCTGTATATAAAAGAGTTGTGAGTCTCGTTTCAAATCATGTGTAATTGCATGCATGTTCTTTTGTTTCCTTGTTTGAAATTATATAGAGAGTGTTCTTAGAAAATCCTCTATTTTCTATTATACGAGAAGTTGTGGTCTTAAAACCCTAAGACCAGAGTGGTGAAATTAGTTTACAAAATAGACGAAACATAATTGTGCATTTTAATAAAACTAGTAGAGTGCGTATTCTTCGTAAATTCAATTAATGTTATTATTCTGCATGTGAGTCGTTATAACCATACTAATATGACTAATGCGCCTGTCTTGACGTTCTTCAGGTGTCGGTTTCTAAAGATATTTGTTACCCTAGACTGGCCCGTCTAGCTGTAGCGAACAACTCATGTGTGGGGGTGTCAACCCCGTATAGATCTATACATAATTACCTCGCTCTCCTTCCAGGAGACTCTGGTTATAACTACATGACTTATGATGTACGCAAGGTAGGTACGACGAAGGAGTGTCTCACAAAAGCCTCAATATAATTTACGCGAATTTATAGAATAATGTATACGAAGTTCTTATGGTAACTTTTATAACCGCAGTTTATGACATGCAATGATTTCTATCATAAGTTTACACAGTTTACTAGGAGTGTTTAAAAGCTATTACTGACGCACAATTTATGACACAAGTTTTAGTGGAAAGTGAGTTTGTCCCATTTTTACTACTTTTGTCATAATTAGTTCATTTTTACCACAATTTTAAAAAATAGCACACTTTTACCATAATTGTCGAAAATAGCCCATTCTTACCATAATTGTCAAAAAAGCCCATTTTTACCATATTGTAAAAAATAGCCCATTTTTACCATATTTGTAAAAAATAGCGCATTTGTACCATAATTGTCAAAATAGCCCATTTTACCAAAAATTTCTCACAAATAACTCATGTTTACAAATGTTGTGGTAAATTTTTATATATTCACAAATTTACCATTATAAGTGTAAATTTCCATATTTTTCCATGTTTCAAGCTTTCATGACCAAAAATTTGTTTTAATATTTTCCTTGATATTATGGTAATTTTTATCACACAATAAAGAAAACATTATTTTAACATAACAACTAACATGTGCTACACAAGATAACTTGTTTCCAACAACTTAAGATTTGTACAAATCTCAAGTTCATGGACTTTTAGCATAAGATTACAACATTTCAACACACATAAACATATAAAACATACACATGCAAGCAAGTATACAAAGATTCTACACAATACTACACTTGTATCTTCCCGCAAATGAAAAAAACTCAAAAATAAGGGGTATAAAGCTCACCTTGGGGATTTTTCAAAGGGTAGAGGAAAGAAGATGAAGGATTTTCGAATCCTAGCTTGTGCCTTGAAGAGATTTTGAAATGATGGTTGTTCTAGCTAAGATCCATATTCACGAAAACAAGAGAGTAAGGGAAAGATCTTACATAAACTTGAAACAAAACAAGGGAGTTCAACTTATCACTTACCAAACTTATGGTCTTTGAAGAAAACTTCTTGGAAGAACACACACACAACCTACGAATTTCAAAGGAAGAAGATGAGAGAGTTCTTAGGTGCTTGAGAGAGAATATGAGATAAGATTGAAAGTTGGAAGTGAAAAGTGGAGAGGGGATGGGGGCAGAAGTCGGCTGATCCAAAAGGAAGGGGGTGATAGGGGTTGACTCTAGCTATGGTTGATGTGGGGTTGCTTAGTTTAATGGATGGTAAATGCATTGTTATTTGCCATGCAATATTGAGGTGGGATGTTTAGATAATTTCTCTTAGCCTTTTCTTTTCTTTCTTTTTTTATAACCAAAACCTAACCGGCCAAGGGGGGTCTCGGCTCAAGGTTGGACCAATAAATGTTTGTGGGCTTCGAACTTGACTTGGTCTAAGGAGTTTTCGGCCTAATAGTATTCTAGGAAGGGTATTAGCCCAATTAAGGGGTTTTCGGCCCAAGTATGAGTTTATGGAATTTAAATGAAAAGTTTTGGCCTAATAGGGGCCCACTAGTGGTTTTCGGTTAACTGAGAGGGACCAATAGAGATTTTCGACCCATTAGGGCCTAAAGAAAAGTCTTCGGCCCAATGAGATTTAATGAGAGAGCTTCCGGCCCAACAAGGCCCATTAATACTAAAAATGAGGTTCTCGGCCCAATATAGGGCCTAATAAGTTTTTTTAGTTCATTGGGGCCCAAATATAGGTTTTCGGCCCAATAGAGTCTAAGAATAAATTTCACTGCCCAATAAGGCTCAATAAGGGTCTTATGCCCAAAAACGATGTCAAATAAAAGTTTCCGGCCCATTAGGGCCCAAAAGAGAGTTTTCGGCCCAAAAGGACCAATTTGAGAGATTATCGGCACATTAGGGCCCAATAAGAGAGTCTTGGCCCAAATATAGGGTCTTGGGCCAAGGCCCAAAGTTGAGTGGACTTAGCTTATTGGGTTAGGTTTTCGGGCTACACGATGTGGTTTCGATTTGAATCACCATTCTTGGCTGTATAAACTTAAATAGCATTAAAGTTTGATTTATACCAAACGTAGGGTTACAAGGTTACACGAAGAAGTTATCTTGTACAAGGATATAAATCTTAACCCTAATTTGCTGGTTGTGACATCATCCCCCCGTTATAGGGAATTTAGTCCCGAAATTCCTTCAAAATAAATCCTTAAGAACTAGAGAAGAGATGGGGGTATTTCTTCATCATCTGGTCTTCGTGTTCCCAGGTGAATTAAAGTCTACGTTTGGCACTCCATCGATCCTTCATAATCGGAATGTGGCTTTGTTTCGTACGTTTCACTTATCTATCCATAATTTCAACCAGTTCTTTAACGAATAGGAGATTTTCATTCACCTCAATCTCGTCGAGTGGAACAAAGAGGGTTTGTTCCGATAGGCATTTATTCAGGTTTGACACGTGAGAGACATGGTGTACGTTGCTAAGCTCCGATGGTAGTTGTAGCTTGTAGGCCACCGGATCGGTCCTGGCAAGGATCTTGAATGGTCCGATGTATCGTGGATTTAACTTTCCTCACCATCTGAATCTTATCATCCTTTTCAAGGGAGAGACTTTTAGCAGTATGGGATCTCCTACTTGAAATTCCAGAGGCTTTTCCCTTTGGTCTGCGTAGCTCTTCTTTCGGTCTCGAGATGCTTGGAGCCGTGCTTTAATCTGGACGATTTTCTTAGTTGTTTCCCGAATGATCTCGAGTCCTGTGAGAGTGTTGTTTGGTACCTGTCCCTTTGCCAGCTGGGTATCTCCTACCTCAGCCCAACAGAGAGGTGATCAGAATTTTCGTCCATAAAGGGCCTCAAAAGGAGCAACTTTGTTACTTGTGTGATAGCTATTGTTGTATGAGAATTTCACCAGTTGCAAGTGGGAATCTCAAGCCTTGCCAAAATCTATCACACATGCCCTTAACATGTCCTCCAATGTTTGGATGGTCCTCTCACTCTGTCCATCGGTCTGCGGATGGTAGGCTGTGTTGATATCGAGCTGAGTTCCTAACGACTTCTGTAGCGACTGCCAAAATCGAGAGGTAAACCTAATATCTTTGTCAAAGATAATAGATATTGGTACTCCATGTAGTCTCACCACCTCCTTTATGTAGATCTGTGTCAGTCTCTTTCCTTTATTGGTAGGAAATGGGCGGATTTAGTCAACCGATCGACAATCACCCAAATGGCATCCAGTCCATCTGCCAACTTAGGCAATTTGGTTATAAAATCCATTGTTATTCGTTCTCATTTCCACTCAGGTATTATTGGCTGTTGTAATAAACCCGAGGGCTTTTGATATTATACCTTAACCTTAGCACAAGTCAGGCACTTGCTCACATAGATAGCAATCTTTGCTTTCATATTCGGCCACTAATAATGTTGTTTGATATCCAGGTACATTTTATTGGAAACTGGATGGACGGAGTATCGTGTCTTGTGTGCTTCATTCATGACTATGTCTCTGAACCCTCCGAATTTTAGGGTCCAAATCCGGTCTAGGAGATAGTATTGTCCATTGTCTTTGATTGTGAGATTCTTGTCCATTCCACGCAATGCTTCATTTGCGACGTTCCCCGACTTCAAGGATTCTAGTTGAGCCTCCTTTATTTGTGGAGACAAGTGGGAATGGATGGTCATTGTTAGCGTTCTTACTCGGCGACCCGAGTATTCTTTTCGGCTTAGGGCATCGGCCACCATGTTAGCCTTGCTCGGATGGTACCTGATCTCGCATTCGTAGTCGTTCAGCAGTTCGACCCATCACCGTTTCCTCATGTTTAGTTTTTTCTAGTTCAAGATATGTTGGAGGCTTTTGGTGGTCTGTGAAAATGGTGCAATTTTTCCTGTAGAGGTAGTGTCTCAAAATTATTAAAGCGAAGACCACAACTCCCAGCTCGAGATCATGAGTGGTGTAGTTTACTTCATGGTTCTTCAGTTGTCTGAATGCGTAAGCTATCACCTTCCCGCGCTGCATAAGTACGCAGCCTAACCCTTGATTCAAAGCGTCTCAATACACCACGAAGTCTTCTGTTCCCTCTAGTAGAGACAACACCAGGGCACTACAGAGGGCTTGCTTTAAGGTCTGAAAAGAAGCTTCTTGTTTTGCACTCCAGGTGAAAGGTACACCTTTCTGGGTTAGAGTGGTGAGGGGCTTGGCGATCTTGGAGAAATTCTGAATGAACCTCCTGTAATAACCAACAAGGCCCAAGAATTGTCTGATTTTCGTTGGTGTTCTCGGGGTTGCCCGGCCCTCAATATCTTTGATCTTGGAAGGGTCTACATGTATCCCTTCTTCACTGACTAAGTGTCCGAAGAAATCCACCCTGCGAATCCAGAACTCGCATTTGGAGAATTTTGCGTATAGCTTTTCCCCCCTTAGGGTCTCCAGGACCTGTCGTAGATGTTGGTTGTGCTCCTCCTGATGGGTTTTACACAAAATAACTTTCCTATGTGCGCATGCAAACCCTAATACTTGGATCTAGGTTGCTCTATTGTACATGCAATTCATCCAAGATTTATAGACCTAGATCTAACATACGTATTACAAAACTAATGTAACTAATGAGATCTAGATGATTACCTCTTCAAGAACTCTTGATCTATCTTCTTCCTTGAGCTTAGAGTCACAAGTGTAACTCCTCTAATGGCTTACAAACACCATCGAGCAAGATGGTAGTATTTGAGAGAGGGAGGAGGCACAAAAAATCGGCTCTAGGGTTCTTAGAGAAGCAGTGGTTGATTTCTGTAGCCTAGGGGGTCTATTTATACTGTGAGCAGCTAGGGTTTCAGTCAAAACCCTAATGGACAGCTTAAACATTAAGCAGCCTATGGAACCTTCTGGAATAAGGCCATGGACGAAAATATAATGGGCTCCCATCATAATTTCATTCACTCCTTTGTCCCTTTGGGTTTCCCAGCCCAAAATCTAACTATCACACATTTGACAGTTTAAGTCCCCTTTATTCAATTAATCTCTTTTAGTCACCAAATTAATTCCTAATTAATTTATGACTAATATTAATTAAATAATATGATTTCTCTTTTAATATATTATTCTTATAATATATTAATAAACCATAATATCTTCTATCTCTCTCTCTCTCTCTCTCTCCATAAATCACCCTGTCAAGTTGCTATGGTGAAGGCAACCCAAAAGGACCATTTAAGTACTAACCAAATATAGTTACGGGCTTAGATACTAATCCAACAGTAACCCACTTGGATAAGTCTAGTAACTACAAATGTAAGCATAATTCGATTAGCAATCGTAGCTCTCAAAGATGCTTTCAAACTCTGATCTTATCAGTAACTTGTCCTTTAGATAAAGGATCATATAGTCCTCTATTCTAGATATTGTGCAGACAATTACATGGAACATAGTCATACTTATTGTCCAACATTTTGTTTCTCGATCTCTGATTCATTTGAAATAGAACTTAATTGAACACATCAATTCAATCCTGACCGGGCCCGACACATAAGTCAAACCAAATCATCGAGGGGCCCTGATATCGCTTTTACCCTCTTAGGATAAAAGAAACAAACAAACTTCAACTTATATGCATTTTCCATTCACTAATCAAATCATACACAACAATGCGTATTATAACATCAATTTACTGATGCGTTTACGCATTATCAATGCATAACCAATTAGCAAACAATAAACCATATATCTAGGTTTTAAGACCATATGATATTATCATCTTGCGATCACTCGTGATAAATTCCATGAAGTGATTCCATCAAGCATGGGTTTATTCCAATGCTCAAATCAAACTTATAGGCACTCATGAACGTTGTAACAAACTTTTGGTATGTCTAATACATTTTAGACAATCTACACACCAATTCATGACAATCTTCATTCATACCTACTTCCAACATATGAACGACTGTGGACGGTTCGAATAATTCTTATTATTCAAGAGGTTAAAACATGCAAAATGAAACAATAGGTAAACAATTAACATAAGACAGTAACATTACTAATAAATAATACTCTTTTAGTTAATCATCAAATGTTAATTACAGTTTATCTATTACATGTTTCTAAACTATCTAATCTAAACTAATATCGTCCTTCAGCCCGATGCTCCTAGCGTGCTGCATGTGCTTAACCCTGCTCAATCCCTTCATAAGCGGATCTGTTGGGTTATCTTCTGACGATACCCTCTTTACTACGAGGAGTTCTTCTTCCACCCAATGTTGAATAAAGTGATATTTTCTATCGATATGTCGAGATCTACTGTGATCCCTCGGTTCCTTGCTTAAGGCAACCGCTACTTCATTATCACAGAAAATTTCCATGGACTCCTTTATGGCTGGCACAACTCCAAGGTCTCCAATGAAGTTCTTCAACCATATTGCCTCTTTTGACACTTTGCTTGCTGCAATGTACTCTGATTCGCACGTTGAATCAGCTACGGTCTCTTCCTTGGAACTCTTCCAAGTCACTGCTCCTCCATTAAGGGTAAAGATTCAGCCCGACTCCGAACGGTAGTTGTCCCTGTCGGTCTGAAAACTGGCGTCACTGTACCCTCGCACCTTTAAGTCATCACTCCCACCAAGGACTAGAAACCATTCCTTGGTCCTCCGAAGGTACTTAAGAATGTTCTTGACTGCGGTCCAATGCGCTTTGCCAAGGTTCCCTTGATATCTGTTGACCATGCTCAAAGCGAAGGCCACATCAGGGCGAGTACAAGTATTATCATACATAACCGAGCTAACTGCGAAAGCATATGGTACTTGGCTCATTTCTGCTATCTCGACTTCGGTACTCGAACTTTGAGTCTTACTCAACTTGGCATTACTTTGGATCGATATCTCCCCTTCTTTGAATTCTCCATACAAAAACGTTTTAGTACCTTGTCCAAGTAAGTATTCGGACTAAGTCCTATTAGTCTCTTACTTCTGTCTCTCACTATCCTTATTCCCAAAATATAGGAAGCCTCTCCGAGATCCTTCATATCGAAGAACTTCCCGAGCCAGGACTTAACCTCTTGCAGTGTTGGGATGTCATTTCCTATGAGTAGTATGTCATCGACATACAATACGAGGAAGCTAACTATACTCCCACTGGCTTTGACATATACAGATGATTCATCCTCGCTTCGTATGAAACCAAACTCTTTAACTTTCTCATTGAAACAAAGGTTCCATCCACAAGACACTTGCTTAAGTCCATAAATGGACTTTTCAAGCTTGCACACTGTATTGGGATGCTTTGCATTGAAAAAATCCTTTGGCTGAACCATGTAAACATCCTCAGCCAACTTCCCACTAAGGAAAGCGGTTTTGACATCCATCTACCAAATTTCATAATCATGAAATGCAGCAATGGCCAGCATCACCCTAATAGATTTTATCTTAGCAACCGGTGAGAAGGTTTCATCATAGTCAACTCCAGGAGTTTGAGTGAAACCCTTCGTGACCAATTGCGCCTTATATGTGTGCACATTCCCATCCATGTCGGTCTTCTTCTTGAAGATCCACTTGCACCCGAACGTCTTACGTCTGGGCACATGATCAACCAAATTCCAAACTTGGTTGTCATACATGGACTGAATCTCGATGTTCATCACCTCTTTCCACTTTGCAGACTCCGGGCTTGCCATGGCTTCTTTATAACTGTTAGGTTCATCCAGATTCACTTGTGTACTATCACTAATGAATGTATCCCCTTCAGTAGTAATATGAAAACCATAAAAATGGGGTTGAATCCTAACTCTATCGGAACGTCTAAGAGGTAAGCACTCGTTAATTGGTTCAACCAGAGTTTCCTCCTCGGGTTGAGTGCAAGCGTTAGAGGTTCCTTCATCGCTCGACTCTTGAATCTCTTCAAGATCGATTTGCCTCCCACTGTCCCCTTGGCTTATGAGTTCTCACTCTCAGAAAACCCCTCTCCTCGCAGCGAAGACAACATTGTTACTCAGTATATAGAAGATATATCCAAAGGACTTATGCGGGTAGCCGATGAATATACACCGCTCGCTACAAGGTTCAAGCTTGCCGTGAGTCTCTCGTCTTACGAAAGCCTCGCAATCCCAAACCTTGATATGTGCCAACGAGGGAGCCTTCCCTGTCCATATCTCATGAGGTGTTTTGACAACCTTCTTTATAGGGACTAAGTTAAGGATATGAGCGGCAGTCTCTAAGGCATACCCCCATAATGAGATAGGTAGTGAAGCACGAATCATCATGGAACGAACCATGTCCAAGATGTTTCGATTACGCCTCTCAACCACACCATTCAACTGCGGTGTCCTAGGTGGCGTCAATTGCGAAACGATTTTGCGTTCCTAAAGATAGTCGTGGAATTCAAGACTTAGGTACTCTTGAAACGACCCAAAATATGACCCAAAAACTTTTGTTTTAATATTCCTAAAAATCAATCATCGAGTATCATACATAATAAAAACCATGGAATGAGTAACTCAAATTTCATAGTAACTGTGTCAAAACAAGACTGTATCAATCATAACAAAATCCAAAACAAACTCCCAGGATAAACTAAAGCTGTGGTGTGTGCGATGCCATCATCCTGAGCTCTTCCCTTTACTAGCGGAAGTACCTGAAACCAAAACTGAAACTGTAAGCATGAAGCTTAGTGAGCTCCCCCAAACTACCACATACCATACCATAACACATAAACAACTATTGGGCCTTGCCCACTGCATCAGACCGAAGTGCGGAAACTGCATCGGACTGAAGTTTGGAAACTGCATCGGACCGAAGTCCGGAACTAACCAGGGCCTTGCCCTCTGCATCAGACCGAAGTCCGGAAACTGCATCGGACCAAAGTCCGGAACTGACTGGGACCTTGTCCCCTGCATCGGACCGAAGTCCGGAACTAACTGCATCGGACCGAAATCCGAAACTGACTCTCTTCTTATCAACTGTTCGCTACTACTCATCGAGTTTGGCAAAGACTCGACGAGTTCTTCTCTGATAATGGCATCCAGTCTAACTTCATCTGACTCACTGAGTTGTATGAACAACTCGTCGAGTCCATCCTTATCTTATGAACACGTCTACTCTGTGACTCGCCGAGTAGTATGAACAATTCGTCGAGTCTGTTCTTGAGGCAAGAAGATTGCCTTGGACTCGCCAAGTCAGGGCGTAGACTCGCCGAGTCCCTCCATTACTGATTTCGTGTCCCATCTCACTGAGTCCACGTCCTACTCACTGATTCCACTTGTAACCTCTCAAAAGGGATAAATTTGGGGACTCACGACTCGACTCGTCGAGTCGCTTGCATGGTACAACTATATAATTGATTTTTATCGATTCCAAGGCTTTCAATTCATAGATATGGGTTCCTAGAGTGGGTTTTACACGTAAAGTTTCCAACTTTACGTGCATGCATGATCAAATGAGGATTAAAAGCCCTAAATAAGCCAAAAGTGTAGATCTAGGGCTTGCATGTGAGTTTGGCCTGATAATGCTGGTGAATCTGAGCTTTTAGAGCTCAAACATAACTAGATCTGCTGTTTTTCTATCCCTACATGCCCCCACGCACTAATAGCTCTAGAAATGGCCCAAAAGTGACTAGATTAAGCTTTTATGGAGATTTAACTGAAGGAACAACAAGGGTTCGAGTTTTAATACCTCTATATGCTCTGAATTGACCCCCAAAAGCCTGGATCTTCTTCTTCTTCTTTGGATCCTCCTTCCTTCTCCTTCCAAAACTTCAAAAAGCACAAAACACTCAAAGTTGCTTAAAGAATTGCTAGGGTTTTATAAAGGACGCTCTAAGGGTGATGGAGGCAGGTTTGGAGCGCATACATGTGTTTAAATAGGGTGCAAACCCTTGAAGTTAGGGTTTCATCCAGATAGGAAAACTCGCTGAGTCCCAGCATATGGACTCGTCGAGTAGCCAACTTAAACTGCGTGATTATCCTGTGTCTACTTGACGAGTCGGGCTACAGACTCGTCGAATACCCCTTAAGAAAAGAAAATACTTTATTTAAATTACATACCAGAAATGGGGCGTTACAAGTCTCCCCCACTTATCTTAGACTTCGTCCTTGAAGTCTGCTACTGCTGAATCTAAAAATAACTTTGGATAATGCTCCCTCATATCTCCCTCAGTCTCCCACATCCACTATGAACCCTTTCGGTGTTGCCACTGCACTTTCACTAACTGAACCACCTTGTTCCTCAAGGTCTTCGTCTTCTGATCTAAGATTGCAACTGGTCTCTTGATATAATCCAGGCTGCTATCAACCTGAATATCCTCCAAGGGTACAACTGCTGACTCGTCCACCAAACACTTCCTCAACTGAGAAACATGGAAAGTGTTGTGGATCTGGCTAAGCTCTGCCGGAAGATCCAATCGATAAGCAACCCGAACCAACCGGGCCAAAACCTTAAAAGGACCAATGAACCTGGGGCTTAGCTTGCCCCTCTTCCGAAACCTGATAACACCCTTCCAGGGTGATACTTTCAGGAGGACCATATCGCCCACCTGAAACTCCAAGTCCGAACGCCTCCTGTCGGCGTAACTCTTCTGCCTACTCTGTGCAGTCTGCAGTCTGCAACTAACCTGTTGGATCAACTCTGTGCTCTTGAGCACCACCTCGGTGCTCCCGATGACTCGCTGACCGACCTCGCCCCAAAAAATCGGGGTATTGCACTTCTTTCCGTAGAGCATCTCGAAAGGAGGGAGGTTAATACTAGCATGGTAACTGTTGTTATACGAAAATTCTGCTAGTGGAAGATACGTATCCCAACTACCACTAAAGTCTAGAACACATGCCCGAAGCATATCCTCGAGAGTTTGAATCGTTCTCTCGCTCTGCCCGTCTGTCTGAGGGTGGAAAGCGGTGCTAAAATGAAGACGAGTCCCCATCTCGTCATGAAACCGCTTCCAAAACTTGGAAGTGAACTGGACGTCTCGATCTGATACTACTGATACAGGTACTCCATGTCGTGTTACTACCTCACGCTCATAAATATCAGCTAGCTTTTCAACCGATATACTCTCCTGGATCGGTATGAAATGCGCGCTCTTTGTTAGCCGATCCACTATAACCTAAATCGAATCAACTCCCCGTGCGGTCCTGGGAAGCTTAGTGATGAAATCCATGGTGATATCTCCCATTTGCAGACAAAAATGTCTAACATCTGCATCTTGCCGTGGGGTCTTCGGTGCTCCGCCTTGACCTTCCTAAAGGTCAGGCACCTCTCTACGTACCTGTCACACCCCAAAACCGAGAACAACAGAAACATTATGGGGCGGAGGATGTCATGTAAAGTATCACAACACAGTATAATAGCAAAGAAGTAAACAACATCATCCGTTGCATTAAATATATAATTTTAATACAAGTGTGTTCTGTACAGTTATAGACACCAAAAATGTAAATCAAAATATACGATGAGTCTTAAATGCGCTCCATCTTCTCAAAAGATGGCCTCGGTACTTGTCTACTGATGACCTGAGAATACAAGTTATTTTGAAAGAGTTTATCAGCATTAAAGCTGGTGAGTTCATAAGTATTTAGTGTCGGTGTTTGTATCAAAACGTTTGAACGTGGTTTGAAGTACGAGTTTGTAAACGTTTGTAATAAAGGTATATGAATGTTTGTAAGTGTTTGTAACTCTTAGAAAATCCTATATTTCCTACTAAAAGTAGCCTTCTACCAAGGCACAACTGTTTTGTATGTTTGTTTCTTGTAAAGACGTGTAATTTTTCCAAGTGTAACTATCATTATCAAAATATAGTTTGTACATTAATGTGTAAGTGAAATGATCACTAAATATATGTAACGGGTAAATTAATGTAGTATTGTAGTGTTGTATTATAGGAACTACTAATGTACTAACTACCTTAAACCGGATTTATATTAAGGTATTATGTGATTAATTGTACCATACTATCGACTATGAAACACGACAATGTAAGTCGTAAAAAGGTATGACGTTTGGCACCCGCAGACCTGCAGGTCCGGCTATAGCTAGCAGCAAGGTGTAGGATAGTCAATCCAGTATAGATCTATACACAAACTCACGCTCTCCCTCCAAGAGACTCTGGCTACAACTCGGGCCATCACATTGAAGGCATGCTCCGATACAGTGGATCACATTTATGTTAACGTATTCATGTATATGTAATGTATTGTTACTCATCCCAATATCATTGTATATGTTCTCTTTTTAGTATAGTTGTATATGTTCTCATTCTAGTATAGTTGTATATGTTCTCATTCTAGTATAGTTGTATATGTTCTCATAGTAATAAGTAATGACTCATGAATGAACTGACTCTTGTATGTTTCATTGAACTAAAAGTAGTAAGTAGTGTAACCCTAAACTATACCTATTATAGTTTATAAGTAAACTGGACGAATGATTGAATGTACTGAACTGAGATAAAAATCTTTATATCTATACATATATACATAATATATAAGTAAGGAATCAACGACACTCAGACAAACAACCGGGTACTTTAGGACCACAACCCAACAGGACAGGAAGTAAAGTGGGTTATCTCTCCTAAGCCCTTCAAACCTTATTTATATAACTATATATGTAGTAGATATGGTTTTAACAATATAAAAGTTTAAAAACAGTAAAGGAAGGGTTTATTATAAAAAGTAATTTGATAAAGAGTTTGTCATGTAAAAATGGTTTGATAAGCAATTTGAAGTCATTTGATCGTTAAAACAGTTTAAAGCATGAAAAATCCATTTGCATTTTAGCTATTAATCACATGTGATTGACCTAATAACTAACATGGTTCAACTTGTATTCCCCCCCCCATAAAGCGTTTAAAATATTTAAAATTATTTCAAAGGTTAATTTAAGGGGTATGAACTCACTTACAGTGAGTGGATTGTATTGAAGTGTCGGACACGGTGCTAGGTGACAAGTGGAGACTTGTACACACACAACGAGCCTAGTTATCATATAATAAACATATATATATATATATATATATATATATATATATATATAACTAATTAGTCACTTTATAACTAATAAATTAAGTTAAGACACTCTAGAACATGGAAACACTTTGTTTCAAGTGTTAAAGATCACAAGGGTTGCAACCAAGTGTTGTAGGGCATGGCTAGTGAGTGTAGGGTTCAAGGAAAACTCCCTAATGGAGTTTATGGTTCTAAGGTCATCAACAAATGAGTTTACAACTGTAAACTCATGAGTTTACGGCTGTAAGCTCATACTTCCTTGACCATTTGATGTTTTGAGGTTTTACAAGACCCTTAGAAGCATTTCCACTTGATGGTTAAGTCTTTGGAAGTGATTAGGGCATTATTTCCCTCCTTTGAGGAGTTCATGGCCCTAAGACAATTTTCTTTTGGGTTTACTATCGTAAACCCTTAAGGATTATGGTATCTTGATGTTTGCTAGTCCTAAACATAACAAGGAATGAACTAGGCTAGTTTCCAAGGCTTATGAAGGATTAAAGCACACTTTGGCACCTTTATGTGGGGTTTACCGTCCAAGAAATTCTTGGGCCGTAAACACATTGCTCTTTGTATTCTTGGGACGTTTTCTTGATGTTTGGAAAGGTAACAAGCTTTACAATACACTAGGGTATAAGTACTTACTAGTTAGAAGCTTGAAAAGGTGCTAAGGGCCCAAGAACACTAGTGTGTGTTCTTGGTGTTTTAGAAATCTAATCAAAACACTAAAATGGATGGATGAAAAGATGTATAATCACTAGTTGTTATGATATAACAACAAATCAAGCCAAGAAGTACTTACATTTTCGGGAAATCGGGTGAGAGATAGGATGATAGTTGAGAGAGTTTTGGAGTTGTTCTTGAGAATCGAAATGAGAAGTGAAGAGTTTTAAGGAGTAAACTCATGCTTAAGGCATGAGTTTACGGTTTTTGGAGGAATTTACGGCCCAAACACAAAAGTTTGGCCGTGAATTTCTTAACTACGTGGTATTTGCGGTTTTGAATTTTCAAGACTCGAGACGACACTTCCTTTCACCCGTTCGTTTAAAGAATAATTATTATAATAATCAAACAAACTTTAAATTTGTTAAAAATAAATAACAATGAAATTGACTTATAAATTGAAGTGGTTGACTTTAGGGTTTGACCGAATGAAAATTTCGGATTGTCACATCATCCCCCCGTTAAAGGGAATTTCGTCCTGAAATTAAAGTCTAAGCAAGTAAGGTAGTTACAGATAATTAAGCGAATAGATGAGGATATTTCAATTTCATCTGATCCTCGCGCTCTCATGTGAATTCCGGTCCCCGCTTGGCGTTCTAGCGAACCTTCACAATCGGGATGCGGCTTTGCTTCGTCTGCTTGAACTCACGGTCCATGATCTCTATAGGTTCTTCCACGAAGTTGAGGCTCTCGTTGATCTCGATCTCGTCGAGTGGGATTATAAGAATCTCGTCGGACAGACACTTTTTCAAGTTAGAGACGTGGAATGTAGAATGTACGTTACGAAGTTCTTTGGGTAGATTGAGTTTGTAAGCTACAGGGCCGATTCTTGCGAGAATCTCGAAAGGCCCTATATATCTCGGATTGAGCTTCCCACATTTACCGAAGCGTATCAAGCCCTTCCAGGGTGAGACTTTCAACAGGACTCAGTCTCCCACCTGGAATTCCAAAGGTTTCCTTCGCATGTCAGTGTAGCTTTTCTGTCGGTCTCTAGAGGCTTTCAATCGTTCATGGATTTGAATGATCTTCTCTGTCGTTTCCCGAATGATTTCCGAACCTGTGAGAGTGCTGTCAGGGATTTGTTCCTTAGCTAACTGGGTGTCACCCACTTCAGCCCACCACAGAGGGGATCTGCACTTCCGTCCATAGAGGGATTCAAATGGAGCAGCCTTGATGCTCATATGATAACTGTTATTATAGGAAAATTCGACAAGAGGTAAATGAGTATCCCATGCCTTCCCAAAGTCAATCACACAGCATCTCATCATATCTTCCAGTGTTTGGATGGTCCTCTCACTTTGTCTGTCAGTTTGAGGATGGTAGGCTGTGCTCATGTTTAGCCTTGTTCCTAGGGAATGTTGTAGTGATTTCCAGAATCTTGAAGTGAACCTACTATCTCTATCGGAGATAATGGATATAGGAACACCATGCAGTCGTACGATTTACCTAATGTATGTCCTAGTAAGCTTCTCCATCTTGTCAGTTTCTTTGATAGGCAGGAAGTGTGCAGACTCGGTCAATCTATCGACGATGAACCATTTGGTATCAAGTCCACCCGTTGTCTTGGGCAACTTGGTTATGAAATCCATAGTGATCCGCTCCCACTTCCATTCTAGAATCTCTGGTTGTTGCAGTAAGCCGGAGGGCTTCTGGTACTCGACCTTAACCTTTGCATAAGTAAGGCATTTACTCACAAAGGTAGCAATTTCTGCCTTCATGTTAGGCCACCAGTATAACTTTTTAAGGTCCAGATACATCTTATCTGAACCTGGGTGAACGGAATACTGAGTGTTGTGTGCCTCGGTCATGATCAAGTCTCGGAAACCACCGTGCTTCGGTGTCCAGATCCGGTCCATGAAATATAAGGCTCCACCACCCTTGGCCTCTAAATTCTTATCCATTCCTCTAAGGGATTCACTCGTCATGTTTTCAGGTTTCATGGCTTCAAGCTGAGTTGTCTGAATTTGCGTAGACAAGTGTGAATGGATAGTCATCGTCAATGATTTGACCCCTCGACCCACCGTCGTTGATGCATGTTGAGCTCCTTCTGATCGAATATGTGTTGTAAACTCTTGTGATCAGTAAAAATTGTGCTTTTCGTGCCATACAGGTAATGTCTCCAGATCTTAAGAGCAAACACAACTGCCCCCAGCTCAAGATCGTGTGTGGTGTAGTTGACTTCGTGTGTCTTCAGTTGTCTCGAGGCGTAGGCGATGACCTTACCTCGTTGCATCAGAACACAACCGAGCCCTTGATTTGACACATCACAATAGACAACGTAGTCTTCTATCCCTTCGGGGAGGGATAGTATTGGCGCGGTGCACAAGGCTCGCTTGAGTGTTTGGAACGCTCTTTCTTGCTTCTCTTCCCAGTCAAAGGCCTCGCCTTTCTGGGTCAGTGTTGTCAGAGGTTTTGCGATGCAGGAGAAGTTCTGTATGAACCTGCGGTAGTAGCCCGCGAGACCTAGAAATTGACGAATTTCTATAGGCGTCTTCGGTGCTGACCAGTTCTCAATGGCCTAATTTTGGATGGGTCCATGTGGATTCCCTCTTTTCTTACCACGTGTCCAAAGAATTCGACTCTTCGGATCCAAAATTCACATTTAGAGAACTTCGCGTAGAGCTTCTCCGTTCGTAAAGTTCCTAGAACTTGTCGTGGGTGATCGCCATGCTCTTCCTTACTTCGGGAGTAGATCAGGATGTCATCAATGAAGACGATGACGAACTGATCCAAGTAAGGTCGACATACTCTATTCTTCAAATCCATGAAAACTGCGGGCGCATTGGTCAATCTGAATGGCATCACCACGAACTCGTAGTGTCCGTAACGAGTTCGGAAGGCTGTCTTCAGAACATCCTCCTCTAGCACTCGTAACTAGTGATATCCGGATCTTAGATCAATTTTGGAAAAGTAGTTCGCCCCTTTCAGTTTGTCAAATAAATCGTCTATGCGAGGCAGAGGGTAACGATTTTTTACTGTCAGTTTGTTGAGTTCTCTGTAGTCGATACACATACGGAATGATCCGTCTTTCTTCTTAACGAACAAGACCGGTGCTCCCCAAGGTGAGAAACTTGGTCTTATAAAGCCTTTGTTGAGTAGTTCGTTAAGTTGACCAGATAGTTCCTGCATCTCAGCTGGTGCTAATCGGTAGGGCGACTTGGCTACTGGGGTAGCTCCTAGGACTAAGTCGATCCTGAACTCGACCTATTGTTGAGTAATCCTGGTAGTTCTTCTAGAAAGATGTCGGGAAAGTCGCTCACTACTGGAATGTTCTCTAGTTCTTTCGTTTCTAGGCTCGTATCGACAACGTGAGCAAGGAACGCACGATATTCCTTACGTAGATACATCTGTGCTTGAATACTTGAGATAATACGAAGACTCGTACTAAGTTTGTCGCCGTAGATGACAAGAGTTTCTTTAGACGGGAGGTTTAGACGGAGTGCTTTCTCGTAGCACATGATGTCGGCACGATGAAGACTCAACCAATCCATGCCGACGATGACGTCGAAGCTTTTAATCGAAACCGACATGAGGTCGATTGGAAATGAATGGTTATCTAGAGTTAGGGTACATCCTAAGTATATGCTATTTGTGCGCTCAGTTTTCCCATTAGCCATTTCTACCGTGAATTGTTCTTTAAGTGCGTGTGGTTGTTGTTTAAGTATGCGAGCAAATTTATGGTTCACGAAGCTTCGCTCCGCTCCACTATCGAACATTATGCATGCATAGGAGTTATCGAGGAGAAACGTACCATTCACCATCGTCGGGTCAGCAACTGCTTCCCCGTGGCCTATAGCCAGAACTCTTCCCGCTCCACCGACATTCTTTGCTTTGGGACAGTCCCTCTTATAGTGGCCCACATCGCCACATCCATAGCAAGCCTGGCTCATGCTAGCGCCGGGAACTTGGGTAATCGGCCTCGCCGGAGATTTGCTGAAACGGACAGTGTGTCCTTTCTTGTTGCAGTTAGAGCACTGCATTTCGCGGCAGGGGCCGTTGTGGTGGAAGTTGCATTTATTGCACTTTGGCAAATTTCCAGTATACTGCTTCACCGGAGCAGCAGTGGCAGCAACGGGGGTTATCGCGGCATGAACTGCCACAATCTGCTGCTTTTTGGCAGCTCGCTGTTTCTTCTTTTCATCCCAGAACTTCCGCTTAGTGTCAACGGGTTTTGAGGGTTCCGAGATGGCCAGGGTTGTTGTTGATGTGTGACATCCCCATTTTCACGACCAGAAAAGACCGATTTTGTTTATGCTTTATAAAAAATCAGAGTACTTCTTTTCATAAAAATATTGCGGAATTCATTCCCAGAAAAACACTATAAATATGTTATCAAAACATTTTGGAAGAAACATATTTTATTCATTTTAAAACGTTTGGGATGTCATCGTCAATACGGAAACATAAGCATAAACGGAACTTACATTTATTTACACTAGTGATCTACATCTCTTTAACCTCTCAGTGTAATGTGACTTCATATCAACACATGTGATATAAATAAACTGAGAGGGTCAGGTCGGGAAACCTGGTGAGTACATAGGGTTTTCAACCCACAATAATATAATTATTATGTTTAAACAATCAAACAATCAACCCAATTACCCATCCGCATTATCTTCTTTACTCTTAAGGGTTTAACCTAAGAGTCATCTATCCTGCATTCGTTTATTCCGAAGTCCCCTACTTTCAGGGTTATAGGAATGGCACTAAATCCATAGCTGCCAATGTTCGTTCGTAAAGCACTAATTCCATAGCTGCTATAGTCTACTCATCGGGTACTAAATCCATAACTACCAGTGTTTATCTAATAGGTACTAAGTCCATAGCTACCAATTCCTGACAGGTACTAAATCCATAGCTACCGGTGTTTATCCAACAGGCACTAAGTCCATTGTTGCCGATGTTTATTAGACACTAAGTCCATAGCTGCCAATGTTTACTCACATCATCTTTTACCTCTCATCATTCATCTACCCATCTCATACCCAACATATTCGTATATATAAAATATGTATACAGTTTAAATCCTTTAAAACATGTATAAAACGTTCATCCAGCATAGACATCAAGTATTCAGATAATATGCACACATAGCACGTAGTTTATATAAAATACTTCATATCTATGTGTAAGATGAAAGGGACTATGCACTCACCTGAAAGGTGGTGACTCAGCACTCGAACAGCTCTTCGATACTCTCAAAACAATTTCCTTCGATAAAACCTAGTACCAATACCACTAGGTTTAGTCTAACGATAACCGCGACAAATTAATAATCTGACTATTATTATTATTATTATATAAGCGTTAAATAACACTTAGTATAACTCATAATAATAGCCCAAATAATTGTTTTAAGGACCTAATAGCATTATTATAATTATTTGAATGCTATATTAAAAGTTGCATAAGCATAGCTCACTTACAACGAATTTTATCGAAAACCGGAACTTTATTTGGAACAGCGTTTCGAAACCAAAAGACTCTTTTTCTCGGGACTCCGAGATCCTCGGGGCTTCCTTAGGGTGCTAGGGGATCACCTAGGCTTAGGGGAGGGTTAAAACCCTTAGAGAGAGAAAGAATTTTAGAGAGAGAAAGAAATTGGTGTGTTTTGCTCGGCAACGCTCACAGCCTATTTATAGGCGCGAGCCTTCGGAGGTACGCTGGGCATACAGCAGCTTTACGCTGCGCGTAGCTTCGGATAAGACTGAGGCGTGGCAAGCTTCGGATGGTGAGACGTGGAGGCTTGTGGACCGAGGAAGAGTTCTTCTACGCGGGGCGTTCCGAACCTCGTACGCAGGGCGTCGGATGCTAACGTTGGGTGTATGCAAGGGGTTGCGTGTCATGCATCCGAGGCGTGTACCAAGGTCAGCGATGGAGGATCCAGATTGCGCCACGTCATGGACTCGCATCAGACTTCGCAAATTCGAGTATCGACTTTAAAAATTCATATCTTCTTCATACGAGCTCCGTTTTTGACGTTCTTTATATCCACGCGAAGGCAGGAACATACTCTACAACTTTCGCATAGACTCTGTCGGCTAATTTTGAGTCGATTTTAAATTTTATATTATTAACAGGCCGGGACAAGATTGGTCTGTTAAATTCTCATAAGTTCTTCATCCGACGTCCGTTTTCGCCCATCTTTTTCTCGTTACGCTAATCTTAACGAGATCTTCGATTCTCATTTAGGTTGTGTCGGCTAAAACCGCTAGGTCTATTATTCAAATTTCGGGCTATACACTGCTAATCCGAAACTTCGAAAAATCATAACTTCTTCATACGAAGTCAAATTTGGGCGTTCTTTTTATCGATGTTCTTAGTTTAACGTATTCTACGATTTTCGCTTAGAGCGCTAAGGCTAAATCTTGCTCTATCGTAAATTCACTATTTACACTTCCCGGTGCCGTGTCGGTTCCAACACGAAACTTCGACGGGTCATAACTTCTTCGTTATAACTCGAATTTCGGCGTTCTTTATATGTTCGGAAACCTTGTGACATATTCTACAACTTGGTTAAGATTATTTATTCTAAATAATCTTTTGTCGAAAAGTCGTTTTCGACCCCTATTGCCTCTAAATTGACTAACCCGGATCTGCGGGCGTTAAAATTATCTCCCCCTTAGGATGATTACGTCCCGGAATCATCAACGAAACAGGGTCGTATGATGACTCCATATGTCATCCCTTCATTCTAGGTAATAATTATAACTTCTATATTCCTTGAAGTCTATCTCTTAGACTTATTGACTATAAGCAGTACTTGATCGTGCACCTGCTCTCTACCTCAGGTTAGACTCCAAATAATGACCTATCATCATGTGATGCACGTTTAGACTCAGGTCTCTTAGAGTTAAATTCTAAAATAGACTATGCCTTCCTTCATGTTCTAATGTGATATAATCACACTTTAACATGTAGCATTTCTAGCTACCAACTTCTTTAACAACGAGCGCGATCCTTCTATTGATCGCTTTGATTTCAATTGTTTGGTTAAAGTCGGACGCTACATCAAACTTGGTTCTCTGAACCACGTAACCTACTCATCGTAGTCGGACTCAATGTGACATGACCACTAGGGTCGGGATAACAACAATTTTCTTAGTCATTACCGAAACAATGGTAATGACATACTTGAATAAAACAAAATCAATTACTAGCTTCTTGGTAACCTTGTGACTTTCCCTAATCCAAGTGTGAGTCCTATGCTTCCGGTAGTATAGGCATCTACTACCATTCACACCTACTCATACTCGTCCCAAGTATCGTCTCATAGTTTTCCAAGTCACCATACAAGAAAATCACATAACAATTTAACACACCAGATAACAAAATGAAGATTTTATTATTTCTTGAAACTATTACATAGGTGTTCAAGTTCACCCTGGACTATGCCTCTAATGGTCTACATCATACGATACTATGGCTACTGCATAACTTGATCTTCGGGTATAAAGTCCTCATCCTTGATTCCTCGCATGGTTCTCTGCTTCGTCGAGGATCATGTGAAATGCCCTTGGCCTTGGTGGCGTTTCTGGTCTTGCTGCTTTATTTTTCCTTGGGCAGTCTCTGGACATGTGCCCCTTGCCTCCACATCCGTAGCATACTTTATCATTATGTGTGTAGTCTTTGGAATAATGCCCAATCCTCCCACACTTGTAACAAGTCACTTCTTCATTGCACTTCCCACAATGCTTCTTCTTGCATTTATCACACCATCTTGCTTCACCTCCATCTCCTCCTCCAAGCTTTGAGAATTTGCTTTCCTTGTTGGACCTTGAAGATCCTTCAAACTTCCGCTTCTCTCCTGCCTTATCTTTTCTAGACCCTTTTCTCTTATCTGGTCCTCTACGTTCTTAGCTACCCTAACAGCTGTTTTCAAGGTAGTTGCCATTTTGACCATTGGACCAAAGTTAGTGGGCAGTTCGTTAGCAAACCTATCAATCTTGGAGAGTTCAGTACGCACAAAGTAGGGGAATAGCTTCATCCTCTCGGTGAATGCGGTGGCATACTCATCAACACTCATCTTCCCTTTCTTCAGGTTCTGAAACTCGTTGTTTAGGTCTATCAGATCTATCTCCGAGCAGTACTGCATTTTCAACTGTTCCAAGAACTCTTCCCATGACATCCTTAAGGCTTCTCCTCGTGGTATCGTATCTGCCAATAGCTTCCACCAGCTCAAGACTCCAGTTTTTAGTTGTCTTACGGCGAAGACAGTCTTTTATTTCTCGCTACAGTCGCAGCTCTCAAACACCATTTCCGTCTCGGAGATCCAATCCATAATCTCCACAGGCTTTGGGCTTCCTGAGAGACTTAGTGGTTTCACACCCAAGAAATTCTTGTACATTCGCCCGTCCTTGTAGTTTCTCCTCTCCAGGCCATCTTGAGTCCCCACTTGACTCACTTGGCGGCTGTGGTTCCCTTCCTCCGATTGCTCGGGAATCAGCTCGGGTTGCTCAGTGGGCATAGTAGGTTCGTCCCTATTTGACATCCTCCTCATTTCTTCCCTTTGTTCGGCTAGCATAGCCCGAATCATGGCTTGAACTCCAGCCATGGTGACTGGCTCAGGTGCAACTTCTTCTACAACAGGTATTTGCTGAACCACTGGGGGTTGGTTCTTATTCTCATTTGCATTCACGTTTCCGCTACGGGTCCTTGCCATCTTGATCTATACACCGAATAAGGTGAATTTATACCTTTACTTAGGATTGACGTTTAAATCACCCTTATCACTCCGAAACGTTTACATGCTAGTTCTAATATCGTAGTCGTACGTTTAGAATCCTAAACACATAAGGTTTCCAGATCCGGTCGGCAACATACCATAGATCCGATCAAACTATAGCATAACAAATAATTTAGCACATAAAAGCAATTTAGGAATCATTCCTAAAATAAGCTAGTGATCACACCTCACAATCATTGCTTAGCATTCTAAGTTTAAGTCTAGAAATAAATCCATATTCCTAGTTCTCTTAAACTAATGCTCTGATACCAACTGTGACATCCCCATTTTCACGGCCAGAAAAGACCGATTTTGTTTATGCTTTATAAAAAATCAGAGTACTTCTTTTCATAAAAATATTGCGGAATTCATTCCCAGAAAAACACTATAAATATGTTATCAAAACATTTTGGAAGAAACATATTTTATTCATTTAAAAACGTTTGGGATGTCATCGTCAATACGGAAACATAAGCATAAACGGAACTTACATTTATTTACACTAGTGATCTACATCTCTTTAACCTCTCAGTGTAATGTGACTTCATATCAACACATGTGATATAAATAAACTGAGAGGGTCAGGTCGGGAAACCTGGTGAGTACATAGGGTTTTCAACCCACAATAATATAATTATTATGTTTAAACAATCAAACAATCAACCCAATTACCCATCCCCATTATCTTCTTTACTCTTAAGGGTTTAACCTAAGAGTCATCTATCCTGCATTCGTTTATTCCGAAGTCCCTTACTTTCAGGGTTATAGGAATGGCACTAAATCCATAGCTGCCAATGTTCGTTCGTAAAGCACTAATTCCATAGCTGCTATAGTCTACTCATCGGGTACTAAATCCATAGCTACCAGTGTTTATCTAATAGGTACTAAGTCCATAGCTACCAATTCCTGACAGATACTAAATCCATAGCTACTGGTGTTTATCCAATAGGCACTAAGTCCATTGCTGCCGATGTTTATTAGACACTAAGTCCATAGCTGCCAATGTTTACTCACATCATCTTTTACCTCTCATCATTCATCTACCCATCTCATACCCAACATATTCGTATATATAAAATACGTATACAGTTTAAATCCTTTAAAACATGTATAAAACGTTCATCCAGCATAGACAACAAGTATTCAGATAATATGCACACATAGCACGTGGTTTATATAAAATACTTCATATCTATGTGTAAGATGAAAGGGACTATGCACTCACCTGAAAGGTGGTGACTCAGCACTCGAACAACGCTTCGATACTCTCAAAACAATTTCCTTCGTTAAAACCTAGTACCAATACCACTAGGGTTTAGTCTAACGATAACCGCGATAAATTAATAGTCTGACTATTATTATTATTATATAAGCGTTAAATAATACTCAATATAATTCATAATAATAGCTCAAATAATTATTTTAAGGACCTAATAACATTACTATAATTATTTGAAAGATATATTAAAAGTTACGTAAGCGTAGCTCACTTACAACGAATTTTATCGAAAACCGGAACTTTATTTGGAGCAGCGTTTCGAAACCGAAAGACTCTTTTTCTTGGGACTCCGGGAGCCTCGGGGCTTCCTTAGGGTGCTAGGGGATCACCTAGGCTTAGGGGAGGGTTAAAACCCTTAGAAAGAGAAAGAATTTTAAAGAGAGAAAGAAATTGGTGTGTTTCGCTCGGCAAACCTCATAGCCTATTTATAGGCACGAGCCTTCGGAGGTACGCTGGGCATACAACAGCATTATGCTGTGTGTAGCTTCAGATAAGACTGAGGCGTGGCAAGCTTCGGATGGTGAGACGTGGAGGCTTGTGGACCAATGAGGAGTTCTTCTACGCGAGGCGTTCCGAACCTCGTACGCGAGGCGTACTCGTACGCAGGGCGTCGGATGCTAACGTTGGGTGTATGCAAGGGGTTGCGTGTCATGCATCCGAGGCGTGTGCCAAGGTCAGCGATGGAGGATCCAGATTGCGCCACGTCATGGACTCGCATCAGACTTCGCAAATTCGAGTATCGACTTTAAAAATTCGTATCTTCCTCATACGAGCTCCGTTTTTGACGTTCTTTATATCCACGTGAAGGCAGGAATGTACTCTACAACTTTCGTTTAGACTCCGTCGGCTAATTTTGAATCAATTTTAAATTTTATATTATTAATAGGCCGGGACAGGATTGGTCTGTTAAATTCTCATAACTTCCTCATCCGACGTCCGTTTTCGCCCATCTTTTTCTCGTTACGCTATTCTTAACGAGATATTTGATTCTCGTTTAGGTCGTGTCGGCTAAAACCGCTCGGTCTATTATTCGAATTTCGGGTTGTACACTGCTAATCTGAAACTTCGAAAAATCATAACTTCTTCATACGAAGTCAGATTTGGGCGTTCTTTTTATCGATGTTCTTAGTTTAACGTATTCTACGACTGTCAATTAGAGCGCTAAGGCTAAATCTTGCTCTATCGTAAATTCACTATTTACGCTTCCTGGTGTCGTGCCGGTTCCGACGCGAAACTTCGACGGGTCATAACTTCTTCGTTATAACTTGGATTTCGGCGTTCTTTATATGTTCAGAAACCTTGTGAAATATTCTACAACTTGGTTAAGATTATTTATTCTATATAATCTTTTGTCGAAAAGTCGTTTTCGACCCCTATTGCCTCTAAATTGACTAACCCGGATCTGCAGGCGTTACATGATGGGGATTGGACTCCATGATCAATGAGTCGTTGTGCCAGTCGCTTGGCACTGTCGAAGGTAGTAGGGTTTGATGATAGGACATTTCCCTGATACGGAGGCACCAGCCCCCAGATGTACCTCTCGATCTTTTTCCCTTCAGTGGGAACCATGTTGGGACAAAGGGCCACCAGTTCACTGAACTTGGCGGTATACGCGACTATGTTGGAGCCCCTCATGGTTAGGTTCCATAGCTCATGTTCCAACTTCTGAATCTCACCCCTCGGGCAGTACTCCTCAATCATGAGGTCCTTCATAGTTTCCCAGCCCATGTCGTTTTCCACTACAAGAATGAGTGACTTGACATGGTTGTTCCACCATGTCAGGGCTTTCCCTTCAAAAGTGCAAGCGGAAAACTTGACCTTACTCACGGCAGGGTAGGAACAAATTTTGAAGACCGATTCCGTCTTCTCGAACCATTACGAGAGGGCAATGACTCCGCTTGTCCCAGTGAAGGACTTCGGCTTGCAGTTAGTGAAGTCCTTGTAGGAGCACTCTCTCGAGTGCACAAGGAGTTCACCTAGAGTAGAGTTAACAGGGGTTCCACCTCTGCTGGCATCAGTGGAGTGATATTGAGCCATGGCAGTTGCCACTGTCGTAGCTACTGCAGCATTCAGGGCTGCGGTATCGATTACTGGAGGAGGAGGCGGTGGTGGTGGAGGTGGAGGATTATGCCTTGGTGATTTGCGAGGAGGCATCTTTCAGCTGTAAGTTTAAAGAAAGATGTGCATGGTAGTTAGAATTAGTTTTGAGCATAAAGAGAGTGTTCCATGGGCTAAATCGCCATAGTCCAACGGTTGAATGAGTGCGTGATTTGAAATAGTAGTATAACAGAAGAGTAGGAAAAACACGAGAGTACAGATTTTCCAACAGATTAGATAACTGCCAATTGTATTGGTAATACTGATGTAAACGAGTTCGGGCAAAACGACCTAACTGAAGATCTTACATCAAACCATAAGGGAAAAAGGTTGGCAGTTCATACATCCTTAGTTAGAGTACTGAAAGACAGGAATATTTTACAGACAAGTGCTATATAGAGCACAGATACGAACGGCTATTCCTAAACAAAATAGAAAGATGTACTAGACATCTTCTAACTGCGATGGGAATTCCTCGGGCGAACCCTGAGATCTTCCACTTGACGAACCACCTCTTGAAGGTGTCGCTCCTGATCCCTCTGGCGAACTTGAAGTTCTAAGACTTCAGCTCAGGAGGCAGCCAGTTGTTGCTGCAAAGTCTCATTGGTTCTCCTGGTCCTTTCCATTTCTTCTTCGAGACGGCAGATGCGGACTGTGTTGACACCAGTGTTGGCATCAATCTCAATCACTCGGCTGATAGCTGCTCGACCTTGTTCTACATTCTGAGTAATTCTACGGACCATGACGGGCAGAGCTCGATCCGCAGAGCCACCTTCTCTAAGGTTGTAAAACCTTCGGTCCCTAAAATAAGGTAAGGGTTGACCCTGCTCGTCGCTCCAATGATTCAAGTTTGTTGCCCACAAGGGTGTGGGTCCCTAAAACGCTGGTCGGGGGGTTCTTAATTAGGGCTTGACCTTCTTGAGGTAGGTTGTTGACTTCGGGCTCGGAGTCAGATCCATCCGAGAAACCTTCTGTGTGGTGATCATCCAAAGGGATTTGGTGCTCATCTTCAGGCTCCTCTTCAAGCCATCCAACATTGTCTTGGGGAGGAAAGTACGGGTCGCCATGATGAAATCCAGCCATGATATCTATGCGAGAAAAGGGATATAAGAATCTTATAGAAATAGACATACTAATTAAAATAATTATAAGATGATCTATATCAATTATGTCAATACTTGTGTAGTGCATACCAGTTATATGAAAGTAGAGCAGGATAGACCCTCGAATAAGTGGCCCTAACTCCAAATCCACAACCCAACGAGGACAGGAGGTGAAGCAAAGGTCACGGATTCTCAGTCTATAACACCTAATTTCATACAACCTTGGCGTATCCACTTAACGACTATTGACCTACTTGATAGCGACCTTTTTAGTTCTCAGATAAGTGATTAAAGTAACACAAAATACTCCTATAGTATTTTAAACTTATGTCCTGTTCTAATGTTCTCATTGTAGTAGTGTTGGTAAGTTTTTAGACTTGTTACCATATCACAACCATTCTAGGGCATATGCTAATCACTCCTCAGACCAAAATAGTTGATCAGGCTATGCCACTCCCAGGACTGGCCATACATCCCCGAGCTTACTTGTGATATTTAACAATCGTAATACTTTTGTTCTTGTCATTGTGACACCGATTTTAGTATGAATGCAGACGTGTATAATTAGTTAAATATTTTATTATTTAAAAGTATAGACTCTTGGTCAGAGTGTTTTAATCCTATTGGGTTTATAGTTAGAATATCTTTTATGGTTTGATATACTCACTTCACTATAAACAATGCTCTGATACCAATCTGTCACACCCCAAAACCGAGAACGGCGGAAACATTATGGGGCGGAGGACGTCATGTAAAGTATCACAAGACAGTATAATAGCAAACAAGTAAACAACATCATCCATTGCATTAAATATATAGTTTTAATACAAGTGTGTTTTGTACAGTTATAAACACCAAAAATGAAAATCAAAATATACGATGAGTCTTGAATGCGCTCCATCTTCTCAAAAGCTGGCCTCGGTACCTGTCTACTGATGACCTGAGAATACAAGTTATTTTGAAAGAGTTTATCAGCATTAAAGCTGGTGAGTTCATAAGTATTTAGTGTCGATGTTTGTATCAAAACGTTTGAACGTGGTTTGAATTACGAGTTTGTAAACGTTTCAAATAAAGGTATATGAATGTTTGTACGTGTTTGTAAAAGTTTGTAACTCTTATAAAATCCTATATTTCCTACTAAAAGTAGCCTTCTACTAAGGCATAACTGTTTTGTATGTTTGTTTCTTGTAAAGATGTGTAATTTTCCCAAGTGTAACTATCATTATCAAAATATAGTTTGTACATTAATGTGTAAGTGAAATGATCACTAAATATATGTAACAGGTAAATTAATGTAGTACTGTAGTGTTGTATTATAGGAAATACTGCTGTACTAACTACCTTAAACCAGATTTATATTAAGGTATTATGTGATTAATTGTACCATACTATCGACTATGAAACACAACAATGTAAGTCGTAAAAAGGTATGACGTTTGGCACTCGCAGACCTGTAGGTCCGGCTGTAGCTAGCAGCAAGGTGTAGGATAGTCAATCCAGTATAGATCTATACGCAAATCACGCTCTCCCTCCAAGAGACTCTGGCTACAAATCGGGCCATGACATTGAAGGCATGCTCCAATACAGTGGATCACATTTATGTTAACGTATTCATGTATATGTAATGTATTGTTACTCATCCTAGTATCGTTGTATATGTTCTCATTTTAGTATAGTTGTATATGTTCTCATTCTAGTATAGTTGTATATGTTCTCATAGTAATAAGTAATCACTCATGAATGAACTGACTCTTGTATGTTTCATTGAACTAAAAGTAGTAAGTAGTGTAACCCTAAACTATACCTATTATAGTTTATAAGTAAACTGGACGAATGATTGAATGTACTGAACTGAGATAAAAATCTTTATATCTATACATATATACATAATATATATAAGTAAGGAATCAACGACACTCGGACAAACAACCGGGTACTTTAGGACCACAACCCAACGAGGACAGGAAGTAAAGTGGGTTATCTCTCCTAAGCCCTTCAAACCTTATTTATATAACTATATATGTAGTAGATATGGTTTTAACAATATAAAAGTTTAAAAACTGTAAAGGAAGGGTTTAGTATAAAAAGTAATTTGATAAAGAGTTTGTCATGTAAAAATGGTTTGATAAGCAATTTGAAGTCATTTGATCGTTAAAACAGTTTAAAGCATGAAAAATCCATTTGCATGTTAGTTATTATTCACATGTGATTGACCTAATAACTAACATGGTTCAACTTGTATCCCCCCATAAAGCATTTAAAACATTTAAAATTATTTCAAAGGTTAATTTAAGGGGTATGAACTCACCTGCCGTGAGTGGATTGTGTTGAAGTGTCGAACACGGTGCTAGGTGATAAGTGGAGACTTGTACACACACAACGAGACTTAACTAATTAGTCACTTTATAACTAATAAGTTAAGTTAAGACACTCTAGAACATGGAAACACTTTGTTTCAAGTGTTAAAGATCAAAAGGGTTGCAACCAAGTGTTGTAGGGCATAGCTAGTGAGTGTAGGGTTCAAGGAAAACTCCCTAATGGAGTTTATGGTTCTAAGGTCATCAAAAAATGAGTTTACGGTCGTAAAATCATGATTTTATGGCCGTAAGCTCATACTTCCTTGACCATTTGATGTTTTGAGGCTTTACAAGACCCTTAGAAGCATTTCCACTTGATGGTTAAGTCTTTGGAAGAGATTAGGGCATTATTTCTCTCCTTTGAGGAGTTCATGGCCCTAAGACCATTTTCTTTTGGGTTTACTGCCGTAAACCCTTAAGGATTATGGTATTTTGATGTTTGTTAGTCCTAAACATAACAAGGAATGAGTCTAGGCTAGTTGCCAAGGCTTATGAAGGATTAAAGCACACTTTGGCACCTTTATGTGGGGTTTACCGTCCAAGAACTTCTTGGTCCATAAACGCCTTGCTCATGGTGTTCTTGGGACGTTTTCTTGATGTTTCGAAAGGTAACAAGCTTTACAATACACTAGGGTAGAAGTACTAAATAGTTAGAAGCTTGAAAAGGTGTTAAGGGCCCAAGAACACTAGTGTGTGTTCTTGGTGTTCTTGGTGTTTTGGAAATCTAATCAAAACACGAAAATGGATGGATGAAAAATGTATAATCACTAGTTGTTATGATATAACAACAAATCAAGCCAAGAAGTACTTACGTTCTCGGGAAATCGGGTGAGAGACGAGATGATAGTTGAGAGAGTTTTGGAGTTGTTCTTGAGAATGGAAATGAGAAGTGAAGAGTTTTGGGGAGTAAACTCATGCTTAAGGCATGAGTTTATGGTTTTTGGAGGAATTTACGGCCCAAACATCAAAGTTTGGCCGTGAATTTCTTAACTACGTGGTATTTGCGGTTTTGAATTTTCAAGACTTGAGACGGCACTTCCTTTCACTCGTTCGTTTTAAGAATAATTATTATAATAATCAAACGAACTTTAAATTTGTTAAAAATAAATAACAATGAAATTGACTTATAAATTGAAGTGGTTGACTTTAGGGTTTGACCGAATGAAAATTTCGGGTTGTCACAGTACCTGGCCATGTCCTGCTTCATGCAGGGCCACCAATAATCGGGTCGAAGATCTCTATACATCTTCGTTGCCCCTGGATGGATGGAGAACCGGGACTTGTGGGCCTTATCCATCAACACCTTTCGTACTCCTCCCCAATACGGCATCCAAAATCTCCCATGAAGGGTCAACAATCCTAGACTGTCATAGTCGAAAGAAGCTACCCACAATCATCTCACACTTCTGCCTTTCCTCTTTCAGGCCCTCGACCTGTGCCTCTCTAATCTGCTCTAACAATGGAGTAATCACTTTCATCCTCATACATATATCTCTAATCGGTGCCGCCATCAACTTGCTGCTCAGGGCATCGGCCACAACGTTGGCCTTGCCTGGATGATAAAGGATCTCACAATCATAGTCCTTTACCACATCTAACCATCGACGATGCCACATGTTCAAAATTCGGTTGGTCCATGAGGTACCTCAAACTCTTGTGATCCATGTAAATGGTACAGTGGACCCCATAGAGGTAATGTCTCCAGATCTTGAGGGCAAACACCACTACCCCTAGATCTAAATCGTGTGTTAGATAGTTAGTCTCGTGAGGCTTCAACTGTCTAGAAGCATAATCTATCACATGCCCTCGCTGCATCAACACTGCTCCCATCCCAGTGATCTAAGCATCACAGTAGACTATGAATTCATCCACTCCCTCTGGCAGGGTAAGAATCGGTGCCTCACACAATTGCTGCCTGAGGGTCTCAAATGTTGTCTGCTGCTCAGGCCCCCAGCGAAACATCACCGACTTCCTAGTCAGTCCGGTGAGTGGAACTTCTATCTTGGAGAAATCCTGGATGAACCTCCTGTAGTACCGTGCCAAACCTAGGAAGCTCCGAATCTCTGATGGATACCTAGGGACCTCCCACTGCATCACGGCCTCGATCTTGGCCGGATCCACTAGAATAACCTTCTGGTTGACGAGGTGACCAAGGAACTGCACCTCGCGCAACCAAAACTCGCACTTGGATAACTTCACAAAAAGTCTCTCCTTCCTCGGCGTCTCTAGCACCTCTCTCAGGTGCTCCTCATGCTGCTCGTGAGTCTTAGAGTAAACCAAGATGTCGTCAATGAATATTATCATAGACTGATCCAACATCGACCTGCATACGCGGTTCATGAGATCCATGAACGCGAGCCCAAACGGCATCACCACGAACTCATAATGACCATAACGGGTCCTAAAAGTTGTCTTCTGAACATCCTCACCCCTGACCAGCATCTGATGATAACCAGAGCGCAGATCAATCTTGGAAAACCAAGACGCTCCCTGAAGCTGATCAAACAAGTCATCTGTCCTCGGGAGTGGGTAACGGTTCTTCACCGTTACCTTGTTCAACTCCCGGTAATCTATGCACATACGGTGCGACCCATCCTTCTTCTTCACAAACAAGATCGGGGCTCCCCATGGTGAACTAATCGGTCTGATGAAATCCTTGTCTAGCAGCTCCTGCAGCTGCGTAGATAACTCATGCATCTCTGGAGGAGCCAACCGATACGGTGCCTTGGCTATCGGAGCCGCACCAGGAACCAGATCAATCCTGAACTCAACCTGTCTCTCCGGAGGTATCCTAGGCAAATCCTCCAGGAATACGTTTGGGTAGTCTCACACTACCGGTACATCGTCAATTGTCGCCTTGCCCTTCTCTCGGGCATCTAAAATGTAGGCGACGAATCCTGTGCAACCCTGCTGGATGTAGCGTCTCGCTCTCACTGCTGAGCAAAGAATCGGTATGCGTTGTGGCCTCTCGCCCTGTATCACTAACTCTCCCACACTGGGGGTGCGGAACCTCACTATCTGTAGCTCATAATCAATCACCGCCCTATTGGGGCTCATCCAATCCATACCTACTATCACCTTATTCCCTCGCAGGGGAATGGGAACCAAATCCACTGAAAACTGCTCTTCAAATAACTGCAGCGAACAAGCTCTATGTACTCTCGCGGCCCTAACGGTCCTGTCATCAGCTATCTCAACCTCAAGTGGACAATCCAGCTCCCCCGGAGCTCTGCTAAACCTCTTGCTAAGTGCAAGCGAAACAAATGATCAGGTAGCTCCCGATTTAAACTAGACTGTAGCTGATATGCCATTCACTAAGAACGACCCTATATAAAAACATATAACTATAAAAAACAATCAAAAATAATAAAGAGATGAAGGGAAAATACATACCCGTCACCACATCAGGAGTCACTCGCGCCTCCTCTGTTGTCATCTGAAAATCTCTACTCTTCGCCACTGGTGCCTCACTTCGGCCTTGACGGCCGTCTGTAATCCTCAATGTTGCAGGGGCAGGTGCTACCTGCGGCTGACAAACTTGGACACTGGTACTTTTTATTTCCCCTCTAATTGCAATGGAAGCAAATCAGATCAGATGTTGTGGTAACGGTGGGAGTAGCTGTACAATCTCTGCTCATATGCCCGGTTCGGCCGCACTTGTAGCAACCGGGACTCTGTGCCTTGCACGCCCCATCGTGCAATCTCCCACACTTGCCACACCGACTATGGCTATGCTGTCCTCTAGATCTGTGATCTGATACCTTAGGCTTTTTGCCCGAACTCCCTGTGCCAGATATTGTCTCTAGCTTCCTCTTCTTCTCCATCTCTAAATCAATCTCTCTCTCACGAGCCTTAGCAATCATGTCAACCAACGTTTTATAGCTGGACCGACTCACAAACTGGCAGCTATCACTCCGCAACATCTCATGATAACGGGCCTTCTTCATTTCCTCATCAGTTGCGTACTGAGGAACGAGAAGAGCCCTCTCCTTGAACTTGGCGGTAATCTCCGCCACTGTCTCTGTAGTCTGGGTGAGATCCTGAAACTCCCTGGCTAACTGTTGCACCTCAATGACCGGTTCAAACTCGACTCTGAACATGGTAGTAAAATCAGCCCAAGTCATAGAATCAAGTGCTACGTCATCCCCGATGACATGCCCAACCTCCTCCCACAAATCTCGTGCCCTGTCCTTCAGAAGACAGGATGCTAATCTGACCTTGTCCCCATCGGGACATCTGCTGGTGTGGAATACGTTGGCGACATCTGCCAACCACCTAGTACTCGCTATGGGGTTCCACGCCCCATGATAGTCTGGAGCTCCACAAGCTCTGAACTCCCTGAAAGTGAATGTGTGCGACCCCATCATGGTCGTCACCTCAGCACGGAATGTGCTCAGCCTCTCATCCATCAACTCCAAAATTCCCTCCTTGATCGAACCAAAGATCACAGGATTCTGCTCGAGTATGATACGAGTAACCTCTGGTCTGCTCATCTAGATGCTCGCCCCCGAGCCTAATCCCGATCCCTCATAGGCTCCTGAACTGCCGACTGCTGACCTATGGCATAAAACCACCATTCTGAAAACACATTATGATGAACCTCAGGAACACTGATATATATCTTAAGGGACCACTATTAATACGATTTCCCTGGTCTCATCTCATCCTTCCTTGGTTCAAGTACGGATCCTCTGCTTTCAGTAGTACGGGCCCATACTACCTTCCACATCTATCCGTACTTTCCTCAAGAACTGCCTCGACTCCACTAAGTCACTACTATTGCTACTGTTCTCTACTACTCTCATCCTAGGATTGCCCTAGGGGAAATCTCTGACTCAACCAAAACCAGTCCTCAGCTGCTGAAGGCCTCTTTGTAATGTCAATTAGTCATCACCTGAATACCATCACATGTGACGAGGCTCAGATAATCCTTCGAGTAAAAGACTCGTTCCTCCAACGGTTAGACTCAAACAAGAGTTGCGCAGTAGGGCCAAATCCAATACTCTGAGATTATTCAACCCTGATCACATGTGATGTGACGTATTCACCTAATGGCTAACTCCCACCACTCGGAGTCCCACAAAGCACAAAGCAAGCAACATTCGGACACGGGAAACTACTCAAGCAATTCTATTCTCATAAAAAGAAACTGTACTAGCATACAATGCTAAGCTCATATTATCAGGCATAACCTAAACAGGCCATCCTACTGCTGTCTACTCAATACTAGCATCCAATTCTCATAAAGCCGAAACACATATAGCAGGCACATGTGACAACCCGATATTTAGAGACAATGTAATGTAAAACCAGTTAAATTTAGGTTAAAATATAACTTTCCTAAAATCTTATTTGGGTTAAATCAAGTGGTAGGAATCGTAAAAAGGTTTTCATACATATAAAGAACACAAAAATCCGAGTTATAACAAAGAAGTTATAACCATTCTAAAATTCCCAACAAAACCGGCAACACCGATTAAACGAAAAACGCGAAGTTTCAATACAATAGTTTTTAGCCTTAAATATCTAATGAAAGTTGTAGATAACATTAAACCACGAGCGTACATAAAAAGAACGTCCAAATCTGACTTCGTATGAAGAAGCTGTGATTTTTCAAAGATCCGGATATAGTAGTAGACAGCTAAAAACTCGAAATAGAGATCGAGAGACTTTTGGCCAAAACAACCTAAATGAGAATCGAAGGTCTCAAAAATATTAGTGCAACGATAAAAAGTCTGACGAAAACGGACATCAGATGAAGAAGTTATGGATTTTTAACGGAATTTTCGTGTCCCGGCCCGTTAAAAATAAATAATTAAAAATAAAGTCAAAAATAGCCGATAAAGTCTAAACGAGAGTTGTAGAGCATATTTTCAGCTACGCGTGCATATAAAGAACGTCGAAAACGGAGCTCGTATGCGAAAGTTACGGATTTTACAAATTCGAGGCCCGAAATCCAAGGTTGTCAGGCTTGCCACGACGTGACACAGTTTTGTCGCGACCCGGCTGTTGGGTCAAAATATGGTTTATACTTTACTTTTCTAGGCAGTTGTATTTTTCTGTAATATTTGTGAATTTATGGTCTAGTTTACGGCTGAGTTTACGGCCGTAAACACATTTACGACCCATGTGTTATCCGGCCCATATTCCAAGTATAAATAGAGGTGTTAGGGTGAGGAGTATAGATTGATGAACCCTAAGGAGTTTACGGCCAGAGAGAAAGGAACGTTTGTGTGGGTGAATCTTGTGTAAGGAACTTAATTCATATTATCAATACATTCAAGATTCATATTATTCTTCTTCTCCTTCTCTTTTATTGTGATCTGGCATCATCCGTTTGATTGGGATTCCGCACCATCAAACGGATCTGATTGATACACGGGCAGATTAGGGACTTACAATTGGTATCAGAGCCAAGTTGTATCTGTCAATTTTGTTAGATTTGGGGCATTATTTGATCTTATTTTCGAAATATTTTTGCGTTTTTGGATAGATCTCGCAAAAATAAGGGGGGTTTGTTCTTCGTGTTTTTCATAAAAAAGGGTTTTTGATCGAGTTTTGGAACAAAAAAGTCGAAAAATCGGTGTTTTTTGCGAGGAGTTTGCGGCCGGTGGCTAGGGTTCCGAAGGTTCACGGTCCGAGCTTGCGGCCCGAGGTTCACGGTTCGAGCTTGCAGCTCGGAGTTTACGGCATCGGACTCGGCCTCGCACCTCGGTTTGCGGTCAGCGTCCTCGCATTAGCTTACTCGACCTCGTAAGAACAACCCTCGCTTCGCATTCAAAAAAAGCGTACGGAATTTTGGAGGTGCCGGTGATCGAACCCTGGTCTCCAGACAACTAAACCAAGCGCCATACCAACTCGACCACATTGCTAGATGACATCCTACTTCCGAATTTAATTCATAAAGCGTCATTTTCGGTTCCAATTTCGCATTTTTTTCATTTTTAACCCAAAACTCAATTTCTTTTAATTTTAAATTTCTTTTTCATCCAAAATAAAAAATAATAATAATAATAATAAATAAATTAAATTAAAATTAATAAATAAATTATATTTTAATTTTTGGCTTTTATTTTTTATTTTTTATTTTTTTTAACTTCTTACTTAAAATTTTGATTTTGACTTTTAAAGTTTGACCTTTGACTTTAAACTTTGACTTTTTCGTTTAATTTTTTAAAAAAATTTCAAATTTAACTTTTCGGTTTGACTTTCAAGTTTGATTTTTTCAAGTTTGACTTTTTCAAGGTTGACTTTTTCATGTTTGACTTTTGAGTTTGATTTTTTTTTTTTTTTTAATTTGACTTTTAAGTTTTATTTTAGCTTCTAGTTGTGTTTTTTAATCGATTTTAAGGTCTACGGGGGAGTTGAAAACATGAAAGAGAGTCGTCAAGATATCTTAAGACAAAATTTCAACATTTTCGATTCTATCCCTGGAGAAACCCTCGAAACTCAGTTGCAGCGATTTACTACACTTATTACTGAGATGAATATAGTTGGGATCTTTTTGTCTAAGTTTGAGATAAACAAAAAGCTACTGAATTCACTTCCGAAATCGTGGGATATGAACGTGGCTATCATCAAGAAGACAAAAGATCTAAATCATCTTAGTCTTGCTGATGTAATTGAAGAACTTGATGCTTTGAAGTGTAGAGAAACAATGAGCTCTGAAAACATTCCGGTCACTGAAGTTACATGTACTCCAGCTTGTGAAGTTACGATTAAATTTCTTCGGGAACAAATTGATTTATTTAAAAGAGTAGTTGAGGACCTGAGATATGAATGATATCAACTCAAGAAAGGACAGAAACCCCTGAAGGCTGAATTAGAAGCAAAAACCAAGGACTTTAGGAAACTTCAGGAAGAGTATAGCAACAAGTGTGAAAATTATGACTATATTAAGAGACAACTTGCTGTCGTAACTGAAGAACTTGACGCTTTAAAAATTAAGTGTGGAAAAACAGACGTTAGTTTTAAAAATTATACTGCATCAAGTCAGACAGTCGAGTCCTTGTTTGAAACCCAATTAAAATTCAAAGATAATCAAAACAAGGGTCTAGGGTATGATAGTGTTCCTCCTCCTTTCAATCATAACTACACATCCATCCCCATGACAAAGAAAGAAATTGACAGGGAGGCACATCTTCAATATGGAAAACGAGCTGGATTTGTGTCAGGAGGAGTTATTAATATTGAAGATACTAATGTTGCTACTTCTTGTGCAGGCAAAGTAACAGAAGATGAGAACAAGGAGAAAACCATTGAACAATCCAACATCTCCTTGAACTCAGAATTTGTTGCTTCGAATTCTGTTACTCCTAACAAACTTGCCGTTGAGAAATATAGGCCTCCAATTCCAACACAACAGAGTGCTTGTTGCAAGTGTGCATGTGGGAACAACAAGAAACGAGGCAAGGATACGCCACCAGGGGCAGGAAGAGATAACTTCACAGTGAAGAAAAAGACTTGTTTTCACTGTGGAACACCTGGACACATTGCCAGAAATTGTCCTAATCGCAGATATGTTCCCTACTATGCACAAGGCTGGAAGAACGCACCAAGAGGGAGATTTTTCAAAAGAAACCCCTCAATGTCACGTTCAGACAATGGTCACTAGAACGCGCAAAAGGCCAAGAATTTGAATCCCAAGGGCAAGAAGGAAATGTAAGCCAACAAGCCCAGTTCAAGAGATGCTCCTGTGAAGCCAAGACCGGTTAGGTCAAAGTCATCTCGGCAGTCGGCTTCAAGTTCCAAATCAAGTACTGAGCCACCCATAGGATCGAAAAACAAAAATGGGTTAAAACCAACTACAAATGGGTTCCAATGGCTCACTCTCCCAAATCTCCTAATGCTTCTAACGTTTCTACATCTTCTGTTTGTGATAAGCAAGATATGTCATGGGAGAGAGTATCGTGTGTTGATGACAAAGGTCGACCCAGTTTCAAAATGGACTGGGTTCCAAAGACCAACTAATCCCGCTCTGTGTCGGAGCAGTTATGGAGGCATATCATCAGACTTCGGTTTGTTGGTAGTAGCTATTCCAGGCACATGATAGGAGGCATCTCTCAACTGTACAACACTCAAAACATTGTTTGGGAGAATGTCTCCTTTGCGGGAAGGGAAGAAAAGAAGTGATCACTCACGGGGTTTGTACCTTAATGACATGAAGAGTTTTCGGAACTGTTCTGAGTTTACACGTGCTGTTCTCAGATCTTCTGGATGCAAATTCAATCGGTGACTTACGGTTTGCGTTTTCTTCTCTATACTTCTGATTTTATCTTAAGCTGATTCGCTTTAAAGACTAATTTTTGTTTTAGGATAGTTTAAATTTGCGCATTTACTTTCGTTTCTCTCCTATGCACAAATTTAGGGGGAGAAATAAAAACAAAACAAAAATTAGAAAATTTAAAAAAAAAACAAAAACAAAAACAAAAACAAAAAAAAACAAAACATTAGAAAATCAGAAAATCAAAAATATGTTGGTTATGAAATGTGCTTGAGGGAGATGTTTTGGGAAGTGATATTATCAAGTGATAACAGGCAATCTGAGTCTGCGTAACATACCCGAAGTTGAAGGGTCTATGCTCTGGTTTGATGCGTCGGTAGGCATGAAAGATTCTAAATGGACTTGACTAGGCAGAGCTGAACTTAAGAAATTTATAGACTTGACAAATCTTGACCTAGTTAGATCCGTTTAGCCTGACAATACAACGCTTGGATAGGTTGAGCAGGGAGATATATATGGGAATCTACTCGTCACATTAACTAAACCCGTACTTAATTGGAACCGTGGTTTAACTTTTCCTCGATGTGCGGATTCTGTCCTTAATTCTGGTTGGATGGTGCGACTGGTAAATTCCGATAAATTAGGTCTGTAGAATATCATTTTCTTTCTTTCCGTCTGTTAGTCATATGTTGTCTCCTTTGCGTGACTTCCAATCCGACCTGGTACACAACATATGCAACTCTATTTCTCTGCATGTTATATATGTGAAATACTTATTATCTGTTCGCCTTATGTTGTCTCCTTTGCGTGACTTCTAATCCGACTTGGTACACAGCATATGCAACCTTCTACTTCTCAACCCCTCTGAAGTAATAAGTTATAGAATTCTGAATCTATCTTCTCTCTGAATGGTTGTCTGCTCACCCGGTGTAAGGAGTACTCTGGAAGTTCTTGATGGCTAGGGCATATCAGGAAGCGGGAAACATGTTCTAGTACACTTAAAATTGAACACATACAGATTGTTTGTAGATCTCGCTGCTCAATTTAGGTGGACAACAATATCCCTGGTCGTCGTCAGCTGAATGGTCCTTAAGATATAGTATTGAGGAACTTAGGATCAGATATAATATCTAGGAACTTAAGTTCACCTTGTCTTGTAACAAATAGTATGTCCTAAATCTGTCACAAATTTTTCGTGTTTAAGTGGACCACAATACCGACGATCGACCAGACAAAGATGTGAATATTGAAGGTACCGACAAGTGGATAAAGGCTGTCTAAAAACTTTGATCCCAAATCACTCTTAAAGTTAGATATCATTTTTATTTTTGTTAAATTTTTCATAGTTTCTTCTAATTTAAATATTAGGGGATAATTAAAAATTAAAAATAATGAAAATAAAAAAATCAAAAAAATTCAAAAATCAAAGAAAAATCAGAAAAATTAAAAATCCAAAAATAGTGTTATTTCTGTTTTATTTCTTGTTCAGAAAAATCAAAAATCCCAAAATATTTTTGTTTCTATTTTAATTTGTGTGCTAAGTTTTCTTTTAGTTTTGTTTTTGTCTTGAATAGTGATTTCAGGTATAGATAAGACTCATGGAGTTTGTGTTGAAGATTTCTGAGCCAAAGCCTCGTCCGTGAGCATCGAAGAATTCGCATTCGAAGGAGCAAGAAATGAAGATTATTCTTTCAACATTCAATCCTTCAACCCCAGAAGCAAGGTGAAGCTGCAATTGAAGATTATGTGACGGATTACATTGAAGCCTCCTCAATCAGTCTACTGCTATCTTAAACCTGCTGAAGTGATCCAGAAGATTTGTTCTCTCTGATGTTCTCTCTGAAGATTCTCAAGCTGAAAGCGTTATCTTTCAAGAATCAGTAGATCAAGCATCCTCACCCAATGGGCGTTCAATGCCAAATTCAGAAGAAAAGCCCAACTGCTCAAGATGAAGTCATTCATTGAAGATTCATCAAGTTCATCTTGAAGTCGTGAAGAATTTGAAGATTAATGTTGAAGCTAAGTTCCCAATGAAGATTATCAAGAAAGCCAGCTACTTTTTAGGGGGAGCTTCTTGGGTCATTTAAAAAAGAAAGTTATAAACCAAGGGGGAGATTGTTGGGTCAAAATATGGTTTATACTTTACTTTTCTAGGCAGTTGTATTTTTCTGTAATATTTGTGAATTTATGGTCTAGTTTATGGCTGAGTTTACGGCCGTAAACACCTTACGGCCGTAAACTCATTTACGGCCCATGTGTTATCCGGCCCATATTCCAAGTATAAATAGAGGTGTTAGGGTGAGGAGTATAGATTAACCCTAAGGAGTTTACGGCCAGAGAGAAAGGAACGTTTGTGTGGGTGAATCTTGTGTAAGGAACTTAATTCATATTATCAATACATTCAAGATTCATATTATTCTTCTTCTACTTCTGTTTTATTGTGATCTGGCATCATCCGTTTGATTGGGATTCCGCACCATCAAACGGATCTGATTGATACATGGGCAGATTAGGGACTTACACCGACAAGTAACTGAGGACGTCCAATCAATGGAAGAGGATAAGACTTTCTCCCCACGACGTGGCCAGCCTTAGCCACGACGTGGCACACCAGAAATACCCCTATAAATAGATTTCAAGGGCTCCAGGTTTCATTGCTCAGTTCCCTTCTTTCTCGTGCCGAAACTCTGCGTTTAAGCCCCCGAGAACCTCCCAAAGCCCCGATTTTTCACCTTCAAGTCCCGAAGGAAGGTTTGGTGTTCCCGAGATTCCTGAGAATCCCGAGATTTTCCCACGTTTTCAACTCTTCCTATCGAAGTTCTGCTCGATTCTTCTCTCGACAACTTCAAAATCAACCACTTCAATCAATTGAGTTCATACCCCTATAAACTACACTTTTAAATGTTTATCAATGCTTTTTATACACTTTTAGGGGGGATACAAGTAAACACACGGTTATCCTCGTGTGAAAGACATAAATCTTTGTTATACTTTTTGGTTATATAATCAATCACATGTGATTTATAACTAACATACAATTGGACTTACTACACTTTTAGTCGTTTCACCAAACAGAGTACTTCAAATAGCTTTCTCAAACATTTTTACATGTTAAAATACTTTTAGAAACTATCTTACAAACTGTATGTTTCCTTTTTGAATCTATTATAGTTGTGCTTCAAACAAAGGTTTTCTTAAACTTAAACTGTCTTGTCAGCTGTTTTCGAATCGTTTTATAAACTGACATCAAGTCACAAATTCTTATTCATTAAACTTTTCAAAGGTTTTACAAAACTTCTTTTATACTTTTATATTGTTAAATGCTTGCCTATATATGTATAGTTAAATAAGAAAGGTTTAAAAGACTTGGAACGACTAGCACGCCTTATTTCTTTTTCTGTTCTCGTTGGGATGTGGCCTTAGGGTATCAGTTATTCATCCGAATGTCGTCTAAATATCAGTTATATAGATCATGTATACCTATATAGACATAAAAGTTCCATCAGCTAGTTCAGTTCCGACACTCTTGGGTAGCAAGGGTGTATAAACCTACTTGGACACTCATCAATTACATTCCAATAAACTATTATAGGAATAGTTTAGGGGATACAAAACATTATTTCTAATACAAGGAATCATGCAAGAGTTAGTTCATTCATGAGTCTATACCAACATTTTATTTACAAGTATGCATTCTTCATAACAAGGATAATCTTTTCATACAAAAGGTATTTCAATATATTACTCGTGAACTTGTTGTTAGCAATCGTGTGAGACATATGGCTTTGTTAGTACCAAAACGAAAGTCCCCATCTTTAACTAGAGTCTCCTGGAGGGAGAGCGCGAATTTGTGTATAGATCTATACGGGTTTGACGAACCCGCACCTAAACTATAAGCTCCAGTTAGACCGGTAGGTCTGGGGTGACAAATGTCGACATTAGTACCATGTCTAGTATGGTTAAGAGAAACTTACAAACAGTGGAAACAACAACTCTTGTACGTAGTAATATACATTTAACTCAATCATGCTCAGGGGGTAATAACTATCCCATGGGATATTATTAGCATGTTCACAATTCGGGATAAACACCCATTTAACCAGTTTTACTTAAACAAAAGACTCACAGGGAGTATTAAAAACATACTCGATATAGATAAACTATTTTACTTATTACCTTTATATTGTGACTCATACACATAAACGACGAGGTAGACTATAACTTTTATAATAATAGTTAAACAAGGGAAAAACCGTCACATCTACAGTGATGCTTACTTTCAAACAGTCAGGTCTTGGTAGAAGACTACTTTCAAAACATTCAGGTCTTGGTAGAAGACTACTTTCAAAACGGTCAGGTCTTGGTAGAAGACTACTTTCAAAACATTCGGGTCTTGGTAGAAGACTACATTTTATACTAGTAGGAAATATGGCATTTTCTAGGGTTTTCATACTTATACTAAATGTTTCATCAAACATTCTCCAGTCTTTCATAAGAACTTTTTAAAGCAATAATAGTAAAATACTTATGAATTCACCAACTTTATTGCTGATACTCGCTTTCAAAATAACTTGTATTGTCAGGTTACAAATAGGCAGGTACCGATGCAAGGTTTAGAGAAGACGGAGCAATCAAAACTCGTCTTTTTATTTTGAGTATTCATTATGTTGTTTTATACTATGAAAGAACACACTTGTAAACAGAATGATAAGTTAAAAACTAACTTGAAGATCGATTAGATCTTAAACAGGTAAAATAAAGAGTAAACAGCAAGAACACGAAAACAGTATACAACTCAAGAATGAATCGAACAATGTCGAATGATTATAAACAATCCTTAGAAGAGCTCGATGAAGAACTACAACTGTAGAGGATTAAAGGTTTACAAGAACGATAAAGAAATCTGCAAAGCCATCGTAATTCTGTAAATCATATTCTAGATTGTTAACCTAATATGCATGCAAGCACATTATTATATAGTAAACCCTACAAGCTCACGGTTGGACAGGCCCAAACCGGAGTGCAAAACCGGACTATAAACCGAGCCCAAAGACGCAATACAAAACAAATCTGCTACCCAACAATCTCCCCCTTTGCGTCAATTGGAGCGAGATCAGTACTTCTTGCTTGGGCCAGCAGCAGCAGGAACCTTCTTCTTTACAGTTTGAAACAGACGCAAGATAAGGGCAAGGATCGTCTGTCTGAATCGGATATACCACTGAATCATGTTGTCAAACTATTTGATATGATCCGCTGCATTTTCTTTACACCTGTGGATGATCCCCAGCACGTGCTCTAGACAAGCAGTGGTATAAAGATGTTTATCCGCTAAGGCAAAGAGACATTTCTGTCCTTCAGCCCTAGTGAACATGACCGAATTTCTCCTTGGGTCAATCTTTCCCATCTTCATCTGGTTCAGATCACTGGCTGAGCCAACAGGAGATATCTTCGGTTTCTTCTTGAAGACATTGGCAATCTCCTGATCCATCAGGGCTACCTCCATGATATAACATACCAACATTCTCTTGAGATGGTCAATGATCGGACCATATTCAGCTTCATTCGTCAAGAGGATGTTGTGCAGAACAATCCAGTCATGGGGGTTGAGGTTCGGTAGATCTGCTAAAGATATGAGATGTTCGGTTCTTGAAGACCCTCTGATCACCCTGAACCGAACATTGATGAATCTACCTTCGGTATATGGCTTCAAAACCCGAACGTTAAGGATCTTCTGAGCGCTCCATGTTTGATACTGTGATTGAGCGGCCTTCAGATAGAACTCGATTAATTCCCGATCAACCTCCGGATGAGGATGAGGGAGTTCGACAACGCAGGCGAAGGCGTGGAAGATAAACGCCTTTCGGGTTAAGGGCATGTCGAACTGCGAGTCGACAGAATTGTAGCAGTCGAAGGAGATCACCGGTTCGAGCCATAGGATGCTCGGAGTATCGATAGCCTCCTTAATCATTCTCTCTCGAGTCCAAGCAGGGAAAAGAGTCTTCCTGCTCTCGAGGAGATCGTGGGCTTCTTTCTTCTTGCGTTCAGCTTCTTCAGCTTCTCGCGCCACATGAATGTTGTCATTATCAACATTGCGACTATTTTTGCGTTTCAGCAAGTCAGCAATGGTTTCTTGATCATCTTCATCTTCTTCCTCAGCTATCTTCTTTCCTTTATCCTTCACACCCGAACCCGAAGTTTGACCAGTAGGAGGAGGTTCGGTTGTGTGAGCATCTTTTGAGGAAGGAGGTGGTTTCAATCCGGACTTCACTTCTCCCCCTTGTTTCGGAGTGGACACGAAACTAGGTAGCCCTTCTATTTTATTGAGGAGGTCCAGGGCAAGAGCAAGTTTTTCAGCAAGGGTTCGCCTCACTGAATGGTTGAGAATCGGATCGTGTGCTTCCAGGATGTTGGATAGGGCAGAGTGTACATCCGAAACACATGTCTTGATAACCTCCCGTTCGGATCGAAGAGCATCAATTTGTTGCTGAGAGTTGGAAAGCTGAGCGCTCTTGACCTTGAGGGAGGTGGTTTTGCTTGCAAGGACATCCATCAACGAGTTTTCTGCAGCGAGATCCTCTTGAAGTTTAGAGAGGCTCTCGTCAATGGAGGCATGAAGGGCCGAGTTGTCGTCACTAATTGATTGGCGAAGGGTAGCGAACGACTTCAACTCCGTGGAGACGAACGTGGCCAATTGTTGAACGATTGGTTCCAACGTTGTCCTTGTGGCATCGGCGCTCTCCTGTAAGGACTTTAACAGGGAAGAGGCGTCAGAGAATAGTTTATCGACTTTTTAGGTCGCTGCCTCACATGCTTTCTTCGAGGCATCAATGGCAGCAGTGGCTGAAGCGACGGAATCATGCTGAGCCCGGGAAAAGGCATCAACGATCTTCTGAAGAGCAGCTTCAGAGAGAGAGGATTGAGAATTGGAGGATGAAGCAATAAGCAGGTCAACCTTCTCATGCAGCTCCTTAAGATGTTTCTTCGTTACTGGAGCTTCCTCATCATCGTCGCTTTGAACCTGAAACGGACTGTAGTAGACCGAATCGAAGGTCATATTTTCCCCTCCAAGGAAAGGGTTATCTACGTCAGAGGCATGACCAGGAGATAGGGGTGGTGGTGAAGCTGGTGATGTTGTGGTATGGGTAGGTTCAGGTTGAGTTTGAGTGTGGGTAGGTTCGGGTGGTTGTTGAGTTTCGGTTGTGTTTCTGGTTTCGGTTACTGGTGGTGGTTCGGTTGCATCGGTATGAACCCCCGTGTCAGATACGTTGGTTGTAACCTTTGCAGTGGCTGTGGTTGTTGTATCAGTGAAAATGGGTGGTGGTATAGGGAAAGAGGTTGGAGGAATGGTGGTAGTGGGGCTTATGGTGGGAATGGAAGTGGGAATTGTTTGAGTGGGAGAGGGAATTGGCGAATTATGGATTTCCATGTCAGGGGTAGGTGATCTGGGTGGGGTATTGCCCCTTGGAGGGGTTTTGCCTCTTTGAGAGCCGTCCAAATCCGAACTCTCACCCTCCGACTCTTCGGAAGAGGAAGCGATAATGAGCTTTCGCTTTGGTTGAGCCTTTCGCCTCTTCTGTTGGGGGGACTGAGCAGGTTTAGTAGCCTTCCTCTTTTTGGGAGAAGGGCCTTTAGCCCCTTTCGCCACTTGCTTTCCTTCTTCTGCCTTTTTGCCTCTTGAAACAGGCTTATCGGCATCATGTATAGACTTGAGCATCTCCTGTGTGAGCTCCCTCGGTCCAGACTGCTTGAACTCCTTGATAGTCCGGATGATCCTGCTGTCAGATGGAACATCGCCGTACATGGTCTCCGGGATGGAGCCAATGAAAGAAAACCTCGATGCATCTGATACGATAATCTTCGTGGTATGGAATGTACCAATCGAAGACATCGATGCACCGGCAGCAGTGGGAACATCGTGCTTATCCATCGCCCATTTAGTAACGATGGTCCAGAACCTGGCATACGACACCTCAGAATGTCGTGAAAAGGAGGATAAACTCTGGATGAGTTGTTGCCAGAGAACCAACCCATAATCAAGATTGACTCCGTTGTAAACCCCGTACATGATAGAGAGAAAGAGCCGACTGGAGCCGTCTGAACCTGAGCTCCATTGTGAAAGACCCTTGAAGAGGACAGTGAACATACCGTTCCACTGTGGCGGCAAACATGACTTTTTGAACTTCGCGACGGAGGTGAGCACCTCCGTGTACCCCATATTGTAGAACATATTGTAGAGGTGCCCAATCGGAATCGTCTCCGGATTAACCCTAGAAGGGTCAGCAGCAAACCCAAGAAATGAGCCAAATCGTTGCCTGGAAATCGAGGCTTTGTGATCAGCAACCTCGAAGAAGATTCTATCGACTGCTTTGTCATAATGTGCAGTCGCATAGATCTACGATAATATCTCCATGGGCACTGTTTCCACCCGTGAAAGTGCAGGAGCGATAGGGGAATACTTCAGGCACTCGATAATTGGGAACATGTAGGAATCGTATGCCTGAGGGGTTAAGTCAATCACCAAACACTGTTGAGGGCGAATGGGAAGGATGTGGGAAGTAGCGTGAACTGACGATGATTCTGCCATTGTTGAAGTGGGGAAGAAGATGATGAACAGTTAGGTTTTCAGGGAATTTTTGCTCTCTTGAAAATTTGGATGCGGTAAAGAGGTAAAAGGGAGATGAGGTCGCCTTTTATAGTGGTTTGCAGGAGAGAGAAAAATCTGTTCAAATCTTCTATCGAAATACGAAAGGTTTTCTCCGGAATTTGACTGATGCGTGACAGTTAAGGAATGCGATGATCACGCATGAGAGAGAATGTCAGATTCCTTGTAACACGCCGCCCAACAAGCGTCGTTTCTGATGAAACCGTTTCAAATCCACACGCGCCTTTATGTGTCAAAGTGGAGTCGCTTCAAATTCGCACACGCGTCCACAGTGTAAGTGAAAGAATGGACGTTTCAATTTCGCATGCGTCCGCGATTTACCGTCGTTTGAAATTCAATCCATTAGACTCCCTCCTGAGTCAGCAACCCTTCATCTTATCCTTGTAACGACATCTTTTGAATGATACTCCCACGTGGATTAGTTTTGACCACGTCTTTTAATTAACCACCAATTCAGTAAAACAGCCTGTAATTATTAGTTCCAGAATTTTGGAAAATCAAAGATTTTCGTGCTAAGGGGTGTAAAAAGAAAAGAGATAAAGCAAATCTTTTTAGGAATAATTGTGATGTCATTGAAGACACGAAACAAATGATCCCGGGCACGAATCTCTTCCTTCAAAGTCAAGAGAGACCTTAAAGTGTTAGTGTGGTTTCCCGTTGAATAACGATCAAACACTTATTAAGAAGTGTTGAAAGGCTTCTTTTAATTAGGCTCCTTAGGGTGGCTTTAGCTTTGATTCAACAGTTCTAATCTTGAAATAAGATAGAAAGTGAACAAAGTACTTGTGAGACCGGTGTAGTCTATTGAACAAGTAGGCATCAAATAATGTTAAAGTGACTGGTAAATAGAAATCTCAACAAAAAAAATTAAAACTGGATCCCAAGGGAAGAAATGTTATGGTGTGTAACAATTTCATAGGAATCACACAAAAGAAAAACTTGAGATTTCATGAGGATACGACCGTCAATTCATTAGTGAAAACTTGATCAAATTAATTGTTCACCGTCAATTCAGATTTGGTATTGAATTTTGGGTTTCACTCAGCTCATAGTGGCACGAAACTAAGATCATAAACACAGATTTTGAGTAACCATAAACCTCCGTGGTAATTTCTGAGAGTCTCAAGGGTTACATTGATGAAACGAATGTAATGGAGAAAGTAATGGAGATGGTGTGAGAGATCAAATTACCTCTGCTATAAACGAAGGACCAAGCAGAAAACTCTTATCTCATGTGAGAAGAGAGTTAGGTAGCTCTTGATTAGAATAAATGTGATAGCCTAATTGGGAAGACAAGGTTTGTGTATACCAAGTCATTAAGGCTGTTATTCAAAATCTGATGAGACTTTGGTCACATACAGCAACATGCTTCTAGGGACACTTAACTAATTCATTAAAAAAATTTCCCCATAATCGAACGAACACTCATATAAAATGAAAGACTAAAAAGTAAATAAAGAACAAAATATTTTTTGAATTTTGGATATATAAAAAAAATTAAAAATAACAAAGTAAAAAAATAAGACTCAGAAAGAAATTAAAAAGAGTTAAAAAAAACTTTGGAAAAATTTGGAACCGAACCCGAGCGTTCGGTTGGTGTCGGTTGAGAAAAATTCTGAAAAACCGAACACGAGCGTTCGGTTGGTTTCGGTTTTGAAAAATTTTAGAAACCGAACCCGAGCGTTCGGTTGATTTCGGTTTTTGAAAAATTTTGATAAACCGAACCCGAGTGTTCGGTTGGTTTCGGTTTTGAAAAATTTTGGAAAACCGAACCCGAGCGTTCGGTTGGTTTCGGTTTTGAAAAATTTTGGAAAACCGAACCCGAACTTTCGGTAGGTTTCGGTTTTGAAAAATTTTGAAAGACCGAACCCGAACCTTCGGTAGGTTTCGGTTTTGAAAAATTTTTAGAAACCAAGGAATTTTGACATTCAAGAGGTAATACTTTAGACGAATAGATAAACAACTTTGTACAAGAAATTTACAACCAAGAAAACTACCTTTGAAATGATGAGCGAGTGCAGATGATGCAACCGAACCCGAACGTTCGGTCAATTTCGCTTCTTACGTTTGAGATCGAGAGGTAGTTTGTGGTACTGATTCTGATTCCATCATACCTAGCCCTTATAGAATTTTGTTGAATGAGGCTTCAGGAAGAGCTTTGGTAAAGACATCAGCCAGTTGATCAGTGGTTCTAACAAAGTGTACTTCAACGTTTCCTTCTTCCACATGATCTTTGATGAAGTGATACCTCAGTGCTATGTGTTTGGTTTTGGAATGTTGCACTGGGTTATGACAGATCCTAATTGCACTTTCAGAGTCGCAATATAGTGGGATCTTTTTCATATTGAGTCCATAGTCTCTGAGTTAACTCTGGATCCAAATCACTTGAGAGGTGCAGGATGCAGCTGCAATGTATTCAGCTTCTGCAGTGGACAAAGATACGCACGTTTGTTTCTTTGACTGCCAGCTAACCAACTTCCCGTCAAGGAATTGGCAGCCACCAGTTGTGCTTTTTTTGTCGAGTCCACAACCTCCAAGGTCCGCATCTGAATAGGCTTGAACGAAGAAGCCTGAGTTGGAAGGATACCATAGACCTAGAGAGGTGGTTCGCTTGAGATAGCGTGGAATGTTCTTCACTGCAAGCATGTGAGGTTCGCGTGGATTTGCCTGAAATCGAGCACAGTAACAAACAGAAAACATTATGTCAAGCCTGCTAGCAGTGAGATACATCAGTGAGCCTATCATCTGTCGATAAAGCGTAATATCAACAGCCGGTTTGTCCAGGGATGGGGTGAGCTTGGTGCCGAACGCCATTGGAACTTTGACTTTGGAATCTCCCATCATGCCAAACTTTGCTAGGAGAGTCTTCGTGTAAGCTTCCTGATTGATAAAGATGTCTTCGGGTCCCTGTCTAATATTTAAACCAAGGAAAAAATTAATAGGACCCATTGAGCTCATTTCAAATTTAGTCTCCATCAGCTTTCTGAATTCAGCTGTGAGGCTAGGATTCGTTGAGCCAAAGATGATATCATCGACATAAATTTGAACGATCATAAGGTGGTTACCTTCCTTCTTGCGAAAGAAGGTTGGGTCAACCGAACCTTGCTTGAATTTGGACATCTTTAAAAATTTAGTCAGCGTTTCATACACGACTTTATCCAAAATATAACAGTGATTAGGATACCTTTCATTTACAAAGCCAGGAGGTTGCTCCACATACACAGTTTCTTCGAGTTCACCATTGAGGAATGCACACTTGACGTCCATTTGGTAAACCTCAAAGTTTTTGTGGGCAGCATAGGCTAGAAATATTCTTACAGATTCCAGCCTAGCTACAGGAGCGAACGTTTCTTCATAATCAATCCCTTCCTCCTGACAGTAGCCTTTCACGACCAGACGAGCTTTGTTACGAATTACGTTTCCTTCCTTGTCCATTTTGTTCCTAAAGACCCATTTAAGACCAACAACCGAGGCATCTGGAGGAGTTGGAATAAGACGCCAGACTTTGTTCCTCTCGAATTCGTTTAGTTCATCTTGCATGGCTTGAACCAAATCGGAGTGATCAAGAGCAGTATTAACTGTCTTTGGTTCAACTTTTGATACGAATGAGTTGAACATGTAGAATTCGACTTTTGAAAACAAGGAAGTCTGTTTTTCCTTGAGTTGTGATCGAGTCAGAACCTTTTCAGATACATCACCAACAACTTGAGAGACAGGATGATCTCTGGTCCATTTGGTGAGAGGTGGGTAGTTTGGATCAAAGGTTGGATCTAATTCAGCGTTTATCATTTCTTCTAGTTCGGACTGGCTTTCATAGTCGTAAGACATATCAGCATGCTCCCCCTCGATAGATGAGCTTTCAAGAATGTTTTGAGCTTCAGAGGTTTCTTGAGGTGTGGAGCTTTCAGGCGTTGATGCACCTTCGGATGGTGTGGCACTTTCGGTTGGTGAAGTGATTTCGGTTGGCAAAGTGCTTGGCTCCCCCTCAACTTGTGAGGTCGGCTGAGTTGACGATGGTTGATCCTCCCCCTCGACTAAAGTATTATGTGATGGAGGTTCGTCAGAACTTGATTCTCCTTCATTCATTCTTCTTGCAGCGTCTTCAACAACTTGCTTCATTTGATCTACCTTGTTGTCTGTTGCGCCTGCTTCTGATAGAGTTGCTTTCTCTGGTTCATCAAAGAGCTCCATGAACTTCTCGAATAAATGAGCGATCGAGACTGTGACTTGGCCAGTTTGAGGAAAGATTTCCCCAGCTGTGTCTTCATTGGCCTTTAGCTTTTTGACATAGCTATCATCAAAAGTCACGTAGTAAGTCTCTTCGATTTTCCTCGAATGCTTGTTTAATACCCTGTACGCCTTAGAAGTGAGAGAATATCCCAGAAATATCCCTTCGTCGGCTTTGACATCGAACTTGTTTCGGTGTTCTTTGGAATTGAAAATGAAACACCTAGAACCGAACACATGGAAAAACTTCACATTGGGCTTCCTGTTGTTGAGAATCTCATAAGGAGTGAGCGAGAATCGCTTGTTGAGATATGACCTGTTCTGTGTAAAACAAGCAGCAGAAATAGCATCAGCCCAAAAATAAAGAGGTAAGGAAGCGAAACTTAGCATGGTTCGGGCGGCTTCACACAAAGATCGGTTTCGTCTTTCGACAATCCCGTTTTGTTGAGGAGTGTAGGGAGCTGAGAAGTTGTGACTAATTCCCTTTTCTGGCAGGAATTCTTCGAATTCTCTATTTTTGAATTCCAGACCATTGTCATTTCTGATGTTGCGAACGACCTTTTTTAGTTGTACTTCAATCTGCTTGATGAACACCTTTAGCTTAGGAGTCACTTCAGATTTAAGCTTCAGAAAGAACACCCATGTAAAACGCAAAAAGTCATCAACAATAACAAGAATATACTTGCTACCACTGATGCTTTTGATAGATGAAGGACCACACAAATCAATATGAAGTAATTCAAGTGGTTCAACAACTTTAGTGTTTATTATAGATGGGTGACTTTGACGACTCTGCTTCCCCATTTCACATGCAGCACACAGATGGTCTCTATCGAACTTGAGCAGTGGAAGACCTCGAACATGACCTCCAGTGACAAGTTTGTTGATTTCCTTAAAGTTAAGATGAGAGAGCCTTCGGTGCCACAACCAGCTTTCGTCAGATTGCGCTTTTGATAACAAGCAGATAGATGGGTTTCCTTTGATGGGTTTGAGGTTTAGAGGAAACATTTCACCTTTGCGTTCAGATTTGAGAATAACTCTTTTCGTCTTCTTCTCAATTATTTCAGAACCCTCATCATCGAACGAGACTTTGAGATCGGTACCTCCAACAAGCTGAGATACACTGATGAGGTTGTGTTGTATCCCTTCCACGTATGCAACCTTCCTTATCGTGAAATCACTGTTAGTAATCATTCCATATCCTTTTATGGTGCCGAAGGAGTTGTTTCCAAATTTGATGTTTCCACCATTTGAAAGAGACCTGTATTCCCTTAGCTCTTCCTTCCTTCCTGTCATGTGACAAGAGCAGCCACTATCAATGTACCATTCTTCGTCAAACTGCTCGTCACTGATAACCTGCAAAAATTAAGCAGATTTAGGAACCCAAAGTTTCTTGGGTCCTCGTGAGCCTTTCACAGGAACAGGAATAGTAAGAGAGATGTCAACAAGATATGTTCGTTTAATTAGAGTTGTTTCATCTTTCTTTTTGATGGTAAAAACTTTAATTTTATTAGGATTTGGTTCTTTCGGTTTTGACTCTGGTTCAGACGGTGAAACCTTCTGTTTTCCCTTTTGTTCTGCTGATGATTGAGAATTTTGAGAGGAAACATAATGGGATTTAGAACGAGGTTGAGAGGAATTAGAAGCATTTGAAGAATTAGGAGAGTGAGAGTGAGAGAGCTTAGATTGAGATGACTTCTTGACTGGAGACTCTAGGTGACCCTTTTGCTTTTGATCATTAGTGGGACTGACACTAGAGTTTTGATCTCTTTTGATTTCAGAACCGAACCTTTGCTTTCGGTTGATGTAGTTCTCTGAACCGAACTTCTGCTTTCGGTTGGAATCATTTTCTGAACCGAACCTTTACTTTCGGTTGATATTTTTCTCCGAACCGAACCTCTGCTTTCGGTTGTTGTTGCTCTCTTGAGATTCAACAGGACTCTTCTCTGACTTTAAGTTCTTGTCTTGATGCGAGAAATAGGCATTCTGAGAATGCCAAAACTGTTTTCTTTCAGAGAGATTCTTCCTGTATCTTTGATTCCTTTGACGTTTTTGATCTCTCATCTGCTTCGGTTGATGATGGATGTTAGCTTTCGGTTTCGGTTTTTCTTTAGCTGGTTCACTCCGAACTGATGAGGTTTCACTTGGGGATTTGACTTCTTTTGCAGGAATTTCTTTTTCCTGAGGAATATCTTTCGTACCACTAGTACTTGGCACATCGAAGTTATCAGGTTTATTCAAAGGTTCTGGCACATATCTGCCTTTGCTTTTCCATGAAGTTCTTTCAGACAAACCTACAGTTTCATCAGCATTGTCAATGGGAGCTGACCAGAAGAATTCGTCACAGCCATCAGCATTGTCTTCGTTTACAATAGCTGTGAGTTCAGCAGTCTGATGTTCGGTTACGCTTGTGACCTTGTATACCTGATTTGGAGTGGTTCTAACCTTTTGATATACTACGGCCTTCTCTGCAAGAATCGGGGACTTTTGTTGGGACAAACGAGCGAACTCTACTGAATTTTCTGAAATTAGATTCTTGTGGTTTTCGGGTTCGCTTTTTACAAATTCTGAGCAGTCAACCGTGTCCTCTACAGAAATTTCACTCATATTATCGTCCTCATTAAGCTCAAATGCATTTTCAACATCAATTTTATTTTCTGAGCTCAAGTTGGCGTTTAAAGAATCAAATTTTTGTATGGTTTCGGTTCTCAGTTTCAGTTTATCATTTTCATCCAAAAGGTTTTTAAGCATGTCCTTATGGTCCTTGGATTTAATGAAAGATTATATTTTGTCCAGTCCATACATGTACGTCGGATTAACGTCCTCAGATGAAATAACACTCTCACAATTATACGCTTCAGCATCAATTTCATCCTCCTTAAATTCAAGGAAGGGTAAAATCATGCAATGAATCTTTTGTCCTATTTCACAATCCAAATGAAGCTGAGTAATATTAGTGTAAAGACGTTTGGCAATTAAACAAAAAACATTTCGCTGTTTCAACAACTTTAAATTGTCTCTCTGTAAATAAATGTTTTCATCTTTTGTTTTGATTAATTCCGACTCCTTTAGTTCGATCCACATGCGCCATTCCTCACTCTTCGAAGACACCCTGCTTAATTGGTCAGTTAGGTTAGAATTGGTGACTCGAGTTTGAGTTAAACTACTATCTAGATGAGTGATTCTTGAATTAACACTTTTTAGTTCTTTTTCATATGAGCTTTGTGGGACTTTAAATGAGACAAAGATGGATTGTACCTTCTTGATCAGTTCGTCAAGTTCGTTGAACTGCACGCTGAGTGGCTTAGCTGTAAAGCACATATCCTGTTGCTCCTTCGGTTCATTACTCCCACCATCAGTGTTGTATCCCCTCATCTGAGATACGTCGGACACCATCAAGCACTTCCCTCCACTGCTTTCTTCTTTAGCCACACAAGCCTTTCCATGAGAAGGCTTCCTCACTTCATCATCTTCAGAGTCGGTTGACCAAACCTCCACGCCACCGAACTCGTCATCAGCAACCGAACCCTGCACAATTAGAGCGTTCATAGAAGGGTTAGCGGTAGATTTCTTCTTCCTTATCTCATCAAGCTTTTTCTGCAGTAAAGCTTCCTCATTCTTTTCAGCCATCTTTTTAAGGACACAATCCTTTGCATAGTGGTTCTTTCCACCACAATAGTAACAGCTTACTCCAGAATCACCTTCTGCCTTCGGTTCCTTCTTAGACTCTTCAACCTTCGGTTCATCTTTAACCTTTTCAGAACTATAACTTCCCTGCCAGTTTCGGTTTTTGTTGGAGGGAAATCTCTTCTTGATGAACCTCTTGGGGTTATACACCATCATAGCATAATCCTCAGACGTGAGGTCATAATCTTCCAAGTTGAGGTCTTCGTCTTCCATCACAGCTTTACTTTTGGACAGGAGGGCTAACGAACCTAGGCTTGAAACCACATTCTTCTCCTGCAACACAATCTTCTCCTGAGATTTGAGAATGCCCACCAGTTTCGCCAAGGAATATGATTTAAATTGCTCGTGGGCTTTAACTGTGGACACGACTGCCCTCCACTCTGATCTTAGACCATTTAAGAACGTAACCTTCTGCTCAATAAGCTTTCTTTCAATGTCATGTTTGATCATCTTGCTAAGAAGATGATTGAAGCGATCGAACGTTTGGGTCACGGTTTCTTCAGTTCCTTGCCTGAATTCACCAAACTCAGACAAGAGTAATGTTTGAATGGAATGTTCTAGATCTTCGTCTGTAGAGTACAGTTCACGTAACCTGTCCCATATTTCTTTTGCCGTCGTGCATGAACTTACCAGCCTGAAAGTGTCGGACTGAAGGGCGAATCTGATCAATCTTAACGCCTTGATATTGCACTGAAATTTATCCTTTTCATCTTGCGCAATATCTTTAACATCTTTCAGAAGATCATTATACTCCTTTTGAGTTTTAATAATCCTTGAAGTTGCAGAATGAGAAAACGGTCCATTAATGATTGCTTCCCAGATGAGGTATCCATTATCCTCAGATCTTATAACATAATCTTCAAAGTGATGCGCCCAGACTTCATAATCATGGGTGTACAGAATGGGAATCTTCGTTGTTGATCCAATGATGTTTGAAATATTGATGGGATTCGATTGCGACTCGTCCATAATGATCGAATAACTTGTTCAAAGATCAGACTTGTAATAAATCAAATTAGGGCAAAACAATAAATATCGAGATACGTCAATAATGAGATGACGGCTCAATAAATATCAGTAATTGCGGAATAACCCTAATCGAAACCTTTTTCACAGAACAGAAGTGTATCGATTACACAGCCTCCTGCTCTGATACCAATTGATAAGTTAAAAACTAACTTGAAGATCGATTAGATCTTAAACATGTAAAATAAAGAGTAAACAGCAAGAACACGAAAACAGTATATAACTCAAGAATGAATCGAACAATGTCGAATGATTATAAACAATCCTCAGAAGAGCTCGATGAACTACAACTGTAGAGGATTAAAGGTTTACAAGAACGATAAAGAAATCTGCAAAGCTATCGTAATTCTGTAAATCGTATTCTAGATCGTTAACCTAATATGCATGCAAGCACATTATTATATAGTAAACCCTACAAGCTCACGGTTGGACAGGCCCAAATTGGAGTGCAAAACTGGACTATAAACCGAGCCCAAAGACGCAATACAAAACAAATCTGCTACCCAACACAGAATTATTCTATTAATGAAATGGATGATGTTGTTGCTTGTTTACTACTTCACATTGTTGTGATACATACATGACGTCCTCCACCCCAGAACGTTTCCGCCATTCTCGGTTTCGGGGTGTGACAGATTGGTATCAGAGCATTGTTTATAGTGAATTGAGTATATCAACCCATAAAAGGTATACTAACTATAAATACAATGGGATTAAAAAAAATACTCTGACTTGGAGTTTATACTTTTAAATAATAAAATATTTAAGTAAGTATACGTGCCTGCATTCATACTAAAATCTGTGTCACAACGACAAGAACAAAAGTATTACGATTGTTGAATATCACAAGTAAGCTTGGGGATGTATAGTCAGTCTTGGGAGTGGCATAGCCTGATCAACTATGCTGGTCCGAGGAGTGATTAGCATATGCCCAAGAATGGTTGTGATATGGCAACAAGTCTAAAAACTTACCAACATTACCACAATGAGAACATTATAACTGAACCTAAGTCTAAAATACCATAGAGGTGTTTTGGGTTACCATAATTACTTACTTGAGAACTAAAAAGGATCTTCATTCCTAATTTGATAGTTGCTAAGTGGATACACTAAGGCTATATGCAACTAGGATGTTATAGACTTAGAATCGGTGAAATTTTTGCTTTACCCCTATTCCTTGTGAATTTGGAGTTAAGGTCACTTATTCGAAAGCCTATCCAGTGTAGATTACATATGACTGGTATGCACTTTACAAATAGCGATGTAACTAATGAAGATTTTCTAATAATTATCTAGATAGTTCGTCTAATAGTTATTTCCTTACCCTAATTCTCGTGTAGATAACATGGCCGGACTCCATCCCCACGGCAACCCGTACCTTCCGAACGAAGGTAATGTTGGATGGTTTGAAGAACCCGAGAATGATCATCCAACCCCTTTGAATGATCACCATGCTAAAAACCTTTCGGATGTTGATAACTCCGAACCCGAGGTTGAGAACCTACCCCCGATAGCTCCATTTCTAAATCCTAACCCTCGTCCCGCTTTTCATGGCCCGACGCCTCCTTGGGTAGAATGCTTGGAAACATGGAGCGACGAGCAAGATCAACCTATTCCGTTTAATGGAGATCGAAGCTTCTACAACGTAAACGAAGGGAGCTCAGCAGACAGAGTTCTACCAATCCTAATCCGTAGAGTTGCCCGAAACGAAATTCAGGGCAGGACGGCTCTCCAACGTATCAAAGAGGTTAATACCAATGCAAGAATGCATACCATTCACACCAATCGCCTTGATCACAAGTGAGAGATCTGAGAGAAACCATGAGACCCTGCTGTAAGCACTAGCTGAAACCCGATCCGAAGTCATAGAGCTCCAAGTACGCCAGAGGGTGTACGAGAGATACCTGCTTGATATGGAACGTCAACTAACCGAACTAAGGGTTCACCATAGGGGTGACCGTCGCCAGTAGGAGATACCTTACTTCCTTCTTTGTTTTAAAGAACTGTGTTCCTGTCTATGTTCTGTGTAGTACTTTCTATGTAGTTACCTTGTACTGTAAGTACTTTTATTTAAGTCTTTATGCTGTCGAAGACTTTTCTACTCCGAATATGATGTAAGACCTACAACAAGGTCAATTTCCCTAAACCTATTAAATCTTAAACATCAATGATATCGAAAGTCGGCTAACTTCCGTGCCAATATTTGTTCAAATGCTTTCATTGGAGTCTATATGAAACCCCATCTAGTCAAGTTATTGGACTATGGTAATTTAACTCCGGAATCATTTCCATGTCTCTTTCAAAGGTTGGATCATGTTATCCACTAACCAATAATACCCTGGTTTGGAAGATAAGCATTTTGAGACTATTCTATTAATTTACTTCTACTCCATACTAGGACTGCATCATAGGTATGTGGGTCACACCTTCGTGAACATACTCCTATTCCGTACTGGGACTGCATCATAGGGATGTAGGTCAAACCTTCGAGAACATACATCTATTCTTTACATGAACGATTGAACTACTTCTAGGTTCAACCATACTCGCTCACAAATTCATTTTCTTTCCATGTAACAGGAATCATGTCGCCGAAGAAAAACAATCAACCCATCAACCAAACACCAACTCTTCAGATTGATGCAGCTACCTTTCAAGCTGCAGTCTCGGCTGCCATGTCAGCTGTTCTGACCCACCTTAACGCTAACAACGCGAATGTTAGTGGGATTGTTAACAATAATTCCAATCCAAGTAACAATCAAGTACCTCAACGAGAAACAAACTACCACGACACCCCGAATCCCAAGCCCAAGAATAACAAACGAAAGTTCTGGGCTAAGGCTAAAGGCAAATCACCCTAAGGGGCGAGCAAAAGACAACAAACTGTGGCAGCCTTCGCGGCCACGACTTCTGTACCTCCTACTACCATCCCTTCTAGTATCCCAGTTATCCCTAACTCAGCCAGACAGTATGCTGACAATCTCCCAAAGTGCAACAAATGCAACTATCACCATCATGGACCTTGTCGGAAAATGCAGTGCTTAAACTGCAATAAAAAGGGACACACCGTACGTTACTGCAAGACTCGGATCCAACACATTACTTCAACCACCAATGTCGAAATCTCTCGAATATGCCATCTATGTGGCATAATGGGACACTTCAAGAGGGACTGCCCAACAGAGGAGAACGACGGTGAATCCGGAGGAGTTTGACCTTATAATGGAAAGAGGCAACGAAGGACCCTACTATAGTATAGGTTCACTTCCAATCGTCAGTATTATGTATGTTTTAAAACATGTTTAAAACTAGTGCAACTCGAGTCTTATCTTTTGCGAGATCCCGTCAGTTAAGGGACCCTCGTGCTGCATATACTTGCCTTTTGTAGTATAGTTTGTTCGCAGCAGTATTCCTGTAGTTACTCTAAAGTACTGTAACTCTGTTAAAAAGTTGCACTGTTGTGTCTTGTTTGTAACGCCTTTATGATCAAATCTAGTGGCTTTATTTCCAAGTGATTCCGACTTCATCATACGATCAGAGTCTATTTGATCCTCACAATACCACTTTCGTACGTAAATCTCTTTCTCCGAAATCATCTTTATAACGAAACTATCACTTCAGAACTTCGAAGTACTCATGCGTAGAGTACCTCATGTTTCTTATCCTTTCCAAAGAAACCTCAGCAAACCTCCCCGAAGTACCACTCGTGCAGTACGTCAAGTTCAATACAAAGACCCATATTTTCAATCTTAATTATATACGACTCGTATACCCGAGACTATGATTGATGAACCAGGTATGAGTTCTACTATGAACTTCAGGACGGAGACTGCCCAAGACTGCGAGTGATCGTGCTTCCGTGAGAATAAACTTAGAAATACCTATCCTTTTCCCTAATTCATGAGTAGTCATACTTTCTTTTAGATCTTCACGACATCTAATCCACCCCCAAGGTTTTGACATCATAATCAATAGGAGTTGGCTAAGTCTACATCAAGCCGACATTAGGTGCTTTGATAAGGCAGTTCATCTTAACCTCCCTATCAAAGAACCTGTTGTTATTTACGGAGACAAATCAAGTACGAACCTTCGCATCATTTCGTGTATTTAAGCTCAAAAGCGCTTACGAAGGGAATATCACACATTCCTTGCACACATCGTCGATACGAGCCAAGAAGTGAAGGACATTCAGAACATCCCAAAAGTATGCGACTTTCCCAACACCTTTCCAGAAGAACTACCGTGATTACCACCACAACGTCAATTCGAGTTCAGAATCAACTTAGTTACAAGGGCTACCCCAGTAGCCAAGTCACCTTATCTTCTAACTCCAACTAAGATACTGGAACTTCCCAGAAAGCTTCACGAACTCCACAGAAGAGGATTCTTTGGGCCAAGTTCTCACTTGGAGGAGCACCAGACTTGTCTGTAAACAAGAAAGAGCGTTCCAAACGCTAAAGTAAGCCTGGTGTACCGCATCGATATTATCCCTCTCAAAGGGGATAGAAGATTTCATGGTGAAAGGCGATGCATCCAACCAAGGGCTTGGTTGCATTCTTATACAAGAGGAAAGGCCACTGCATATACCTCAAGACAGCTTAAGACACAAGAAGTTAACTATACAATACATGATCTTGAGTCAGGAGCAATGGTAATTGCTCTGAAGATCTGGAGACACTACCTGTAGGGCACAAGGTGTAATACTCTCACAGACCACAAAAACACTCAACATACATTCGACAAAGAGGAGTTATCATACCAGTGAAGTCAACCGAAAGAAGAAAAGTCGTATCCCGATAGTGAAAGGTTCACTAGAATGCTAAGCGAGGACCTAAGTTCACTTAAGAACACGAGAGGCAAATAAAACTTCTATCCGTAGCATGATTATCAATTCTGCTTAAACTCTAATTTCAGGACGAAATTCTCTCTAACGGGGGGATGATGTGACAACCCGATATCTAGAGACAATGTAATGTAAAACCAGTCAAATTTAGGTCAAAATATAACTTTCCTAAAATCTTATTTGGGTTAAATCAAGTGGTAGGAATCGTAACAAGGTTTTCATACATATAAAGAACACAAAAATCCGAGTTATACCGAAGAAGTTATAACCATTCTAAAATCCCGACAAAACCGGCAACACCGATTAAATGAAAAACACGAAGTTTCAATACAATAGTTTTTAGCCTTAAATATCTAAATGAAAGTTGTAGATAAAATTAAACCACGAGCGTACATAAAAAGAACGTCCAAATCTGACTTCGTATGAAGAAGTTATGATTTTTCCAAGATCCGGATATAGCAGTAGACAGCTAAAAACTCGAAATAGAGATCGAGAGACTTTTGGCCAAAACAACCTAAATGAGAATCGAAGGTCTCAACAATAGTAGTGCAACGATGGAAAGTCTGACGAAAACGGACATCGGATGAAGAAGTTATGGATTTTTAACGGAACTCTCGTGTCCCGGCCCGTTAAAAATAAATAATTAAAAATAAAGTCAAAACTAGCCGATGAGGTCTAAACGAGAGTTGTAGAGCATATTTTCAGCTACGCGTGCATATAAATAACGTTGAAAACGGAGCTCGTATGCAAAAGTTATGGATTTTACAAGTTCGAGGCCCGAAATCCGAGGCTATCAGGCTTGCCACGACGTGGCACAGTTTTGTCGCGACCCGGAAAGTGACTGAGGGCGTCCAATCAATGGAAGAGGATAATACTTTCTCCCCACGATGTGGCCAGCCTTAGCCACGACGTGGCACACTAGAAATACCCCTATAAATAGATTTCAAGGGCTCCGGGTTTCATTGCTCAGTTCCCTTCTTTCTCGCGCCGAAACTCTGCATTTAAGCCCCCGAGACCCTCCCAAAGCCCTGGTTTTTCACCTTCAAGTCCTGAAGGAAGGTTTGGTGTTCCCTAGATTCCCGAGAATCCCGAGATTTTCCCGCGTTTTGAACTCTTCCTGTCGCAGTTCTGCTCGATTCTTCTCTTGACTACTTCAAATCAACCACTTCAATCAAGTGAGTTCATACCCTACAAACTTCACTTTTAAATATTTATCAATGCTTTTTATACACTTTTAGGGGGGGGGGGAATACAAGTAAACACACGGTAATCCCCGTGTGAAAGACATAAATCTTTGTTATACTTTTTGGTTATATAATCAATCACATGTGATTTATAACTAACATACAATTGGACTTACTACACTTTTAGTCGTTTCACCAAACAGAGTACTTCAAATAGCTTTCTCAAATGTTTTTACATGTTAAAAAACTTTTAGAAACTGTCTTACAAACTGTATGTTTCCTTTTTGAATCTATTATAGTTGTGCTTCAAACAAAGGTTTTCTTACACTTAAACTGTCTTGTCAACTGTTTTCGAATCGTTTTATAAACTGACATCAACTCACAAATTCTTATTCATTAAACTTTTCAAAGGTTTTACAAAACTTCTTTTATACTTTTATATTGTTAAATGCTTGCCTATATATGTATAGTTAAATAAGAAAGGTTTAAAAGACTTGGAACGACTAGCACGCCTTATTTCTTTTTATGTTCTCGTTGGGATGTGGCCTTAGGGTATCAATTATTCGTACGAATGTCGTCTAAATATCAGTTATATAGATCATGTATACCTATATAGACATAAAAGTTCCATCAGTTAGTTCAGTTCCAACACTCTTGGGTAGCAAGGGTGTATAAACCTACTTGGACACTCATCAATTACATTCCAGTAAACTATTATAGGAATAGTTTAGGGGATACAAAACATTATTTCTAATACAAGGAATCACGCAAGAGTCAGTTCATTCATGAGTCTATACCAACGTTTTATTTACAAGTATGCATTCTTCATAACAAGGATAATCTTTTCATACAAAAGGTATTTCAATATATTACTCGTGAACTTGTTGTTAGCAATCGTGTGAGACATATGGCTTTGTTAGTACCAAAACGAAAGTCCCCATCTTTAACCAGAGTCTCCTGGAGGGAGAGCATGAATTTGTGTATAGATCTATACGGGTTTGACGAACCCGCACCTAAACTGTATGCTCCAGTTAGACCGGTAGGTCTGGGGTGACAAATGTCGACATTAGTACCACGTCTAGTATGGTTAAGAGAAACTAACAAACAACGGAAACAACAACTCTTGTACGTAGTAATATACATTTAACTCAATCATGCTCAGGAGGTAATAACTATACCATGGGATATTATTAGCATGTTCACAATTCGGGATAAACACCCATTTAACCAGTTTTACTTAAACAAAAGACTCACAGGGAGTATTAAAAACATATTCGATATAGATAAACTATTTTCCTTATTACCTTTATATTGTGACTCATACACATAAAAGACAAGGTAGACTATAACTTTTATAATAATAGTTAAACAAGGGAAAAACTGTCACATCTACAGTGATGCTTACTTTCAAAACAGTCAGGTCTTGGTAGAAGACTACTTTCAAAACATTCAGGTATTGGTAGAAGATTGCTTTCAAAACATTCGGGTCTTGGTAGAAGACTACTTTTTATACTAGTAGGAAATATGGCATTTTCTAGGGTTTTCATACTTATACTAAATGTTTCATCAAACATTCTCCAATCTTTCATAACAACTTTTTGAAGCAATAACATTAAAATACTTATGAATTCACCAGCTTTATTGCTGATACTCGCTTTCAAAATAACTTGTATTCTCAGGTTACAAATAGGCAGGTACCGATGCAAGATTTAGAGAAGACGGAGCAGTCAAAACTCGTCTTTTATTTTGAGTATTCATTATGTTGTTTTATACTATGAAAGAACACACTTGTAAACAGAATTATTCTATTAATGAAATGGATGATGTCGTTGCTTGTTTACTACTTTACATTGTTGTGATACATACATGACGTCCTCCACCCCAGAACGTTTCCGCCATTCTCGGGTTTGGGGTGTGACAGCACATAAGACATCCTCCTAGATCCTTAGTCCTATTCTAGCATGTTGTCCTATTGAAACTGAAACTGATAATCATAACATAAACTTGTATGGGTAATTTGGGAGTACTTACTTGAGCTCGGCTGATCGCATGCACCACACCCTTTTCTTGTTTTCAAAAACTCTTTTCTTTTTAAGTCTCTTTTTCAAAAATTCTTTCGAAAAACATTTTTCGTTTGAAAATCTTTTTACTATTTCCTTAGTTTGAGTCCAGTCACACCCGCAAGTGTGCTTGAATCCCTCAAACCAAAGCTTTGATACCAACTTGAAACAACCCAAAATACGACCCAAAAATTTTTGTTTTAATATTCCTAAAAATCAATCATCAAGTATCATACATAATAAAAACCATGGAATGAGTAACTCAAATGTCATAGTAATTGTGGCAAAACAAGACTGTATCAATCATAACAAAATCCGAAACAAACTCCCAGAATAAACTGAAGTTGTGGTGTGTGCGATGCCATCATCCCGAGCTCTTCCATTTACTAGCGGAAGTACCTGAAACCAAAACTGAAACTGTAAGCACGAAGCTTAGTGAGCTCCCCCAAACTACCACATACCATACCATAACACATAAACAACTATTGGGCCTTGCCCACTGCATCATACCGAAGTCTAGAAACTGCATCGAACTGAAATCCGGAAACTGCATCGGACTGAATTCCGGAACTAACCTGGGCCTTTCCCTCTGCATCGGACCGAAGTCTGGAAACTGCATCGGACCAAAGTCCGGAACTGACTGGGACCTTGTCCCCTACATTGGACCGAAGTCCGGAACTAACTGCATCGGACCGAAATCCGGAACTGACTGGGACCTTGTCCCCTGCATCGGACCGAAGTTCGGAAACTGACTGAGCATAACATAGCATAGCAAAAACATATAACCTAGCGTAAACACATATACTGCATACTGCATCGGACCGAAGTCCGGAACACATAACACAAGGACATGCTTGAATCACAAAGACATCAAGCACACTGAACTACTGCATCAGACCAAATTTCGGAACTACTGCTAACTAGACGGACCAGCATTATGGTCGTAGACCCATTCCTACTAGAAGGAAAACTCACCTCGTAACGCTGGCTGCTGAGATGCTAACTCTAAAACTGGCTGACTGCTGCTCCGGAACTGTCTGGCTACAAATCCCAAAACACTAGATCAGGTACTGATAAATGCCCTTAGGGTAAAATGACTATTTTACCCCTGGTCAAAGTCAACCCCTTGGTCAAAGTCAACATTTAGTTGACCAGACTCGCCGAGTTGGGCCACCAACTCGTCGAGTCCCTACACTCTCTTCTTATCCACTATTCTCTATTACTCGTCAAGTTTGGCAAAGAATCGACGAGTTCTTCTCTATTAATGGCATCCAGTTTAACTTCATCCGACTCGCCGAGTTGTATGAACAACCCGTCGAGTCCATCCTTATCTTATGAACGCGTCTAGTCTGTGACTCACCGAGTAGATGAACAACTCGTCGAGGCTGTTCTTGAGGCAAGAAGATTGCCTTGGAATCGCCGAGTCCCTCCATTACTGAGTTCGTGTCCCATCTCACTGAGTCCACGTCCTACTCACTGATTCCACTCGTAATCTCTCAAAAGGGATAAATTTGGGGACTCGCGACTCGACTCGTCGAGTCTCATGAACAACTCGTCGAGGCGCTTGCATGGCACAACTATATCTTTGATTTTTATCCATTCCAAGGCTTTCAATTCATAGATCTGGGTTCCTAGAGTGGGTTTTACACGTAAAGTTTCCAACTTTACGTGCATGCATGATCAAATGAGGATTAAAAGCCCTAAATAAGCCAAAAGTGTAGATCTAGGGCTTGCATGCATGTTTGTCCTGATAAAGCTGATGAATCTGAGCTTTTAGAGCTCAAAAATAACTAGATTTGATGTTCTTCTATCCCTACATGCTCTCATTCACTAATAGCTCTAGAAATGGCCCAAAAGTGACTAGATTAAGCTTTTATGGAGATTCAACTGAAGGAACAACAAGAGTTTGAGTTTTAATACCTCTATATGCTCTGATTGACCCCCAAAAGCCTGGATCTTCTTCTTCTTCTTTGGATCCTCCTTCCTTCTCCTTCCAAAACTTCAAAAAGCACAAAACACTCAAAGTTGCTTAAAGAATTTCTAGGGTTTCGTAAAGGACGCTCTAAGGGTGATGGAGGCAGGTTTGGGGCACATACATGTCAAAAGAGAGTTTCCGGCCCAAAAGGACCAAATTTAGATATTATCGGCACATTAGGGCCCAATAAGAGAGTCTTGGCCCAAATATAGGGGCTTGGGCCAAGGCCCAAAGTTGAGTGGACTTAGCTTATTGGGTTAGGTTTTTAGGCTACACGAGGTGGTTTCGATTTGAATCACCATTCTTAGCTGTATAAACTTAAATAACATTAAAATTTGATTTATACCAAACGTAGGGTTACAAGGTTACACGGAGAAGTTATCTTGTACAATGATATAAATCTAAACCCTAATTTTCTGGTTGTGACATAATCCTTACTGAAATGACCCATAAATTCGCAACTGAAACATCCCCTCCCTATCTCCCGACAGCCTCCCACATGGGTTCTCCCACACTTGGCACAACGGCCTCGACCTTGTTGGCCTCCTAAACGTGAAGCCTGAGTCTTGGGCCTTTTCGCCTGGCCTATTGTGGTCTGAATTTGATCTACCTTCATCTTCTCGAGGTGCTCCAAATCAATCTCCCGCTCTCGGGCTCTAACAAACATATGATTCAGGGTCTTTCACCTTGAAAAGCTTATCAAATCACCGATTTCATCCCGCATCATATCATGATACCTCGCCTTCTTCATTTCCTTGCCTATTGCATGCTACAAAACCAACAAAACCCTCTCCCAAAGTAAGGGAGTCCGCACTCACAACTGTCCAGCTGAATCTCAGCCTAAAAGGCCACGGGTCACTCATCCAACAACTCCATAATCCTAGTGTTGTACGTGCCTAGACGATCATCCAAAATCTCCATGATCCTATCCTTGATCGTACCAAAAATCACAACAGTCTGCTCAAAAATACCGAGGGTGATCTCCGATGAGACGAACTCCCGCATGCGCTCATCCATCAACTCGGTACCAGCACCTGAGCCCAAACTAGAACCTGAACCTCCTTCACATGTGCTCATTACCATTCTGAAAAGCAGCCGCATAATGATCAAAACATGCTTAAAGAATCCTCATCCCACATACTTCTTAGATTCTTCGTGACTGTCCTCGAGTCCAGTATGGATCATGTGCTTTCAGCAATACGGGCCCAATACTACCTTCCACACCTATCCATACTTCTCTCAAGAATCATCCTAAATCCTCCAAGTTACTTTCCTAAAGTGGTACTCCAGATACCCGTTAGGTAGCACAGCCAACCCACTAAAGCACTTCCTAGGCTTTCTTAGGCTCCCAACCTTACCCTGTCATCAGCTGCTGTAGAACTCCCAATAATGTCAATTAACTACTTCATGAATATAATTACATGCAATAAATCTTAGATAATCCTTCGAGTAAAAGACTCATCCCTACAACGGTTGGACTCAGACAAGAGTTGTGCAACAAGGTCAAGTCAATAACTCTGAGATTAATTAACATGTGCAGCATGCAACTTAACATATTCACTTAATAGTTAATTCACATCATCAAGAATCAAATAAAGCACAAAACAAGTAGCATTTGGGCAATAACACTCTAAACCGCCAGCCGAACAGAGGATATCACAAGCTCACTTACTACAAAAAAAAATATTTTGAATCTAAAACATCATTCAATTCCTCTTAGGCTACCAGGCATCACATATCAGGACAATCCATACAATCATCTGAAATCCATACTAGCATGCAACTCAAAAGCTCAAACAAAAGGCATACAAAGGCATATCTCCTAACAGAAAATCCTGAGCAGATCCCTAAACCTAATCTAGCATGCAATTCTCATAACATATATCATAACAAACATGTATGGGTATTCCATAAATCACTTACTTGAGCTCGGATGATTGCACGTACCACCCCTTTTCTTTTATTAGAAAGTCCTTTTTATAAAACATTTTTTATGAAAAATCTACCAAACCCTCAATTTCAGTTCAGACACACCCGAAGGTATGCCCAAATCCCTTAAACCAATGCTCTAATACCAACTTTTAACATCCCAAAAATTATAAGGTATTATTATTTTTTAAATCAACCATAAACACCATTTAATCAATTTAATCATTCAAAGGTATATCAGGGTAAAAATAGTTATCAGAGTACAATTCCCAAAATCATAAAGTACGAAAACATAGGTGGGTGCGTTGTAATCAAGCTGGGCCCTTCCCTCTCCAACCGAAAGTACCTGAAAACATTTTAAACATAAACCATAAGCACAAAGCTTAGTGAGTTCGCCAAAATACTGCATACCATACATATCTGCCAGCTCAACGCTGTGTCAGGTCTATTTAAAACCCGAGTCTATTTCAACTCATGTGTCGGCCCAAGTCGTACCGGGTCTATTTCACAACCGAGTATATTTCAACTAATATGTTAGTACAAGGTTGTACCAGGTCTGTTTCACCCCACATACATATAGCAAACAATCACACAGGCATATAACACATATAGCAGGAGTCACAAAGACTATAAAGCACATAACATATCCTAGTGTCTTGTAGTATAGTGAGCAAACTCACATCAGTCTATTGTCAGTCAAACAGATGCTCGGGCTGCTAAACCGGAGAATCCCCGTGATAACCAATCAAATAAAATCCCATTTAATAATTGGTCCATAAACCATAACCGGGGATCTAGTTTATTTGTCCAACACCCAGGGTAAAAGACCATTTTACCCTTCCCTCACTTGGCCCAGTAACTGAGGCCCAAACTCAATGGCACTAAAATCCCAATAGTGGCACAATTTTTAAAGGAAACCCAAAGTGCAATATGGGACCAAATCCAAGAAGGACCAAAGCCTCAAAATGGCCCAAAGTCAGAAAGGCTAGTAGCCCAACAAAGCCCAAGACCCTAATAGTCCAAGTATGGCCCAAATCACAAAAAGTCAACGAAAGTCAACAATTGGTGAGTACACCCATCTTACCCAAACTTACACCCGGCGTACGCATGTTTAGCCCAGTACGCACAACGTACTCTAAAGTGCGCCCAACTTACTGGTCAGTCTATATTTCTCAATCCGAATGACTTAATCCATTAAGCCCATAACACCTAAACCTTAGATCTACTGCTAAATAAAGTCTTAATACATAAAGTTGGCAACTTTACACCTTTGCACATCTTAATGGGATCCAATGCCCGTTTTTATTCATCTAAGTCCATAATATGGATACCAACTCTTTCATGGTTCATCAAAACCCATCAAGATGACATTTTTATGCCCTAACAACATCAAAAATGCTAAGATCTAACATTCTAAGCATCCAAGAGTAGCTCATACTTACAAGGATTACTCAAGGTACCATATTAAGCTTAAAACAAGCCCTAAAATAGATCTAACACTTGGAATCATCAAGATAAGAGCTTTATACCTTCAAATGCTAGCAAAGTTGATGAAGACTCTGGATCTTTAAGCTCTAATCCAACCAAAGCTTCACCACCAAGATCTTCCTTCTTCAAAGAGTATCAAAATACCAAAAAATCACCATCAAGGCTCAAAACACACAAGAGCAAGCTAGGGTTTCATAGGGAGTCTCTAAAGGGAAAGAGGTTGATGATAAGAAGGTCCAAGAGAAAGATAAAGTGTTTAAATAGGGTCCAAACCCTAAAAATTAAGGTTTGTCCCAAATGTTCGAACGCCCAGCATTCGGCACGTTCTGCGATCAAACTCGAACCTTGTACGCCCAAAGTACTCCATGTACGCCCAACGTACACAGCTTAGCCTAAAATCCTCGTAACTTCAAACGGTCATAACTTCTTCATCTCAACTCCGTTTTCGACGATCCTTATATCCACATAAATGTGTTGAGGAGCTTTACAACCCTATATATTTACTTTTGACTTAAAACACATCAAACTAAAATCCTTAAATTCAAGAGAAGGTCGACACCACCACTTTACTAATATACCCTTGGGATCCAAAACACAAACCGAACACTTGGTACAAACAACTCACATTGTTCACCAACAAATGGCTCTAAACCTCTAAACCTTACATCATCGGTTCACGGTCCCGAATTATGCAACGACCCGAAACAAGGTGTTACAGTTGCATTGCATATATTGATATATGCATTATGATGTATAGTTGGTGCATTAAGATGTTGATCATGTTTTTTTTAATTCATTACATGGTATTTATATATCATGAATTATCATTATCATGTAGGGGTTGGGAATGTAATGGTCCAAACAAATGTGACTTGTTATAGTACAAAGCTTTCATATTATAGATCGTTTTAGATATGCGACGAGTACATATTGATCTTAAGTGATCATCGTTAGGATATCTTGAATTCTTAATGGTGGTTGTAGTCAAAATTGTCCAAATTGATAAAAGTAATATGTAACGTAACATTTATAAATTATATTTTTTTTTATCAAAGTTAAATTACTATTTTATCATTTATCCTTATTAATTTAAATCATATCCCTATTCTAATAAATCTCTATTCTAATAAATGAATAGTTTTAATCTCCATTTGACAAGTGTCACTCTAATACAATTCCTCATTAATATCATGTCACATGTTAAAGAAATATATTAGGCAACCCTTCAAAATTCAAATTTACTTTTTCTAATTATATTTTAAATTTGAAGTTATAATAACTTTAAGATTTTTATATATCTTATAATTAATAATTTATTTAAAGTAATTTATAAATAATTTATGAATTTTTACTATGAAAATTTATTTATTGTAACCGTGGTTCCCACGGGTTATAAACTAGTAAAATATATTCACCTAGAAAGTTTTCGACATATTAGAGATTGGTTATGGAATTGGAATTGTATAAAATATAATGATTGGAAAATAAGTATGGAAAAGATTACCTCCATAATTTTGTGAGATATTCTAATCAAGACAACAATTTCGATAATTAGTTGCTGATTTCTTATAATTGTATTTAGAGTGTTTATCCTTTCCATACGTTATATGATTGATAAAAAGGATTTTTCTAATATGTGTCATAAGACACATATAAGAAACATTAATTATAATATTACCATAATTAAATATGAAACGCATTAATAGTCTCCATAATAAATGTATTTTGAATTTAATTGTGATAATATTTTTTATAATTAATATTTATTATACGTGTCTTTATGGCACACATTAAAAAATCCATTGATAAAAAGGTTCAAGTAAAGTATGTCATGTTATTACGCTTTTATATACATGTAGTACAATTTCAAAACACCATACTACGACTTTGAAATTCCTTTATCTTTAGTTTCTATACTACTAAATGTTAGTTTGTTTGGACATTGAGAAATAAAATGTTTCATTTGTGCCAAATATGGTTTTTGCCAAACACATTCTAACCTAAGCTATTATATAAATTTTTGGTAAAAGTAGTAGCTTGCCTATTGGAAATGATTTTTTTTAGTTTAGACTTTAGAGTGTAGGTAAACGATTTACCTTTTAATGTTTTAATAGCCAAATTACATAAATAACTATTACATTTTGAATAACTTTTCATATTAAATATCATAATTTTATTTATTTTAACTAAATTATATAAAGTTTAGATATTTTAAATTTATCCTTTTAACATGTTTATAACAAGTATTTCAATCAATTTTATTATGTGATACTTTAAAAAACTAAAAGAATATGACATGTCAAGTATTGAGTATATTACAAAAAATTGTATTTTAGAAATCGTATAACCATTATATTTTTATATAATTTGAGAGTTTTACTTTACTGTCTGAACAAGTTCACTAATTAAGTTCACTAATTAGCATATTTTGTTATTTAGTCAAGGACAATCTAATCGATTCAAAAAACAAGATTTACTATAATTTATATTGTGTTCATATATGTCTTTTTTTTCATTACCTTACTTTGATATTTTAAATAAAACAATGATATTATCAAGTATGATGATGATTTTTTTCACTAACATTTGAGTTAATGAATATTGTAGATGGTTTAAAACCATTTTAGATATAAAATGAAAATAAAAATGATATATGAACAAAACATCAATATTATATAAATATAACTGTTTGCAAATTTATGATTAATGATTGCATTTTTATAGATTTTATGTTATATTTATGTATTCATGTATATTTCTTACAATACCTTAATTTTTAACTTGTGATATAACAATTGTATTTCCAATATTGATTGTGTTTGTTTTTTTAGTATATTCAATTTTATATTTCATTATACAATATCATAGTTTTTTTTATTAATCTACACATAAAGAGCATCGCACGTGACACGTATCGTATCTATCACTGCTATCACATTAACAATCATTTTTATAGACAAAAAAACATATGCGTTGATGGCTATTGTTTCTTTTAAATCGCAATGTCTTTTTAAATAAAATGAATAACGAGTTTGATAATTATGTTAGACTTACTCATGAAATATGATAATATACAAAATGATACTTAGTTATTCTTAACATACTGCACTCGTCGTTTTTCAGTTTTTTTTTATGTTATGTTATCTAATAAAGTGGTTTTAACTGATACAGTTTTAAAAACATCCCAAACAAAATTATATAGTGTTACTTGAATACGTTAATACATTATATACCTGTATATTAATTAAAAATAGCAAAAGGGGATGTAGCTCAGATGGTAGAGCGCTCGCTTAGCATGCGAGAGGTACGGGGATCGATACCCCGCATCTCCATTTTGTTTTTTTTCTTTTCTTTCAAGTTGTAACCCTGGAGTTCTGGAAAGTTACACATCAAGTCCTTAAACAATTCTTCATTATTCTTTTACCCGCCCAGAACTTCATAAACATGCCGTCTCAACTCTCAAAATACGTATTCAAAAAAAGAAATCGTATAGCAGTTATGACAACTTAGTTTAACTTTAATAAAATGACAACATTAATAAATAATCATAAACCAACGAGATAAAATAACGAGGAAAAAAGACCTTAAATGAAAATAACTAATTTAATATAATTATGAGAATAAAACTATATAGTTTATTTACCTATGTTTTGTCTTACTATAAAGGTAAAAGAAGTCCATCTCTCCTTAATTTATTTTTGTTGTAAACTAGTTTTTGCAGAAAACTGTAGTAGATAACTCGATATATATATATATATATATATATATATATATATATATATATATATATATATATATATATATATATATATATATATATATATATATATATATATATTCAGGTCCATTAATTAGTTGTAAAATTTCAGAATAAGGTTCCAATTTGGTTTGAGTTTAGAGAGCAAGAGACTTACAGAGCAACAAAGGCAGAAGTCAAAATTGTTAAAATCAACAAAAGGTTAATCGTTGAGATATACTTCTAGTTTAGTAAATTCAGCTTTAAATAGCAGTTAATAAAGTCGCTTTGGCCGAGTGGTTAAGGCGTGTGCCTGCTAAGTACATGGGGTTTCCCCGCGAGAGTTCGAATCTCTCAGGCGACGTTTTAATATTTACTTTTATCTTCTTTTTTAATAATGAATTAAGATTAAGAGTAAATTATAATTAAGATTAAGAGTAAATTATGGACCCTATGGTTAGGGGTTATTTGCATGTTTTATATTTACTTTTATCTTCTTTTTTAATAATGAATTAAGATTAAGAGTAAATTATGGACCCTATGGTTAGGGGTTATTTGCATGTTTTATCCATAGATTTTTTTTTTAATCTTTATGTTTTTGTTATGCCCTTGATCTTTTATGAGACTTAAAAAGACTATTTTATCTTCAAAATTTTCATTTTTAATTTATTATTTATAATTTACTAATATTAACATAGGCAACAAGTATTTTAATTTTGATTTTATGAAATTGGAGAATTCATCTCTTCCCTTCCTCGAGCACCATCTGGCAAATACCACTGGCCACCATCTCACGTCAAAATTTTCGGCCAACAAGAAATACCTTATCCCCACCAAGAAAAAAAAATACTCAAAGTATTTGCTAGTAACATTGATACCAAATCTAGAAGGGGAAAAAAAGCAAAATAATAAAATTTACAGAAATCCTAGAAATACATTCAAATCCATACATCAAATATATTCAAACCCATAAATAAAATACATTCAAATCCAATAGGTGATCGTTTGATTTCTGGGTCAAAAACAAATCAAAACAACAAAATTCATACAATTTATTTCAAGGTCAAGTCCACAAATAAAAAAACATAAAATATATACATTGAGACCATTATATATTTGCAGAAATAATATACATTAAAAAACAGAAGAGATGGAAGACGAGATGGCTCCTATGAATCTCATCCCCCATAGATCTAAGAAAGGTTGCTACATGGTTTCAAAACTTGAATCCCAAAAAGTCACCGGAGTCCTTGAATCCATATTTTTTTATTGTTGCTAATCTTGTATTCGAAACCAAAATCTAGATCTGAACTTCAATGACGATGAGTTGCAGGTGGCTGAAGGTGCAGTGGTGACGGGTGGAGGAGGGTCATCGAGGAAAGGGAAGGGCAAAGGAAAGGGATAAGGGTTCTTGTTGGTGGGTTCCCTTTCGTTTCTTGCTGTAACACCAAAAAATTACAAGCCAAATTTGAACTTTTAAAAAAACATTTCAAACCATTTAAATCATTACAACTTTGTTTTCAAAATGTAAAACATCAGAGTTTTCCCAGAAACATAAAGAAACATGAGGATATGTACGATGATGCCTTCGCCTTGCCACGATCCCCTGATGTACCTGAAACAATAAACTGAAATTATAAGCCCGAAAGCTTAGTGAGTTCCCCCAAAATACCGATACACTGCACATAAAACAAATACCAATAACAACATGTACTAGGTCTACAGTTTTACAGACTAGATTACCCTTTAGGCCCACAATGTGAGTCTGGATTGCCTTACGGGCCCACAACTCACATCTGACTTGCCATCGAGCTCATAATACGAGTCTACTTTCAGCTCGTATCTGGAATACTCCCGGGTTTGTTGGTTACCACACGGAGCAGTATCACCTCAACCCATCTCACATAATATGTCGATATATAACAAATAAGTACACATACAGATAAACAGATAATATCACAGGTAGTCCTACAGAACTACCCTCTAGCCTATCAAACTAGCATGCATAACTAACTTATACTCAACATAATACCAACTACTAGGATATCATATCCAATGGGCCGGCTGTAACGCCCGGGTTTCGGGGCTAAGCGTTTTTAACAATGTAATAGTCTAGTTCAACTATTGTAACTCTTTTTGAAGTAATAAAGATGAAATATTTGAGTATTAGGTGAATTATGTGTATTTATGCGCTTATTATTTAATTATAAATGTATAATTAATAAAGAATAAAAATAAGCGTCAAAATTAAAGTGTGAGATAAGCCTGAAGCATTCCGGGGATATAAAGAACACCGAAATCCGAGTTATAACGAAGAAGTTATGACCCGTCGAAGTTTCGTGACAGAATCGGCACGATACCAGGAAGCGTAAATAGTAAATTTACGATAGCGAGAGATTTAGCCTTAGCGCTCTAAACGAAAGTCGTAAAATAGGTTAAATTAAGAACATCGATAAAAAGAACGCCCAAATCTGACTTCGTATGAAGAAGTTATGATTTTTCAAAGTTTGGGATTAGCAGTGTACAACCCGAAATTCGAATATTAGAACGACCGGTTTTTAGCCGACACGACATGAATGGGAATCGAAGATCTCGTTAAGAGTAGCGTAACGAGAAAAAGATGGGCGAAAACGGACGTCGGATGAAGAAGTTACGAGAATTTAACGGACCAATCCTGTCCTGGCCTGTTAATAATATAACTTTTAAAATAGAGTCAAAATTAGCCGACGAAGTCTAAAGAAAAGTTGTAGATTATGTTCCCACCTTCGCGTGGATATAAAGAATGTCGAAAACGGAGCTCGTATGCGAAAGTTATGATTTTTAGAAGTCGAGAATGCAATTTGCGAAATCTGTTGCTCGATCGATGACGTGGCTCAATCCTGACCGTCGCTTGCTGATCACGGCTCGCTTCGGATGAAGGACACGTCGCCTCGCATTACGCCCAGCGTCCAAAGTCTGTACACCCCGCGTACCCTCGCTCTGATCTGCTCCGAGTGTAAGACAGCTGGAGGCTCGTTGGCAACCTTATCCGATAACTACGCCCCGCGTAGGTCCGAGGTACGCCCAGCGTCCTCGCAGGCTATAAAAGGGGGCCGAAGGCAGCCTCATTTTTCACTCCAAATTCCACTCTCTCTCTAAGAACTTTCTCTCTCTAGCCCCTTTTGAGTCCCCTAAACCCTAGATAAACCCCCTAGCTCCCGAAGGAAGCCCCAAGGCTCCCGGAGTCCCGAGAAAAAGTGTCTTTTGGTTTCGAAATGCTGCTCCAAATAAAGCCCGATTTTCTTTAAAATCCGCTGTAAGTGAGCTACGCTTACGCAATTTTTAATATAGCTTTCAAATAATTATAGGAATGTTATTAGGTCCTTGAAATAATTATTTGGGCTATTATTATGAGTTATATTGAGTGTTATTTAACACTTATATGATAATAATAATAGTCAAACTATTAATTTGTCGCGGTTATCGTTAGTGTAACATCCCGAGTTCAGGAGTACAAGTTTAGGGTTCAAAGTGAAAATGTGAATGGGCAACTCGGCGAGTCCATGGGTAGACTCAGCGAGTAGGGTCGCGATTCTGGTCGCATGTTAAGTGGACAACACGGCGAGTCGGCGGCTGGACTCGGCGAGTTGGTGCTGTGTGGAGAAAACCCTAATTTCGGAGGATGAGCCCTTTATAAAGGACATTATACCCTCTCCCCAGCCTCTTTACCCTCTCTTGAAGTCCAGAAAGCCTTAATGCGCGTTTGTGAGTGTTTTGAGAACATTTGAACCTTGGAGAAGAGATTTTGGAAGAGATCTTGGAGAGTTAGAGGCTTGGAGTAAGGGGCTTTGCAAGGATTTGGATTTCTCTTCTGTTGGAGCTTTCTTTTGAGGTATTATTTCGTTGCTTGGGCTGATATTCATAAGATTCATCATTTTGAAGTATTTGGAAAGAATAGCTTGTGATATTTTGAGTTTGGAGGTTAGATCTGAGGTTGCTACCTCAGATCTGGAATGGAGAAGGTCTAGAGTGCATTAAAGTCCCTGTTCTTGAGTGGTTGGTGAAGCCATCTTGTCCCAAACCCTAACCCTAGAGTGTTATTTGCTTAGATCTCTTTGGATTCACGTAAAGTTTGCCACTTTACATGATGGATGGGTTGTAGAAGGGTAGATCTATGGTTTGGATCATCTGCATGGCCTGGAAAGCTTTTGTATGGATTAAGATCTAGGGGTACTCGACGAGTCACAAGGGTGTACTCGGCGAGTTGCTTGAAGATGGGCAGGAACTCGACGAGTTGGAAGAACAACTCAGCGAGTTGGTTGAAGATAGCCTTGGACTCGGCAAGTCTGTTCTTGGACTCGGCGAGTCTGGTCATAAGGTCCTAACCTTCTTCTGGTTGAGCCATGAATCGGTGAGTCAAGGGAGGACTCGGTGAGTTGGGTGCGAGGGGACTCAGAGTTGTGGGACTCGGCGAGTCTCGGGGTGACTCGGTGAGTTGAGTCGCGGATTGGGGAAGTTCTGAGCATGGGGACTCGACGAGTCATCAGGTTGACTCGACGAGTAGAGTCAGTCAGGAGGTTGACTTTGACTTTGACTTTGACCAAGGGTTGACCAGTTGACTTCCAGGGGCATTTTGGTAATTGTTGGCATTTGTTTTGAGTTCAGTATTGGTGTTGGCTAGTAGTGGAGATCTTGTCAATGGTCGGAGCAGCTCGGTCCTATCTTTTCAGTCGGCAGTTGCGAGGTGAGTTATCCTCACTATATCGACAGGGTCTACGGCACCAAGGTCGGCCCTATATCGGATTGTGATCCGGGTATCGTTGTTATGTTATTGCTTTGCTATGTTTGCATCCTGGTAGTTAGGCTGGTATATGATAGTGACCGGTTAGGTCGGTATCCTGGTTAGGATGATGTTATGCTATCCGATCTGCTAGATCGGTTTGATTGGATGTGAATTGTTATATGATTGAATGTTTATGTGCACATGGTTGTTGGACTGGGGTTGGGTTGAGGCGGGTCCTGCTTTGTGCTGTAGGCCAACATACCCAGGGCGGACCGGTTATCCCGAAGACCCAGCGAGCGGTCCGGATAAGCTGTAGGCCCTAAGAGGGCGGACCAGACGTGCCGAGGCTCGGAGAGTGGACCAGGCCGACTGAAGGCCCAGTGCGGGTGGACCAGTCATACTGTAGACTCAGAGAGTGGACCAGGTGGATTGAAGGCCCAGTACGGGCGGACCAATCACACTGTAGACTCGATGTATATGGCTAGACTCGGAGGGTGGACTAGGTGGACTGAAGGCCAGTGCGGCGGACCAATCACACAGTAGACCCGAAGTGCATGGTTGTTCTGTGTTCTGTTATGATATGGCATGTTGTGCGTGTATGGTATATGTGGTTGGTATTTTGGGGATATCTCACTAAGCTTTCGGGCTTATAGTTATGGTTTAATGTTTTTCAGGTTCTTCAGGAGACCGTGGCAAGGCAAAGGCGTGATCGTACCGCTCCTCATGATTATGTTTTATGATGTGGTTATGGGAAGACTCTGATAATAATTGTATTGAAAACCTTTTTGTAATAACTTTATGAAACCTGGTTGTTTTTGAAAAGTTTAAATTGTTTGAAATTTTTAGAGTGTTACAAGTTGGTATCAGAGCTAAATCACTCAAAAAGTGAATTGGAGGAACATTCGTGTGAATCCAGTCTCAAATCAAGGAGAGTTTTCAAAATAGAATTTAAAATGGTTTTCAAAATGAGTAAAAGAGGACGCGGGGGTACGATCAGCCGGAGCCAGTAAGTAACCCCAAAATACCATACATGATATTTGTTTTTGAGCTATGATAGAACAGCATGTTAGTACTAGGCTAGGGATCTTTAGGATTTCATGATAATGTTGTCTGATTCATGATGCCTTCTAGCCTAGGGTTTCTTCCGTGGGAGATTTCCAGTGTTCCTCTAGGAGTGAGGGTTGAGTGCTTGTTATGTATGTTTTTCACTAGGGTGTTGTGGGATACTTGATATAAATATGGGTAGGTGTGGAAGGTAGTATGGGCCCGTACTACTGAAAGCACAGGACCCATATGCGTATCAAAGAAGCCACAACCTCTAGGGTTGGGTTGGGGGTTGGTTCCCGGGTTAATGGGAAGTATCTGATATCTTGCGGTGTTTTTCAGTATAGTGGTTACGAGGCATGCTGGGAGTGGATCCAGATCGGGATCGGGAGCAGCAGAGGGTGGGTTAGTACCACCCGAGGTTATTGGTCAGATGAGCATAGGCGAGTTGGATGCTAGGTTTCGTGAGATCCTGCATGATGAGGTTGTTGCGTTGTTCCGAGTCGAGTTGCCGAAACTGTTTGGGTCGATCAAGACCGCCATGGTTGAGTATTTTGATGAGCGCTATGCGGCTCTCACAGAGACGGCTACCGCGGCGGCTACAGCGGCTGTAGCAGCAGAAGGGGGAGGAGCCGGTAGAGGTTTTCAGTATCGGGACTTCGATAATACAAAGCCCCTACCTTCGATGGAGTTCAGGACTCGATTGTTGCTATGAGATGGTTGTTGGACGTGGAGGGGTGTTTCTTCATGTGTTCATGCCCTGCTGATCAGAGGGTGAGGTGTGCTCTGAACCTGTTGAGGCTCGGGGCGAAGGATTGGTGGAGATTGACCACGGGGTCATATTCGGATGCGCAGAGGGCTGCAGTTTCTTGGGATCAGTTCCGGGAGATGTTTAGCACTCGTTATGTTCCGCGGGTTGAGAGGGAGAGATTGGCTCAGGAGTTCCTGGAGCTGAAGCAAGATTCGGAGTCGGTGACGGAGATCACCAGGACGTTCACTGAGAGGGCGATGTTTTGCCCTGAGTTTGCTTCGGAGCAGGCTCACATGGCTTGATATCTGAGTATGCTCAAGAGGGATATCAGACAGTTTGTGTCTACGCAGAGGTGCGATACCTTGTTAGAGCTGCAGGAGGCCGCCAGGCGGCGTGAATTGGAGATTGAGTTGCAGTTGAGAGAGCAGAGGCAGGCCCCGGCACAGTCGCAGCCGGCGCCGAAACGGTTCAAGACCGTTGATTCTAGATTGGGAGATCAGAGCAGCCACGCTTGTGGGAAGTGTGGGAAGGGTCACACCGGGGTTTGTAGGTCCGGTGGTGCATGCCGCAAGTGCGGAAAGGAGGGGCACTATGCGCGGGATTGTCGACAGACAGCCCCGATTCAGGATTTGAGGATTTGTTATCACTGCCATCAGGTTGGACACTTGAGGGTCAACTGTCCACAGCTTGCTGCAGGACCGGTGCAGGCTCCAACACCGGCCACTTTGAGGATTTCGGGTGGAGGTCAGGGTGGAGCGGAGCCCAAAAGGGCTCAGGGTCGTGCTTTTCAGCTTACAGCAGAGGATGTCAGGGTAGTGCCGGATGCATCTGCGGGTATGTTTCTTTCTTGATATCTTGTTATCTTGCGATTATTATGGAGTAATGTTTATCTGCTAGTCTCGTTGTGTGATTTTTGGTATGGTTGAGGGTTTTGGTATTGGGAATTTCGTTGGTTATCATTCATGAGGATTTTTAGTAGGAAATCCGTCTTTTGGTCTGAATGTTGGGTAACATCTGCAGTCTGAGGAGTGGTTTGCTGAGTGTCGGGTTTCTTTCGATGTCCGAGATGATCTGTGTTGATATGTAATTTTGTGAAGGCTGCTCGTTCTGGTGGGAATCAGTTCGTGTGTAAGGGATTGTGTTGTGTAGGGTTGTTAAGGGAGGTTGGTGATGGCGACCGGTGATTGATAGTCAGTGCTCTAAGTGGGGAGAATTGGAAAATTCTCCGGAAGATCGATAAGAATGAGTAGTCGATTAGCTGTTTGGGGATTCAGCAGCAGTTCGGTCAGCCAAGAGCGTAGGCTGGTATGAGCAAGTGACAGGCAGACGGGGCGGGATTTAGACCAGGGGTTTTGTGAGAAAGGGGTGATTGATTGTGGAAGGCCTAGGATCAGGCCGGGTTTGAGTATGTAGGTTGGAGTCAGAGTTCGGAGCCCCTAGAGGGCTAGAACAGTATGCATGGGAGAGTTTTTCCTGGAGGCATAATTCGGGATGTTGGATGCTAGTTGAGCGGACCGGATAGACTGAAGGCCGGTGGGCGTACCAATCAGGTCGAAGGCTCGGAGGACGGTCCAGACAGGCTGAAGGCCCTGGAGGGCGGTCCAGACCTGCTGAAGGTTCTGAGAGTGGTCCAGATTGGCTGAAGGCCTAGTAAGGCGGTCCAGTCATGCTGAAGACTTTGCATGTGCTGATAGATCTGTATGAGGAAATGGATTGAGTATGTCACAATGTGACAGCATCAGAAAGCCTGGCCCCGGGTATTGATCATGATTAGTGGAAGATAGCGCATGGACTCGAGAGTCCTTGCGAGCGGATTCAGAGCATGTGTAGTGCATGAGATAGCGGTTATGCTATAAGGGAATGGTATAGTATTGGGTGAGCACCGTGGCACTTGTGGTAGTGTCAAGGCAGCCAAGTGGATTTCCTTGGTAAGGAAAGGGAAAGGAATGTAGCTCCGAGCGGGAGTGTAAGTTCACGAAAGTGAAAGCAGTAGTGCGAGTTATGATTGGGGTGTTCCAATTATGGTTATTGAGTAGTGTGTTGCGGCGGTGGTATGAAATCACATCTGGGTTGAATGTCTACTGAGGTCACATAAGGGATTCTGAGGGTGTAGAGCCAAGAGGCTCGGAAGGGATGCAGGAATGGAGTCTTGGATTCCCAGATTAATTTGATCAAGGAATTTCGTATGTAGTGGTAATTCATCTTGGGGGATGTTTGGAAGTGTCGTCAGTGTGTCGGTTCTTCCCAACTCGAGGTTGCTAGAACCACTTCGGCATGTGAATGTAATTGTGGAGGAGAACTCATGGGAGTTGCTCTGAAGCTGAAGGATGTGTCAGCATGGAAGGGGTAGAGTTGGACTCAGGAAGGGAGCAGGTTAAGCCTCAGCCGTGAATTCGGTGAAAGATATGTCTGTCAAGGAGGAAAGATAGCAGTGTGGTGCCGGGTCGGGATCCCGGTGGTTCGGGGCTATCTCCAGCTCGTATGAGTCAAGTGATTGTTGTGATATGGAACGAGTGAAGTATCATGGAGTGGTACTTGGTTGTTAAGTGTGGTTATCTAAGAATGAGGCTGGTGGCCGGATTGAAGCGGTGGTCAGGACGCCGCAAGGGGGGAAAGTTGGGTTTTGGGTTTTGGTGGTTGTGTTTTGAGGAACCTGGTCTGGTTAATGCTAGGTGGTGCATTGTGAGAGTAGTTCTGGAGTTGTGTTTCCGCAGGCTTCGAGGACAAAGCCTAATTTAAGTGGGGGAGAATTATAACATCCCGAGTTCAGGAGTTGAAGTTCAGGGTTCAAAGTGAAAATGTGAATGGGCAACTCGGCGAGTCTATGGGTGGACTCGGCGAGTAGGGTCGCGATTCTGGTCGCATGTTAAGTGGCCAACTCGGCAAGTCGGCGGCTGGACTCGGCGAGTTGGTGTTGTGTGAAGAAAACCCTAATTTCGGAGGATGAGCCCTTTATAAAGGACATTATACCTTCTCCCCAGCCTTTTTACCCTCTCTTGAAGTCCAGAAAACCCTAATGCGCGTTTGTGAGTGTTTTGAGAACGTTTGAACCTTGGAGAAGAGATTTTGGAGAGTTAGAGGCTTGGAGCAAGGGGCTTGCAAGGTTTTTGATTTCTCTTCTGTTGGAGCTTTCTTTTGAGGTATTATTTCATTGCTTGGGCTGATATTCATCTAGATTCATCATTTTGGAGTATTTGGAAAGAATAGCTTGTGATATTTTGAGTTTGGAGGTTAGATCTGAGGTTGCTACCTCAGATCTAGAATGGAGAAGGTCTAGAGTGCATTAAAGTCCCTGTTCTTGAGTGGTTGGTGAAGCCATTTTGTCCCAAACCCCAACCCTAGAGTGTTATATGCCTAGATCTCTTTGGATTCACGTAAAGTTTGCCACTTTACGTGATGGATGGGTTGTAGAAGGGTAGATCTATGGTTTGGATCATCTGCATGGCCTGGAAAGCTTCTGTATAGATTAAGATCTAAGGGTACTTGGCAAGTCACAAGGGTGTACTCGGCGAGTTGCTTGAAGATGGGCAGGAACTCGACGAGTTGGAAGAACAACTCGGCGAGTTGGTTGAAGATAGCCTTGGACTCGACGAGTCTGTTCTTGGACTCGGCGAGTCTGGTCGTGAGGTCCTAACCTTCTTCTGGTTGATCCGTGAATCGGTGAGTCAAGGGAGGAATCGGTGAGTTGAGTGCGAGGGGACTCAGAGTTGTGGGACTCGGCGAGTCTCGGGGTGACTCGGCGAGTTGAGTCGCGGATTGGGGAAGTTCTGAGCATGAGGACTCGACGAGTCATCAGGTTGACTCGGCAAGTAGAGTCAGTCAGGAGGTTGACTTTGACTTTGACTTTGACCAAGGGTTGACCAGTTGACTTCCAGGGGCATTTTTGTAATTGTTGGCATTTGTTTTGAGTTCAGTATTAGTGTTGGCTAGTGGTGGAGATCGTGTCAGTGGTCGAAGCAGCTCGGTCTTATCTTTTCAGTCGGCAGTTGCGAGGTGAGTTATCCTCACTATATCGACAGGGTCTACGGCACCAAGGTCGACCCTATATCGGATTGTGATCCGGGTATCGTTGTTATGTTATTGCTTTGCTATGTTTGCATCCTGGTAGTTAGGATGGTATATGATAGTGACCGGTTAGGTCGGTATCCTGGTTAGGATGATGTTATGCTATCCGATCTGCTAGATCGGTTTGATTGGATGTGAATTGTTATATGATTGAATGTTTATGTGCACATGGTTGTTTGACTGGGGTTGGGTTGAGGCGGGTCCTGCTTTGTGTTGTAGGCCAACATACCCAGGGCGGACCGGTTATCCCGAAGGCCCAGCGAGCGGTCCGGATAAGCTGTAGGCCCCAAGAGGGCAGACCAGACGTGTCGAGGCTCGGAGAGTGGACCAGGCCGACTGAAGGCCCAGTGCGGGCGGACCAGTCATAGTGTAGACTCAAAGAGTGGACCAGATGGATTGAAGGCCGGGTACGGGCAGACCAATCACACTGTAGACTCGATGTATATGGCTAGACTCGGAGGGTGGACTAGGTGGACTGAAGGCCGGTGCGGCGGACTAGTCACACAGTAGACCCGAAGTGCATGGTTGTTCTGTGTTCTGTTATGATATGACATGTTGTGTGTGTATGGTATATGTGGTTGGTATTTTGGGGGTATCTCACTAAGCTTTCGGGCTTACAGTTGTGGTTTAATGTTTTTCAGGAGACCGTGGCAAGGCAAAGGCGTGATCGTACCGCTCCTCATGATTATGTTTTATGATGTGGTTTTGGGAAGACTCTTATAATAATTGTATTGAAAGCCTTTTTGTAATAACTTTATGAAACCGGTTTGTTTTTGAAAAGTTTAAATTGTTTGAAATATTTAGAGTGTTACAGTTAGACTAAACCCTAGTGGTATTGAAACTAGGTTTTATCGAAGGAAAATTGTTTTGAGAGTATCGAAGCGCTGTCCAAGTGCTGAGTCACCACCTTTCAGGTGAGTGCATAGTTACTTTCAGCTTACACATAGATATGAAGTATTTTATATAAATTACATGCTATGTGTGCATATTATCTGAATTCTTGCTATCTATGCTGGATGAACGTTTTTATACATGTTTTCAATGATTTAAACTGTATATGTTACCCCATGGGTAGATGTAATAGGTGATGTGTGATAAAATGATGAGAGGCCTCGATGTTGATGTTGTTGATTCTGTCATCTAGCGGGGTATGGATGACGACCACAGACTCTTCTAGACAGTCCAGTGGAACGCTAGCAGGCTCGCAACCTGTAGGTGTTTGTGAACGATGTGTTCACCGGCTCCATCCCCCACATGGTTGCCTTTAGGACATTTATTGCTATGGAATCCCCTTAGGAGTAGTGTCCATCCCGATGATGTTTCTTAGGCTAGGTCCCTTATGATAGGTGTTTAGGGACGTAAAGTGAGGATAACGGGAATGGGTAATCGGGTTATTGTTTTTTGATGAAATTAATAAACTTATTTATTGTGGGTTGAAAACCCTATGTGCTCACCAGGCTCCCCAGCCTGACCCACTCAGTTTCATGTATTACAAGTAGTGGCACATGAGCATAGATGTGATGTTTTGGATGAGGGAATACGGATATAGGCCTGTAGATACGAAATAATGTAGTAAGGCTTATATTGTATTGTTTATGCTTTTGATCTGTATCGAACATGACATCCCAAGTATTTTAATGAAATACATTTACTTGGAAATGCTTTTGATAAATCTTTATCATATTTTGTTTTGGGACAAATTCCGCAACACTTTTATTTAAAATGTTACTCTGATTTTCAAACACATAAACAAAATCGGTCTTTTTTGGCCGTGAAAATGGGGATGTCACAGTTGGTATCAGAGCATTAGTTTAAGCGAACTAGGAATTTGTAGGATTTCTAGACTTAAACTTAGAATGCTAAGCGATGATTGTGAGGTGTGAGCACTAGCTTATTTTGCGAATTATGCCTAAAATGCTTTTATATGCTAAATGCTTTGTGCCTGGTATGCTGTTAATTGTTCGGATCTATGGTCTGTTGCCGACCGGATCTGGAAACCTTATGTGTTTAGGATTCTAAACGTACAACTACGATATTAAAACTAGCATGTAAACGTTTCGGAGTGATAAGGACGACTTAAACGTCTATCCTAAATAAAGATCTAAATTCACCTTATTCGGTGTATAGATCAAGATGGCAAGGACCCGTAGCGGAAACATGAATGCAAATGGGAACATAAACCAACCCCCAGTGATTGAGCAAATACCGGTTATGGAAGCCGCTGCTGAGCCAATAACGATGGCCGAAGTACAAGCGATGATCCAGACAATGTTGGATCGTCAAATGGAGGAAACCAGAAGTTTGCTCCAGCAAAATCGAGAGGAAGCGACTATTCATATCGAACAGCCTGAATTGAACGAAGGGCAGACTGAGGAGGGAAACTACAGTGGGATTGTTGGTCAAGCCAACCCACCGATAGTTAGGCAAAACCACCAGGATGGAGGAAATGACGGACGTGGATGCAAATACAAGGATTTCATGGCATCCAAGCCACCGAGTCTATCTGGAAGCCCGACACTGGTGGAAGTCATGAACTGGATATCTGAAATGGAGACGATGTTTGAGAGTTGCGAGTGTAGCAACAGGCAGAAGACCGCTCTCGCGGTTCCTCTGTTGAAATCTGGAGTACTAAGCTGGTGGAAGCTGCTAGCTGATTCAATGCCCAAGGGTGAAGTAAGCAAGATGTCATGGGAGGATTTTCTGGTACAGTTGAAGATGCAATACTGCTCTGAGTAGGATCTTCTGGAGATCAACAACGAATTCCAGAATCTGAAGAAGGGAAGAATGAGTGTTACCGAATACGCTGCAAGCTTTACTGAGAAAATGAAGCTTGTTCCTCACCTCGTCCCAACTGAACTCTCCAAGGTTAACAAATTTGCCCTCGGATTACCAGCGGAATTTGGTCCAATGGTCAAGCAAAACACCACTCTGAAAGCCGCCATCTGGGCTGCTAAAAATGTGGAGACCCAGATACGAGAGAAGAGTCTGGAGAGAGCGGAGGTGGGAGACAAAAGGAAATTTAACGGATCCTCGAGGTCCGGTAAGAAGGGTAAATTCTCGAAGTCTGGTTCAAAAGGAGGAGGAACCGAAGCAAAATGGTGCGACAAATGCAAGAAGAAGCACCAGGGGAAATGTGATGGAGGAGTCACTTGTTTCAAGTTTGGAAAGCCTGGGCACTATGCCAACAAATGCACGTTCACTAAGAAGGTCTGTTATGAGTGCAACGAGGAGGGGCACATTTCAAAGGATTGCCCGAAGAAGAAGGAGGCAGGAAGACCCAACATACCACCGAAGCTGAAGGCGAGAGCCTTCCAGATGACGCTCGAGGCTGCGAAGGAGGCAGCAGACGTCGCTTCAGGTACCTTTCTTGTAAATGGTTTGCCTGCAAATATACTATTTGATTCCGGAGCCAAATACTCCTTTGTGTTGCATAAATTTGTTGGGAAATTAGCATTGCCTGTAGAAAAACTTGATAATGCCCTAATTGTAGAGGTTGCCAGTGGTAAATTCGTACCTGTTAGTAATCGTATTAGGAACATTGTCATCGACCTAAACGGAAACGAATTCCACGAAGAGCTATTACCCATAGAGTTAAACGGTTTTGACATCGTTTTGGGTATGGATTGGCTTAGCGCCAACGATGCCGAGATATTATGCCGAAAGAAGATAGTAAGGGTAAACCCACCTGGAAAGGAATCATTTATGGTGTACGGGGACAAACGCAGAGTGAATTCTGGAATCATCTCCCTGATGAAAGCCAGGAAATGTTTGTCTAAAGGATGTGCATCATACTTGGCATTCGTAATCGATGCTAAGAAAGAGAAGAAAGAGGTGCAGAATATACCAGTGGTGTGTAATTATCCGGAAGTCTTTCCCGAAGATCTTCCCGGATTAGTACCTGATAGGCAAGTGGAGTTTCGTATAGACTTGCTACCAGGTACAACACCAATAGAAAAAGCACCTTACCGATTAGCACCGACGAAGATGAAGGAGCTTATGACGCAACTTTAGGAGCTATTGGACAACGGTTTCATTCGACCTAGTTCATCACCCTGGGGAGCTTCGGTGTTATTCGTAAAGAAGAACGACGGAAGTATGAGAATGTGTATAGACTACCGAGAGCAGAATAAGGCAACGGTGACAAACAAGTATCCATTGCCGAGGATTGATGACCTATTCGATCAGCTGCAAGGTTCGAGCTACTTCTCAAAGATCGATCTTAGGTCAGGATATCATCAACTGAAGGTAAGAGAATAGGATATTGAGAAAACTACATTCAGAACGAGATATGGACACTACGAGTTCTTGGTTATGTCGTTCGGACTAACCAATGCTCCAGCAGCGTTCATGGATTTGATGAACAGGGTTTGTAAACCATTCCTCAATAAATTCGTGATAGTGTTCATCGACGACATTCTCATCTACTCGAAAAGCCAGGAGGGGCATGGCAAGAATCTACGAGAAGTGTTGGAAGTATTGAAGAAGGAGAAGCTTTACGCTAAGTTCTCCAAATGTGACTTTTGGATACGAGAAGTCCAGTTCTTGGGTCACGTGGTTAACCAAGAAGGGATAATGGCTGACCCCGCAAAGATCGAGGCTGTGAGGAAGTGGGAACGTCCAAAGAGTCCCACGGAGATTCGAAGCTTTCTAGGATTATCCGGATATTATCGACGATTTATCCAAGGCTTTTCTTCGATAGCTGCTCCATTAACAACTTTGACCCATAAAGGAGCTATGTATACATGGAGTGAGAAACACGATGAGGCATTCGAGAAGCTAAAGAAGAAGTTATGTGAAGCACCGATACTTTCTCTACCCGATGGAGTTGAAGACTTCGCAGTTTACAGTGACGCATCTGGAGTCGGTTTGGGTTGTGTTCTGACCCAAAGAGAAAAGGTGATAGCATACGCATCTCGACAATTGAAAGAGCCCGAAAAGAACTACCTCACTCATGATTTGGAGTTGGCGGCGGTAGTATTTGCTCAAAGGAATTAAACATGAGGCAACGGCGCTGAGGCAAGTTATTCACTGATCATAAGAGTCTCTAGTATCTCTTTAATCGTTGGTATCTTTCAATAGGTAACCTTCATCGGTATCTTTCAACCGGTAACCTTCATCGGTATATTTCAATCGATAACCATCATCGGTATCTTTCAACCGGTAATCAACATTGGTATCTTTCAACCGATAACTGGGGACTATTTCACCCCCTACTACTAGCATACAATCAACAGATATAAGCATACAGTCAGCCATATTCGGGTACTAACCTACCCTTGGGTCCTAAGGACCACTGTCAGGGAAACTAATCCCTACCATACACATAAAATACTACCCAGATAATGTAACACCCGTAGATCAGGGCTAGTCAATTAGAGACGATAAACATCAAAATGACTTTTTGATGGAAGATTATTTAGAAGGATTAATCTTAAATAGTTAAAGTGTATGTCACAAGGTTTCCGTGCATATAAAGAACGCCAAAATCCGAGTTATAACGAAGAAGTTATGACATGTCAAAGTTTCGCGACAGAACCGGCACGACACAACGCGACATAAATAGTGAATTTACGTTAGAGTCATATTTGGCCTTAGCGATCCAAATGGAAGTCGTAGAATACGTTAAACCGAAAGCGTGTATAAAAAGAACGCCCAAATCTGACTTCGTATGAGGAAGTTATGATTTTTCCAAGTTTCGTGTAACATCCCAAAATTCAAGACTAAAAATTTCTTTTAATAAATATTACTTAAGGTAAAATCATCGATTCAAAACATAATCAAAGTAATAGTTTCCAAAACACATGTTCGTTATCAGAGTAAAACATTCCCAGGCTGACAAATCTATGGTGTGTGCCATGCGATCACCCCGAGCTCCATCATCCGCTACCGGAAGTACCTGAAACCAAAACTGAAAATCGTAAGCACGAAGCTTAGTGAGTTCCCCACCCTACCACATACCATGCATAACCACATACTGCACATACTGGGCCACGCCCGCTATCCTGGGCCTCACCCCCTACCTCGGGCCTCGCCCGCTACAACGGCCCCGCCGCTCCAGGCCCCGCCTGGCTTCGAGCCCCGCTCGGATACAAGTCTATTTCACTTAGGCCTCGCCTGTCACAGGGCCTCGCCCACTAACATATAATAGCACGTAAACATATCACATCACATCACATAATCTAAACACATACTAACGGATCTTGTCCTAAGGCCTCGCCTATCTCTGGGCCCTGCCCTTGTCCTGCTACTGATGAGTCATGGAACCCCGTCCATACTCCTGCTGATAGTGAGGTACGGGCCTAGGCCACCCTCACTCCTTCCCTAACTTGGGTCTCGCCCCTGATCTGCTGCTACTGAGATGTGGAACACCATCCACACTCTGCTATTGGTGAGATACGGGACCTCACCCACACTCACCTCCCTACCAGGCACATACAAGTATCACACAGACAACAAGTATAAACTATCACATAAACCATTCCTTGGGCACCCGCCCTCTATCATTGGACCTCGTCCCGAATATCATACTAGCATACTGTGCCTAGGGCTAACCCCTGGGTCTTCTACTCATAACTACATGGGCCGGCATTGTGGCCGTAGACCCATTCATACAAAGGGAAACTCACCTGCACTGGCTGAAATCGCTAATGATCCCACTAGCTGCTGCCCGACAATTCACTGAACTCCTGCCCTGCTAGCTCTCCGAGTTATCAATATCAATGCAACACTTAGCCTAACTGACCCCCGACAGCCAACCAAGTCAATTCTGGTCTAAGCCAAAGTCCTGGTCAAAGTCAACCTTCCAGGTCAACCCTACTCGCCGAGTCCACCTACTGACTCGCCGAGTTCATATGCTCCGGGTCCTTCCATTCGCGACACGACTCGCCGAGTCAGTCCATGACTCGCCAAGTCCAATGATTTATGAGTCCTGACCTGTCCAACTCGCTGAGTCTCCACCCGACTCACTGATTCGAGTTTCAACTCGAAGGGTTTGGGGTTCCGCGACCTGACTCGTCGAGTCCAAGAGCAGACTCGCCGAGTACAAGGCAATCTTCATCCAACTCGTCGATTCGTTCTTCCAACTCTCCGAGTTCATGCCCAACTTCATCCGACTCGACGAGTTGTTCATCCCACTCGTCGAGTTCCTCCTCATCTTCATGATACTCGCCGAGTCCACTCGAAGGACTCGCCGAGTCTATTCAAATCTATATACATGCAGAGGACTTTGGAGTCATGCTTGGACTCCAAACTGTAGATTTATCCTTCCCAAGCCCATTCCTCACGTAAAGTTGCAAACTTTACGTATAGAGAAGGAGATCTAGGCAAAATACACCACAAACTAGGGTTTAAGGCAAGGAGGCTCCATAATCAACTCAAGGGCTGCTACTTTATGCTTCTCAAGACCATAATATGCTTAGATCTGAAGTAGCAACTTCAGATCTGGCTTCTAACTCAAAATAATAACATTATGGCTAAAAAGACCCAACAATCACACATAGATCTAGGTGCAAAAAGGGTCCAGGAAGTAGTTTATTACCTCCAAATGCTCAGAATGAACTCACAATCCCAGATCTATAGTCCCTTCTTGCTCCTCCAAGTTTCCTTCTTCCTTCTCCAAGCTTTAATGCACCTTCCAAGGCAAAAAATAGCTCAAATAGAGGATATGGCGGCTAGGGTTTAATGTTCTGGGTGAAAGAGGCAGTAAAGGAACCCTAGGGGAGAGAATGAGGCGCTTAAATAGGCTCCAAGTCCCGAATTTAGGGTTTTCCTCGCACAGACCAGACTCGACGAGTCCACTTGGCCGACTCGTCGAGTTGGTCACTTACACCTCGACCCGGATCCCGCTCGGACTCGCCGAGTTCCTCCTTGGACTCACCGAGTTGCCCCTAAAAATTAGGGTTTTCTTTCCTTTCTTGGCCTTCAAAACTTTGGGTGTTACAACTCTCCCCCACTTAAACTAAACTTCGTCCTCGAAGTTTGCCATGGTCCACCGCCTGCGATCGGCTTCCAAAACCCACCAATTGTCCCAACACTAGCTGCCTACCTTCGTTGGTCTTCCACCTGGTCATTCTGACTAACATAAACCTCGCGGATAAAACCTTGGGTCAAACCTGACCCTAAACAACTTAGAAACACAACTTACTCCACCGACCATCCTTCTGGTATTCTCCGAGTACTGCACTTGAACTCATAGGGGTTGACTGTAACACCAAGATTTCCAAAAACAAAATTTTCATTTAAATAATCAATTTAATATTAAAAACACTTGTTTAAAATCTTATTCACATTCGAATTACAAAACATAGTTTCATTTTCATTATAACAGAAGACCAGGATCCTCCAAAACACAACTCTTTCTTCGGTGTGTACAATCGAACCGTTGCCATCCCGCGTTACTGTAAGAACCTGAAACAACATAACATAAACAACGTAAGCACGAAGCTTAGTGAGTTCCCCAATATACCTTACGCACATACGCCTTCCGGCCCGGACCTTTCGGTCCACATAACATTGCCTTCCGGCCCGGACCTTTCGGTCCACATAACATTGCCTTCCGGCCCGGACCTTTCGGTCCACATAACATTGCCTTCCGGCCCGGACCTTTCGGTCCACATAACATTGCCTTCCGGCCCGTACACATATATAACACATAATACAAATACTCTAACACATAAAGCACATATATCATATATCATACCTGACCTTTCTGTCACATAATACCTTGCCTTCCGGCCCATATATAAGCATGTATATCACGCGTAGCAGCTAACTTTCCATTTATAGCATATAAACATAACACATAACATACTTGACCTTCCGGTCACACAATCAAACCCTTCCGGGTGAGGTATAGTGAGAAGACTCACCTCGCGGACACTGGAAGATAGCAACTCCTAAAATCCCTTGCACTTGATCCTCCGAGCTACAAGCTCCCTGTAACATCATATATCCCTTATTAATACTTCTATCTTCCACGTTAACTGACCCTAAGAAATCACACCAGTCAACTCTGGTCAACAGTCCATTGTCAGCTCGACTGGACTCGGCGAGTTCCCTGGCGACTCGGCGAGTCTGGTCGTCCTTCAATCCTCTAAGATTCCCCTTCTACTCGTCGAGTATCCTCTTTGACTCGACGAGTCACTCCTGGAAGAATCGCGGGGCCACCCCGACTCCACTCGCCGAGTCTGAAGAACAACTCGGCGAGTCCCAGTGAATCTTCAAGCTACTCGCCGAGTCTGATCATCCGACTCGGCGAGTCCACGCCATGCAGTCGATCAAACTGCTTCCTGAGATACATATTTTCCCGAATATACAAACATAGGACCTTCTGGACCTCTAAGGGGGTACTAATACAGGGTTATAAACGTTGGACAACAACACAACAATCCATCTAATCCCAAATGGGTTTCATAAACCCTAAATTCGTGCACACATCAATATGGCAGAAATGATCCGAAATTTTACCTGAATAACACCCTCTCTGTGTCTCCAAACCTCAGAACTCGATCCCCTTGATATCCCTTTGGCCAAAACTCTTCTTCTTCTTGCCTAACAAATTCTTCAAGGTTCCAAAAGCTTCCTCTCCTGCTCTAGACGTCCACAACGATTAGGGTTCTTCTCAATCGGCCAAAAGACGGACAATGACGACATAACAACCCTTATATACGACCCAATACGAAACGGCTAGGGTTTCTGCTGAACAGCGTCGACTCGCCGAGTCCATACCTGGACTCGTCGAGTCCAGTCGCGAACCCGCGACCAACTCTGCGACCCTACTCGGCGAGTCTGGCTCCAACTCGCCGAGTCTCCCCTTTAAACACCCCAAAATGCAATTTAACAATACTTGGGATTTTGGGCTGTTACAATTCTCCCCCAGTAGAATTAGACTTCGCCCTCGAAGTCTCACTCTGGAAATAGCTCTGGCTGCTGCTCCCGCATCTCACGTTTCGGCTTCCCTAAACACTTCCGATATCTTCCGAGGTCGCTACTGAACCAATACCAGAGGTACCTCCTTGTTCCTCAGAACCTTGATCTTCCGATCTCCGACGGCCACTGGCCTCTCGACGTAACACAGGCTCGCATCCACCTAATCGTTCTCTAGTAGAACCACTGCTGACTTATCCGCTATACACCTCTTCAACTGCGACACATACCAGTGTCATGAATCCGTCCCAATTCCGTTGACAGCTCCAAACGATAGGCCACCCTTCCTACCTTCGCACCTTCACGAAAAGACCCAACATACCGGGGCCCCCCATTTACCCCTCTTCCTAAATCGAAACACCCCGCCAGAAATACGAAGTCGCTGACCTGAATCACATACTCGTAACGGCGTCTGCCTGCATAACTTTCCTGTTAACTCTAGACGATCACTAACTCTCTTTAACCTGCTGAGTCTGCTTTGTCAACTAAATACGAACTCTGAACTGCTCATCACTCTTTGTAATCGGAAATTACCCAAGATGCACTCTGCTCCAAATCTCAACGATCACTCAGCCCATAAGGGTTAGGAAACCCTGAACCATCGGATCCCCGATCCAAAGCCCGCTTTGCCCATTCCGGACCGACTGAGAGATCCGTTCTCCCTCTCAGATCAACTCTCACAAGTTCCCTCTTGCCATCACATACACATACTGAACTAGTCCCACACCCGCAGGTGGAAAGGCCCGATACACTGATGATATCCTCGAACATCTCCCAAGATGAACCACCACATCCACCCTACACTCTGATCAGATTCACACTGAGAATTTAAAATTTTCTCTCTCCATGCATCCCTTCTGAGCCTCAACAGACATCCCAACCGGATGGGTTCCTACTCCACTGCCGCGGACACGATGCTCAAAACCATACTCGAAATACTCTACCCATAACTCTGCTCTGCAGTTTTCACTTTCGTGGACTTGCACCCCCTTCGGAGTTACATACCCTCCTCTTTTCCTTTTCCACGGAACTCTCTTGAACATAATGCCACTACAACCGGTGCCACGGTGCTTGCCCCAAGCGACACCACCCTTTTTGCGTAACTGCTATTCACATACTCTGGTTCTCATTGCAAGGGCTCTCAATCCCATGCACTCTCTCCACTCGCCAAAATCACTGCCTCCGCTAAACAAGATCAATAACCCGGGGCCAGACCTTCCAATGCAATCACACTGCAACATACGCGATCCGCAAATCTCGAGCTAATCCAGCAATACCAACAGAGTCTCCAGTATGACTGGACCGACTCTCATAACACATACTAGCCACTCGAGGCTATATCTCTGTGGGTCCGTACACCCAAACTCTGCGAACCCTCAGGTTCTAACTCTGGGAACCTTCCGGTTCCAGCTCTAGAAACATGCACAACATAATCCCGTGGGATTAATGCAGTACAACCCATCACGTACCTCAAACGTACCAATACTCTGATAGCAAAATTCCGATTACTTACTCAAGCTTGATCCCGACCTCCTCTCAGGCCTCCACAATCAAATGCCCTAGGTCTGTATCTCGCCCCGCATACTCAACACTCGCTCTCGTCGGCCTTTACTTTGCGCTGACAAACACTGCTGAATCCCAACAGTTAAGCACCCTTACATACTCATCGATCTCCCGGAGAATTTTACAATTCTCCCCCACTAAAGCACTGACTAACTGCCACCGGTCGTCATTAACGACCTTACAGAACAATCCTGTACAAAGAGAACAATTACACACTGACTGCTTCCCACAAGCACAAGCAACCCTCAGCAAAACACATCTCCTCCCTGATCAATCCACTCAAAAGAATCCGATCTTTCAATTATCCGCTCCACAACTGCAGATGCTACCCGTCATTCAACCTAGTGCCGCATCTCCACTATCAGCCCTCACGACCGATGACCAACGGAATTCCCAAGCAATAACCCATAACCAAGCCCACAACCTGCCCAAAGGATGAACACCACATCGAAAACCGCACAAGACTACTGACACTAACACACCAATTATAACCATACCCGATCATCAGGGAATAACGAATGCCAAAGCGAAAACCTGAAGCACCAATCCATAACCATGCCAAACTCGCGAAACAACGAATACCGCATCTAAATCCATACCAGACTCCAGCACAAACAATACGCCACAATCAACGCAAGCTACTCAAGACATCAAGAGAGCACCATACCCGCAGCTGCCTCCGGCACTGCTCCATCTCCCTCTGCCGCAAGCCGATAAGCACGACCCTGAGCCCTTGGGCTCTGCTCCATCCTGTCCTCCTCCTGAACTCCTCAAGGTGGCCGATGCTAGAGCCTGCACCGGTCCTGCAGGAAACTGTGGACGGTTGACCCTCAAATGTCCAACCTGCCGACACTGATAACAAATCCTGAAATCCCGAATTGGCACTGACTGCCGACAATCCCGTGCACCATGCCCCTCCTTTCCGCACTTGCAGCATGCACCACCGGGCCAACAAGCTCCGGTGCCACCTCTCTCACACTTCCCACAAGTGTGACCGCTCCGATCCCCCATTCTAACGTCTACGGTCATGGACCGTTTCGGCGCCGACTGCGACTGCATCGGGGCCTGCCTCAGCTCACGCAGCTGCAACTCAACCTCTAACTCACGCCACATGGCGGCCTCCTGCAACTCCAACAGGGTCTCACACCTCTGCGCAGACACGAACTGTCTGATACCCCCTTGAGCATACTCAGATATCGGGGCATCTGAGCCTGCTCCGAAGCGAACTTAGGGCAAAACATCGCCCTCCCAATAAGCATCCTGGTGATCTCAGTCACCGACTCCAAATCCTGCCTCAGCTCAAGGAATTCCCGAGCCAATCTCTCCTTTTCATCCCGCGGAACATAGCGAGTACTGAACATCCCTTTGAATTGATCCCATGAAACCGCAGCCCTCTGCGCATCGGAAAATGACCTCGTGGTCAATCTCCACCAATCCTTCGCCCCGAGCCTCAATAGGTTCAGAGCACACCCCATCCTCTGATCAGCAGGGCATAAACTCGTGGAGAAACACCCCTCCATGTCTGATAACCATCTCATAGCAACAATCGAGTCCTGAACTCCATCGAATGTGGGAGGCTTCGCATAATAGAAGTCCCGATACTGAAAACCCCGACTAGCCCCTTTCTTTGCCGTTGCTACAGCCGCTGTAACCGCCGCGGCAGCCGTCTCTGCGAAAGCCGCATATCGCTCATCAAACTACTTCAATCATAGTGGTCCTGATCGACCCAAACAATTCTGGCGACTCAGCCCGCAACAATGCAGCAACCTCATCACGCAGGATCTCGCGAATCCTCGCATCCCGCTCGCTCGTGCTCGTCCGATCGATAACCGCATAACAAGATAGCCACAAGCATCATCCACTACGAACCATGGTACTCATCCCATGACATCCCTCCTCAACATGCTTCGGTGTATGGTACCTGAACCATAGCACCACTCCTCAATCTGCTCCAATGTATAGCACTCGAACCACAACATCTATCTCAACCTGTTCCGATGTATGGTGCCCTGACCATAACATCACTCTGTATCCGCTCCGATGTATGGTATTCGAACCATAACATCACTCCTCAATCTGTTCCTTAGGACCTTCAGAATGCCCCCTGTATCAAGTATGGGTCCTCTGCTTTCAGTAGTACGGGCCCATACTACCTGCCACATCTACCCATACTTTCCACACGGACCATCCCAGAGTTCCTAAGTAGCTGATAAACCTGCTCTTTCATCCATCTCATCGCGCGTGCTCGCTTTCCAGCGAAATCTTCTACTCTACCCGCTCACTCACCTGGCTAGGTTTACTCCCTAGTCCCTTCCGCTGTCCTCCCACTTCTTTGCTATCAGCTGCTGAAGAGTTCCTAATGATGCCAGCCCTCTACCTCCTGAGTATCGTCATACTCACTTGGTAGCTGACTCCCATCATCGATAACTCCACAAAGCACAAAGCAAGCAGCATTCGAGCATTGAAGCATACATAGGACCCCCCATCTGTGGTAGCTCCACCTTCTCGGCTCATCCTCGGAAGTACCTCTGTACCCCGTAGCTTTACCCCTTGTGCGCTCTAACTAGATACTCTCACCCATCACATACACACAAAAGCATAACGCACATATAACAGTAAACCCTAGACTAAGGCATCACAAATCAGGCCACTCTAGTCCTAAGATGTGAAATACCTAGCCTGTCTCTAGCATGCAATAATGTCTCGTAAAGTGCATAATAGATATTTCATAATACAAAAGTAAGGGTATTTTGGGAAATCACCGTTTGGCTCTGGCTGATTGTACACACTGCTCTTTCTTGCTTTCTCTTTGAACTCTTATTCACTTTTAAAAAACCATTTATTTGGAAAACTTTTTCTTACTTCCTCAGTTTGAGTCCAGATTTACCCGTAGGCGCGTCCGAATCCCTCAAACCAAGGCTCTGATACCAATTTGTAACACCAAGATTTCCAAAAACAAAATTTTCATTTAAATAATCAATTTAATATTAAAAACACTTGTTTAAAATCTTATTCACATTCGAATTACAAAACATAGTTTCATTTTCATTATAACAGAAGACCAGGATCCTCCAAAACACAACTCTTTCTTCGGTGTGTACAATCGAACCGTTGCCATCCCGCGTTACTGTAAGAACCTGAAACAACATAACATAAACAACGTAAGCACGAAGCTTAGTGAGTTCCCCAATATACCTTACGCACATACGCCTTCCGGCCCGGACCTTTCGGTCCACATAACATCATTGCCTTCCGGCCCGGACCTTTCGGTCCACATAACATTGCCTTCCGGCCCGGACCTTTCGGTCCACATAACATTGCCTTCCGGCCCGTACACATATATAACACATAATACAAATACTCTAACACATAAAGCACATATATCATATATCATACCTGACCTTTCTGTCACATAATACCTTGCCTTCCGGCCCATATATAAGCATGTATATCACGCGTAGCAGCTAACTTTCCATTTATAGCATATAAACATAACACATAACATACTTGACCTTCCGGTCACACAATCAAACCCTTCCGGGTGAGGTATAGTGAGAAGACTCACCTCGCGGACACTGGAAGATAGCAACTCCTAAAATCCCTTGCACTTGATCCTCCGAGCTACAAGCTCCCTGTAACATCATATATCCCTTATTAATACTTCTATCTTCCACGTTAACTGACCCTAAGAAATCACACCAGTCAACTCTGGTCAACAGTCCATTGTCAGCTCGACTGGACTCGGCGAGTTCCCTGGCGACTCGGCGAGTCTGGTCGTCCTTCAATCCTCTAAGATTCCCCTTCTACTCGTCGAGTATCCTCTTTGACTCGACGAGTCACTCCTGGAAGAATCGCGGGGCCACCCCGACTCCACTCGCCGAGTCTGAAGAACAACTTGGCGAGTCCCAGTGAATCTTCAAGCTACTCGCCGAGTCTGATCATCCGACTCGGCGAGTCCACGCCATGCAGTCGATCAAACTGCTTCCTGAGATACATATTTTCCCGAATATACAAACATAGGACCTTCTGGACCTCTAAGGGGGTACTAATACAGGGTTATAAACGTTGGACAACAACACAACAATCCATCTAATCCCAAATGGGTTTCATAAACCCTAAATTCGTGCACACATCAATATGGCAGAAATGATCCGAAATTTTACCTGAATAACACCCTCTCTGTGTCTCCAAACCTCAGAACTCGATCCCCTTGATATCCCTTTGGCCAAAACTCTTCTTCTTCTTGCCTAACAAATTCTTCAAGGTTCCAAAAGCTTCCTCTCCTGCTCTAGACGTCCACAACGATTAGGGTTCTTCTCAATCGGCCAAAAGACGGACAATGACGACATAACAACCCTTATATACGACCCAATACGAAACGGCTAGGGTTTCTGCTGAACAGCGTCGACTCGCCGAGTCCATACCTGGACTCGTCGAGTCCAGTCGCGAACCCGCGACCAACTCTGCGACCCTACTCGGCGAGTCTGGCTCCAACTCGCCGAGTCTCCCCTTTAAACACCCCAAAATGCAATTTAACAATACTTGGGATTTTGGGCTGTTACATTGACCCCTTCTTTCCTTACGCGATTCCCTTACCTTCCTAAGGTGATGCTCCATATCCAACTATTCATTCTGTCACTGTGAAGGCCCTATCCTTCACCAACTCCATCACCCCCGCTATTCCCAGTACGGGTCATCATCGTCAGCAACCACTGACACTCCTCTCTGCCAAAACTTGGTGCCGAGCACCACTCGATTCAACTAACTGAATTCCAGCATAAACTGCTTACCCGCAGTACTACTGACTGAAAATTCTGCTATTCCTTGTCTGGCTTCCAGATGAACTGAGACCACCCTGGTCCCTACCAACCTCTCAATGTCTGGATTACTGGCTCCCACCGGTAGCTAGTCCCAACACCACCACTAGTCGCTCCCAGCCACTTCCAAAGAAATTTCGACCACCTATAACTGCTCAATCAATTCTGCCACTCAGGCACTACAAACCTGGGATCCCCGATCCCCTAACTTGACACTAAGGTCCCTACCAGGTCCTACCTGTGCTGCTAAAACTCACGGGCCTCACCCACAGGTCCCACCCGCCTCTATCCTTCTAGTCCCACTAGTCTAATCACTCTCGCTCGGGCCTCGCCCACGGGTCTCACCCAACCATACTACTGAGCAACCCTGCTCCCAGGTCTCATCTACACTGCTACTCTCATACAGGCCTCGCCCACGGGTCTCACCCAACTATATCATGGAGCGGCCTCTCCCAAGGTCTCACCTCTCTAGGGCTATACAGGTAACTCCCTATCATTCCCATCCACTACCCATTCCTGATCCCTATCTGATCACTAGGAAATAAGGGCCTCGCCCCAATTCCGCTAACGAAGCTACTAAGGAATGCTACGGCTTACCCATAGTCTTACATCACCATCCATTGCTGACTGCTAGTGAATGCTACGGCTGCCCCATAGTCTTACAACACTTCCACCACTGACTGCTAACACGAAGGCACCCATGTGTCGTTAGCTATCAAGATCCTCATTCCGACTCCCTCGAGTCCTACGGGCGATCCACAACCTGAATTCCCAACTACGCACTAACCATTACCATCACACGCACTAGTTGATGGAGAGTTTCTCAAACTCCCAACCCTGAAGTCCTCAATCCATCAAACACTGAACTACTTCCTTTCTTTCTCGGAGGCCACGCACTCATCCTGGGTCTGCGTGCTCCTACCTTTGCACACTCGGAGGATTCTCCCTCACTTCGATCCTACTTACCCCTTGTTACTCAATACTCAAAAAGAAATCCCAATCCTTGCTACCATTCCATAATCAATCTACTGAGGAACCCAAGCTTACCATAGCTAGGGATCTAACCAATCCATCTCTAACACTATACAACTCCGATCTAGCGAGACATACCAAGTCTCTCCCAAGCATGCTACAGTTACTGCATCCTATGTAACCTTCTCCAATAGGGCACATCCCCTCACTACCATTCGAATATCCAAGGTATGCAGATGGCATATAACTCGATCACAATCAACCGCTCAAAAATAAAATACTCATACCGATAATGATGCAGAACCATAACAATATAATCATGCACAAAAAAGAACTGAAAACAGAAATCGCATACTTGCAACGTCCGGTGCTGATCGCGCCTCTAAGGTAGTCATCTGAAGAGCTCTGCCTCCTACCGCAGGCGCCTCTGCACGGCCCTGACGGCCGTCTGTGATCCTCAAAGTTGCAGGGGAAGGTGTCATCACCCGTCCTGCAAAAACCAAACTGGGGCACTGGGCCTTCTTGTGGCCCCGCTGGTTGCAGTGAAAACATAATAGGTTCGATCCCTGTTAGGTGGTAACAGTACAATCCCTGCTTAAATGACCAATCTGACCGCACTTGAAACAGCCAGACTCACCACCGCTACCACTCCTACACGCGCCCACATGCGCCCTGCCACACTTCCCGCACCGACTGTGGTCCTGATAATCCCTCGATCTCGAATCCGATCCCTTGGGCCTTTTGCCCGAACCTGCAGCTACCTGAACCTCATCTGGCTTCCTCTTCCAGATCTGCTCCAAATCAATTTCCCTCTCTCTAGCCCGATAAATCATATCTTCCAGCGTCTTACAGCTGGATCTTCTCACGAACTCCCTGATGCCATCCCTCAACATCTCATGGTATCGGGCCTTCTTCATCTCGTCATCCGCGACATACTGTGGTACAAGAAGAGACCTCTCCCTGAACTTGGCGGTGATCTCCGCCACAGTCTCGGTGGTCTGCGTCAAATCCTGAAACTCCCGTGCCAACTGCTGCACCTCAATAATCGGCAAAAACTTCCCCCTGAACCTGGCCGAAAAATCGCTCCAGGCCATCGCGTCCAACGCGGCATCATCCCCCAAAGCATGACCAATCTCCTCCCACCAATCCCTCGCTCTGTCCTTCAGAAGACAGGAAGCGAGTCTGACCTTGCCCCCCTCAGGGCACCGGCTCGTACGAAATGCGTTGGCAACACCAGCCAACCATCTGCTGCTAGCGATGGGGTCCCTAGCCCCATGATAATCTGGTGCCCCGCAAGCCCTGAACTCTAGAAATGTCAAGGTACGCGCTCCCAAAAAAGCCATCATCTCGGTACGGAAGGCTCCCAGCCTCTCATCCAAAATCTCCAGTATACCCTCCTTGACCGTGCCAAAGATCACAGGAGTCTGAACTAGAAGACTGTGCGTAACCTCAGCTGATATCAACTCTCTCATCTGCTCCTCGAGCTGCTCGGCCCCTGAACCCGAGCCTGATCCCTCTCCGGCGCCTGATCCGCCCGCTGGTCTCTCTCGCAACGTCATCATGCTGAAAATATAACACAATCACTATCAGAATACTCATCACTGCTGCAAGACCAAAAACACCCTACCGGTTCCCGGTCTTGTCTTGGCCTTTCCCGAATCGAGTACGGATCCTCTGCTTTCAGTAGTATGGGCCCATACTACCCTCCACATCTATCCGTACTTTCCTCAGGAATTGCTTCGACTCCACCAGGTCCCTTTTTCCACTACTACTGCTCCCAGCACTACCTCATCCTAGGCTTACCCTAGGGAAACCTTTGACTCAACCCAAACCAGTCCTCAGCTGCTGAAGGTCTCCTTGTGATGCCAACTAGCCATCACCTGGATACCATCACATGTGACGAGGCTCAGATAATCCTTCAAGTAAAAGACTCGTTCCTACAACGGTTGGAATCAAACAAGAGCTGCGCAATAGGACCAAGTCCAACACTCTGAGATTATTCAACCCTGATCACATGTGGCGTGTCGTATCCACCTAATGGCTAACTCCCATCACTCAGAATCCCACAATGCACAAAGCAAGCAGCATTCAGACAAGGGAAAATCTAACCAAAACATACTCAAGCAATCATATCCACATAGCAAGAATCTGAACTAGCATGCAACACAAACTCATAAACTCAGGCATAACCTAAACAGGCTATCCTACTACTGTCTAATCAACACTATCATGCAACTCAAAAGCACAAATAACAGGCACATAAGGCATCATCCCTAGATCCTTAGTCCTATTCTAACATATTGTTCTATCAACTGATAATCATAACATAAACTTATATAGGTATTTTAAGGTACTTACTTGAGCTCGGTTGATTGCATGCACCATACCCTTTTTCTCTTTTTAAAGTTTCTTTTCTTTCTGAATTCTTTTTGCTTTTCTAAAACTGCTTTTTGTTCTCAAAATTCTTTTTACAAAACTGTCTTTTCATTTTTGAAAACTTTTTATCCGACCCCTCAGTTTGAGTTCAGGCACACCCGAGAGTATGCCCGAATCCCTCAAACCAAGGCTCTGATACCAACTTGTAACATCCCAAAATTCAAGACTAAAAATTTCTTTTAATAAATATTACTTAAGGTAAAATCATCGATTCAAAACATAATCAAAGTAATAGTTTCCAAAACACATGTTCGTTATCAGAGTAAAACATTCCCAAGCTAACAAATCTATGGTGTGTGCCATGCGATAACCCCGAGCTCCATCATCCGCTACCGGAAGTACTTGAAACCAAAACTGAAAACCGTAAGCACGAAGCTTAGTGAGTTCCCCACCCTACCACATACCATGCATAACCACATACTGCACATACTGGGCCACGCCCGCTATCCTGGGCCTCGCCCCTACCTCGGGCCTCGCCCGCTACAACAGCCCCGCCGCTCCAGGCCCCGCCTGGCTTCGAGCCCCGCTCGGATACAAATCTGTTTCACTTAGGCCTCGCCTGTCACAGGGCCATGCCCACTAACATATAATAGCACGTAAACATATCACATCACATCACATAATCTAAACACATACTAACGGACCTTGTCCTAAGGCCTCGCCTATCTCTGGGCCCTGCCCTTGTCCTGCTACTGATGAGTCATGGAACCCCGTCAATACTCCTGCTGATAGTGAGGTACGGGCCCAGCCCACCCTCACTCCTTCCCTAACTTGGGTCTCGCCCCTGATCTACTGTTACTGAGATGTGGAACACCATCCACACTCTACTATTTGTGAGATACGAGACCTCACCCACACTCACTGAGTCTCCACCCGACTCACTGATTCGAGTTTCAACTCGAAGGGTTTGGGGTTCCGCGACTTGACTCGCCGAGTCCAAGAGCAGACTCGCCAAGTACAAGGCAATCTTCATCCAACTCGCCGAGTCGTTCTTCCAACTCGCCGAGTTCATGCCCAACTTCATCCGACTCGACGAGCTGTTCATCCCACTCGTCGAGTTCCTCCTCATCTTCATGATACTCGCCGAGTCCACTTGAAGGACTCGCCGAGTCTATTCAAATCTATATATATGCAGAGGACTTTGGAGTCATGCATGGACTCCAAACTGTAGATCTATCCTTCCCAAGCCCATTCCTCACATAAAGTTGCAAACTTTACGTATAAAGAAGGAGATCTAGGCAAAATACACCACAAACTAGGGTTTAAGGCAAGGAGGCTCCATAATCAACTCAAGGGCTGCTACTTTATGCTTCTCAAGACCATAATATGCTTAGATCTGAAGTAACAACTTCAGATCTGGCTTCTAACTCAAAATAATAACATTATGGCTAAAAAGACCCAACAATCACACATAGATCTAGGTGTAAAAAGGGTCCAGGAACTAGTTTATTACCTCCAAATGCTCAGAATGAACTCACAATCCCAGATCTATAGTCCCTTCTTGCTCCTCCAAGTTTCCTTCTTCCTTCTCCAAGCTTTAATGCACCTTCCAAGGCAACAAATGGCTCAAATAGAGGATATGGCGGCTAGGGTTTAATGTTCTGGGTGAAAGAGGCAGTAAAGGAACCCTAGGGGAGAGAATGAGGTGCTTAAATAGGCTCCAAGTCCTGAATTTAGGGTTTTCCTCGCACAGACCAGACTCACCGAGTCCACTTGGCCGACTCGCCGAGTTGGTCACTTACACCTCGACCCGGATCCCGCTCGGACTCGCCGAGTTCCTCCTTCGACTCGCCGAGTTGCCCCTAAAAATTAGGGTTTTCTTTCCTTTCTTGGCCTTCAAAACTTTGGGTGTTACATTTCGACTTAGTGGTATGCAGCCCGAACACTCAATTTGAGATCGAGCGGTTTTTAGCCGAAACAATCTAAACGAGAATCGAAGATCTCGTCAATGGTAGTGCAGTGATAAAAAGACAGACGAAAACGGAGTTCAGATGAAGGAGTTATCAATTTTGAACGGAGTTTTCCTGTCCCGGCCTACTAAATATAATATATTAATAATATATTAAAATGAAAGTCAAAATTAGCCGAGGAAGTCTAAAAGAAAGTTGTAGACCTTGTTTTTACCTACGCGTGGATATAAAGAGCGTCGAAAACAGAACTCGTATGCGAAAGATATGAATTTCTGAAGTTCGGGGGACGAACTTCCAACCCTGTCTGAGCTCACGAGGTGAACATTAAGTGGCTCACGAGGTGAGCAGATGATGGATGTCTTCCAGGGCAAGTGGCCATGACGAACGTAATGACGTATCAAGCTCACGAGGTGAATATTAGAAACTCACGAGGTGAGAATTAAAAACTCACGAGGTGAGTTTAGCATATTTCCCTATAAATAGAATTCAAGGGTCAGCCGATTTAGGTTGCTCATCTCTTACTCTCCCACTCCCGATACTCTCTCTAAGCCCTATTTTAACCCTCCCCCCCCCCCCCACCCCCCGAAGCCCCGGTATCATTCCCGATACTCGAAGCTAGTCCCGAAGCCTAAAGATCCCGAGAAGAAAGATTCCCGAGCCGAAGCTCTGCCCGCGTGAAGCTCGGTATTGGAGGAAAACATCCCGGTTTCATCACAAAAGATTATTTTAAGAGACGCGGCACTGCCCGATCATCTTCTGATCAAGTGAGTGTGTGGTTACTTTTTCTAACACATAAATATGAAGTGTTTGTTATAAAATATGTGCTATGTGTTTATATATTGTTGTTTATTTGAGATGAGTGTGGAATGGATGTTTTATATAGTTTTTAAATGAGTTAAATTGTATATGTATTTTATATCTACAAATATGTTGGGTAGAAAATGGGTAGATGAGATAGTTGGTGTGTGATAAAAGGATGAGTTGGATAATGAGATCAAGAGGTTAGTTTTAGATCTATGAGTAGGGATCAGATAAAGAGGCTAGTTTTAGATCTGTGAGTATGGATTAGACCAAGAGGTTAGTTTTAGATCCGGGAGTATGGATCAGGTAAAGAGATAAAACTTGTTATTAGTCCGGGAGTATGGATTAAGACTAAGTTAATTGTCCCTAGTCCGGGAGTATGGATTGGGCACAGTTATTGATCCGGGAGTATGGATCAGATCAGGATTAAGGTATAGTTAATTGTCCCTATTCTGGGAGTATGGATTGGGTACAATTATTGATCCGGGAGTATGGATCAGATCAGGAGGCTAGTTAGAGATTCGTGAGTATGGATCAGGTAGTTTTAGATCCGTGAGTATGGATCAGGGGAAAAGGTTAGTTTTAGATCCGTGAGTATGGATCAGGTGAAAAGGTTAGTTTTAGATCCATGAGTATGGATCGGGTGAAGAGGATAGTTTTAGATCCGTGAGTAGGGATCGGGTAAAGAGGAAAATTTTAGATACGAGAGTTTAGATCGTGTCATTGTGAGGATCGATGGGGTGGGATAAAAGTTGCCTTTATATGGTGAAATTGTACAAGTTTGAATGCTCTATATTTATAAATATATGATATAACATTGTGGGATGAAAAACCCTATATGCTCACCAGGCTCCCAAGCCTGACCCACTCAGTTTCCTTTGTATCACAGGTATTGATACGAAAATATATTTCACGGAGAGATTAAAGGAGATGTAAAATCTTTAGTGTAAATAATGTAAGTTCTGTTTATGCTTATGTGTCTGTATCGGAACATAACATCCCGAGATTTTGTTATATAATGAAAATACATTTCTTTAAAGAAATGCTTTGATAAATGTTTATCAAATTTTGGGAATAACTTCCGCAACTATTTTCTTTAAAAGATTACTCTAATTTTAAAAACAAGCATAACAAATCGGTCTTTTTTGGCCGAGAAATTGGGCATATCACAGATAAACCTCATAACCAACACATAACCAGACCAAGATAATTATCACAAAGACCATTATCTTCTAAATACCCCTTTTTGGTGGGTCGGCATTGTGGTCTTAGACCCACCCCTACTGGAAGGTAACTCACCTCAATATCGTGCAGTGTCTGAAATATCCTTGGCACACAAGTCGACTCCCTACAACTCCTCAATCCCTACACGACAACCTTTAAGTCAACACACATCACATACAACCCTAAACAGGGTCAGTCCAAGTTCAGTCAAAGTCAACATTGGTCAAAATTAACATTCAATTTACTTGACTCGCCGAGTTGGCCTACCAACTCGTCGAGTCCATGCTTCTCTAATTCCACACAAAACCCCGGCTCCACTCGTCGAGTCTAGCAAAAACTCGACGGGTTCTCCTTCAATCATAACATCGGGACCATCTTCATCCGACTCGTCGAGTTCCTTCTTGAACTCGTCTAGTTCATCTCCAACTTAAGAACTTGTCCAGTCTATGACTTGCCGAGTTGTATGAACAACTCGTCGAGTCCATCTTCAAAGATTGGGAGATTGCTATGGACTCGCCAAGTCTGCTCTTACCACTTGTCGAGTCCCATGGCTTCCAGGTCCCTTTTCGCGTCTAAACCCACAAGGGACTTCCTTCCTAACACTTACCCATTCTCCGAAAGGGTTTGGTGCACAATGGTCACCGACTCGTCGAGTGCCAAGAACAACTCGCCGAGTCCAACCTTGACCAATTCCATACAGTCGATTTAAATGAGGTCTAACACACCAAAACCATAGATCTGGCCTCCTAATGTCCATTTTATACGTAAAGTTCCAAACTTGATGCACATGCATAGGGTTTTTAGCTCAAAAATCCATATAAAGTGTCCTACAATGTGCATGGGGCTCTCATGGCCCTAAAGTCGGCACCTTTATGCCATGAGACCCCTCTTAAGGCCCAGATCTGAAGTCAAAACTCACTCAACACTTTCAAATCCGAAAAATGACTTAGGGGCTGTTTGATTTAAGCTGACCGGGTCCAGTCAGTGCTGACTGCTGACTCGGTCAGCAGTCGGATGTTTGATAAATACAAAATAAAGCTTACTCGGTCAGCCCATTACTCTTACCCGGTAAGCCAAAAAAACTCTCCTGACTGGAAATTAGCTACGCGTTTTCTTTTTTGCCCTTTGCCCTCACTCGCCTCCTTCACTATCGCTAATAACCGAGACATCAGCTTCTCCCGTCTTCTCCTTCTCCATCACCAAGACCTGCTGATCGCCTCCCTCCCCATCTTCTCCGGCGACGACGCAACCCCTCTTCTCCGGCGACGACGCTACGACGACTTCTCCGGAGACGACACAGGTAACTGCGTGTTTTGTTTTTGCTTTATTTTATCTGAAATCACAACACCCTTCCTGAAATTATAACACCCTTCCTGACCGATGCAATTTCTTCTCCTGCTCCTTAATACAAATTGCCGCTCGTTCTTCCTCTTCCTCTTCGTTTTTTTTTTCTGAAATCACAAAACCCTTCATGTTTACTGTCAAATTGATGATTTCATTTTGAAATCAAAGTTTGAAATTACTTCTTTCATTATTCTTGGATTCAATTAGAACGAAGGGTTAGCATGAAATCAATTCATAATTTGTTTTTGTTTATGAAATCTGATTTAATCTATATGAAGGAATAAATATTTGTGTATGAAATATGTATGAACTAATGTGTGAAATCACAGACCCTTATATAGTTGTTAAATCGAATGAATTGTGTACTGTATGTATATGTTATGTTTATGTGCATATGTGTGTAACATCAAAATGCTCAAGACAATGTTTAGAATTTGTTACATAGGTATATATGCATTACCAAACTGATATATGGGATCTTGTCTTCAAGTTATGTACTGTGTCTGTGTGTATATGATATCTCCCAAGTCTTGTCTTCAAGTTGTATTATCTTTAGGTTAAACAAAAAAATATATGTTTTATCTTATTGACATCAAGCAAATAGTGTTAGCTATTTGTAAATGTGTGTTATGTGGATGATTAGTTTTTTTTTCTTTTTACAATAGACATGACAGATAAAAGAATTATGGTTAGTTGGAAGTCGGAATTGGTGGACAAAACGTTTTTGGAAGCATGTATACAAGAATTAACAAGCAATGGCCGGGAGGGTAGTGGACTAAAAGCAAGCTTATGGGCTGTGGTCGCGGAGAAATTGAAAACAGATCATAATTTTATTGTCGACAAAAAACAAATGAAAAACCGATACGACTATTTAAAAGCAAAGTATGCAGTGTGGTTAAAACTTAAAAACAAAACACGAAATATTTATAATCCCGTAACGAATTCTTTTAACATGACTAATGAAGAATGGGAAGTGGAAGCGAAGGTACATATATACATATTTTTTAAAGTAGATTATTTTTTTACTACTTTAATAATATTTATTAAATTTGTCAAACAGTTGAACAAGTATGTTGATAAGCTGAGAAATGCACCCCTCCCTTGCCCTGAACTTTGTACCCAACTATTTGATGGGGAAACCTCGACCGGTGTTCACGGTTGGGGGCCATCTTCGACATTACCTCATCCCAATGAAACCTTCAGTACACATGATTTCGAGGATACATAGATGGATGAGCCAACACCTCATGCAGATACCCCAAGCTCAACAGTACCTCAACCTACTAGTGAGGAATCATTTGGGCGGACAAAAAACAAGGGAGGCAAACGAAATGGTCCTAAAAAAACCACACTTGATGATGAGTTGAAAGAAGTTGGAAAAGAGATTATCAAGGCTACACAAGCATTCACCGAAGCAAATAATCTTGACAAGGAGATGGATGCTTGTATGGCGAAGTTGACAAGCTTGGAGTGGGGAGAATATGATCCGAAATACACCATTGCTCTTATGTTATTTGCTGAAAGTGCTGGTAATAGGAAAATTTGGTTGCGCCTTAACTTGTCAACTTGTGAGTCGTGGGTAACAAATGCGGGAAAAAAGTTTGGATTAGTTGGTTGACTTTAGTATTTACATGTTATGTTTGAATTTAGTATGTTATGGTTCATTGTTTGACTTTAGTATGTTATGGTTTATTGTTAGACATTAGTATTCTATGGTTTAGTTATGTTATGGATTGTTTTTCTTAGGTGCGGTTATGTTATATGGATTGTTATGTTTTTCGTATTTACATGTTACGGTTTGTTATGTCATGGATTGTTATGTTATTGATTAAAATGTAATTTGTATTTGACATATAACAGGACACATGGATAAAGAAGGTGACTTTTTATATTTTATTATATTCTCGTGGTATTGGTTGATGTTGGTCCGACAAAGGCAAAGAATAATTAAAAGAATAAGAGCTAGAGAACGGGTAGCAAAGGGATATGTGTATACGCAAGATTTGATACACGGATGTCCTATACAATGTTACGATATGACACAAGATGCATTTGTACTACTATGCAATCACTTTACACAAAGAAATTGGTTGCAATCTAGTAGGACGATAAGTGTTGAAGAGAAGATGGCTATGTTTTTACATGTTATAGGACATAATGAACGTTTTCGAGCCATTAAAGAAAGATTTCATCACTCCACACAAACGATTCATCAATGTTTTCATGAGGTCTTACGTGCAATGATGTGTTTTGCACGAGAAATTATAGTACCAACCTCGTCTAATTCAACAAGAAATACCTCAGAACGACATAGACGGCTAATGCAGATATTTCCCAGAGCAATATGTGCACTAGATGGAACACTTGTACATGCAGTTGTGCCTGTTGATCAACAAACTCGTTACAGGGGAAGAGGAAAAGGTGAATGTTATCAAAATGTAATTGGAATTTGTAATTTTGATATGATATTCATCTTTGTATGGGCTGGGTGGGAGGGCATAGCACATGATTCTAAAGTTTTGAAAGAAGTTGCATTTAACCCAACTTCCGGATTTCCATTCCCTCCACTAGGTTTGTAACTTTAATATACGTTTTATTATCTATATTATTTATATGATAAATTTGTCATACATCTACAGATAAATATTACCTTTGTGATGTCGCATACACCAACACCCATGGATTTATGGCTCCCTACCGCAATACTAGGTATTGGTTAGCCGATTTTCGAAGAAACAGAGCTTTGACTAAGGAAGAAATGTTCAATCATGCTCATGCACAACTTAGAAATTACATTGAATGTGCTTATGGTGTATTGAAGGCGATATTTCCAATTTTAAAACAAATGGCTCCTTATCCTTTTCCAGTGCAAAGAGACATAGTCATTGCTTGTGTTGCGGTTCATAATTTTATAAGGAAATACGATATTGAAGATGAATTATTTACGAACTTTGAAGAAAACACTATGGTTACTCATAATGTGGGTGGTGGAGGAAATGAGGGTCAAAACATAGAAGGCATAGAATGGGGTTCAAAAGCCGTTAACTATATGACTATTTTGCGTGACCAGATTGCTAATCAGTTACTTTTAAATGGTTCACGTTAAATAGTGTACTTTTTTTTATTATGTATGGCAATTTGTATTTGGATTTTGTATTACACTTTGTATTTGGATTTTAATTGATGTATGTTGGATTTGGATTTTATATGATAATTTGTGGTTTTATAATTTTTTTATCCAGCACAAGAGACAACACAAGGGTAATATGGTCATTTTTTCATTCAGCACAACCATTCACATAAATAATTAAACAGCATAAACTCAGTCAGATATGGACTCAGTCAGCATTTCTAACCCAGTCAGCTCTAACCCAGTCAGCAACTATCAAACGACCCCTTAGAAATCCATGGAGATCCCAAGTTAAAGATGAATAAACACATAGGCGAGTCAAGACAGGGGCATTATACCTTGAAGCTGCTGAAAATGAAGTAAGATCTCTGGATCTACAAGCCTCAACTCGATTTCTAAGCTCCTTTCTTCCTTCCAAGCTTTACAATCCACACAAGAACACCAAAAATGGCCTTAACTCACACACAAACAGCTAGGGTTCGATATGAAGCTTTCAAGAGAGTGTTAGGGACAAGGGAGGCTGAGTTAAGTTGTTTATATAGGGTGCAAACCCTCAGATTTAGGGTTTCACTTAACCATGATCTACTCGCTGAGTCGATCACTTAAAATGTTCACAGCCACGTCCCTACTCGACGAGTTGATCCTCCAACTCGTCGAGTCCCAGAGAAAAATACATATACTGACGAAAACATACCAGGTGTTACAAATCTCCCCCCACTTATTTTAGACTCCGTCCTCGAAGTCTGCCGCTCGATCCTGAAAGAGCTCTGGGTAATGCTCCCTCATCTCGTCCTCTGGCTCCCAGGTCCATTCCGAGCCCTTTTGATGCTGCCACTGAACCTTTACCAGATCCACCCTCTTGTTCCGCAGATCCTTTGACTTCCTGTCAAGAATCGCCACCGGTCTCTTGATGTAGTTCAGGTTGTCGTCAACCTGAATATTCTCCAAGGGTACCACCTCTGATTCGTCCACCAAACATTTCTATAACTGGGAGACGTGAAAAGTGCTATGAATCTGATTGAGTTCGGCTGGCAGATCCAGCCTATACGCAACCTTGCCCACCCGGGCTGTAACCCTGAAAGGTCCGATATACCTGGGGCCCAGCTTGCCCCGCTTCCTGAATCGGATGACGCCCTTCCAAGGTGACACCTTTAGGAGAACCATATCCCCGACCTGGAATTCCAAGTCTGATCGGCGCATGTCGGCATAAATTTTCTGCCAACTCTGAGCAGTCTGAAGCCTGCTCCGAACCTGCTGGATCCTCTCCGCAGTCTTGAGTACCACTTCGGTACTCCCCATAACCCTCTGACCAACCTCACCCCAACATATAGGGGTCCTGCACTTCCTCCTGTACAACATCTCGAAAGGAGGACGGTCAATACTCACGTGATAGTTGTTGTTGTACGAGAACTCAGCCAAAGGAAAGTAAGTATCCCAACTACCTCCGAAGTCTAAGACACACGCCCACAACATATCCTCCAAGGTTCGGATGGTCCGCTCACTCTGTCCATCTGTTTGTGGGTGAAAAGCGGTGCTAAAATGCAGACGAGTTCCCATCTCGTCATGGAACTTCTTCCAGAACCTAGAAGTAAACCGGACGTCCCTGTCTGAAATCACCGATACTGGCACCCCGTGCCGTGCCACCACCTCCCTGATATAAATGTCGGCCAACTTTTCAGCTGAAATACTCTCCTGAATCGGGATAAAATGGGCACTCTTGGTCAATCGAACGACGATGACCCAGATCGAATCCGTTCCCCGTGCGGTCCTGGGAAGCTTTGTGATAAAATCCATCGTGATGTCTTCCCATTTCCACAGCGGAATATCCAACGGCTGCATCTTTGTCACACCCCAAAACCTGAACGGCGGAATCGTTCGGGGGTGGAGGACGTCATGTATAGTATCACAACAATGCAAAGTACTAAACAAGCAACAACATCATCCATTGCATTAATAATATAATTTCATACAAGTGTGTTCTGTCAAGTTATATAGACACCAAAAAGTACATCAAAATAAAAGAGGAGTCTTGAACGAGCTCCAACTTCTCAAAACATGGCACCTGTACCTGTCTACTGGTGACCTGAGAATACAAGTTATTTTAAAAGAGTTTATCAGCTTCAAAGCTAGTGAGATCATAAGTATATTAGTGTCTGCGTTTGGATGAAAGCATTAGTAAGATGTTTTTAATATGTTTTGTAATGTATAAGTTTTGAATTTGTTTGAACTCTCCTAGAAAACTCTATGTTTCCTACTAAAAGTAGCCTTCTACCAAGGCATCTAGTATCTATGTGTTTGTCTCTTGTAAGAGTGTGTATTTTCCCAAATCCGATTATCATTAACCAAAAATATAGTTTTTACATTACCGTGCATCGTGTGAATATTCACGAAGTGAATGTAATGGGATAAATATTATAGTATTGTAGTGTGTAACACACGGTTATTATCGTGTGTAACAGAAAGCTTTACTATATACTCTTTTCTATCAAGTGAATCATATGTGATTCATAACTACTACATGGGAACTTTTGTATGCAATATATATTCACGATAACATCTTGTCTTTTGGAAATAAAACATGTATATATATATATATATATATATATATATATATATATATATATATATATATGCGAATCAAACCCTTATTTGTACTTTAAGTATATGTGATCATTTATACCACTTTAAATGTTATACTTTGCATAACAAACGAGCATTACACTAGGATTTACTATACGAACGAAACACACACTTTGAATAGCTATAATAGGTATATTTTACGAGGAAATCATGAACATTTACATACTAGAAACACTATATCAAAGAGATACTTTCATATACAAGAACAAATGGACATTTTCATACGTAAATCTATTTTATACTAAGTTTTGTGACACATTTCACGTACTTTCGAGTATGCATTTTAAGTCCTGTATTATATACCATAATCCCTTGTAGGGGGAGCATGATACTTGTGTATAGATCTATACGGGATTGAAAATCCCGCAGCTAAGCTGTTAGCTACAGCTAGGCCGTCAGGCCTGAGGTGACAAACGTCATAACATTTCAACACCTGAAGAACGTTGTTACAGGCAGTCTGGGTCATTAGTATGGTTATAAAACTCACATGGATTATTAAGAACTTATTGATTTATAGGGTTATCAAATGCCTTAGTGATTTTATACTTACACAAATCTACTACTTTAGGCATGAAAAACACGATTGCATTTCAGTTTTGGAACTTTTAAACTACCACACACTTATGAATGGATATTGGATTTCTAAAGGCAAACCTTCAAAACAGTCGAGTCTTTGGGGAAGACTACTTTTATACTAGTAGGAAATATTGGATTTTCTAGGAGTTTTTCGAACATCTACAAACAAATTTCATTTGATTTTATCCAAACATTGCCACTAAATACTTATGAACTCACCAGCTTAAATGCTGACCTACTCTTTCAAAACTACTTGTATTTCTCAGGGATTCAGTAATACAGGTAAACTACTGCTTTTGAAGAAGGGACGTTGCGGCATTAGTTTATTTTCATTTTGACAACATATTGTAATTGATATTTTGGAACATGTAATACCTACAAATGATGTAACTTTTTCAATTATATATATGTTGGTTGTGTTTGATTTCTTTACTATGTATTCAACTGTCTCGATACTATATGAAGTCATCCGCCCTCGAACGATTCCGCCATTCTGGTTTGGGGGTGTGACATGCCTCGACGCGTAGGCGAAGGCATGCCCTCTCTGCATCAGAACTGTGCCCAAACCCGAGATGGACGCATCACAATACACAAAAAAATCCTGCATGCCCTCTGGCAGGGCTAAGATTGGCGCCTCGCACAATCTCTGTCTCAGAGTCTCGAATGCGGCCTGTTGCTTAGGCCCCCAACGAAAGACCACGACTTTCCTCGTTAGCCTGGTTGAGGGTACGACTATCTTGGAGAAATCTTGGATGAATCTTCGATAGTAGCCGGCTAATCGTAGGAAACTCCGAATCTCAAATGGAGCCTTTGGAACTTGCCATCTCATCACGGCCTCCACTTTGTCCGGGTCCAATGAAATCCCGTCCTGGTTGACGAGGTGCCCAAGGAATTGCACCTCGCACAACCAGAACTCACACTTGGAGAACTTAGCATACAAGTTCTCCCTCCTCAAAGTCTCCAGAACCTCCCACAGATACTCCTCGTGCTCCTCCTGCGTCTTGGAGTAAACCAAGATGTCATCAATAAACACTATCATAGACCGGTCTAACATCGGTCTACACACGCAGTTCATGAGGTCCATGAACGTGACAGGAGCATTGGTGAGCCCGAAAGGTATCACTATAAACTCGTAGTGGCCATAGCGCGTCCGAAACGCAGTCTTCTGCACATCCTCCTCTCTGACCCTCATCAGATGGTATCCTGAACGCAGATCAATCTTGAAAAACCAAGATGCTTCCTGAAGCTGGTCAAAGAGGTCATCAATCCTCGGTAGTGGGTAACGGTTCTTCACCGTTACCTTGTTCAGTTCCCGATAATCTATACACATCCGATGTGACCCGTCTTTCTTCTTCACAAACAGAATCGGGGCTCCCCAAGGAGAACTACTTGGTTTAATGAATCCTTTGTCTAACAGATCCTACAGCTGTATAGACAACTCCTGCATCTCAGGAGGAATCATCCGATACGGTGCCTTGGCTATCGGAGCCGCACCGGGGACTAGGTCGATCCTGAATTCCACCTGCCTCTCCGGAGGTATCCCAAGCAACTCCTCGGGGAATACGTCCGTAAACTCACGCACCACGGGCACATCGACCATCTTCACCTTACCCGCCTCCCGGGTGTCCATAACATACGCGACATATCCTGCGCAACCCTGCTGAAGGTAACTCCTAGCTCTCGCTGTTGAACATACCGTTGGTCCTTGCTGCGGCCTCTCGCCCCGAACTACCAACTCTCTCCCACTTGGGGTTCTGATCCGTACCAGCTGATGCGTGCAATTTATCACTGCCCCATTGGGGCTTAACCAATCCATGCCTATAATCACCTTGTTCCCCCTCAACGGAATAGGAACCAGGTCTACCAGGTAACGCTCCTCGAACAGCCTCAAAACACAGTCCTGATAGACCTCCGATGCTCGTACCGACCGTTCGTCCGCAATCTCGACCTCTAGAGGGCAATCCAACATGCCAGAAGACTCTGGAAACTTCTTGCTAAGCGCAAGAGAGACAAATGATCGGGTGGCACCCGATTCAAACAACACCTAAACTGGGATTCCGTTCACATGGAACGATCCTAAACAAGGCACATGATATATCAAAATCACAGCGACATACTATAAAAGCATAAGGATAAGAAATCATACCCGTCACCACATCAGATGCAGCGCGTGCCTCCTCGGTTGTCAGCTGAAATGCTCGGCTTCGAACCACTGGAGCCTCCATCTTGACCTTCCGGCCATCCACAACCCGTCCTGTCGCTGGAGTCGGCGCCACTGCTGCTGCGAATCTAGGGCAATTGGCCTTTTTATGGCCCTTCTGATTGCAATGAAAGAAAATCAGGTCTGACATCTGTATCGCCAGAGTAGGGGCAGTACAATCCCTGCCAAAATGCCCAACCTTGCCGCACTTATAGCAGCCTGAACCCAGCCCAGTGCGACAAGCTCCCTCGTGTGACTGACCGCATTTTCCACAGCGGTCCCGCCCTGACTGGCCTTTCGGCCTACCATCGGAACCCTTGGGATTCTTCTTCGAAGCCCCCACCGTCTGCCCCTCCTATTCCTTCCTCTTCCGGATGTGCTCCAGATCAATCTCCTTTTCCCTAGCCCTGGCAATCATGGAATCCAGGGTGGGTAGGGCAAGCTGAAAAACTGACATGCTCTCGGATATCAGCTCGTAGTATGTCATGGTAGCAGGTCCTCTTCATGTCCTCATCACCCACATACTGGGGCACCAACAAAGCCCTCTCCCGGAAATTGGCAGAGATCTCTGCCACAGTCTCCGTAGTCTGTCTCATATCCAAGAATTCCCTGGCCAGTTGCTGAATCTCTACAGCTAGCACAAACTCTGCTCTGAACCGGGTCACAAAATCCGACCATGTCATAGCCTCAATAGCTGAGGCTCCCAGAGAGTCACCAACCGACTCCCACCAGTCCCTAGCCCGGTCCCTCAAACACCCTGCTGCAAATCGTACCTTCGACCTCTCGGGGCAGAAGCTGGTCAGCTTTTCAGACTCAATGTCTGCAATCCATCGTCTGGCAGCAATGAGGTCCTTCGCCCCGTGGAAATCTGGCGCACCACTCCCTCTGAATTCCTTAAAGGACAGTGTGCGTGGTCCTGACTGGCTGGTTGCCATGTCACTCCGGAACGCCCTAACGCGATCCTCCATCAGCTCAATGATCCCCTCCTTAATCGACCCGAAGATAACTGACATCGCATCAAGGATACCCCTCGTGATCTCGGACGCGATAAACTCGCGTAACCCATCATCCACATGCTCGGATCCTGCCCCCGAGCCTGATCCTGACCCGGATCCTGAACCTCCTGCTCCATGTCGCGTGACAACCATTCTGAAACAATAACATACGAATTTTAGGGTCACATATACTTCCTGGAGGTCACACACACTTTCCAAGTTTCCCAGTTCCATCTAGGCCCTCCTCGGTTCGAGTACGGATCCTCTGCTTTTAGTAGTACGGGCCCATACTACCTTCCACATCTATCCGTAGTTTCCTTAAGAATTGCATCGACTTCACCAAGTCCCTTTTACCGATACCCTTTCCGCTGACCTCATCCTAGGCTTCCCTAGGGCACTCTCCGACCTACTCTCCGCCATCAGCTGCACTAGGAGTCCCCACCACCTCCCCCTAACTAGTTTGCGGATACGGTTACATATCCGCTCCTTAGTTAGTTGAAGCTGTTTAGAACCCCCATAGCACAAAGCAAGCAACATTCGTGCCTCGAGTAACCAAACCAGGCATAGCCATCCTACTGCTGACTAAACAGTCTTAGCATACAACTCATACAACAGGCACATAAGGCATCCTTCCTAGATCCTTAGCCCTAACTAGCATGCAATTCTCAGAATCATATATCAGACACACAAGGCATCCTCCTAGATCCTTAGTCCTATTCTAGCATGCAGTTCTCTGAATCATAACATAACAAGTATGGGTATCTTGGGGAAAACTTACTTGAGCTCGGTCGGTCGCACGCATCACACACTTTGTCTTTCTTAAAATTCCTCAGTTTAGGCTTTAGAAAACCATTTTTCCTTGAAAGATCTTTTAGTCCCTCGGTTTGAGTCCGAACACCCCCGAGGGTGTGTCCGAATCCCTCAAACCAGGGCTCTGATACCAACTTGTAACGAACCAATTTTCAAGGCCAAAAATTTCATTTTTGAATTAATGCATTTAACAAACATTTTACCAAAACATTGTCAATAAAACATCCATTACAAAATCATAATGTTTTATTTCAAACCATAACATCATAAGTATTGAAAATCAGAGTACAGTCCCAAAACCTTCTTACGGAAACATGTGTGTGTGTGTGTGATGCGCTGCTACACCGCCGGCTCCTTCCCTTTCGACGAAGAGGTATATGAAACCAAAACTGTAAACTGTAAGCACGAAGCTTAGTGAGTTCCCCCATCATACCACATACCATACAATATCGTCGGCATCTTTCAACCGGTAACCTTCATCGGTATCTTTCAACTGGTAACCTTCATCGGGATCTTTCAACCGGTAACCATCATCGGTATCTTTCAACCGGTAATCAACATCGGTATCTTTCAACCGGTAACTGGGGACTATTTCACCCCCTACTACTAGCATACAATCAACAGATATAAGCATACAGTTAGGCATATCTAGGTACTAACCTACCCTTGGGTCCTAAGGACCACTATCAGGGAAACTAATCCCTACCATACACATAACATACTACCCAGATAAACCTCATAACCAACACATAACCAGACCAAGATAATTATCACAAAGACCATTATCTTCTAAATACCCCTTTTTGGTGGACCGGCATTGTGGCCTTAGACCCACCCCTACTGGAAGGTAACTCACCTCAATATCGTGCAGTGTCTGAACTATCCTCGGCGCACAAGTCGACGCCCTACGACTCCTGGATCCCTACACGAAAGCCTTCAAGTCAACACACATCACATACAACCCTAAACAAGGTCAGTCAAAGTCAACATTCAGTTGACCTGACTCGCCGAGTTGGCCTACCAACTCATCGAGTCCATGCTTCTCTAATTCCACACAAAACCCCGGCTCCACTCGTCGAGTCTAGCAAAAAATCGACGGGTTCTCCTTCAATCAAAACATCGGGACCATCTTCATCCGACTCGCCGAGTTCCTTCTTGAACTCGTCGAGTTCATCTCCAACTTAAGAACTTGTCCAGTCTATGACTCGCCGAGTTGTATGAACAACTCGTCGAGTCCATCTTCAAAGATTGGGAGATTGCTATGGACTCGCCAAGTTTGCTTTTACCACTCGCCGAGTCCCATGGCTTCCAGGTCCCTTTTCGCGTCTAAACCCACAAGGGAGTTCCTTCCTAACACTTACCCATTCTACGAAAGGGTTTGGTGCACAATGGTCACCGACTCATCGAGTGCCAAGAACAACTCGCCGAGTCCAACCTTGACCAATTCCATAAAGTCGATTTAAATGAGGTCTAACACACCAAAACCATAGATCTGGCCTCCTAATATCCATTTTATACGTAAAGTTCCAAACTTGATGCACATGCATAGGGTTTTTAGCTCAAAAATCCATATAAAGTGTCCTACAATGTGCATGGGGCTCTCATGGCCCTAAAGTTGGCACCTTTATGCCATGAGACCCCTCCTAAGGCCCAGATCTGAAGTAAAAACTCACTCAACACTTCCAAATCCGAAAAATGACTTAGAAATCCATGGAGATCCCAAGTTAAAGATGAATAAACACATAGGTGAGTCAAGACAGAAGCTGCTGAAAATGAAGTAAGATCTCTGGATCTACAAGCCCCAACTCGATTTCCAAGCTCCTTTCTTCCTTCCAAGCTTTACAATCCACACAAGAACACCAAAAATGGCCTTAACTCACACACAAACAACTAGGGTTCGATATGAAGCTTTCAAGAGAGTGTTAGGGACAAGGGAGGCTGAGTTAAGTTGTTTATATAGGGTGCAAACCCTCAGATTTAGGGTTTCACTTAACCAGGACCTACTCGCCGAGTCAGTCTCCCGACTCGTCGAGTCGGTCACTTAAAATGTCTCAACCACGTCCCTACTCGACGAGTTGATCCTCCAACTCGTCGAGTTCCAGAGAAAAATACATATACTGACGAAAACATACCAGGTGTTACACCTTATTTCTCTTGCATGGGATACATACAACAAATGGGACCTTATTTTTATCATTCAATGTCCCTTCAAGAGCCTGGAAGGACAACTTTTTTCGACCAAATCACAACATGCACCATTTTATGGCTTTTGGGACAAGAAATGCTTCCAATAAACTAAAATGATGAGATCTATGCATATATGCATAAAGTTTGGATCTTTATTCCTTCTGGAGCTTCTTGAGCACAAGCTAACTTCAGATCTACAAGCTTGATCTCTTCCTCCAACTCTTGATGCAATGGTTTTCCTCTTTAAGCACTTAAGAACACACCAAATAAGCTTAACACACAAAAGGGGAGGCTAGGGTTCGAGAGAGACGAGTTTGATCTGTGGAGGCTGAGGTAAAAGAGGTGTGGGTGCTCATTATATTGCTTATATAGGCCCTAAACCCTAAATAGTAGGGTTTCATCCAGCCATTAGTACGCCCAACGTACTCAAGTGTATGCCCAGCGTACTAAGGCGGACCTTAATACGCTTAGCGTATCCTTAAGCACGCGCGACGTACTCTCTTTTGGCCCAAATTTGCAAGTTTGGCCCTTAAACTTATCTTGACTCTTTATTCTCAAACCCAAGGACTATAATTGACAAAGTAATGATAGAAGAGGGTTTGGAAATACCTGCGAAATCTCGAGACGTTACACTTGCTCCTTTCAAATATCGTCAAAGACTCCACCGATGGTGATTTCTTCTGATATTAGGGTTCGATGGTTGGGGAACATAATTTTATGCGATAGTGGGGAAGGAGACATAGAGAACAAGATGAAAGTAACCTTAGACCATCTTCAATGGACCTCTATTTTTGTTTTATAGAGGTCAAAAATGCTCCAATCAACCACTAAAAGTGACCTTTATTTTTGCGGGAAGAAATTTGACCTTTATATAGTATATATAGAGGCCACTATTCATAACACCAAATCACTTTTTCATTTTAAATGGTATTATTTTACTTGATTTTTAGTTTTTATAATTATTATTTATATTTTATAATATTAAAATATGTTTTAGTGTAATTTTTTAGTGTGTTGTTGGAGTTAAAACTAGTTTTGGTGCTAGTTTTATACAAAAATGATGTAATTTTTAGTGATAAGGTTAGAGTTAGTCTTAGGAAAAAATATGATAGGGTGGGCCCAACCTTTTATATACCAATTTCGTTAATAAATAAATAATTATTAAGCATTAAATTAGATAAAAAGAAAAAGGAAATATACATAGGCATTGAGTCTTTTTAAGTATGGTAGAGATCAAACGCGCAACAAAAACATATAATAGGGACGGTACAGATAAAAAAAATAATGACCAAACATATAAATTACCCAAACCACAACGACTATTCGTGTAACTTACTCTACGGTAATTTGAGGAATTGCATCTATTTTTAGAATGTGTACAATGCTCTAATACATGTATTTACAAAATTTATTTGTTTTTTTTTAAAACATAAATGCTCTTCGTTTACACCGAGGCACCTTAAAGCAAGAAATACATTTTAAAATCTTAATCAAATTTGGTCCCCTATGGTATACTATTTTTTTAAGATGGGTCGAAACATAATTTCGTCACTTTAGAAACGATATACAGTGAGATAAATGACATAGTGAGAAATTCATCTGAATCGAAGAATCGGAGAAGCACAACACACTCAACTCTTTTCACCGATCATAAAGACGAACCGACTAACACCAAACAATTATCGAATCTCAGTCAACAACCTAAATCTTTCAAGTTTGATCCAAAATCAAATGTAACGGCTGTATCTATTTTATGATTTTGAAATAGGTTTGATAAAAAAAATATCGAGTAATTATATAAAATGCATTATATAGGTGAAGGGTTAAATTAATAATAATAATAATAATAATAATAATAATAATAATAATAAATCAATTTATTTGATATAAATAAGTTTTATTAGTTCAGGGTCCAATAAGTAATTTTTAGAAATTAGATATGTAAGAAATTTTGGTGTTGGGGTAGATTCTGCCAGTATCGTGTAATCCGAGGACCAAAAGTGTCAAAACCCAAGAATGGGTTGTCTCTTTCCCCTGCAATTGACGTAGGCTCACTGTTGAGTCTCTTTCTCGTCTTTGGCTCTTTGAATCGGATTTTTCAGAAAGCAACACCGATTATCACCTCTCTAGGAGACAACACTTTCATTTAATTCACTCATCTTCCCCTTACAGTCAAAATGGACAGATATTGTGGGTTAAAGGCAACCTCCGGTTGTGGGTTTTCAGGAAGGAGGGGCTGCCAAGCTCTCTGCTCTCTTTCTCCGACGAGTGGAGAGCATCAGGTCCCCGAAGAAGGTAGTGCGCAGCTGTAGCCTATAAGTCTTGATGTTCCGAATTAGATGAGCGAATGGGTTTATGATGTCAATGGGAGCTTACAATCTTTTCCCGACGTGAGTGAGAAGAGATTTTTCCGACATGTGGGTGTGTGTGTGTTTCATCTGCTCGCCTCTGCAAACTTTCTTCTTCGTCGGGGAAGAAGATTACCGCCAGCGCCGGAGCAGAAGGCGTCGTCGGAGAGCACATCGCCTAAGAAGACATCAACGTCCGTCTCATGTTCTGCTTCTGGTATCGTCGTGCGTCGCTCACTGAAAACTGTTAACAATTTTAGATTGGGTTGGTGACATTTTGAATCAACCGCATTTGGGCTTGTATTTAGTGACATGGAACACTTTTGGAATGCGGGTTTTGAAATTGGGCTTCCAATTAAACTCAATCCATTTACGAAAACAATATTTAGGATTTGATTTTTGAGTTAAAAATAAGAGATAATCATGTTTAAATTGGAGATTATATAAATTAAATGGTTAAGTATGTTATATGGACATATGGATCAGTTTAAATCAAAATTACGGTAATTTATAAATTAAAATAAATAAATAACGTTTTGAATAATATATTGTACTTATGAAAAGATAATCTAACATAGTTGGAAATAAATCCTAGAAAATTTTCAGAGACATGATTATTATAAATATGAGGGGTAAAATGGTCATTAATTAGAATACGATATTTCAAAAATAACCAAAATTAAGTATTTAACAAATATTAGAATATAATACTTGAAATTTGAGCTAAATAGAGACTATTGTTGGGATGTAGGTGATCGGGGAGTTGGATAATTGTAACGCCCCGATTCTCAGGTATTAATTACATAAGAATTATTGGACGAAGCCCTACTAGACGAGTCGGTCGACCTACTCGTCGAGTAGCAGTGGGGTAGGACCGCGTGTTAAGTGACCTACTCGACGAGTCCACTTTGGGACTCGGTGAGTAAGAGCTGGCAGATGAAACCCAAAATCTCGGGGTTTGCACCCCTATTTAAAGGAGCCTCAGCCTCCTTTGGCCTCCTTGCAGTCTTTGAGAGCCCTTAAAACCCTAATACGTGTGTGTGTCATTGTGTGATTGAAGCTTGAAAAGAGGATTTTGGAGAGAGAAGGCTTAGAGGAGAAGGGTATTTGAGCAAGTGGAGTGTGGAAATCAGCTCTTATCTCAGTCATCATCTTCAGGAGGTAACCAAATCGCCTTTCTTCTTGTGAATCTCTTCCATTGTTGAGTTTTAAGGTTTTTTGGTGAAGTGTTAAGTTGAAAGGATGAGCTATGGGCTAGATCTGAGGTTGTAACTTCAGATCTGGACCCTCCTTAGATGCTAGAATCATAAAGTTGATGTATTGGTTGTGATGGAGGTCCCTCTTAGACTTGAAGCTTCATTAAGAAGTTAAAATAGACATTTAGAGCCTTTATAGCCATGCATGCACGTAATGTTTGCAACTTTACGTGATAAGTATGCCCTAGAAGCTTGGATCTGTGATTTGGGGCCGCTGCATGGCTCAAATCAAGTCTGTATGGAAAAAGAACTGAATGGACTCGGCGAGTCGCAAGATGACTCGACGATTCATATGAAGATGGCCGTGAACTCGACGAGTTGGATGAGCAACTCAGCGAGTCCGATGAAGATCACCATAAGACTCGACAAGTTGAAAAACAACTCAGAGAGTCGGATGAGTTTTCCCTAGATTATGTATGCGTGTGTATCTGTCGAGTTGCAAGGAGGGAACTCGACGTGTGACCTTAAGTTTGATCGAGGATTAAAGGAACTCGACGAGTCACTCCGATGACTTGGCGAGTTGGAATGTACTTCGGGGAACTCGGCGAGTAGCCAAGGGTGCTCGGCGAGTTAAGGTCAACATGGACTGTTGACCTTGATTGAGGACTTTGACTTTGACCAGGGGTTGACTAGTGGTTTATGGAGTACCTTGTAAGGTTAAGGACTTATGAGTAAGATGTACTATGATGATAGGTGGTGGAACCTGTGTCAAGTGATCCGAGAGTTGGAGTTTACCTTTCATGTCGACATCTGCGAGGTGAGTTATCCTCACTATATCGATAGGGTCTACGGCACCAAGGCCGGCCCTTTAGTTGTTATTGTTATGGTATGTTGCATGTGGTTATGATTTGTTAGTTCGGAATCAAGGTAGACAGTATGTTATGCTTTTATGATCCATAGGGATTGGTGTGTTAGTGACCTGATAGGTCGGTACTCTAGTTACAAGAGAATTCTATGATTATGATCAGTGAGATAGATATGATTGATGTTTGTATATGTCAGTATATGATAACTATGCGTACATGGTTATTTGCTTGTTGGTTGGGTTGAGGCGGTCCTGCTTTGTGCTGAAGGCCAACATACCCTATGAGCGGTTCGGGGAGACTGTAGGCCCACGTGGCGGACCAGTCATTCCAAAGGCTCGGGATAGATTCAAACAGACTGTAGGCCCAGTATGGCGGTCCAGTCAAGCCGATGGCCCAGTATGCATGATGATTGATTGATTATTACTGATATGGTATTGTCAGTGTGGTATTGGTATTTTGGGGGTAGCTCACTAAGCCCTCGGGCTTATAGTTTTCAGTTTATTGTTTCAGGTACTTCAGGAGTCCATGGAAAGGCGAAGGCGTGAGCGTACCGCTCCTCATCCTTATGTTATGATTTTTGGGACATTCTGATGGAAAATGATTTGAAAACATTTTGTAAACGATGCTTTACGGTTTTTATTTATGATTGAAAAAGTTTAAATTTGGCGTAAAATTTATGGATGTTACAATAATTCATCTTACAATTGTTTTATTCTGTGTTTAGCTGTTTCAGGTGAGTTCTCATGAACTTACTTATTATATGGACTATGTGATTTTATACGTTATCGTTACACCACTGAAGGTTCTAGCGTGGGTAGGTGGTAAGTATGAGAATCTCGTGGTACCATTTGGAGTATGATTATATGTGTATGTTACATCGTTGAAGGTCCCAATGTGGGTAGGTGGTTAGGATGAGAATCTAGTGTTACCATGTGGAGTATGTATGCTAGCATTTATCCGACAGGATGGGAATCAAGTGGTACCATCTGGAGCATGTATGTTATCATTTATGTGATAGGATGAGAATATAGTGTTACCATTTGGAGTATGTATGCTAAGCATTTATGTGACAGAATGGGAATCAAGTGGTACCATCGGGAGCATGTATGCTAGCATTTATGTGACAGGATGGATCTAGTGGTACCATTTGGAGTATGTATGCTAGTTTTATGTGATAGAATGGGAATCAAGTGGTACCATCGGGAGCATGTATGCTAGCATTTATGTGACAGGATGGATCTAGTGGTACCATTTGGAGTATGGATCTAGTGGTATGTACTTGACCCGATTGGCATGGTCCATTTGGGTTGCATGACATCATGCATTTGGATATACTAAAATAAGAGAAATAATACTTAAGGTTTATCTATATATTATAAGTTCTAATATATTAATAAGATTATTTAATTAGTATTGATCAAGAATTAATTTGGAATTAATTAAGTGATCAAAAGGAGACTAATTAAATATATGAGTTGATTGTGTAAATCATCCATACTTGTATAGTGGGCTAATGCTCCATAGATTATCAAGTTGGGCTAAAACCCATAGGATGCTCCATGGTGTTTTTGTATCGATGGATCATGGAAATGAAAGGCCATGACAATTAGGGTTTACATGGTGTAACCCAAATTGTGACACACTATATAAGCATCTTATTCTTCCAAAAATCTGGCACTATGAAGGATTGGTGAGGGCTAGTCGATTTCATGAAATGTCTCGTTTCTCTCAAGTTATTCTAAGTGTATTTGATGTTGTAAGAACCATTTGAGGTGTCACACTTGGGGCACTAGGCTCTTGAGCTCCATGGAATCAAGCTACATCAAAAAAGTATGTATTCTATCTTGTTTTGTTGCTAGTTAGGGTAATACCTTGGAATATTCATATCTGCATGTATAATAGAGAAAACATAGATCGAAGGTATTTAGGGTTGCATGTACACCATAGGAGTGATAGAATGCTCAAAACCCAACAGTGGTATTAGAGCCTAGGCTTGTTTTCTTGTTATACTTGCAATATTGGCTGAAAAATCGAAGTTTGTTGATGTCTGCTCAGCAGACTCGCCGAGTCCAAGGCAAAGTTCATCCAACTCGTTGAGTTGGTTCATGCACTTGACGATTTGGACCCCCAGACAACATATCTTCGACTGTTTTGGATAGAATTGGACTAGGAACATTACCCTAAGCTGTTTTTCAACTTACAAACCTATTTTTGATGTGGTAATTTTCATGCTAATCCAATTTCAAAGATAATTGTCAATAGATTCATGTTTTGTATTAGTTTAATGGTTAGGCTAATTACATGAAAAAGTTTGATTGAATTATCTTGTTCTTATGAGTTGCTTAGATTAATAAAAGGGTTATGTGAAATTGTTGTTTTCAATCCAAATTAATCTAAGAGTTGGTTCTAAAATGTGTTTTTGTAACTTGTCCTCAAGTTATATGAAAAGTCACATTTAAGATTCATAAAACTCATAAATATTTCCATAAGTTATGAATAAAGAAAAATCATATTCTTTAATAGTTTAAAGTCTTCCATAACTTGTCCTCAAGTTATGGAACTTGAATAGTTTTTGAATTAAAACTACTTTAAACACATAAGTTATGGAATTGAATAGTTTTGAATAGTTTCAGAACTTGCCCTTAAGTTTTGGAATTTGAAAAGTTTTCCCTTATGAATACTTTAATTCTAAGTTAAGCCCTTAGAATTTTAAAAGTTAAAATTCAACCCTTATACTTTATAGTATTATAAGTTAATAATATATATGTATAAGAGCAAGTCATTCTTACCGTTAGTAGACCTCATTCACGAAGCCGGTCTATAAGGGGGCATAATGTTACTACCTATAAAATGACAGTTTAATGGGTGTCCACTCTCACCCACTGCTTCCTTGACTGGTAGAGGGTCGTTAGCCGAACGGGTAGGACAAGGAATAGAATTCCCCCTCCATTAAAAGTATTAATGATAAATACTAAGTAACTAAAATTTTTTAAATTCCCAATCTTAGATTCTGCGTGACTGTCCTCAAGTCGAGTATGGATCATTTGCTTTCAGTAGTACGGGCCCAATACTACATTCCATACCTATCCATACTTTTCTCATGAATCATTCCGAATCCTCCAAGTTACTTTCCCAAAGTGGTACTCCAGATACCCGCTAAGCAGCACAACAAAACCACTATAGCACTTCCTAGGCTTTCCTAGGCTCCCGACCTTACCCAGTCATTAGCTGTTAAAGAACTCCCAATAATATCAATTAACTACTTCATGAATACAACCATATGCAATAAAGCTTAGATAACCCTTCGAGTAAAAGACTCATCCTTTCAACAGTTGGACTCAGACAAGAGCTGTGCAACAAGGTCAAGTCAATCACTCTAAGATTATCTAACCTGTGCAACATGCATCTTAACATATTCACTTAATAGTTAATTAACATCATCAAGAATCCCACAAAGCATAACGCAAGCAACATTCGGGCAATAACACTCTAAACCACCAGCCGGACAGAGGATATCACAAGCTCACTTACTACCACAAAAATTCTTGAATCTAAAACATCATTCAATTCCTTTTACGCGACCAGGCATCACATATCAGGCCAATCCATACAATCATCTGAAATCCATACTAGCATGCAACTCAAAAGCTTAAACAACAAGCATACAAAGGCATTTCTCCTAACATAAAATCCTGAGCAGATCCCTAACCCTAATCTAGCATGTAATTCTCATAACATATAACATAACAAACATTTATGGGTATTCCGGAAATCACTTACTCGAGCTCGGTTGATTGCACGCACCACCCCTTTCTTTTATTAGAAAGTCCTTTTTTATAAAAAAAATTCCTTTTTATGAAAAATCTACCAAACCCTCAATTTGAGTTCAGACACACCCGAAGGTATGCCCGAATCCCTCAAACCAAGCTCTGATACCAACTTTTAACGTCCCAAAAATTATAAGGTATTATATTTTTTTTAATTCAACCATAAACACCATTTAATCACTTTAATCATTCAAAGGTATATCAGAGTAAAAATAGTTATCAGAGTATAATTCCCAAAATCATAAAGTGCGGAAACATGGGTGGATGCGTTGTGATCAAGTTGGGCCCTTCCCTCTCCAACCAGAAGCACCTAGAAATAGTTTAAACATAAACCATAAACACAAAGCTTAGTGAGTTCCCCAAAATATCGCATACCATACATATCTACCAGCTCAAAGCTGTGTCGGGTCTATTTCAACCCCGAGTCTATTTCAACTCATGCGTCCGACCAAGCCATACTGGATCTATTTCACCCCCCGAGTCTATTTCAAAAATATGTCAGCAGAAGGATGTACCAGGTCTATTTCACCCCACATACATATAGCAAACAAGCACACAGGCATATAACACATATAGCAGGAGTCACAAAGACCACAAGCACATAACATATCCTAGTGTCCTGTAGTATAGTGAGCAAACTCACATCGGTCTGTTGTTAGTCAAACAGATGCTCGGGCTGGTAAATCAGAGAATCCCTGTGATAACCAATCACATAAAAACCCAATTAATAATTTGTCCATAAACCATAACAGGGAATCTAGTTCATGATGGGTTTGAGCCATAAGAACATTCCTATGTGCACATGCAAACCCTAATGCTTGGATCTAGGTTTCTCTAATGAACATGCTTTTCATCCAAGACTTGCAAACCCTAGATCTATAGTATACAATTCGAAATTGACATGACAAAGTAGATCTAGATGATTACCTCTTCTTGAAAGCTTGAATCTTGTTATCCTTGGAGCTTAGAGTCACAAATGTCACTCCTTTAATGGCTTACAAACACCAAGAGGCAAGAGGATGACTTGGAGAGAGGTTGTAGGCATAAAATCGGCTCTAGGAACTCCTTAGGGTTTCTGGTCGCCGATTTCTATAGCCCTTGGGGTCTTTAAATACTTGATCTGCTAGGGTTACAGCCTGAAACCCTAATTGGATAACTTAGGCCTTAAGCAGTCCCATGATCCTTCTAGAATAAGGCTTGGACGAATTCAAGGACTCCATACACCTTAAGTTCGTCCACCCTATGATCCATAAGGACCCACAACCCAAAACCAACTATCACACAATTGACAGTTCCAGTCCCCTTTATTTAATTAATCTCTTTTAGCCACAAAATTAATTCTTAATTAATTCTTGTCTAATATTAATTAAACTATATGATTTCTCCTTTAATATATTAATCATATAATATATTAATAAATCATAATAACCTCTTTATTTATAAATCATCATATCATGTTGCTTTGGTGAAGGCAACCCAAAATGACCATGCACAACCGGGTCAAGTACTTACCAAATATAGTTACGGGCTTAGACACTAATCCAACAGTCTCCCACTTGGATAAGTCTAGTAACTATAAATACAAGCACAATCTGATTAGCAAACGTAGCTCTCAATGATGCTGTCGAAATCTGATCTTATCGACAACATGTCCTTTTGATAAGGGATCATATAGTCCTCTGTTCTATATATCGTCCGGACAATTACATGGAACATAGTCATACTTATTGCCCAATAGTTTGTTTCTCGATCTCTGATTTGTTTGACATAGAACTTAATTGAACACATCAATTCAGTCCTGACCGGGCCTGGCACATAAGTCAAAACAAATCATCTAGGGGCCCTGATATCGCTTTTATCCTCTTAGGATAGAAGGAACAGATAAACTTCGACTTATATGCATTTATTATTCACTAACCAAATCACACACAACAATACGTTTTATAACATCAAGTTACTGATGCGTTTTCGCATTATCAATGCATAACCAATTACTAAACAATAAACCATATATCTAGGTTTTAAGTGTTGGATATAGTGTCTAAGTTCATAACTATATTTGGTATGTACTTGACCCGACCCGGCATGGTCCATTTAGGTTGCACTTCACCCAAACAGTTTATGGATAATATTTGAGAATAGTACAAGTTATGATTTATTAATATATTATAAGTTCTAATATATTAATATAAGATCATATTATTTAATTACTAGTGGTCTATAATTAATCTAGGATTAATTTAGTGATCAAAGATATTACTAATTAAATATGGGCTTCTATATTTATATTGTGTGGGCTAATGCTTATTTAGAATGGGCTAGGCTTGGATGGAAAAGTCCATGGATACTCCATGGAGCTTTAACCCATGGATCTCATGGAAATGAAGAGACATGGGTATTAGGGTTTAACCCTAATCCACCACACTATATAAAGGAGGCTTTGGTTCTTGAAATGACACTAGTTGACACTTGTTGAGGTGAGGGCAATTTCAAGATAGTAGTGACTATTCTCTCAAGTTCCAAGTTTATGGTGATTTGTGACTTTCATTTGAGGCATCCACACTATTGGTGCTAGGCTCTAGAACTCCAAGCAATCAACTACAACTACAAGGTAAGTGTATCTACTAGCTTATTTGATTCATGTTCCCCATGCCATGCTAGTTAGGATATAAACCTTGGAAAAATAATTATTTACATGTATCTTAGACAAACATAGATCCAAGGTTTATTAGGGTTGCATGTACACTTAGGAAGTGTTAGAATGCTCAAAACCCATCAGTGGTATCAGAGCCTAGGTTTGTTTGTTTGATACTTGTGCTTAAAAGTTGGAAAAAGTCGAAAAACTTGCTGTCTGACAAATGGACTCGGCGAGTCCATGGGGGGACTCGTCGAGTTCATGTGTATCTTCAACCTACTCGGTGAGTTGGTTCATGCACTCGGCGAGTAGGGTCGACAGAGTGCAGATTTTCGACTTTAGTTGCTGGAAATGGATTGGAAACATTACCCTAAACTGTTTTGGTACTTGAAAACTTGTTTTAGATGGTGTAATGTTTTTGCTAATTCATTTACAACAACTAGTTATCAAAATTACAAAGTTTAATGTGATTTTGATTCTTGAAAGTGTTCATATTCATATTCTTGTTCTTATGAAGTTTAGATGATCATAGGAATTATTTGTAACCTATGTGGTAGTTTAATTCTTGATCATAATGTGTTTTAATGGAGTCCATAACTTGAGAAAACCAAAAGTCTCTTGGATTAAAAAACCATTAAAAGAACACAAGAGTTAGAAAAAATGAAAAGTCCTCATTTTATTACTCTACTAAACTCATAAGTTACAAGAAATGAAAAGTTTTGAAAGTTTACAAAACTTGCCCTCAAGTTTTGGAACAAGTAAAGTTAAGTTAAAACTTTAGTTCCAACCCTTAGAATTTTAAAAGTTAAAATTCAACCCTTATACTTATATTATGATGATTTAATAATTATATATATATATATATATATATATATATATATATATATATATATATATATGTATGTATGTATAAGAACAAAGTCGTCTTGTTGCCTATAAAATGGTGACTTAATGGGTGTCTACTCTCACCCACCGCTTGCTTGACTGGTGGAGGGTCGTTAGCCGAACGGGTAAGACAAGGACTTATAAATTCTCATTCAAAGTATGATGAATATTATAAAGTAACTAAATGTTTTATTGAATTCCCAATCTTAGTTACTTTAGGAAAAATGTGAATAAGGTGCTAATCCATGAAATTACACTTTACACTTTGATTAAGTCGTTGGTGGAGCGTGTGTGGTTAACCGGCACACTAACTTGGACATAACAAGGTAGGTAAAGGGTGACTTAGGGTTTATTATAGTATCGATGGAGCGTGTGTGGTATACCGGCACATCGATTGAGTGATAAACTTTAAGGGTACCAAGTGATTTGCATGGTTACTTCACACCTCGTTTTGTGATCCTCGGCATCCCAGTCACAAAACTTGGAGGGCACACTCGAGATTGAAACATGCCTTTGAAAAGTTCATTGAATCTCAAAGAATCTAGGAATTTATAAGAACCAATCAAAAACCTAATACTTAAATGTTTTGGTTTTCGTGGTGGAAATTGGTGAATCGTCATTCACCTACCTTTCAAATATGGTATAGCTTAGATTACGGCATACCTCTTCTAAGTTATATTATATTGTGATTGGATCCTAGCCTTAATATTATATTTGGGTGTTTTATTAAGGACTCTCTTATATCTAAACTAATCTTGTTCTCTTCTTTTCAGATGTCTTCAAGCAATGCTGCTTCTGGCTCGAATCCTCATGGCTCCTTTACTCTTATGAGCTTGTGTGGGAAAGTTACCTTTGATGGATCCAACTTCAATGAGTGGATCAGAAACATCAGGATGATTACCCGCTACGAGGACAAAGAATATGTCCTTGACAAGGAGCTTAAGGAAATCGATGAATCCACTGCAACTCCCCAGGAGATCGCTGACTTTCATACTCATGAAAGAGATGCTACCAAGGTGGCTTGCATCATGTTGGCCACAATGACAGCTGAACTCCAAAAGTCTTATGAAGATTTCTACCCTTATGAAATGCACCAAGATTTGATGGAAAGATACCATCAAAGTGCACGACAAGAGAGGTATGAGATCATCTGCTCCATGATAACAGCCATGATGAAGGACGGGGAATCCGTCACGAGCCACATGCAAAGGATGCAAAGGTATGTGGATCGGTTGCTGAAACTTAATGTGAACTTCCCTGAGGAGCTTGCAATAGATATCATTTTGCACTCCTTGCCATCGTGCTATGATCAATTCCGCATGGCATATCACATGAATAAGGAAGAGGTCACACTCAGCAAACTTCAGGGACTTCTCAAGACCACAGAAACAGGTCTTAAGGGGAAGTCGGTTGCTATCACTCCTACTCCAAATTCAACTCCGGTTTTGGCAATCGGGAAAATTCAAGGGAGGAAGAGAAAGAGCTCTTTGAAGGGTACCAAGGTTCGGACCCTTGATGGCTCTTCTTCAAGTGGAACCAAGAAAGGTTTCATCACTCCTTCTTCTGACCCAAAAGAGGCTGAATGCTTCTATTGCTATGAAAAGGCTCATTGGAAGCGGAACTGCCCAAAGTACCAGCAGGATGTGAAGGATGGGAAAGTTAAACCCAACCACGCAGGTATTTACATTATCTTATCTAATAACTCACCCCATTCTAAATCTTGGGTCCTTGATACCGGTTGTGGTATTCATATTTGTTGTGACTTGCAGGGACTAAGAAGAAGTGAGAATGTGGAGCAAGGAAGAATAAACTTGATCATGGGGAATAGGAAAGCTTCACCTGTCACCAAGATTGGAGTTTATACTTTATCGCTAAGTAGTGGGTTTAGTTTAGATTTGAATAAATGTTGTTATTCGCCAGGAATGGCAAGAAATATTATTTCCTTTCATGCTTTGTACAAACAAGGGTTTACCTTTTCATTTAATAATGAAGTTGGTTCTATTGATGCTTTCTTTAATAATGTTTTTTTATTTTAGAGCATTACCCTGTGATGGTGTGTATGAAGCTGTATCTGTTGTAGATAATTTAGGAAATAATGTTTTGTGTATTGATTCTACTAATAATAATAACTTGGATAAAGCATCATTATGGCATTGTCGTCTTGGACATATAAGCAAGAAACGCATAGGCCAACTCCAAAAGGATGGAGTCTTGGAGTCGTTTGACCTGAAGTCAAATGATAGTTGCGAATCATGCTTACTTGGAAAAATGACAAAGTCACCCTTCACAGGCTCGTGTGAGAGGGGTGAAGGATTGTTGGACCTTGTACACACGGATGTGTGTGGACCATTCAAACATGCCACAAGGGATGCTAATCGTTATTATTTGACTTTCACTGATGATTACAGTAGATATGGATATGTCTACTTAATCAAGCATAAGTCAGAGACTTTCGAGAAGTTTAAGGAATTTAAATAGGAAGTCGAGAATCAATTGGGCAGGAACATTAAGATGCTTCGATCCGATCGAGGAGGTGAGTATCTTAGTTCAGAGTTCCTTGACTATCTTAGGGAATGTGGGATTGTCTCACAATTGACACCTCCCAGGACACCACAGTTGAATGGTGTGGCTGAGAGGCGTAATCGAACCTTGTTAGATATGGTTCGTTCCATGATGAGTCGAGCTACGCTACCAATCTCATTCTGGGGGTATGCCTTAGAGACTGCAGCCCATATTCTTAATCTAGTCCCTACAAAGAAAGTTGCCAAAACTCCTCACGAGATGTGGACTGGTAAAGTACCTAAACTAGACCACATCAAGATTTGGGGTTGCGAGGCTTTCGTGAGACGCAAGACTCATGATAAGCTCGAACCTTGAAGCGAGAGGTGTATTTTCATCGGCTACCCACAACAATCCTTTGGTTACCTCTTCTACAGACCTAGTGACAATGTGGTCTTTGTAGCAAGAAGAGGAGTCTTTCGAGAGAGAGAATTTATAAGCCAAGGAGAAAGTGGGAGGCAAATTGATCTTGAAGAAATTCAAGAGTCAAGCGGTGAAGGAACTTCAAACACTAGCCCTCAACTTGAGGAGGAAACTCCTGTTGAGCCAGTTGATGAGCCTGTACCTCTGAGGCGTTCCACGAGAGTTAGGAATGCACCTGAGCATTACTATGGTTTCCATATTACTGCGGAAGGTGAGACACTAATTAGTGATGAGGCACTAGTAGGTCTGGATGAACCTAACAGCTACACGGAAGCCATGGCAGGCCCTGAGGCTGCCAAGTGGAAAGAGGCAATGGATAGCGAGATACAATCCATGTATGACAATCAAGTTTGCAACTTGGTTGAAAATGTACCAGGTCGTAAGACAGTGGGGTGCAAATGGATCTTCAAGAAGAAGATCGACATGGACGGTAATGTACACACTTATAAGGCACGACTGGTTGCAAAAGGTTATTCTCAAACTCCGGGAGTTGATTATGATGAAACCTTTTCACCAGTGGCCAAGATAAAGTCTATTAGGGTTCTATTAGCCATTGCTGCATTTCATGATTATGAAATATGGCAAATGGATGTCAAAACCGCTTTCCTTAATGGAAAGTTGGCTGAGGATGTTTACATGGTTCAGCCAGAGGATTTTGTCAGTACAGAGTACCCCAATAGAGTGTGTAAGCTCGAGAAATCCATTTATGGATTGAAACAGGCACCTCGCAGATGGAATCTTTGCTTTGATGAGAAAGTCAAGGAATTTGGCTTTTCAAGGAGTGAAGATGAATCTTGCATCTATATCAAGGCTAGTGGGAGCATAGTCAGTTTTTTGGTACTGTATGTGGATGACATACTACTCATACGAAATGACATCCTAACCTTGCAGGAAGTAAAGTCCTGGCTTGGGAAGTGTTTCGCTATGAAGGACCTTGGTGAAGCTGCCTATATCCTAGGGATAAGGATTTTGAGAAACAGGAGTAAAAGACTAATTGGACTTAGTCAAAGCACCTATGTGGACAAAGTGTTGAAAAGATTCAACATGCATAACTCCAAGAAAGGTAAGTTACCTATTCAGAGTAATGCCAGATTGAGTAAGACACAAAGCCCTAGCACTGAGGCTGAGATAGCAGAAATGAGTCGACTACCTTATGCTTCAGCTGTAGGATCGATCATGTATGCTATGACGTGTACTCGACATGATGTAGCCTTTGCTTTAAGCATGGTTAGCAGGTATCAGGGGAACCCTGGCAAGGAACACTGGACTGGGGTAAAGAATATCCTCAAGTACCTGCGAAGGACTAAGGACTGGGTCCTTACCTTCGGTGGAAATAAACCATATATCTAGGTTTTAAGTGTTGGATATAATGTCTAAGTTCATAACTATATTTGGTATGTACTTGACCCGACCCGGCATGGTCCATTTGGGTTGCACTTCACCCGAACAGTTTATGGATAATATTTGAGAATAGTACAAGTTATGATTTATTAATATATTATAAGTTCTAATATATTAATATAAGATCATATTATTTAATTACTAGTGGTCTATAATTAATCTAGGATTAATTTAGTGATCAAAGATATTACTAATTAAATATGGGCTTCTATATTTATATTGTGTGGGCTAATGCTTATTTAGAATGGGCTAGGCTTGGATGGAAAAGTCCATGGATACTCCATGGAGCTTTAACCCATGGATCTCATGGAAATGAAGAGACATGGGTATTAGGGTTTAACCCTAATCCACCACACTATATAAAGGAGGCTTTGGTTCTTGAAATGACACTAGTTGACACTTGTTGAGGTGAGAGCAATTTCAAGATAGTAGTGACTATTCTCTCAAGTTCCAAGTTTGTGGTGATTTGTGACTTTCATTTGAGGCATCCACACTATTGGTGTTAGGCTCTAGAACTCCAAGCAATCAACTACAACTACAAGGTAAGTGTATCTACTAGCTTATTTGATTCATGTTCCCCATGCCATGCTAGTTATGATATAAACCTTGGAAAAATAATTATTTACATGTATCTTAGACAAACATAGATCCAAGGTTTATTAGGGTTGCATGTACACTTAGGAAGTGTTAGAATGCTCAAAACCCATCATTAAGACCATATGATATTATCGTCTTGCGATCACTCGAGATAAATTCGATGAAGTGATTCCAGCAAGCGAGGGTTTATTCCAATGCTCAAATCAAACTCATAAGCACTCATGAATGTTGTAGCAAACTTTTGCTATGTCTAATACATTTTAGACAATCTACACACCTATTCATGACAGTCTTCATTCATACCTACTTCCAACATATGAACGACTATGGACGGTTCGAATAATTCTTATTATTCCGGAAGTCAAAACATGCAAAAAATTGACATAATAGGTAAACAATTAACATAAGATAGTAATATTACTAATAAATAATACCCTTTTATTTAATCATCAAATGTTAATTACAGTTTATCTATTACATGTTTCTAAACTATCTAATCTAAACCAATATCATCCTTCAGCCTGATGCTCCTAGCATGTTGCAAGTGCTTAAACCTGCTCAGTCCCTTCGTAAGTGGATCTGTTGGGTTATCCTATGACGATACCCTCTTTACTACGAGGAGTCCTTCTTCCACCCGATGTCGAATAAAATGATATTTTCTATCGATATGTCAAGATCTGCTGTGATCCCTCGGTTCCTTGGTCAAGGCAACCGCTCCTTCATTATCACAGAAAATTTCCATGGGCTTTTTTATGGATGACACAACTCCAAGGTCTCCAATGAAGTTGTAATGCCCCAATCCTCAAGTATTGGTTTAAGTAAGAATTTCTTTGGTTTTAAGACCTACTCGACGAGTTAAGGGTGCCCTACTCGTCGAGTAGTTACGAGGTGGGATCGCACATTTAGTGACCTACTCGCCGAGTCCATGAAGGGGCTCGACAAGTAGGAGCTGGCAGATGAAACCCTAAATTTTGGGGTATTTCACCCTATTTAAAGGATCATTGGCCATCCCCCAGCCTCCCCTTCACTGCTTCTTGCCCCTCTAAAACCCTAATAGTGTGTGAGCTCATTTTGTGCATTCTTAAGCTTGGAGGAGGATTTTCTTGGAGAAAAGAGCTTGGAGATCAAGCATTCAGAAGCAAGGAGCTTGAAGGATCTGAGATCTATTGTAGTTAGCATCTTCTGGAAGGTATAAATCGTTACCCTAACCTCATTCATTCTAGATCCCCTCTTTGGACAAATTCTAGGGTTCTCATAGTGTGATTGGAAGCTATTCTTCTTTGCAACCTCAGATCTGAAGTTGTAACTTCAAAACTGAGCTCCTTTGGGTTTCTTAGTACATAAAGTTTCTAGCTTGTGCAAGAATGAGACTCTCCCAAGGTGTAAAGCTCCATTGGAGGCATAGATTGGTCATTTAGGGCCTTTAGAACCTTGCATTCACGTAAAGTTTGCAACTTTACGTGATAAGCATGCCCTAGAGCTTGGATCTGTGATTTGGAGCTGCTGCATGGCTCAAAGAAATTCTGTATGGAAAAAGGACTGAATGGACTCGGCGAGTCGCAAGGTTGACTCGGTGAGTCACATAAAGATGGCCGAGAACTCGACGAGTTGGATGAACAACTCGGCAAGTCCGATGAACATTGCCATAAGACTCGACGAGTTGAAGAACAACTTGGCAAGTCGGATGAGTTTTCTCCAGGATATGTATGCGTGTGTATCCGTCGAGTTGCAAGGAGGAAACTCGACGGGTGGCCTTAAAGTTTGATCAAGAATCAAAGGAACTCGACGAGTCACCCCGATGACTTGGCGAGTTGGAATGTGCTTCAAAGAACTCGGCGAGTTGAGGTCAACATGGACTGTTAACCTTGACTGAGGATTTTGACTTTGACTAGGGGTTAACTAGTTGGTTTATGGAGTACTTTGTAAGGATGGGGACTCATGAGTATATTCGTACCATGGTAATAGGTGGTGGAGTCCTTGGCAAGTGATCGGAGAGTTGGGATTTATCTACCGAGTTGACATCTACGAGGTGAGTTATCCTCACTATACTAAGGGGTCTAAGGCACCAAGGCCGGACCGTTTGATATGTTACCTTGAGCTGTGCTAGATGCTGAGAATGACTTAGTGTTGCATGCTAGTAGTTATGCCTGTTAGGTAGGTCGGTAGGACTACCTGTGATGTTATATGATTAATGCATGATCGATTCTTATTATTTATGTTTTTGTTATATGGGATGGGTTGAGGTTGTACTGCTTCGTACGGTAGCCAACAAACCCTAGGAGCATTCTAGTTACGGGCTAAGGGAGACTCGTACTGTGGGCTCGGGAGCATTCCAGTTACAGGCTGAGGGATACTCGTATTGTGGGCTCGGGGGCATTCCAGTTACGGGCTAAGGGAGACTCGTATTGTGGGCTCGTAGGTATTGCAGTCTGTAGGGCTGTAGACCGGTTATGTATTGTTCTGTTCAGTTCGTTATGATATGCTATTGTTGACATGGTTATGTGGATTGTATGTGTATCGGTATTTTGGGGGTAACTCACATAGCTTTCGGGATTACAGTTTCAGTTTATTGTTTCAGGTACATCATGGAATCGCGACAAGGCAAAGGCGTGATCATACACCTCATCCTATTATGTTTATGTTTCTGGGAAAACTCTGATAATTAGTATTTTGAAAACAAAGTTGTAATGTTTTGATGAACTTTTGGTTTGAAATTTTGGGTGTTATAGAAGTTCTTCAACTATATCACCTCCTTTGATGCTTTGCTCGCTACAATGTACTCTGATTCACATGTTGAATCAACTACTGTCTCTTGCTTGGAACTTTTCCAAGTCACTGCTCCTCCATTAAGGGTAAAGACCCAGCCCGACTGCGAATGGTAGTTTCCCTGTCAGTCTGAAAACTGGCATCACTATACCCTCGCACCTTTAAGTAATCACTCCTTCCGAGGACTAGAAACCATTCCTTGGTCCTCCGAAGGTACTTAAGAATGTTCTTGACTACGGTCCAATGGGCTTTGCCAGGTTTCCCCTGATATCTACTGACCATGCTCAAAGCAAAGGCCACATCAGGGCGAGTACAAGTCATAACATACATAATCGAGCCCACTGCGGAAGCGTATGGTACCCGGCTCATTTCTGCTATCTCGACTTCGGTACTCGAACATTAAGTCTTACTCATCTTGGCATTACTTTGGATCAATAACTCTCCCTTCTTTGAGTTCTCCATACTAAGACGTTTTAGTACCTTGTCCAAGTAAGTATTCTGACTAAGTCCTATTAGTCTCTTACTTCTGTCTCTCACTATCCTTATTCCCAAAATATAGGAAGCCTCTCTGAGGTCCTTCATAGCAAAGCACTTCCCTAGCCAGGACTTAACCTCCTGCAGTGTCGGGATGTTGTTTCCTATGAGTAGTATGTCATCAACATACAATACGAGGAAGCTAATTATACTCCCACTGGCTTTGACATATACACACACGATTCATCCTCGCTTTGTAGAAACCCAAACTCTTTGACTTTCTCATCGAAGCAAATACTCCATCTGTGAGACGCTTGCTTAAGTCCATAAATGGACTTCTCAAGCTTGCACACCCTATTGGGATGCTTCACATTGATAAAACCCTCTGGACGAGCCATGTAAACATTCTCAGCCAACTTCCCATTAAGGAAAGCGGTTTTGACATCCATTTGCCATATTTCATAATCATGAAATGAAGCAATGGCCAGCATCACCCTAATAGACTTTATTTTGGCAACTGGTGAGAAGGTTTCATCATAGTCAACTCTGGGAGTTTGAGTGAAACCCTTCGCGACCAATCGCGCCTTATATGTGTGCACATTCCTATCCATGTAGGTCTTCTTCTTGAAGATCCACTTGCACCCAACGGTCTTACGTTCGGGCACATGGTCAACCAAATTCCAAACTTCATTGTCGTACATGGACTGAATCTCGTTGTCCATCGCCTCTTTCCATTTTGCAGACTTTGGGCTTGCCATGGCTTCCTTATAGTTGTTAGGTTCGTCCAAATTTATTAGTGTACTATCACTAACATATGTGTCCCCTTTTGTAGTAATATGAAAACCATATAACTAGGTTTGAACTCTAACTCTTTCAGAACGTCTAAGAGGTAATGACTCGTCAATCGATTCAACCGGAGTTTCCTCCTCGGGTTAAGCGCCAACATTAGAGGTTCCTTTATCGCTCGGCTCTTGAATCTCTTCAAGATTGATTTGTCTCCCACCGTCCCCTTGGCTTATGATTTATCGCTCTCGGAAAACCCCTCTCCTCGCAACAAAGACAACATTGTCACTCGGTCTATAGAAGAGATATCCAAAGGATTTCTGCGGGTAGCCGATGAAAATACACCGCTCACTATGAGGTTCGAGCGTGTTGTGAGTCTCTTGTCTTATGAAAGCCCCGCAACCCCAAACCTTTATATGTGCCAACGAGGGAGCCTTCCCTGTCCACATTTTGTGAGGTGTTTTGGCTACCTTCTTCATATGGACTAAGTTAAGGATATGTGTAACGCCTGTAGATCCGGGCTAGTCAATTTAGAGATAATAGGGGTTGAAAACGACTTTTTGACAAAAGATTATTTAGAATAAATAATATTAACCAAGTTGTAGAATATGTCTCAATGGTTTCGTACATATAAAGAGCGTCGAAATCCGAGTTGTAACGAAGAAGTTATGACTCGTCGAAGTTTAGCGACGGAACCGACACGACACCGCGAAGACGTAAATAGTGAATTTATGATAGAGCGATTTTTAGCCTTAGTAATCTAAATTAAAGTCATAGAATATGTTAACCTGAGAACGTCCATAAAAAGAACGCCCAAATATGACTTCGTATGAGGAAGTTATGATTTTTCGTAGTTTCGACTTAGCAGTGTACAGCCCGAAGTTCGAGTATTAGATCGAACGGTTTTTAGCCGACACAACCTAAACAAAAATCGAAGATCTCGTTATTAGTGGCGTAAAGATAAAAAGACAGACGAAAATGGACATCGGATGAAGAAGTTATGAGATTTTAACGGACCAATCTTGTCTCGGCTTGTTAAAAAATATAACTTTAAAAATAAAGTCAAAATTGGCCGACGGAGTCTAAACGAAAGTTGTAGAGTACGTCTTCACCTACGCATGGATATAAATAACATCAAAAACGGAGTTCGTATGAACGAGTTACAAATTATAATAGCATATTTACGTATTAAAATAAAGAATAAATCATATATACGTACACATATATATACATATGTATACATCATTAGAAAGGTATCGACGATGCGGTCATTATAAGACTAATGTTGAGTAAATATCATTAAATCCATTAAAAATAGTATTATAGAGGGGTGTTTAGTTGTTTATATAACTAAAAGGTATTTAAGTAATTATGGAGGGTAGTTTTTGAAAATTCAGTTAGTATAAATAAGAGCATTGGGCTCTCATATTTCTTGCACCATTCTCTTGATTCAATAGTCTTTCTCTCGTTATCCCCCGAGCATTTCGGTCCCTCGTGATTCGACTTATCTTTCTGTATTTTTAGTATAGTAAGGTGAGCGCTGAAGCGCTACACGAATCTTTCTTAGAAAGATTCAGCGATGAAGTTCTGCCCCTGCAAAGCCTAACTCCTAGCTAAAATCCCCTTGTAAGTAAGTTATGCTTATCCTATTTTAAATATAGTTAATATTTCAAATTAGTATTGATATTATAAATTTATAATAAATATTTGATCTATTATTATGACTTATATAAGTGTCGTTATGATATCTTTTTAACTACTCGCGGTACGGGGAATCTGGTTTAAAGAGCCGTATAGGGTTGTTGGATTTCAGAAGTGCTATACGCCAAAATGGTCCTGCCCTACGATGCTTTATTTCTAGTCCTGTTTGTACATAGTGGTTGGGAAGTATTGTTTAAACGCTTATATAATAATAATAAAAATAATAATAATAAGACTAATAATTACTCACGGTAAATATTAGACTAAAATCTAGTGGTAATAATACTAGTTTTCGTCAAAGGAAATTATTTTAAAGTAAACGAAGCGTTGTCCGAGTACCGAGTCACCACCTTCTCAGGTGAGTGCATAGTTACTTTCATCTTACACATAGATATGAAGTATTTTATATAAACTACGTGCTATGTGTGCATATTATCTGAATACTTGTTGTCTACGCTGGATGAACGCTTTTTTTTATACATGTTTTAAATGATTTGAACTGTATACGTATTTTAAATATACAAGTATGTTGGGTATGAGATGGGTAGATGAATGATGAGAGATAAAAGATGATGTGAGTAAACATTGGCAACTATAGACTTAGTGCCTAACAAAATAACATCGGCATCTATGGACTTAGTGCCTATTGGACAAACACTGGTAGCTATGGACTTAGTACCTGTTAGGAATTGGTAGCTATGGACTTAGTACCTATTAGATAAACACTGGTAGCTATGGATTTAGTACCCAGCAGCTATGGAATTAGTGCTTTACGAACGAGCATTGGCAGCTACGGATTTAGTGTCAGTCCTATAACTATGGAAGCAAAGGACTTCAGAATGAACGAATTTGGGATAGATGACTCTAAGGATAGATCTTTAAGAGTAAAGAAGATAATGGGGATGGGTAATTGGGTCGATTGATTGATTATTTAAACATAATAATTATATTATTATGGGTTGAAAACCCTATGTACTCACCAGGTTTCCCAACCTGACCCACTCAGTTTATTTATATTACAGGTGTTGAGATGGAGTCACATTACACTTAGAGATTAAAGAGATGTAGATCACTAGTGTAAATAAATGTAAGTTCTGTTAATGCTTATGTTTCTGTATTGACGATGACATCCCAAATGTTTTAAAACGAATTAAAAATACTTTTCTTCGGAAATGCTTTGATACCGTATTTATCATGTTTTACTGGGAACAAATTACGCAACATTTTTATTAAAAGAGGTACTCTGATTTTTATAAAGCATAAACAAAATCGGTCTTTTTTGGCTGTGAAAATGGGGATGTCACAATATGGGCGGCAGTCTCTAAGGCGTATCCCCAAAATGAGATAGGTAGTGAAGCACGACTCATCATGGAACGAACCATGTCCAATAAGGTTCGATTATGCCTCTCAGCCACACCGTTCAACCGTGGTGTCCTAGGTGGTGTCAATTGCTAAACGATTCCGCATTCCTTAAGATACCCGTGGAACTCAAGACTTAGGTACTCTCCTCCTCGGTCGGATCGAAGCATCTTGATTTTCCTGCCCAACTGATTCTCCACTTCTTGTTTAAATTCTTTGAACTTTTCAAAGGTTTTTGACTTGTGATTGATTAAGTAGATATACCCATATCTACTATAATCATCGGTAAAAGTCACGTAGAAGCGGCTCGCATCCCTTGTGGTTGATCTAAAGGACCCACACATATCGGTGTGTATGAGTTCCAATAGACCCTCACCCCTCTCATAAGTACCAATGAAGGGTGACTTGGTCATCTTTCCAAGTAAATAAGACTCGCACACGTCATCGTCCCTAAGGTCGAATGACTCCAAGACTCCATCCTTTTGGATCTGGGCTATGCGTTTCTTGTTGAGATGTCCAAGACGAAAAGGCCACAAGCATGCTTTATCCAAACCATTGGATGAATCAACACACAAAACATCATTTCCTAAGTTATCTACAACCATCACAGTTTCATATATTCCATTACAAGGCAATGCTTCAAAATAAAATACACCACTAAGATAAGCATTAATAGAACCCTTTTCATTATCAAATGAATATCTAAAACCTTGTCTATATAAACCATGAAATGAAATGATGTTTCTTGCCATATCTGGTGAATAGAAACAATTGTTTAAATCTAATCCTAATCCACTATTAAGCATTAAAGAGTATATTCCAATCTTGGTGACAGGCGACGATCTTCTATTCCCCATGATGAAATTTATCTTCCCATGCTCCACATCCCTATCTCTTCTTAGGCCCTGCAAATCAGAATAAATGTGAAAACCACATCCTGTATCAAGTACCCAAGAAATGGAATGTGACGAATCATTAGATTTAATTGTGTAAATACTTGCGTAAGATGGCTTGATCTTTCCATCCTTGATGGCTTGCAGATATTCTGGGCAGCTTCTCTTCCAATGCCCTATTTTGTGGCAGTGGTGGCACTCTGCCTCCTTCGGGTTAGAGTTGGGTTTAGCAGAACCAACTTTGGTCCCACTAGAATAGGTACCATCTTGGGGTTTACCCTTGTGGTTTCTCTTTGAGGGAGCCTTCCTCTTCTTACCCCTCCCTTGCCCAATTTCCAAAACAAGGGTTGCGGTTGGAGTGGGAGTTGATGCAACAGACTTATCCTTGAGATTGCTCTCAGCAGTCCTAAGCAATCCTTGAAGCTTTCTCAAGGTGACCTCTTCTTTATTCATATGGTAGGTCATGCGGAACTGGTTGTAGCAGGGAGGCAGGGAGTGAAGGATGATGTCAAACGCCAGCTCTTCATCAAAGTTAACATTTAACTTGATAAGACGATCAACATATCTCTGCATCTTTTGTAGATGAGCGGTAAGGGACTCTCCACTACCCATTCGGGTAGTGATCATCGAAGTGATGATCTCATACCTCTCTTGCCTCGCACTTTTGTGGTACCGGTCCAACAAGTCTTGATGCATCTCATAGGATACATGTCCTCATAGGACTTTTGGAGTTCGGAAGTCATTGTCGCCAACATGAAGCAATGGACTTTCGTGGCATCACACTCATAGGCCTCAAAGGCAACGATCTCTTTGTGAGTAGCAGTGTTCATGTCGATCTCCTTCAGCTCCTTATCTAGGACATACTCTTTGTCCTCATAGCGGGTGACCATTCTAATGTTACAGATCCAATTGTTGAAATTGTTTCTGTCGAATATCACCCTCCTACACAAGTTCATGGGTGAGAAAGAGTCGGAGGAACTCGAGCTAGAAGCGTTGTTGTTGTTCATGTTCGACATCTGAAATGGAAAAGAACAAAGTTTGATTAGAAATGAATCCCTAATTAAACACCCAAAATGAGAAATTAGGGCTAGGATCCAACAACATTATTTACATATTAGAAAAGGGATGTCGTAATCTAACATGCAAATAACTTAAAGGTAAGTGAATGACGATTCACTAATTTTCCACCATGAAAAACAAAAAAAATTAAGTTTTAAATGTATTGAAAACTCCTAGATTCTTTTGAGATTCATTGAACCTTTCAATGGCATGTTTAAATCTCGATATGCCCCTCAAGTTTGTGACTGGGATGCCGAGGATCACAAAGCGGGTGTGAATAACCATGCAAATGTACATGGTGCCCTCATTGTTACAGTTACCTATTCGATGTGCCGGTTAACCACACACGCTCCATCGAATTATAACAAACAATGAGTCACCCTTTGCCACCTTTTCTATAAACCAATTAGTGTGCCAGTTAACCACACACGCTCCACTAACTTCTTAGCAAGGGTACAAAGTGTAATTTCATGGGATTGCATCAATTCACTTTGCCTAAAGTAACTAAGATTGGGAATTTTGTAAAAACATTTAGTTACTTTATATAGATTCATTATACTTTTAATAAGGAAAGGTTTGCCCTATCCTACCCGTACGGCTAACGACCCTCCACCAATCAAGGAAGCGGTGGGTGAGATTAGACACCCATTAAATGGCCATTTTATAGGCCATAATCTTATACCCCCTTATAGACCGGCTTCGTGAATGAGGCCTACTAACGGTAAGACTAGCATTTTAAGTTATACATATATATATATATATATATATATATATATATATATATATATATATATATATATATATATATATATATATATATATATATATATATATATTAATCTTATAATATTATAAAGTATAAGGTTGAATTTTAAACTTGTAAAATTCTAGGGTTTGAAATTTAAATAGTTCAAATTAAACATTTTAATCATAAAATTTAAATTTCAAAACTTGAGGACAAGTTTTGAACTTTTTCAAAACACAAAGATCAAATAGCAAATAATTTTCAATTAAACATTTAATTTAATAATTATCTGAATTTGACCTAGTCAATATTACTTGCAAGATAATTCAACAATTAATTTAAATAATCAAGTATTATCAAATAAGGAAATTATTATTTAAGCAATTGGTAACTATCTTTTGTTTTGATGAGGATATTGATAAAAAGGTAATAAAATTTGGATTTTATTAGACTAAAACAATTTAGGTAATTATCCTTAAGCAAAACAGCACGAAATCCCAAAATTCCCTGTGTCTGACGCTCCGACTCGCCAAGTCCCTTTATGGACTCGTCGAGTTAATCCTACTCGTCGAGTCCACAATGGGACTCGCCGAGTTCATCAGGCAGAGAGAAAAAAAATGATTTGTAAGCAAGAATCAAAACACAAAGCATCAAATTCAAGAGAAGCCAATCAAGGCTCTGATACCACTAATGGGTTTGAGCCATAAGAACATTCCTATGTGCACATGCAAACCCTAATGCTTGGATCTAGGTTTCTCCAATGAACATGCTTTTCATCCAAGACTTGCAAACCCTAGATCTATAGTATACAATTCGAAATTGACATGACAAAGTAGATCTAGATGATTACCTCTTCTTGAAAGCTTGAATCTTGTTATCCTTGGAGCTTAGAGTCACAAATGTCACTCCTCTAATGGCTTACAAACACCAAGAGGCAAGAGGATGATTTGGTGAGAGGTTTTAGGCACAAAATCGGCTCTAGGAACTCCTTAGGGTTTTTGGTCGCCGATTTCTGTAGCCCTTGGGGTCTTTAAATACTTGAGCTGCTAGGGTTACAGCCTGAAACCCTAATTGGATAACTTAGGCCTTAAGCAGTCCAAGGATCCTTCTAGAATAAGGATTGGACGAATTCAAGGAGTCCATACACCTTAATTTCGTCCACCCTATGATCCACAGCCCAAAACCAACTATCACACAATTGACAGTTCCCGTCCCCTTTATTTAATTAATCTCTTTTAGCCACAAAATTAATTCTTAATTAATTCTTGTCTAATATTAATTAAACTATATGTTTTCTCCTTTAATATATTAATCATATAATATATTAATCAATCGTAATAACCTCTTTATTTATAAATCATCCTAATATGTTGCTTTGGTGAAGACAACCCAAAAGGACCATGCACAACCGGGTCAAGTACTTACCAAATATAGTTACGGGCTTAGATACTAATCCAACAGTTCATTTTTCCAACACCCAGGGTAAAAGACCAGTTTACCCTTCCCTTACTTGGCCCAATAACCGAGGCCTAAACTCAATGGCACTAAAAGCCCAATAATGGCCCAATTTCTAAAGGAAACCCAATGTGCAATATGGGCTCATATCCAAGAAGGCCCAAAGCCTCAAAACGGCCCAAAGTCAGAAAGGTTAGTGGCCCAACAAAGCCCAAGACCCTAATAGTCCAAATATGGCCCAAATCACAAAAAGTCAACGAAAGTCAACATTTGGTGAGTACGCCCAGCGTACTCAGACTTACACCCGGCGTACGCATATTTAGTCCAATACGTGCAACGTACTCTAGAGTACACCTAACTTACTGGTCAGTCCCCATTTCTCAATCCGAATGACTTAATCCATTAAGCCCACATCACCGAAACCTTAGATCTACTGCTAAATAAAGTCTTAATACATAAAGTTGGCAACTTTACATCTTTGCACCTCTTAATGGGACCCAACACCCATTTTTATCCATCTAAGTCCATAATATGGATACCAACTCTTGCATGGTTCATCAAACCCCATCAAGATGACATTTTTATGCCCTAACAACATCAGAAATGCTAAGATCTAACATTCTAAGCTTCCAAGAGTAGCTCATACTTACAAGGATGACTCAAGGGACCATATTAAGCTCAAAACAAGCCCTAAAGTAGATCTAACACTTAGAGTCATGAAGATAAGAGCTTTATACCTTCAAATGCTAACAAAGTTGATGAAGACTCTGGATCTTTAAGCTCTAATCCAACCAAAGCTTCACCACCAAGATATTCCTTCTTCAAAGAGTACCAAAATGCCAAAAGATCACCACCAAATCTCAAAACACACAAAAACAAGCTAGGGTTCCATGGGGAGTCTTTAGAGGGAAGGAGGTTGATGATAAGAAGGTCCAAGAGAAAGATAAAGTGTTTAAATAGGGTCCAAACCCTAAAAATTAGGGTTTGTCCCAAATGTCCGAACGCCCAACGTTTGGCATGTACTCCCAACGTACGTGGTTGCCTTTCGCGATCAAACTCGAGCCCTATACGCCCAGCATACACAACTTAGCCTAAAATCCTCGTAACTTCAAACGGTCATAACTTCTTCATCCCAATTCCATTTTCGGCGATCCTTATATCCACGAAAAGGTGTCGAGGAGCTCTACAACCATATATATTTACTTTTGACTTAAAACACATCGAACTAAAATCCTTAAATTCAAGAAAAGGTCCAAATCATCACATTACCAATATACCCTTGGGCTCCAAAACATAAATCGAACAATCGGTACCCACAACCCACATTGTCCACCACCAAATGGGTCTAAACCTCTAAACCTTACATAATCGGGTCATGGCTCTGAATTATGCAACGACCCGAAACACGGTGTTACGGTTGCATTGCGTATATTGATATATGCATTATGATGTATACTTAGTGCATTAAGATGTTGATCATGTTTTTTTAATTCATCACAATATATTTTATATATCATAAATTATCATTATCATGTGGGGTTAGGAATGTAATGGTCAAAACAAATGTGACTTGTTATCATAAATTATCATTATCATTATCTAGATTGTTTTAGATATGCGAAGAGTACATATTGACCTTAAGTGATCATCGTTAGGATATCTTGAATTCTTAATGGTGGTTGTAGTCAAAATTATCCAAATTGATAAAAGTAATATGTAACGTAACATTTATAAATTATAATTTTTTTTATCAAAGTTAAATTACTATTTTATCATTTATCCTTATTAATTTAAATCATATAAAATATATTCACCTAGTTTTTGGCATATTAGAGATTGATTATAGAATTGAAATTGTATAAACAAAATGATTGGAAAATAAGTATGGAAATGATTACCTCCATGATTTTGTGAGATATTCTAATCAACACAAAAATTTCGATAATTAGTTGCTGATTTCTTATAATTGTATTTAGAGTGTTTATCCTTTCTATACATTGTATGATTGATAAAAGAGATTTTCTAATATGTGTACTAAAGACACATATATGAAACATTAATTAATTACAAATATTATCATAATTAAATGTAAAATACATTAATTATAAGAAATATCAACATAATTAACATATATATATATATATATATATATATATATATATATATATATATATATATATATAAGCTTAGGAATAGTAAACTTGGTATTTTTTTGGCAGAAATGGTCCCTGCACTTTGCTCCTCATTCTTTACCTATTTTGACATTTTTGGTCCTTGCAATCAATATTTTTACACTTTTTAGGAACTTCTTAATATTTAAAGTTTGGCCACAAAACTTTAACGGTTTGACAACTTTGATCCCTTTTCTAAAAAATTATTAATTTCTACCCCCTTAATTCTCTAACCGTTTTGAAACTTTTGATCCTTACAGTCAAAACTTTTACATTTTTTCATAAAAAACATAAAAACACGGTCCGGGGCAAACTCCGGGGTTTTCATCCTTGCACTTTCTACGTCTGTCATATTTATCGATTCGGAAACAATATTGAAAGCTTCTAGCCCCCGCGTAGCGGAGGTAACCTTTCTAGTTAAATATGAAATGCATTAATAGTTTTCATAATTGTTGAGTCTAGAGGATTGCGTCAATGGCTCGGTCCATAGCCTAGTTTAGTTGCCGGTATTGGGCATGTCCAGCCGTGCATTATTTTACATTAGGGTTTAGTATATAAGCTGCATGCATGCAGGCTTAGAAGTGAGCGCTTTGATTGTTTTCGTATTTACTATTCTGTAAACCCTAGCTCGCCTCTACAGGGGAAGTTCTTCATCGAGCTCTGCTGAGGCATGACTCAGTTTTGAATCATAAGCTCTTATTTGATTCTGATCTGTGTTTGTTCTTAATTTGTTCTTAAACTGTTAGAATTCTTTTATCGCACTTGTGAAAGATCTAAACGATCTAAGAGTTTTTAACTCATCAATTGGTATCAGAGCAGGAGACTGTGTAATCTATACACACCTCTTCTGTCGAAGAAGTTCGTAGGGTTCTTATTCCGCATTGATTGATATTTATTGAGTCGTCACTCTTTATTGACGTATCTCATTAATTGTTAATCCAACCCTAATTAAAAAATTACAAGTCTGATCTTTTACAGGTTTTCGATCAAAAGTATTCATCATGTCTATGGACGATTCTCAAACCAATCCGATCAATATCTCCAACAGCATAGGGTCTACAACAAGAATACCAATCTTGTATACGCAAGACTATGAAGTCTGGACGCATCACTTTGAAGACTACGTGATTGGATCGGAGGACAATGGGTATCTAATCTGGGAAGCAATCACTTCAGGCCTATTCGCTCATTCCAACACGTCAAAGATTGTTAAAACGCAGAAGGAATACAATCAGCTCGTTAATGACATCAAAGACATTCCTCAGGATGAAAAGGAGAAGTTTCAGTGCAACATCAAAGCTCTAAGGATGATAAGGTCCGAAGAGATGAAGAAGGAGACTAAGACTGGAGAAGACTCAGGTTTTGATTATCATTACTGTGGAGGCAAAAATCATTTTGCCAAAGATTGCATGCTGAGAAAGAAAGAAAAGAAGACGGGCGAAGATGATGAGGAAGCGAGCCTCCTAAGAAGATTGGAGGAGATAAAGAAAAGAAAGTTTGTTGTTAATAACTCTACTATGAATGCTTTAATTGTGCAGGGTTCAACCAACAGTGATGAGTTTGGAGGTGTGGAAGTCTGGTCCACAGATTCGGAGGATGATGAAGTCAGGAAGCCTACTTATGGAAAGGCTATGATGGCAAAAGCAAATCAATCAATGGGAAGATGCCTTGCAGTGACCGAGGGTGTGTCCCAAATGAGAGGATACACAACTGATGGGGGAGTTGAAGAAGAAAGAGAGCGAGAGGACAGATGCTTCGTTGCCAAGCCTGTCAGTGCTCAGATCAACGAATGCAATGAGTTGATCAAAAAGGTATAGGATATTCTTGTTTCTCTAAAATTGACTGCTAATAATTATGAAAAGGAATTAAATATTTTGAAATCAAAATTCTCTAGCATAAGTAGCATTCTTACCCAAACCCGTGTCACGAATTCTAACCTAACTGATCAAATCAGCAGGATTTCATCAAAGAGTGAGGAACGAAGAATGTGGATCGAGCAAAAGGAAAAGGAATTAATTAGATCAAAAGATGATTTGATTTATTTGCAAAGAGACAATCTTAAAATTCTCAAACAAAGAAACGTTTTTTGTTTAATTGCTAAGAGGCTTTATTTAACATTACTCAGTTGCATCTTGATTGTGAAATAGGGAAGAAAATTCATCGTATGATTTTACCTTTCCTTGAATTAAAAGAGGATGAAATCGATGCAGAAGCATACAACTGTGAAAGTGTCGTGTCCTCTGATGAAGTGTCCCCAGCATATAAGATAGGTCTGGACAAAACTGAATCTTACATAAAGTCCAAGGACCACAAGGACATGCTCAAAAATATACTTGATGAAAATGATAGATTGAAACTGAGAGCCGAAACTATACAAAAATTCGACTCATTGAATGCCAACTTAAGTTCAGAAAACAAAATTGATGTTGAAAATACATCTGAACTTAATGAGGACGATGATATGAGTGAAATTTCTGTAGAAGATTTGGTATACTGTTCCGAATTAGCCAAGAATGAACCAAAGTCCAATAAGAACCTCATTTCTGAAAACTCTGTTGAGTTTGCTCGCTCCACTACCAACAAGACCAAAACTCTCAAAGCTAAAGTTGTTGTGTACCAAAAGGTTCAAACTACCCCAAATCAAGTTTACACTGTGTCGGGGGTCACTCCACAACAAACTGCAAAGTTAACAGCGATGGTAGAAGAAGACAATGATGGTGGATGTGATGAGTACTTTTGGTCAGCCCCAATCGAAAACGCAGACGAAACGAAGGGCCTCTCTCAGAAAACCTCATGGAGAGTGAAAGGTAGATATATACCTGAACCACTCAATGACCCTACAAAGTACGATGTGCCGAGCACAAGTGGAACCAAACCTTATGTGGATGAACCGACACAAACCACGAGTGATACCTCTTCAAAAAAGAGTGAATGTTGTGCTCATGCTTCTAAAAGAAAGGCCAACATTCATAGAAATCCAAAACAGGTCGCCGAACGAAAGCATCAACGGAACGTAAGATACAAGAAGAATCTCTCCGAAAGAAAACGATTCTGGAACTCTCAAAATCCTGATTTTGTAAGGATTGAAAGAAAGTCGAAATTGGAGGAAAACTCAGGGAACCAGAAGCACAGTTATGATAGGAACCAAAAGAGCGGTTTCGGTCCTTCAAAAGATTGGAACCGAAAGGGTAGTTTCGGTCCCTCATGTGAATACAACCGAAAAGGTAGTTTTGGTTCATATTCCAACTACAACCGAAAGGAGAGTTTCGGTCCCTCATCGCTAAACAACCGAAAGAGCAGTTTCAGTTCATCTTCCAATTACAACCGAAAGGGAAGTTTCGGTCCCTCGTCGTTAAACAACCGAAAGGGAAGTTTCGGTCCCTCGTCGCTAAACAACCGAAAGGAGAGTTTCGGTCCCTTATCTAACTCCAACCGAAAGAAAAGTTTCGGTCCTCGAGCCTACAAGTCTGATCTCAAAAACCAAAAACCTAACTTCTCTCCTAATTCCAAATCTCAAAATCCTAGTCCGTCTGTCAAAAACACTAGTCCTTCTAAGTCAACAAAAATTAAAGTTTTCACCATTAAAAGAAAAGATGAAACAACTTTAGTTAAACGTACATATATGGTTGATATTTCTCTTACAATACCATGTCTTGTAAAAGGCTCACAAGGACCCAAGAAACTTTGGGTTCCTAAATCTGCTTAATTTTTGCAGGTTATACGTGACGAGCAGTTTGACGAAGAATGGTACATTGACAGTGGCTGCTCGCATCACATGATAGGAAGGAAGGAGGAACTAAGGGAGTTCGCTCTCTAAAAGATGGCGGCATTTTAAAGTATGGCATCAACTCGTTTGGAACTATTAAAGGCTACAGAATGATCACTAACGGCGAATTCTCCATAAGGAAGGTAGCACACGTTGAAGGGCTCCAACACAACCTCATAAGTGTATCACAGCTGGTGGTTGGTACCAGATTGAAAGTATCTTTCGACGACGAAGGCTCAGAAATTGTCGAGAAGAATTCAAGCAACGTTCTTTTAAGATCCAAGTGAAAAGGAGAAATGTATCCATTGAACCTCAATCTGATAAAGGGAAAACCAGCAATCTGTTTGCTAACAAAGGCTCACTCCGATGAAAGCTGGCTATGGCACAGGAGGCTCTCTCACCTGAACTTCAAGGACATCAACAAATTAGTTTTGGGTGATCATGTTCAAGGGCTGCCAGTTCTGAAATTCAATAAAGAACATCTTTGTGCAGCATGTGAAATGGGAAAGCAGAGTCGGCAGAGCCATCCTTCTATTATCAACACTAAGGTAATAGAACCATTGGAATTACTACATATTGATTTATGTGGTCCATCGTCCATCGAAAGTATTGGAGGAAACAAGTACATTCTGGTAATAGTAGACGATTTCTCAAGGTTCACATGGACCTTCTTTCTCAAGCAAAAGTCAAAAGCTGTAACAAAGCTCAAGCTCTTCATTAAACAGATAGAAACACAACTCAGAAAGATTGTTCGTAATATAAGGAACGATAATGGCTTGGAATTCAAAAACAAAGATTTCGAAAGTCTTCTTGCTGAAAAGGGGACAACTCACAATTTCTCAGCCCCCTATACTCCACAACAAAACGGCATTGTTGAAAGGAGAAATTGATCCTTGTGTGAAGCTGCTCGCACCATGTTATGCCTCGCATCTCTGCCATTATATTTATGGGCTGATGCAATTGCGGCTGCATGCTATACTCAGAATCGATCTTACTTGAATAAACGATTCTCCATTACTCCTTATGAGATTCTGAACAACCGAAAACCAAACGTGAAATTCTTTCATGTGTTCGGTTCTAGGTGCTTCATTTTCAACTCCAAAGAGAATCGCAACAAGTTCGATGCTAAGGCAGATGAAGGAATTTTCTTAGGCTACTCCCTGAACTCCAAGGCATATAGAGTTCTCAATAAACGCTCGAAGAAAATTGAAGAAACATACTATGTCACTTTTGATGATAGTTATGCTAAGAAGTTAAGGGAAACCGAAGATGCATCACAAGACATATTTCCAAAGAATGGTCAGGTTACTGTCTCAATCTCAAATCTTTTTGACCAATTCATGCTCTTGTTTGATGAACCTCAGAAAGCGATCGACTCAGAGTCAACAACTGCAGACAACAAAATTGACAATTTGAAACAAGTTATAGATGATGCTGCTAGGAAAATGGCTGATGAACAATCCAAAGGAACCGAAGATACAGCTGGAAGCCAACCTTCTAATGACTATCCTACTATCGAGGGGGAGGGTTCTTCTCCTCATCATGATCAAGGTTTTTCTTTCCAGGGGGGGACTCATCAACGAATACATCCACCTCCACTGAAACTCTAACAAATGAAGGAGGTACAAATGCTGGTCTTGAACAGGAATCATTCTTCGAGGGGGAGAAAACAGTTAGTGAAGATGAAAATTTGTATGAACTCGAAGAAGAAATTAATGTTGAATTGGATCCCATCTATGATCCAAAATTTCCTCCACTTGTGAAATGGACCAAAGATCATCCTCAGACTCAAATTATTGGGGAATCCTCTGAAAAGGTGTTGACACGATCTCAAATCAAAGCGAAACAGGCTGCTCTATTTTCAAAAGTTGAGTTCTGCATGTTCAATTCTTTCGTGTCCAAAATTGAGCCAAAGACTGTTAATTCGGCTCTTGATCATTAAGACTGGGTTCAAGCCATGCAGGATGAGTTAAATGAGTTTGAAAGAAACAAGGTATGACGTCTTATTCCAACACTAAAGGATGCTTTGGTTGTCGGTCTTAAATGAATATTCCGAAACAAGATGGACAAAGAAGGAAATGTCATTCGTAATAAAGCAAGGCTGGTGGTCAAAGGATATTGTCAGGAAGAGGGAATTGATTATGAAGAAACCTTCGCTCCAGTGGCTAGATTGGAATCTGTTCGGATCTTTCTAGCGTACGCAGCTCACAAGAACTTTAAAGTCTATCAAATGGACGTCAAATGTGCCTTCCTCAACGGTGAACTTGAAGAAACCGTGTATGTTGAGCAACTGCCGGGATTTGTAAACGAGAAGTATCCTGATCACTGCTATATCCTCGACAAAGCCGTCTATGGCCAGAAACAAGCTCCCAGAGCATGGTATGAAACTCTTACTCGTTTCTTAAAGATGTCTAAATTCAAACAAGGTTCGGTTGACCCAACCTTGTTTCGTAAGCGAGAAGGTAACCACCTTATGATAGTCCAAATTTATGTTGATGACATCATCTTTTGCTCCACGAATCCTAGCTTAACAACTGAATTCCGAAAGTTGATGGAAACTAAGTTTGAGATGAGCTCAATGGGTCCTATTAATTTCTTTCTTGGATTGAACATTAGACAGGGACCCGAAGGCATTTTTATTAATCAGGAAGCATATACCAAGGCTTTGCTCACCAATTTTGGAATGACGGGAGATTCCAAAGTAAAAGTATCGATGGCTTTTGGAACGAAACTCACACCATCATTGGAGAAACCAGCAGCTGATACAACGCTTTATCGACATATGATCGGGTCTTTGATGTATCTTACAGCCAGTAGACCTGATATCATGTTCTCAGTATGTTATTGTGCTAGATTTCAAGCCAACCCTCGAGAACCTCATCTTCAAGCAGTGAAGAACATCTTTCGCTATCTGAAGCGAACCTCCTCTCTCGGTCTATGGTATCCAGCCAATTCCGGATTTTTCGTGCAAGCCTTTTCAGATGCTGATCTAGGTGGCTGTGGATTAGATCGTAAAAGCACCACAGGAGGATGTCAGTTTCTGGATGGAAAATTAGTAAGTTGGCAATCCAAGAAACAAACTTGCATGTCGTTATCCACTGCAGAAGCCGAATACATTGCTGCAGCATCTTGTACATCTCAAGTCGTATGGATACAGAGTCAACTCCGGGATTATGGCTTAAACATGAAGAAAATCCCCTTGTACTGTGACTCTGAAAGCGCAATTAGAATCTGTCACAATCCAGTGCAACACTCGAAGACTAAGCATATTGCACTGAGATATCATTTCATCAAGGATCACGTCGAAGATGGCAACGTCGAAATTCACTTCGTCAGAACGACTGATCAACTGGCAGACATATTCACAAAGGCTTTACCTGAAGCAAGCTTCAATAAGATCTTACAAGGCCTAGGAATGATGCAAGCCGAGTCAATACCAAAATCGCCTTCGCTCCCATAAAGGTACAAGCGAAATAGAGCGAACCTATATGAACAGAAATGAACCGAGCGTTCGGTCTATTTCGGGTGAAGTTGGTCCATGAACCGAAATGAACCGAGCGTTCGGTCTATTTCGGGTTCGGTCCTTCTGAACTTCCTTATTTTTTTAAGGCGTTTCAAATGTATTCTTTTGTATCTTTTTTATTATTACTTCCTTTCCATTTCTAAAATCCCAAAAATATTTTTTTCTTTTGTTCAACTGGTCAATTTTCACAAAAATCCAAAAATATTTTCTGTGTTTTTACTATTTTCCATATTTCTAACGTTTTTTTTATCTAAGTGTGATTCTCGATGACGCATCTCGGACAGGTAAATCTTTTTTCCTTAGTTAGGTGTCCCTAGAAGATGTTGCTGTATGTAAACTCAAGTCTCAACTGATTCTGAGTGAAGCCTTAATAACATGATCTACACCAATCATGTTTTCCCAGTCCAGGCTATCAAGTTCACTATAATCATGAGCTACCTTACTAAACTCACACTGAGTTTAGAGTTGTCTGCTTAGACCATCTTCTCTTTAATAAGCAGAGGTACATTTGCTTCTTGTACCATCTCCATCATCTTTCTTTATTATATTTCGTTTCATCACTATAACCCCTAAGACTCTCAGTTTTAACCACTGAGGTTTATGGTTATACAAAATCTGTGTTCATGATCTTAGTCTTATGATACTATGTACTAAGTGAAACCCAAAATTCAACACCACTAATGAATTGACTGTGAATTCAAAAATTCAAGATCTTACTTGTTACCTAATGGAATCTCTTTTTCTTTCTGAGTGATCTTTATGAGATTGCCTTTCCCCAAGATTTCTCTAACCCTAAAAGATCCAGTTTATTTTTTTGAGATTTCTTAAATTCTCTCGTCACTAACAAATTATTTCTCACCTACTTGTTCAACAGATCACAATGATCTCACAAGTACTTCATTCTCTTTTGATCTTATGTTAAGTATCGAAATTATGAATTGAAGTGAAAGACACCCCTTTAACCTTTAAAAGATGCCTTTCAAAACTTCTTAACAAGTTTTTGATCGTTATTTCATGGGAAACCAAGCAAACACTTCAATGTCTCTCTTGACGTTGAAGGAAGTGATTTTTGCCTAGAATCAATTGATTTATGTCAAAAAAAAACGACATCACAGATAATCCCCAAATATTTGTTTTATTTCTTTATCTTTTACACCCTTTGCACGAAAATTTTTAATTTTCCAAAAATCTAAGTTTTACACAGATTATCAAGGCACAAAAACTCAAGCGTCGTCAGGTGAAACGATAGGGATGAAAAGGTTGCTGACTCAGCAGAAATTCAAACGGTTTGGCGATTTGAAAAGGGTGATTTTATGAAAAGGCGTGAAAAAGGGGAAACGTTTTTCTCTCTCCTGCGTCATCTTCGGCATGCCAACTGTTCACACATCAATTCAGGCGCGATTTTAGAGATAATCCAAGATTTCATCCGGATTCTTCTCTCTCTTCCTTGTATGTATAAAAGGAATTGGAACGGGGCTCTCTCAACCTTTATCACTTCCAAAAAAACTCTCCAAGAAACCCGCCTATTTTCTGCAACTGTTCATCATCACTCTCAAGCTCCTACAATGGCAGAATCTTCATCTTTTCATGATACCTCAGTTCGTCAACCCCTACTCACAATAAAACCCCAACAAAACCTAATCATCGATCTTACTCCCTTCGTTTATGAGTCGTACATGTTGTATGTGGTTGAGTGTCTCAAATACTCTCCACTCGTCGATGCACTGACAAAGGTTGAAATTGTGCCAATGTCGTTCTTATCCCATGTCTACTCTACGGTGTTCTACGACAAGGCCAATGAACGTGTCCACTTTGAGCTTCATGATGAGAAAGTCTCCATCTCCAAGAGTTGATGTTGTGCCCTAATCGGTCTCTCACAAGATCCGTCTCTGGTAAACCCTGACTCCATTACCACTGGTCAACTGTTCACTATGTTTTATCAGATGGGGTATACTGAAACCTTAACTACCGTCACGAAGTTCAAGAAGTCCTGCCTTCCTCCTCAATGGAATGGCCTATTCACTCTTTTATTCAAGGGTCTATCTGAGCGCAATGCTGGTTCTGACGGTGCTAGCAAGGCCTTTATGACGGTGTTGTATGGATTGTACAACGGGCTCAACCTTGACTATGGGTCTATAATTTGGCAGCAGCTAGTTCAAAGTCTACTCTCTGCGTCAAAGCACTCAGAAATTTCATGTGGGCGTTTCTGGTCCATTATCACCAAATGGGCAATGGATCGCAATCGTGTCCCTATTATGGCGGATTCCTTGCTTTCCTCCATCGCTACCTTTCATACGACGAAGATCATCGTCACTGACCCCACAAAGTTTTCGTACATCGGCTCAATTCCAGAAACCATGCTTGGTTGTATCTCTGCAGCCAGTAACGTACTTCAGCAGTACAGGAAGCGTAAAGTTGTTGGTCCACGTGAACTTACGTCGGCGATGCTTCGTTCAATTGAAGAAGCTGATAAACCAGCCAAAAGGGGCAAGAAACCTGAATCACATAAGGAGGGTCCTGTAACAAAACCATCCAAGGGGCAGACCCCCAAGAAGAGGAAAATTGATAAAGCTGCTCCTTCTCCACCTTAACCTAAAAAGCAGAAGAAGCCTGCTAGGAAACTTATTCTTCAATCCTCAAGCAGTTCGGATTTAGAATATGTTCCTCCTAGGCAGAAGAACGATCCATCTTCAGACTCTGAGAACTAAAGTTCTGATGAAGAAGTTTCGGGTCGAGGCGACACTCCACCTCGCTCCCCTACTCCAGATATTCCGTTTCGTTCTTTGCCTCCTTCACCTCCACCTGTTACAATTCCTGCTTCTATACCTCCTATCTCTCAAACAACCACTTCTCAACCCTTCACTTCAATACCTATTCCCACTCCCATTTTCACAGATACAACTTCTACCACCACTACAAAACCTACCTTCACTATTCCTAACCCTCCAATAACCAAACCTACTTTTACAACCGAATCTCCACCAACTACCGAACCTCCAACTACTTCTAAACCTACTATTCCCAACCCTCCAATAACCAAACCGACTTTTACAACCGAACCTCCACCAACTACCGAACCTCCAACTACTTCTAAACCTTATCACCCACACCTTCTATAGAAACAACACCAATTTTGGGCGGTGAGGACTTGGAGTTCGACTCTACATACTTCAGTCCTTATCGAGTCCAGAGTGAGGATGATGACGATGAGCCTATCACCAAATATCATCTCAAAGCGGTAAACGACAAGCTAGATCAATTGCTTTCCTCCTCTTCCTCCGGGGCTTATTCAGATGTTGCATTAAAGGTCGTGTTCTCATCAGTTGTTGCAGAACATTCAGCCTCCTTAACTGCTGCAGCCAAGGCTATTGAAGCCTCCACTTCTCAGTGTCAACATGCCTCTCGTGCTGTTGATGCCTCTACAAAGGAGTGCAAGGAAGCGACCACAAAATTCGATAAACTAGTTTCCCAGGCTCACATCTTTTTAGACTCTTTGCAGACTGTTGCTACCATGAATGTTGTTACAGTTACTTCTTCTGTAGAAACTCTTCAACAGACTCTTCAGTCTGAATGCTCGAAGGTTGAAGCAGCACGCATTGCTATTCAATAGGCGAATGAAGCGTTCCATGCTAATGTCAACGAACGCTTATCTTAACTTCAAGCGAACTTAGCTATGGAAAATGGTGTTATAGATGAGCTTGCCAGACGCACAAATCAGCTTAAATTGCAAACTCACAAGCTGAAAACTGCTCATGCTGAGATTGATGACCTCAAGTCAGAGAGGCAAGTCATAATGAGTTCTGCTGCAGACATTCATTCCATCCTTCTTCATCTAATTGAAGGTCATGATCCCCTTGTCACTATCACCACCCGAAGGCATTTGGCAGAAAAGATCTGACTGGCACTAGACGTCCTCAGTCGTATCGAGGGTGTTCCGGTGACTGGTGTCCAACCGCAACAAGGGGGAGAGAAAGAGTTGAAGCAAGAAAAGCAAGAAACAAATCAACCTCATCCTTCTACCTCCAAGCCAGCTGCTGAACCGAAGGGTAATGAAGCTTCGGTCAGTAATAAGTAAAAGAAAAAGAAGAAAATCGGTGAAGATGATACCGACAACGAAGAAGATGATGTCTACGTTGAAGTTCTCAGGAAGCCTGTCCCAAAGGTTGATTCTTCAGAAAAACGAACTGAAGAAATGTCTATGAAGGAGAAGGCTGAGCTAGAACAGAAGCGAAAGGAGGCGGAGCTCCTTAAAAAGAAAAAGGCCATGTTCCCTGAATGGACTAAAGAATCGCCTCAGAGGTGTGCGATTGACGAGCCAGCTGTTCTATGGCTCGAACCTATAATGTCATTCAGCCTTAACAACTCCAGGGATGCACAGTTCGATATGCCAATCACTAGAAAGGCATTCGTCTTCCATTGTTTCAACTCCACTGCTGCCATTCCATCTCCAAACCTGAAGGTAGATAGGGATCTGTTAGAGTTTTACTTGGAGTTTGCTCAACCTCAATACCAGACATGGAGTTTAAAGAAGATTACCACCGTCAGGGTGATGAAACCCTATTCCACAGGGAAATTCATAAATGTCAAGTTCAGAGTGACTAGAGGAACCGAAGGCTCTGTTCACCACTTTTCCCTTGCTGATCTACCGAACCTCAACCCCCATGACTGGATACTCCTCAACAACATCCTTTTGTCAAATCTTTAGGAGTATCAGCCAATTATTGATCATGTCAAACGTATGCTTGTTTGCTACATACATGAGGTAGCTAAGATGGACCAGGAAATTGCATCTGCCATACACAGGCGACCAGCAATCAAACCGATGGGCAGAGCTGGCAATGTTAACTCCACAATCAAGGGGAAGATTGATTCCAAGTATCATACAGTAATGTTTCTCAGGGGCGAAGGTCAAAAGTGCATGTTCGCTCTTGTTGACAAACACCTTTTCTCGACGTCCTGTCTCGAGCATATATTGGAAATTATACAAAGGTGCGACCAGAACACTACTGCTGATAAAAAGCTGTTCGTCGACATGCTGAGGTGGTACATTCTATTCCCACAGACTCTTCTCTCCATTATTCATAAACTGTTCAAAGTTATAAAGACGGTGAGACCTGCTCAGAAGAAATAATCTCTCGCCTCATTTGACGCAAAGGGGGAGATTGTTGAGTCTAGAGGATTGCGTCATGGGCTCGATCCATAGCCTAGTTTAGTTGCCGGTATTGGGTCTGTCCAGCCGTGCATTATTTTACATTAGGGTTTAGTATATAAGCTACATGCATGCAGGCTTAGAAGTGAGCGGTTTGATTGTTTTCGTATTTACTATTTTGTAAACCCTAGCTCGCCTCTACAGCGGAAGTTCTTCATCGAGCTCTGCTGAGGCATGACTTAGTTTTGAATCATAAGCTCTTATTTGATTCTGATCTGTGTTTGTTCTTAATTTGTTCTCAAACTGTTAGAATTCTTTTATCGCACTTGTGAAAGATCTAAATGATCTAAGAGTTTTTAACTCATCAATAATAAATGTATTTTGAATTTAATTATAATAATATTTTTCATAATTAATATTTTTTTATATGTGACCAAATTAATTAATAAAAATGTTCAAGTAAAGTATGTCATGTTATTATGCTTTTATATACATGTAGTACAATTTCAAAACACCATACTACAACTTCAAAATTAATTTATCTTTAGTTTCTATACTTCTAAATGTTAATTTGTGTGGACATGGAGTTCATTTGTGCCTAATATGAATTTTACCAAACACACCGTAACCTAAGCTATTATATAAATTTTTGGTAAAAGTAAAAGCTTGTGATATATATTTTTTTAGTTTAGACTTTAGAGTGTAGATAAACGGTTTACCTGTAACATCCCAAATTTCAAGCCCAAAAATTTCATTTTAATTATTTATTTCATAAAAGCATTCATTAGAAAATAGTGTGCCAACACGTCATTTCATAAAACAAAGTATCATGTTCGAAACCCACGTCATAAACAAATATCATATCAGAGTACAATCCCAGAAAACTTCGTGCGGAAAATCATATGTGTGTGTGATGTCATGCTACGCCGCCGGCTCCTTCCCCTTAGACGAAGAGGTACCTGATACCAAAAACTGAAACCGTAAGCACAAAGCTTAGTGAGTTCCCCCATCATACCACATACCATACATTATTATCGGTATCTTTCAACCGATAATCATCATCAGTATCTTTCAACCGGTAGTCATCATCGGTATCTTTCAACCGGTAATCATCATCGGTATCTCTCAACCGGTAACTGGGCTCTATTCCACCCCCTACTACTAACATACAGCAACAAGGTATAAGCATACAATCAGGCATATTTGAGTACTGAACTACCCTTCGGTCCTACGGACCACTGTCAGGGGAAAACTATCCCTATCATACACGTAACATATCATACAGATATATCTCATAACCAAACACGTATCCATACAAAGATAATTATCACAAAGACAATCATCTTCTAAAATGCTCCTACTTGGTGGGCCGGCATTATGGCCTTAGACCCACCCCTACTGGAAGGTAACTCACCTCAAAAGGCTGGCAGCTGAAAAGCTGATCCGCGAATGTATGACAGCTGCTCCGGTGATCCCCCAGCTATATTTCCATAAAGCACTTCATCAGACATTGATACTATTCCCAGGGTAAAATGACTATTTTACCCCTGACCGATTCCAAACCAAAGTCAAGTCAAAGTCAAAGTCAACTTCCAGTTGACCCGGCTCGCCGAGTCCATATCCAGTCGATTATCCTTACTCCCGTCTCTACTCGTCGAGTTAGGCATTGACTCGACAAGTTCACTTCCTAACTGATACTCAATGGTCCTTCATCCGACTCGCCGAGTTGTATGAACAACTCGACGAGTTAATCTTCATCCGATGAACACGTTCTGTCCTCGACTCGTCGAGTTGTATGAACAACTCGTCGAGTTCTATGAAGATTGCCTTGGAATCGCCGAGTACCTTCATGCACTCGCCGAGTCCCATGAACTTCCAGATCAATGGCTTAGTCCAGAACGTTGGGTCACTCCCCGGAGACCCCCCTTAAACCTTTCCACACTCAACTGGGTCCTTTCGACCCTCAACAGAATAGGACAGAACCCCCTAGACTCGCCGAGTCCAAGAATGGACTCGCCGAGTTGGTCACATCCATTCCCTAAATCTTTGCTTTCTGATGTACATCCTTTGATCAAAAGATAGATCCAAGCTTCTACAACCGATCTAGCACGTAAAGTTACAAACTTTACGTGCTTGCATGGGACTTTGAGCTCAAAAGGACATAAAACAAGCTCATATGGCACATGGGACCTTTCATGGGTGCAAAAGCAACCCAAATCTACCTAGTGACTCCTTTCATGATGTGATTCAGAAGCTTAAACCCCAACCATGTTTGCAAACATGGTTGGCCACCAAAAATGACTCATAAAAGCCCTAAACCTCCCCAAAGAGGGATCTAACAAGTGAATGAGCAAGATCACAAATTTTTTTCCTTCAATGAGCTGAAAAAGGTGCACAAATTCAGGTTCCCTTGATCTCTACTTGCTTCCTGAAGTTTCTCTCCTTCCTTCCTTAAGATCACAACACCAAAATCCACCAACAAGGCTTAGATTGCTTCAAAAACGGCTAGGGTTTCAGTGAGGGGTGTTTGGGAGCATAAAGGAGTGATGGAGGCTGCATAAGGTCGTTTAAATAGGGTGCAAACCCCTAGATTAGGGTTTTTGTCCAGACAGTGGCTACTCGCCGAGTCTGGGACCCGAATCGCCGAGTCCGCAACTTAAACTCCGCGTCTCATCCCGCTTCTACTCGGCGAGTCAGTCCTTCGACTCGCCGAGTCCAAGGCCAAAATTGTAAATCATTAACATAATTAAATACAAGAATACATACCAAGAACCAGGTGCTACATTACCTTTTAATGTTTTTTATAGCCAAATTATATAAATAACTATTACATTTTGAATAACTTTTCATATTAAATATTATGGTTTTATTTATTTTAACTAAATTATATAAAGTTTAGATATTCTAAATTTATATTTTTAACATGTTTATAACAAGTATTTCAATCAATTTTATTATGTGATACTTTAAAAAACTAAAAGAATATGACATGTCAAGTATTGAGCATATTACAAAAATTGTGTTTTAGAAATCGTATAACCATTATATCTTTATATAATTTGGGAATTTTACGTTACTGTCTGAATGTCATCTAATATTACGAGTTCACTGATTAGCATATTTTGTTGTTTAGTGAAGAACAATCTAATCGATTAAAAAATAAGATTTATTATAATTTATATTGTGTCAATATATGGTTTTTTTTCATTACCTTACTTTCATATTTTAAATAAAACAATGGTATTATCATATATAATGATGGTTTTATCACTAACATTGAGTTAATGAGTATTGTTGATGGTTTAAAACCATTTTAGATATAAAATGAAAATAAGGATGATATATGAACAAACCATCAGATATTATATAAATATAATTGATTGCAAATTTATGATTAATGATTGCATTTTCTTATAGTTTTTGTGTTATTTTTATGCGTTTATGTATATTTCTTACAATAACTTAATTTTTAATTTGTGATATAACAATTGTTTTTTCAATATTGATTGTGTTTGTTTTTTTTAGTATATTCAATTTTATATTTCATTATACAATCTCATAATTTTTTTCATTAATCTACACATAAAGAACATCGCAAGTGACACGTATCTTCAAAACATTTTAAATATTAATTTGAATTAACCATTATTATAAAGTTAAAGACATATCATCTAACTTTATAAACCATTAACTATTTGAAAATCATATTATATTTTTGATGTATCAATATTATTTTAATTTGTTAAGTGTGGTTTCTACAACATAAGTAAGGTACTTAAATGATCCTACCATAAAATATTTAATCATTTCTACACCTACGTACATAAAATTGTCGAAAAGCTCAATAAATTTATCAAGCCATGACTTCTTTCTTGACCAAAAAAAATCATAAAAAAACATGAAAAGGTATCATATCTATCACTACCATCACATTAACAATCATTTTTATAGACAAAAAACATGTGCGGTGATGACTATTGTTTCTTTTAAATCGCAAATCCTTTTTAAATAAAATGAATAACAATAAAATGAATAACAAGTTTGATAATTATGTTAGCTTACTCATGAAATATGATAAAATACAAAATGATAGTTAGTTATTCTTAACATACATCACTCGTACGTTTTTTAAGTGGTATAACTGATACGGTTTTAAAAACATCCCAAACAAAATTATATAGTGTTACTTGAATACGTTAATAAATATATATGAGGTATAATAATCAAAAAAAGCAAAAGGGGATGTAGCTCAGATGGTAGAGCGCTCGCTTAGCATGCGAGAGGTACGGGGATCGATACCCCGCATCTCCATTTTGTTTTTTTTCTTTTCTTTCAAGTTGTAACCCTGGAGTTCTGGAAAGTTACACATCAAGTCCTTAAACAATTGTTCATTATTCTTTTACCCGCCCAGAACTTCATAAACATGCCGTCTCAACTCTCAAAATACGTATTCAAAAAAAGAAATCGTATAGCAGTTATGACAACTTAGTTTAACTTTAATAAAATGACAACATTAATAAATAATCATAAACCAACGAGATAAAATAACGAGGAAAAAAGACCTTAAATGAAAATAACTAATTTGATATAATTATGAGAATACAACTATATAGTTTATTTACCCATGATTTGTCTTACTATAAAGGTAAAAAGAAGTCCATCTCTCCTTAATTTATTTTTGTTGTAAACTAGTGTTTGCAGAAAACTGTAATATATATATATATATATATATATATATATATATATTCAGGTCTATTAATTAGCTGTAAAATTTCAGAATAAGGTTCCAATTTGGTTTGAGTTTAGAGAGCAAGAGAATTACAGAGCAACAAAGTCAGAAGTCACAATTGTTAAAATCAATAAAAGGATAATCATTGAGATATACTTCTAAGTTAATATATTTAGCTTTGAATTACCGACAACAAAGTCGCTTTGGCCGAGTGGTTAAGGCGTGTGCCTGCTAAGTACATGGGGTTTCCCCGCGAGAGTTCGAATCTCTCAGGCGACGTTTTAATTTTTACAAAATCTTGATTTTTAATAATAAATTAAGTTTAAGAGTAAATTACAAAAATGGTCCCTATGGTTAGGGGTTATTTGCATGTTTATCCATAGACTTTTTTTTTTTTTTTTAAATCTTTATGTTTATGTTTATGTTTATTTTTTTTTTAATTTTTTAATTTTTATTTTTTTTTTTTATGTTTTTGTTGTGCTCTTGATCTTATGAGACTTAAAAATACTATTTTACCTTCAAAAATTTCATTTTTAATTTATTATTTATAATTTACTAATATTAGCATAGCCACATGTATTTTAATATTAATTTTATGAAATTGGAGAATTCATCTCTTCCCTTCCTTGAGCACCATCTCACGTCAAAATTTTCGGCCAACAAGAAATACCTTATCCCCACCAGGAAAAAATACTCAAAGTATTTGCTAGTAACATTGATACCAAATCTAGAAGGGGAAAAAAAGCAAAATAATAAAATCTACAGAAATCCTAGAAATACATTCAAATCCATACATCAAATATGTCACATTCCAAAACCGGAACGATTGGAATCGTTCAGGGGTGGAGGACGTCATGTTTAGTATCACGAGATATGTATATGGTAAGCAAGTAATGAACAACCATTTCATTCCGAAAGAAAAGTGTTTACAATGTGTGTTCACAAAACATAGAATTCATACACAAATAACAAAACAAGACTTGAAGCTATAATGCTTCATCTTTTGAATCCCCAGCACGAGCACCTGTCTAATAGTCTCCTGAGAAGACAAGTTATTTGAAAGAGTTGATCAGCAATTAAGCTGGTGAGTTCATAAGATTTTAGTGATGTGAGTAAGCTGTAAAATGTTGTTGAAAATGTTTATGTAAAAGTGGTGTAAGTTGTAAGTTCTGTTTTGAAAAGTTCGCATGTTCCTCTAGAAAATCCTATTTTTCCTACTTGAATGAAAGTTAAGTAAAATGACACTACAACCCTTTCTATGGTTACTAAGTAGGTACAAGTTATATAAGACTCAGAGTAAACAAACAATCGATTGTGTGCATCTGCCCTAAGCTCACAGCCCAACGAGGAACAGAAGTTAAGGCGGATAGCACACATCCCATTGGTTGTTAGATCATTGTCATATATAACCCTGGTGTATTCACTTGTTACTCATGGAGCTAATTGTAGTGGTTCCTTTATATTTAATGAAAAGTTTTTTAAGAAAACCTATATTTCTTATAGTAAAATGATGACCACAGTGACTACTTTTATAATAGCTTAGTTTATACTGCTATATATAATCCAATATCGGATAGAAAGTTAATTGAGTGAATCTGCCCTAAGCCCACAACCCAACGAGGAATAAGAAGTAAGGCGGAAAGCACACATCTAACTACCTATTGGGTATTAGCTTTGTATATAAACATGGTGTATAAACTAAGGATTTATAGAGTTACTCACCTAAGGTCTTTTAAATTGTACTAGTTTAATAAAATGGATTAAACCCTTTACTGGGGAGTTTCTAGTTTTGAATACCAAAAGTACTGATTTTGGAAAGTATGTTTTGTACTAGAAAAGTTGTGCTTTGGCTCTGTGTCCTATAACCTGACCCATACCTGGTACCCTTATGATGACTTAATGTATACTAAGCATACATGTATATAGAATCGGGTAGATAATAGATTGGGTGAATCCGTTCCAAGCCCACAACCCAACGAGGAACAAGAAATGAAGCGGAGAGCACACATCCTATTAGGTGCCGGAACCTATTGGTATATATATATATATATATATATATATATATATATATATATATATATATATATATATATATATATATATATATATATCTTGTGATGTATACATTAAGGAATCATAAGACTAGCATTATGGTCCTATCTTATAATCGTATCCTTCTACCAAGGCATCTTCTGTTATGTGCTACACTCGACTGTTCCGCTTTGTTGTTTGTAAAAATGTATATTTTCCCTAGTTTATATCTATCTTAGCTCGAAAATAGTTCAACCTTCAAGTGGTACTGTCACTTTATAAAAGTAATGGGAAATGTAAGTACACAGTTGTCGTTTATAATGACATGCGGATGTACTAATTAACCTAAAAACATATTTGTTTTATTACGGTTATAATGTGAAGGCTAGAACCCTTACTATACGCTCCCCCTGTCGGGAGATTAGGGGAACTAAACACGACCTCTGCAAATTCTTGCAAGCCATGTAATCCACATTAAAGTATATGATCTTGTATACCCAATATAACTATCACCTTTTGTTTAAAACAATGAGTTAGTGATTCATTGGTATAATTAGATCCTGTATGTGTGTTCTCATGCTATAGCAACCTAACTTGTTTGTTCTGTTTGTTTCTCTTAATTGTGTGTTCTCTCTGTATGGTATTGTTTGATTCTCTTCACTATATGTTCTGTTATGGTATTGACTCCTTGTGTGCTTCATTGTACTAGAAGTAATGAATAGCATTCTCCTAAACTATGCCTATTATAGTTTACTAATGTTCTACTTGGACTGTTATTGAAAAGACTCATTTATCTACTAATTTATGCTTGTACTTTAAAAACGGAGTTTTGTATAACTATAAAGTAACATAACTTTAAAAGAGTTTTGTAATGTTTTGACGACTTATAAGTGACATAAGTAACATTTTGAAAGATGTTTATAACAAACAACCACACAATTATCATTGTGTTCAACTTGTATTCCACCCCTTAAAACAGTTAAAACAGTTAAAAGATTCATTGTGGGGTATGAACTCACATGATGTGGGTGATTCAAACGGGTATGCGTGTAAGGATGAGAAGTTCTACGAATGAAGTCCCGAGACACAATAGGTCCTAAATTACATATAAGGACACATATTGACATGAATATGTTGTTTATAAACAACTATTTGTAAGGAAACACCTTCCGGGACTAGGAAACACCTTGATCAAGTGTTGGAATCACATATGATTCATCAAAGGGAAGTGAAATGGCACTAAAAGGTGTTTACGGTTTTGGGACCAACTCCATTGGAGTTTACGGTCGTAAACTATGACAACCCGATATTTCAACTCTATGTAATGACCTAAAAAGTCAAGTATTGTAACCACTTTTGATATAATGAAATTTACTTCGAAAATAAAATGTTCAAAAGTCTCTAATTGATTACCTATTATGTTAGATATCATTAAACCATGATCGTACATAAAAAGAACGTCCAAATCTGACTTCGTATAAGGAAGTTATGATTTTTCCAAGTTCGACATAGCGACAGACAGCTAAAAACTCGAAATAGAGATCGAGCGACTTTTGGCCGGAATGACCTAAATGAGAATCGAAGGTCTCGACAATGGTTTTTCAACGGTAAAAGGTCTGGCAAAAACAGACATCGGATAATGAAGTTATGGATTTCTAACGAAATTTTCTTACCGCGACCTTTTAAAAATAAATAATAAAAATAATTTCAAAATTTGCCGACAGAGTCTAAACGAAAGTTGTAGAGCGTAGTCTCACCTACGCGTGGATATAAAGAACGTCAAAAACGAAGTTCGTATGAAGAAGATATGGATTTTTGAAGTTTATTAAATAATAAAAATTTAAATTTAAATTTAAATTAAATTTCGGTATTATCCGAAGGAGGAGTCACCGGGCCAATCCGAGTTACGCCCAACGTACCCTCGTACGCCCAGTGTACTCGAGGACTAGGCCTCGGATCGTCCACGTTGCCCCCTATGCGAGGCTATGCCCCGTCCCATCCGAAGCTCTAAGGCAGTCGAGGATGCGGTCACGCATGACGCACGCGTACGCCCAGCGTACCGAGGCGGTTCCCAGCCCCTATAAAAGGGATGCGAGGGTTCCGAAGAAAAGGCTCAATTCCTCTCATATTTCTTGCGTTTTGCCTCGTTTTCTGTGCACGTGATATCCCGAAGCCCCGGTTTCCTTGCTCAAGTCCTGAAGGTCGTTTGTGCTCCCGAGATTCCCGAGAATCCCGAGAAAATCTGCTTTCTCGAGTCAAAGTTCTGCTCGGTTTTCATCTCGCCTTCTTCGATCTTTCAAGTGAGTTCATACCCCTATAATCCACACATTTAAATGTTTTATAAATGCTTTTCTATACTTTTAAGGGGGGAATACAAGTAAAACACACGATTATTATCGTATGTTATATAAAGTTTCATTATACACTTTTTATCAATTTAATCATATGTGAATCATAACTATTATAGGGAAACTTTCGTATGCAAAATATATCACGATAACATCTTGTCTTTTGAAATGAAAAATGTTGTTATATATATATATATATATATATATATATATATATATATATATATATATATATATATATATAATCAAACACTCTGCTTATACTGTATGTATATGTGTCCATCTTTGGCACTACAAAAGTTATACTTTTCATAACAAGTGAGCATTTCACTAGGGTTTACTATACAAATGAGACACACTTTTAGAAAACTATAATAGGTATAGTTTTACGAGAACATCACGAACTTTTACGTACTAGAAACACTATTTCAAAGAGATACATTCATATACAAGAACAAACGAACATTTTCATACGTAAATCTGTTTTATACTAAGTTTTGTGAGACATTAAACTTCACGTACGTTCGAGTACACATTTCAAGTCCTGTATTATATACCAGAATCCCTTGGAGGGGGAGCATGGTGTTTGTGTATAGATCTATACGGGATTGACAACCCCGCGCCCTGACTGTTAGCTACAGTACACCATTTGGGGTGACAAACGTCAGAACATTCCAACGCCTGAAGAACGTTGTGTATAGGCCGTCCTAGTCAATAGCATGGTTATAAAACTCACATGGAGTATTAAAAACACATTAATTTACGGGGTTTTTCAGACGTCTTGTCGACGTTATACGTACATAAATTAACTATTTTTGGCATGAAAAACATTATTGTGTTACAGTTTTGGAACTTCTAAACTGCCACCCACATACGGAAAAACATCAATTTTCTAGAAACAAACTTTGGTCTTGATAGAAGGCTACATTTATACCACTAGAAAATATGGGATTTTCTAGGAACAAACAAACAAAAACAAACCATTTCGTTTTAAATTCATACCAACATTGTCATTTAATACTTATGAAACTCACCAACTTAAATGCTGACTTACTCTTTCAAAACTACTTGTATGTCCCAGGGATTCAGTAATTACAGGTAACAAACAACTTTTGAAGAAGGGACGCTGCGGCGGTAGTTAATTTCATATTTTGGCATCATATTGTAATTGGTTTTGAACATGTACCTTTTAACAATGTAAACTTTCAATTATATATATGATGGTTATATTGCTTTCTTTACTATGTATTCAATTGTTATGGTACTACATGAAGTCATCCGCCCCCGAACGTTTCTGCCGTTCCGGTTTGGGGGTGTGACAGATTGGTATCAGAGCATTGTTTATAGTGAACTAAGTATATCGAACCACATAAGATATACAAACTATAAATGCTTAAGGGACTAATACTCTATGACAAAACATTTTTTTGTTTTACGCCTAAGCCGCGTTTCGTTTAACTTAAATTGTTAGTTCATTTAAGTACAAATACATGCATACAACAACTTATTTTCATGATTATAACTATACAAGAAGTATTTAGACGAGTTGGACACTACGATTAATACTCGATATATGTAATCAGATTTGGGCCAAATATAGCATGATCAACTATATTTATCCGAGATCGGACTAATGTATATCGAGGAATGCTCGTAGTGAGCAACAAGTCGAAACTTACCAAAACATCACAAGGATCAAACACACAAATTTAAATACTATAGGAGTATTTGTTACATAAAATAGTTTAACCTACATGTTTAGTCTTACATGTTCCAAATTTTATTCAATTCTTATAACCCTATTCTCGTACAGTCAAATGGCTGGATTTCATCACCCCGACGACCCCTACTATCCCAACCAAGGCAACGGGGGGTGGATCGAAGAGGATCCCGAGGAGGATGAAGAACCCATAGAATTGGATGAAGGGGAGGACTCCGGTACCGACTTAGAGCCGGAAATAATCAACCCACCACCGCACAACCTCCCGTCTTCGTAAGAAACTTTCAAGGACCGACTCCCGTTTGGGGAAGTCACCTCCACCATTGGAGCCAGCAACAAGGGATACATCCTCCCTACGACATGTGTCGAGACTTCTATGATGTTCGCAGAGGAGGTTCAGCCGATCGAGCACTCCCAGTCATGGTGGGCAAACTAGCCAACTAGTCCTACCAATCCGGAGTTCAAGCTAGCCGGATTCGGGAAGTCAACGTGGAAGTACAGGTTCACACTTCCGACATCCGTAGCCTGGACAGAGCTCAGGACAATGCCCAACTCCAAACCGAAGCATTCCAAGTATAAATGATTCCATCCCTCTCCGAGATAAGGGAGCAACAAGTCGCCTTCGATAGGCGTCTTATGGAATCAAAGCAATCGGATGCGGAGTCAAGCTCCAAGCGCAACCTATGCCGCAAGTAGTGCTTGCCAAATCCCAAATTTTGTTATAAGTTAGGACCTCGACTAAAAGTTTTATTTTTCTTAAACTTTGTAACCGGAGACCCTTAGAGGGGTCAAATTTTTGTGATCGTTGTATCAACTATTATATTAATATAATTGGCACGCTATTATTACTACATTTGGTATTTCGTTCAATCCTTAAAATATTATGGAGAAACCATACGCTTGTTTCATATATTCGGATTTGCGAATAACTTCCATTCTTCTATCTTTAAGACTCATACTATCATCTGTTGTTGAACTATAGCGATTTAGTTCATGAGACACATTCATTTTCTATGCTATGGAATTCTTATCTTTATCTTCTCAACCTATAGTTGAAGGATGCCTCCACGTAGAAACCCGAGAAGAAACAACGGTCGAGAAGCACAGATACCACCACCACCTCCACCTCCTCAATTTGATGTTGTTATGTTCCAAGCAGCAGTCACAGCAGCTGTGGTGGCTGCCATGTCACAGATCAATACCCCTGTTACTACTGGTTTAGGAATTGGCACACTTCCTTCCAAACATGGCGAGAGTAATGGGCAACCCCGGGAGTGCACCTATAAAGACTTTACGAATGCCAAACCCCAGATGTTTAATGGAACTGGTGGTGTGATGATTTTGAGGCAGTGGATCGAAAGGACAGAGTCAGTCTTTGAAATCTGCTCCTGTCCCGAGCACAGCAAAGTCAAGTTTGCAACTTACACGCTTACTGATAGAGCTTTAACTTGGTGGAATGGCCACGTTAAGGTACTTACTCTAATAGTGGCGAATTCAATAAGCTGGGAGAGCTTAAAAATCATGCTAATGAGAGAGTACTGTCCACGAGGAGAGATTCAAAAACTCGAGTACGAACTCTGGACTCTTGGAATGATTGGTACCGACATATCAACTTATACCAACAGATTCTATGATCTGGCAATCCTTTGCCCAGATATGATTGCTCATGAGAGCAAGAAAATAGAGAGATACATTTGGGGACTGTTGCCCCAAATTCAGTCAAGCGTTTTAGCTTCAAAACCTGATACTTTTGAAAGTGCCAAGGAGCTGGCATAATCTCTTATTGATCACGGAAGTCATCAAAACTCAACAATTTCTGCACTAGAACCACAAAAGGGAAACAACAACAACAACAACAATAACAACAAGAGAGGATGGAATAAGGGGAAGGGTGGGTCTTCCCAAGAATCCTCGAAGAAACAACAACTAGTTACAGTGAATGCTGCTACTGTACCTACTACCATTCCTAAAAATCTCTACCCAACAAATCTTTATGTGGGTAACCTTCCAAAGTGCACCAAATGCACTTATCACCACAATGGACCTTGTCTGGAAATGCAGTGCTCCAACTGCAACAGAAAGGGACACACTGTCCGTTTCTGCAAAGCCCCTGTAAAGCCGATCACTCAAGTTCCCAATGCTGGTGTAGGCTAAGCTTGCTACGGTTGTGGCAAGGTGGGCCACTATAAAAGAAACTGCCCGAAGGCAGTGAATACCGGCGGAGTGGACGAGTTTTGGCTATAGGCCACGAAGAAGCCGTAGATGATCCTACAGTAGTTACTGGTACGTTTCTTCTCGATAATTCATATGCATGCATACTATTCGATAGTTGAGCAGAGAGAAGTTTCGTGAGCCAAAATTTTATTCACTTACTTAAACATAAACCTAGCATGTTAGAAAAATCATTCACTGTAGAAATGGCAAACGGAAAAACGGAAAACACTAACTGCATATACATGAGTTGTACATTAACTTTAGATGGTCATTCTTTCCCAATCAACCTCATGCCGGTCCAAATTAAAAGTTTCGACGTCATAGTCGGCATGGATTGGTTAAGTCTTCGTCGAGCCGACATCATGTGCTATGAGAAAGCAGTTTGTCTTAATCTCCCTAACGATGAAACAGTAGTGATTTACGGCGACAAATCAAGTACAAACCTTCACATCATTTTGTGCATCCAAACTCGAAAGTGTTTGTGCAAGGATTGTCATGCATTTCTTGCACACATCGTCGATACGAGTCAGGGAGTAAAGGACATTAAGAGCATTCCAGAAGTACACGACTTTCCCGATATCTTTCCAGAAGAACTACCGGGATTACCACCGCAACGTCAAGTCGAGTTTAGAATCGACTTAGTTCTAGGGGCTACCCCAGTAGCAAAATCGCCTTATCGTCTGGCACCAACAGAGATGCAAGAACTTTCCAGTCTGCTTAACGAACTCCACCAAAAAGGATTCATTAGACCAAGCTTCTCACATTGGGGAGCACCGGTCTTGTTTGTAGAGAAGAAAGACGGATCGTTCCGTATGTGCATTCACTACAAAGAACTGCACAAACTTACTGTCGAAAATCGTTATCCTCTTCCCCGCATTGACGACCTATTTGATCAGCTTTAAGGAGCAAACTACTTCTCGAAGATAGATCTACGATCCGGATATCACCAATTACGAGTAATAGAGGAGGATATTCCCAAGACAGCTTTCTGAACTCGTTATGGACACTACGAATTTGTAGTGATGCCGTTCGGATTAACTAACGCACCAGCGGTATTCATGGACCTAATGAATAGGATGTGCCGTCCTTACTTGGATCAGTTCGTCATCGTCTTCATCGATGATATACTTGATGGGTTTTGAGCATTCTAACACTTCCTAAGTGTACATGCAACCCTAATAACCCTGGATCTATGTTTGTCTAATTATCATGCAAAGTTGTTTTCCAAGGTTATGAACCTATCTAGCATACATGGGGTATAATTTTTCTATGTATAAAAGATAGAACTACATACCTTGTTGTTGAAAGTGTTCCTTGACACCTTGTGAGCCTAGCACCCCAAGTGTGATGCCTCAAATGCTTCACACAACACTAAATGCTCTTGGAAAGACTTTTAAGAGAACACACACTTCTTAAAATCGGCCTAGCCCTCTTGTTTCACATGTGTAGCCGATTTTGGTGGAGAATGGGACTCTTATATAGTGTTGACACATCTAGGGTTACACCATGTAAACCCTAATGTGTCATGACTCTTCATTTCCATGACCCATGGGTTTGTAACTCCCATGGAGCATCCATGGAGCATCCTATGGGTGGAAGCCAACTTGATAATCCATGGAGCCTCTTAGCCCACTATACAAGATATGGATAATTTACATAATCAACCCATATATTTAATTAGTTATCTTTTTGATCACTTAATTAATTCTAAATTAATTCTTGATCAAACTAATCAAATAATATTATTAATATATTAGAACTTATAATATATTAATAATCTCCAAGTGTTATTTTCTCTCATTTAGTCTATCCAATTGCATGGTGCCATGCAACCTAAATGGACCATGCCGGGTCGGGTCAAGTACTTACCAGAAATAGTTATGGACTTAGACACCTTATCCAACAGTCTCCCACTTGGATAAGTCTAATAACTATAATTGCAATACTTCATGAACCGATCGACAATCGTAACTCTTTCAAAGTCTCTCGGAACTGAGAAGATGTTGATACGCCATTTAAGATAAGTGATCATATAATCTTCTATTCTAGATATCAGCCGGACAATTACATGGAACAATGTCTTACTTATTGTCCAGCAGTTTGTTTCCCGATTTCCCGATTTGTTTGACAAAGAACTTAATTGAACACATCAACTTAGTTCTGACCGGGCCCGATACATAGGTCAAAACAAAATCATCGAGGGGCCCAGATATTAGCTTCTAATCCAAGAAGGAACAGATAAACTTCGACACATATGTTTGTTCTACCACTCATTGAATTATAAATAAAAGTACGTTTTATAACATCGAGTTACCAATGCGTTTTCGTACAATCAATGCATAACCAACTCGTAAGTAACAAATCATATCTCTAGGTTTGAAGACTTATATGATATTACCGTCTCACGATCACTCGAGATAAATTCCATGAAGTGATTCCAGTGAGCGTGGGTTGAGTCCAATGCTCAGAACTTATAAGCACTCATGATTGTCGTAGCCATGTCCAACACCTTAGACCTCTGCAACCAATCATGAAAGTCTTGATTCATACCTACTTCCAACATATGACCGACTGTGGAGGTTTGAATAATATGATATACCAAACATAATTATTCTGGAAGTCAAAACATGCAAAAGAAATATAGTAAACGATCGACAAGAGATAGCAACACTTTACTCATAAATAAAACACCTTTTACTCATCATCTAATGTCAATTACACTTTACAAATTTCGAGGTTATCTAACTACTAAATCTAATATCATCCTTCAGCCCTATGCTCCGAGCATGCTGGAGATGCTTAACCCGAGTCAGTCCCTTCGTGAGGGGATCTGCTGGATTCTCATCCGATGATACCCTCTTTGCCATGAGGAGTCCTTCTTCTATTCGATGTCTGATAAAATGGTATTTTCTTTCGATGTGACTGGATCTCCCGTGATCCCTTGGTTCGTTGGCTAAGGCAACAACACTTTCACTATCACAGAAAAAATTTCCACTGTCTCTTTAATAGTTGGTACAACTCCAAGGTCTCCAATGAAGTTCTTCAGCCCTATCGCTTCCTTTGCTGCCTCGCTAGCTGCAATATACTCTGATTCACAAGTTGAATCATCCACTGTATCTTGCTTGGAGCTCTTCCAAGAAATTGCTCCTCCATTTAGAGTAAAGACCCAACCTGAATGGGAGCGGAAATTATCCCTATCAGTCTGAAAGCTAGCATCACTATACCCTACAACTCTCAAGTCATAATTCCCACCGAGGGTAAGGACCCAGTCCTTAGTCCTTCGTAGGTACTTGACGATATTCTTTACCGCAGTCCAGTGTGCCATGCTAGGGTTCTCCTGATACCTGCTAACCATGCTCAAGGCAAAGGCTACATCAGGTCGAGTACACGTCATAGCATACATGATCGATCCTACAGCCGAAGCATAAGGTATTCGACTCATTTCTACTATCTCAGCCTCAGTACTAGGGTTTTGTGTCTTACTCAATATGGCATTACTCTAGATGGGTAACTCTCCTTTCTTAGAGTCCTGCATGTTGAATCTCTTCAGCACCTTATCCAAGTAGGTACTCTGACTAAGTCCAATTAGTCTTTTACTCCGGTCTCTCAAGATCCTTATCCCTAGAATATAGGCAACTTCTCCTAGGTCCTTCATAGAGAAACACTTCCCAAGCCAGGACTTAACTTCCTGCAGAGTTGGGATGTCATTTCCTATGAGTAGTATGCCATCCACATACAATACCAAAAAGCTAACTATACTCCCACTAGCCTTGACATACACACAAGATTCATCTTCACTCCTAGAAAAGCCAAATTCCTTGACTTTCTCATCAAAGCAAAGATTCCATCTGCGAGGTGCTTGCTTTAATCCATAAATGGATTTCTCAAGCTTACACACTCTATTAGGGTACTCGTTGCTGACAAAACCTTCTGGCTGACTCATGTAAACATCTTCAACTAACTTTCCATTAAGGAAAGCGGTTTTGACATCCATTTGCCATATTTCATAGTCATGAAATGCAGCTATGGTTAACATAACCCTGATAGACTTAATCTTGGCTACTGGAGAAAAGGTCTCATCATAATCCAATCCAGGAGTTTGAGAGAAGCCCTTTGTAACCAGTCGAGCCTTATAAGTGTGTACATTACCATCCATGTCGGTCTTCTTCTTGAAGATCCATTTGCACCCTACTGTCTTACGACCTGGTACATTCTCAACCAAGTTCCAAACTTGATTGTCATACATGGTGTCACACCCCGAAAACCAGAGGCGGAAACATTTCCGGGGTTGACTCCACGTTGAGTATCAAATCCAATGTACATAGTAATCATAGTAAACAACCATTACATTACATATATTTGAAAGTTTACATTTGTTTCAAAAGTAAATTGTACAAGTTTTATACATATATCATATGAACAAAATTTAAGACGAGTCTTCTGAGTACTCCGTCTTCTCCAAAAGATATCGTCGGGTACCTGTCTAACGTGGACCTGAGAATACAAGCGGTTTGAAAATCAGCATAAAGCTGGTGAGTTCATAAGATGTTTATTTGCTGAAAAATGTACCAGTTTCCTTTAGTTTTCCGAAAAGGTTTGTTATCCAAGAAAATCCCATATTTTCTTATGTAAAACAATTTAGTTATCCTTCATTACAGTTCAATTACGCGTTATACGTTACCCCAGGAAAATCCCATATTTTCCTAATTACAAGACCGATTTAATATCACATAGTATAGTTTAATACACAAAACTATATATTGAGAGTCTTGGGATTACTATCCCGAATTAGATATAAAATACTTTAATATACGTGAACTGTAGATGGAAAAATAGTTTGAAAGCCTTGGGATTTACATCCCGTACTACATATAGATTTAATACCATCAGACTATCGTCCCGGACTAGATACAAGATAGTTTGATATACTTGAAAATATAGATTGAAAACCATGGGACTACCATCCCGAACTAGATACAAGATAATTTGATAAAACCATAGGATTACTATCCCGAACTAGATATAAGATGTTTTGATAAAACCATGGGATCACTATCCCGAACTAGATATAAGATATTTTGATAAAACCATGGGATCATTATCCCGAACTAGATATAGATTCTAACCATAGGAATAACATCCTGTAATAGATATAAAACTTATAGACAAAAAAAACCATGGGATTACCATCCCGTACTAGATATATATCTCTAAAACCAAAACCGTGAATAAACTTATATTAATACATATTGTGAGTCGGGTAACCATGCTGATACAACAACGATACCTCCTTGAAGTTTGCCAGACGTCAGACGATATCCAGAATTTTTCACCCCAGGCGTGCCCGCCTAACTGTAGCTAGCAGTTAAGGTGTGGGATTGTCAGTCCCGAATAGATCTATTCATAAATTCCTCGCTCTCCCTCCAGGAGACTCTGGTTACACTTCCGGGGAGGATTTACTGATCATCCATGAAGGGTAGTGACTAACTCACAAACTAGTACTAAACTATTCACAGGGTTCCCATACGATATCAAACATACAAAAGATTATGAAACATAATACAGTGAATATAGATACATACAATGAAACTATCTGGCAATACATTCAAATGATACAGAGATAAACTGAATCAGACGTAGTTTATCTAATAACTTTATACACAAATCAGTACATGATAAAACGAGAACTAAAGAACCCCAAATTATTCCCATAATAATTTGATTAGTTTGGTTATTTTCTTAACTAAAATCCATTTAGTTGTAGTTGATAAATCATCCCTTATGCTCAACATAATACATAAGGAGTAAAAGTGTTTATAAATTTGCCAGATATTATTTGAAACACATCAATGTTATGTTTTGAAAACAGTTATAGTTTGCTTGTATTCCCCCCCTGAAAACATTGAAAAACACGGAAAAGCGTAGGGGTATGAACTCACCGGACGAGAAACGTGACGATTTCGGACGCTAAACGATGGTACGGGACTTGCAAACGCACGAGGTTCCTAAGTATAATACAAAGATACACATTTGTATCTAATCAGGACTTAGATTATTTAATTTTTAGCGACCAACACTTTTAGTCGCTGAAACACCCCATTACAAGTGTTTGGAGGGACCCGGGTGGCGTTTGGGGACACATATACGGCCTAGCATAGGTTTGGTTTAAGGGCTTGGAATGAATTTTAAACACCAAATGACTTACTTAAGGGAGTTTACGGCCTAGCATAGGTCTCATGGCCATAAACTCCTATATACTCATAAATAATTGTGTTATTGATTCCAAACAAATCACATGTGATTGCTAAAATTGTTCCAAGGCCTTACATGAATTTTTATGGGACTTTTGAGGTGTTTTTGGAGTTTACGGCCTATGAGACCCCCTCATGCCTGTAAACTCTCCTCAAGGGTGATTTGTTATGTTTTAAGGCCAAAAACTTGTTTGTATGCACTTCTAAAAATTATTCTAAGGCTTTAGGGGTGTTAAAGTGGCTTTCTAACACCTTAAAAGGAGTTTATACCCCAAAATGAAGGGTTTACGGCCCAAGCACAAGCCTTGGCCGTAAACTCTCAATTATACCTCAAATAATATGTTTCAAGTGTCCCAAGGCTAAAACCAATTATTCTAAAATTCATATCTAAGCCTTATTAGTGTTTTGGAAGGGTTTAAGGTCACAAAAACCCCATATTTATGAGTTTACGGCCCAAGCATGTGCCTTGGCTGTAAACTCCTTCAAGTCCTTCAAAATCCACGTTTAAAATGTTCTAAGTCCATTCCATGAAGTCATTAAGCCATATCTAAAGTCTAGTTGTGGTTTGGAAGGGTTTTAGGGCTTAAAAACCCCTTAACTATGTGTTTACGGCCTAAGCCTCTACCAAGGCCGTAAACTCACATTCAAGGCCTTATTTCATGATTAAATCCCGAATTTGGAAGCCAAATATGCTATACATTAAGGTTAGGAAGGTACCTTAGGGATTTGAGGCCTTAAAATTGAGTTTTGGACCCTTAAACTTGGATTTAGGAGAGAGGTTAGAGAGAGAAAAGTGTGAGAGAGAGAGAGAGAGAGAAAAAGCTTCAAATGAAAGGTTAAACACATTTATATAGGTCGCAAAACTTGGACACGGTGGAATTCTACCCGATACCGGCATTAAGCGGGGCTTTTGGTCGCACCCGATTGAGTTACCGTAACCCGGCGAGGACATTTCTAAATTTATGAATTAAACATTTTGAGCTAAATTCATGAGTTCCTAAGAGATTTGGACACTCATTAGCATCAATTAAACATATAAGTTTAATTAACTAAACCCAAAAACGACATCGGAACATTTCGATATACGACGAGTTATACGGGTAGAATAGGTTTTCGGCGATGAACAACTTCGGGTTGTTACACATGGACTGTATCTCGCTGTCCATTGCCTCTTTCCACTTGGCTGACTCAGGGCCTGCCATGGCTTCCGCATAACTGTTAGGTTCATCCAGACCTATCAGTGTCTCATCACTGATAAGTGTATCACCTTCCACAGTAATATGGAATCCATAGTAATGCTCAGGTGCATTCCTAACCCTTGTGGAACGCCTCAAAGGTACAGACTTGTCAATTGGCCCAACAGGAGTTTCCTCCTCAAGTTGAGTGTTAGGGTTTGAAGTTCCTTCACCTCTTGACTCTTGAATTTCTTCAAGATCAACTTGCCTCCCACTGTTTCCTTGGCTTATGAACTCTCTCTCTCTCTCTCTAAAGAAAGCCCTCCTAGCTACAAAGACCACATTTTCACTAGGTCTGTAGAAGAGGTAACCAAAGGATTGTTGTGGGTAGCCGATGAAAATACACCTCTCGCTTCGAGGTTCGAGCTTATCATGAGTCTTGCGTCTCACGAAAGCCTCGCAACCCCAAATCTTGATGTGGTCTAGTTTGGGTATTTTACCCGTCCACATCTCATGAGGAGTTTTGGCAACTTTCTTTGTAGGGACTAGATTAAGGATATGGGCGGCACTCTCTAAGGCATACCCCCAGAATGAGATTGGTAGCGAAGCTCGACTCATCATGGAACAAACCATATCCAACAAGGTTCGATTATGCCTCTCAGCTACACCATTCAACTGCGGTGTCCTGGGAGGTGTCAATTGTGAGACAATCCCACATTCCCTAAGATAGTCGAGGAACTCTGAACTAAGATACTCACCACCTCGATTGGATCAAAGCATCTTAATGTTCCTGCCCAATTGATTCTCGACTTCCTGATTATATTCCTTAAACTTTTCGAAAGTCTCTGACTTGTGCTTGATTAAGTAGACATATCCATATCTACTTTAATCATTAGTAAGAGTCAAATAATAACAATTAGCATCCCTTCTGGCATGTTTGAATGGCCCACACACATCCGTGTGTACAAGATCCAACAAACCTTCACCCCTCTCACAAGAACCTGTGAAGGGTGACTTTGTCATTTTTCCAAGTAAGCATGATTCGCAACTATCATCTGACTTTAGGTCAAATGACTCCAAGACTCCATCCTTTTGGAGTTGGCCTATGCGTTTCTTGCTTATATGTCCAAGACGACAATGCCATAATGATGCTTTATCCAAGTTGTTATTAACAGAATCAATACACAATACATTATTTCCTAAGTTATCAACCACAGATACTGTTTCATACACGCCATCACAAGGTAATGCTTTAAAATAAAGAACATTATTAAAGAAAGCATTACTCGAACCAATTTCATTATCAAATGAAAAGGTGAAACCTTGTTTATACAATGCATGAAAGGAAACAATATTTCTTGCTATTTCTGGCGAATAACAACACTCATTCAAATCTAAACTAAACCCACTACTTAGCGATAAAGTATAAACTCCAATCTTGGTGACAGGTAAAGCTTTCCTATTCCCCATGATTAAGTTTATTCTTCCTTGCTCCACATTCTCACTTCTTCTTAGTCCCTGCAAATCAGAACAGATATAAATACCACAACCAGTATCAAGGACCCAAGAGTTAGAATGGGGTGAGTTATTAGATAAGATAGTGTAAATACCTGCATGGTTGGGTTTAACTTTCCCATCCTTCACATCTTGCTGGTATTTTGGGCAGTTTCGCTTCCAATGTGATTTTTCATGGCAATAGAAGCATTCCGCCTCTTTTGGGTCAGAAGAAGGAGTGACGAAACCTTTCTTGGTTCCACTTGAAGAAGAGCCATCAAGGGTCCTAGCCTTGGTACCCTTCGAAGAGCTCTTTCTCTTCTTCCCTTGACTTTTCCCGATTGCCAAAACTGAAGCAGAGTTTGGAGTAGGAGTGTTAACAACCGACTTCCCCTTAAGACCTGTTTCTGTGGTCTTGAGAAGACCTTGACGTTTGCTGAGTGTGACCTCTTCCTTATTCATGTGATATGTCACGCGGAATTCATCATAGCATGATGGTAAGGAGTGCAAAATGATATCTATTGCAAGCTCCTCAGGGAAGTTCACATTAAGTTTCAGCAATCGGTCCACATACCTTTGCATTTTCTGCATGTGGCTCATGACGGATTCCCCGTACTTCATCATGGTTGTTATCATGGAGCAGATGATTTCGTACCTCTCTTGTCGTGCACTTTGTTGGTATCTTTCCATCAGATCTTAATGCATTTCAAAAGGGTAGAAGTCCTCATAGGACTTTTGGAGTTCCGCTGTCATCGTGGCCATCATGATGCATGCCACTTTGGTAGCATCCCTTTCATGTGCCTGAAAGTCAGCGGTCTCCTGGGGAGTTGCAGTGGTCTCATCAATCTCCTTAAGCTCCTTGTTGAGGACATATTCTTTGTCCTCATAGCGGGTAATCATCCTGATGTTTCTGATCCATTCATTGAAGTTGGATCCATCAAAAGTGACTTTCCCACACAAGATCATAAGGGTAAAGGAGCCATTAGGATTAGAGCCAAAAGCAACATTGTTTGAAGACATCTGAAGGAAGAGGACAAGATTAGTTTAGATATTAAGAGAGTCCTTAATAAACACCCAAATGTAATATTAAGGCTAGGATCCAATCACAATATGTTATAACTTGGAAGAGGTATGTCGTAATCCAAGCTATAGCATCTTTGAAAGGTAGGTGAATGACGATTCACCAATTTCCACCACAAAAACCGAAATGTTAAATATTAGGTTTTTTATTGGTTCTTAGAAATTCCTAGATTCTTTTGAGATTCAATGAACTTTTCATGTTTCAATCTCGAGTGTGCCCTCCAAGTTTTGTGACTGGGATACTGAGGATCACAAAACGAGGTGTGAAGTAACCATGCAAATCACTTGGTACCCTTAAAGTTTATCACTCAATCGATGTGCCGGTAAACCACACACGCTCCACCGATACTATGATAAACCTTAAGTCACCCTTTACCTACCTTGTTAAGTCCAAGTTAGTGTGTCGGTTAACCACACACGCTCCACTAACGACTTAAACAAAGTGTAAAGTGTAATTTCATGGATTAGCACCTTATTCACATTTTTCCTAAAGTAACTAAGATTGGGAATTTAATAAAAGTGTTTAGTTACTTTATAATATTCTTCATACTTTTAATGAGAATTTATAAGTCCTTGTCCTACCCGTTCGGCTAACGACCCTCCACCAGTCAAGCAAGCAGTGGGTGAGAGTGGACACCCATTAAGTTGCCATTTTATAGGCAACAACCTTATACTCACCTTATAGACTGGCTTCATAAATGAGGCGTACTAGCGGTAAGACGACTTTAATCTTATACATGTATATATATATATATATATATATATATATATATATATATATATATATATATATATATATATATATATATATATATATTATTAACTTATAATATCATAAGTATAAGGGTTGAATTTTAACTTTTAAAATTCTAAGGTTTGGAACTAAAGTTTTAACATGACTTTACTTGTTCCAAAACTTGAGGGCAAGTTTTGTAAACTTTCAAAACTTTTCATTTCTTGTAACTTATGAGTTAATTAGGGTATTAAAAATGAAGACTCTTCATTTTATAACCCATGTGTTCTTTTAATGGTTTTAAAGCAAAATGACTTTTGGTTTTCCATAACTTGAGGACAAGTTATGGACTCCATTAAAACACATAATGATCAAAAATTAATCAACCACATAGGTTACAAAAAATTCCTATGATCATCTAAACATCATAAGATCAAGAACATGAATATGAACACTTTCATGAATCAAAAATTACACTTAAAACTTTGTAATTTTGATAACTTGTTGTTGTAAATGGATTATCAAGAACATTACACCATCTAAAACAAGTTTTCAAGTACCAAAACAGTTTAGGTTAATGTTCCTAGTCCATTTCCAGCAACAAAAATCGGAATTCTGAAAACTGCATCCTCTACTCGACGACTAGCTTGCATTTGGTCATGGACTCGTCGAGTCCCCCCATGGACTCGGCGAGTTCATACGGGCAGAAAGAAGAAAACTCAATTTTTCAAGCAGTTTGCACAAAAATCAAACAAGCAAGCCTAGGCTCTGATACCACTGATGGGTTTTGAGCATTCTAACACTTCCTAAGTGTACATGCAACCCTAATAACCTTGGATCTATGTTTGTCTAATTATCATGCAAAGTTGTTTTCCAAGGTTATGAACCTATCTAGCATACATGGGGTACAATTTTTCTATGTATAAAAGATAGAACTACATACCTTGTTGTTGAAAGTGTTCCTTGAAACCTTGTGAGCCTAGCACCCCAAGTGTGATGCCTCAAATGCTTCACACAACACCAAATGCTCTTGGAAAGACTTTTGAGAGAACACACACTTCTTAAAATCGGCCTAGCCCTCTTGTTTCACATGTGTAGCCGATTTTGGTGGAGAATGAGACTCTTATATAGTGTTGACACATCTATGGTTACACCATGTAAACCCTAATGTGTCATGACTCTTCATTTCCATGACCCATGGTTTTGTAACTCCCATGGAGCATCCTATTGGTGAAACCCAACTTGATAATCCATGGAGCCTCTTAGCCCACTATACAAGATATGGATAATTTACATAATCAACCCAAATATTTAATTAGTTATATTTTTGATCACTTAATTAATTCTTAATCAAACTAATCAAATAATATTATCAATATATTAGAACTTATAATATATTAATAATCTCCAAGTGTTATTTTCTCTCATTTAGTCTATCCAATTGCATGGTGCCATGCAACCCAAATGGACCATGTCGAGTCGGGTCAAGTACTTACCAGAAATAGTCAGCACCTACGAAGAGTCTTAGAAACCTTACGAGCGGAGAAGCTCTATGCGAAGTTCTCTAAATGCGAATTTTGGATTCGAAGAGTTGAATTTCTGGGCCACATTGTTAGTGAAAAGGGGATACACGTGGACCCCTCCAAAATTAAGGCCATTGAGAACTAGTCGGCACCGAAGACACCAACAGAGATTCGTCAATTTCTAGGTCTCGCTGGCTACTATCACAGATTCATAAAGAACTTCTCTAGCATTTCGAAACCTCTTACTACATTAACCCAAAAAGGCGTGACCTTTGACTGGGAAGCAAAACAAGAGAAGGCATTCCAAAAAATGAAACAGGCCTTATGCACCGCACCGATACTATCCCTCCCCGAAGGGATAGAAGATTTCGTAGTGTATTGCGATGCATCAAATCAAGGACTTGGTTGTGTTCTTATGCAAAGAGGGAAGGTTATTGCCTATGCCTCCTGTCAGCTTAAGATACACGAAGTAAACTATACAACACACAATTGTGAGTTAGGAGCAGTGGTATTTGCTCTAAAGATCTGGAGACACTACCTGTACGGAACAAAGAGTACTATTTTCACCGACCACAAGAGCCTTCAACACATTTTCGATCAGAAAGAGCTCAACATGCGACAACGACGATGGGTCGAGCTACTCAATGACTACGAATGCGAAATTTGTTATCATCCTGGCAAAGCCAATGTAGTAGCTGACACCCTCAGTCGAAAAGAATACACTGGTCGGAGAGTCAAATCTATGACTATGACTATCCATTCCCACTTATCCACACAAATTAAGGAGGCTCAACTGGAAGCTTTGCAACCTGAAAATGTGTCAGGTGAATCCCTGAGAGGAATGGAAAAGAATCTACAAATCAAGGGTGGCGAAGCATATTATCTCATGGACCGTATCTGGACACCGAGACATGGTGGCTTCAGAGACGTGGTCATGACCGAAGCACACAACACGAGATATTCCGTTCACCCAGGTTCAGATAAAATGTATATGGATCTTAAGAAACTGTACTGGTGGCCTAACATGAAAGCAGAAATTGCTACCTTCGTAAGTAAATGTCTTACTTGCGCTAAGGTTAAGGTCGAGTATCAGAAACATTCAGGATTAATACAACAACCGGAGATACCGGAATGGAAATGAGAACGAATTACTATGGACTTCATAACCAAGTTTCCCAAAACAACGGGTGGACTGGATACCATATGGGTCATCGTCCACAGATTGACCAAATCCGCACATTTTCTACCAATCAAGGAGACTGACAAGATGGAAAGGCTTACAAGAACTTACATAAGGGAAATAGTACGACTGCATGGTGTTCCAATATCCATTATCTCCGATAGAGATAGTAGATTCACTTCAAGGTTCTGGCAGTCACTACAAAGTTCCCTGGGGACTAGGCTAGACATGAGTACAGCCTACCATCCATAAACAAACGGGAAAAGTGAGAGAACAATACAAAATTTGGAAGATATGCTGAGAGCCTATGTGATTGACTTTGGAAAGGCATGGGATATCCATTTACCCCTTGTCAAATTTTCATACAACAATAGTTATCATACGAGCATAAAGGTTGCTCCATTTGAAGCCCTCTATGGCCGTAAGTGCAGGTCCCCTCTGTGTTGGGCTGAAGTTGGTGATACACAGTTAGCTAAAGGACAAGTTCCTGAAAGCACTCTCATCGGTCCGGAAATCATACGAGAAACGAAAGAGAAGATCGTTCATATTCGTGAACGGTTGAAAGCCTCTAGAGACCAACAGAAAAGCTATGCTGACCAAAGGAGGAAACCTTTGGAATTCCAGGTAGGAGACCGCGTTCTATTGAAGGTATCACCTTGGAAAGGCTTGATACGCTTTGGAAAGCGTGGAAAGCTAAATCCAAGATACATAGGGCCTTTCGAGATTCTCGCCAGAATCGGCCATGTAACTTACAAACTTAATCTACCACGTGAACTTAGTAACATACATCCAACCTTCCACGTCTCAAACTTGAAAAAGTGTATGTCCGATGAGACACTTGTTATTCCACTCGACGAGATCGAGATCAACGATAGCCTCAACTTCGTGGAAGAACCGGTAGAAAATCATGGACCGAGAGGTCAAACAAAAGAAACAAAGTCGCATACCCATCGTGAAGGTTCGCTGGAACGCCAAGCGAGGACCTGAATTCACATGGGAACGCGAAGATCAGATAAAACAAAAGTACCCAAATATTTTTCTCTGATTCAAGTATCTGTCTTACTTTGAATTTCGAGACGAAATTCCCTCTAACGGGGGGATGATGTGACAACCCGATATTTCAACTCTATGTAATGGCCTAAAAAGTCAAGTATTATAACCACTTTTGATATAATGAAATTTACTTCGAAAATAAAATGTTCAAAAGTATCTAATTGATTACCTACTATGTTAGATATCATTAAACCGTGATCGTACATAAAAAGAACGTCCAAATCTGACTTCGTATAAGGAAGTTATGATTTTTCCAAGTTCGAACCAACAGGTAATCGTTTGATTGATGGGTCAAAAACAAATCAAAACAACAGAATTCATAAAATCCACAAATAAAAAACTTAAAATATATACATTGAGATCACTATATATTTGCAGAAATAATATACATTAAAAAACATAAGAGATGGAAGACGGGATGGCTCCTATGAATGTCATCCCCCATAGATCTAAGAAGGTTGCTACATGGTTTCAAAATTGAATCCCAAAAGGTCACCGGAGTCCTTGAATCCATATACTTTTATTGTTGCTAATCTTGTTTCCAAAACCAAAATCTAGATCTGAACTTCGATGGCGATGAGTTGCAGGTGGCTGAAGGTGCAGTGGAGACGGGTGGAGGAGGGACATCGAGGAAGGGGAAGGGCAAAGGAAAGGGATAAGGGTTCTTGTTGGTGTGTTCCCTTTCGTTTCTTGCTCCTTTCAAATATCTTTAGAGACTCCGCCGATGGTGATTTCTTCTGATATTAGGGTTTGATGGTTGGGCAACATAATTTTATGTGATAGTGGGGAAGGAGACATAAAGAACAAGATGAAAGCGACCTTAGACCATCTTCAATGGACCTCTGTTTTTGTTTTATAGAGGTCAAAAATGCTCCAATCAACCACTAAAAGTGGCCTTTATTTTTGTGGGATGAAATTTGACCTTTATATAATATATATATATATATATATATATATATATATATATATATATATATATATATATATATATATATATAAAGGCCACTATTCATAACACCAAATCACTTTTTCCTTTTAAATGGTGTTATTTTACTTGATTTTTAGTTTTTATAATTATTATTTATATTTTATAATATTAAAATATGTTTTAGTGTAATTTTTTTAGTGTGTGGTTGGAGTTAAAACCAGTTTTGGTGCTACTTTTACACAAAAATGGTGTAATTTTTAATGATAAGTTTGGAGTTGGTCTTAGGGAAAAATATGATAGGATGGTCCCAACATTTTATATACCAATTTCTTTAATAAATAAATAATTATTAAGCATTAAATTAGATAAAAAGAAAAAGGAAATATGCATAGGCATACAGTCTTTTTAAGGGCCAAACATATAAATTACCCAAACCACAACTATTTGTGTAACTTACTATACGTTAATTTGAGGAATTGCATCCTATTTTTAGAATGTATACAATGCTCTAATACATGCCTTTACAATATTTATTTGTTTTTGTTTAAAACATAAATGCTCTTCATTTACACCAAGGCACCTTAAAGCAAGAAATACATTTTAAAATCTTAATCAAATTTGGTCCCCTATGGTATACTACTTTTTTAGGACGGGTCGAAACACAATTTCGTCATTTTAGAAACGATATACAGTGAGATAAATGACATAGTGAGAAATTCACCTGAATCGAAGAATCGGAAAAGCACAACAACACACTCCACTCTTTTCACCGATCAGAACCACGAACCGACTAACACCAAACAATTATCAAATCTCAGTCAACAACCTAAATCCTTCAAGTTTGACCCAAAATCAAATGTAACGGTTGTATCCATTTTATGATTTTGAAATAGGTTTGATAAAAAAAATATCAAGTAATTAAATAAAATGCATTATATAGGTGAAGGGTTAAATTAATAATAATAATAATAACAATAATAATAATAATAATAAATCAATTTATTTTATATAAATAAGTTTTATTAGTTCAGGGTCCAATAAGTAATTTTTAGAAATTATATATGTAAGAAATTTTAGTGTTGGGGTAGATTCTGCCAGTATCGTGTAATCCGAGGACCAAAAGTGTCAAAACCCAAGAATGGGTTGTCTCTTTCCCCTGCAATCGACGTAGGCTCACTGCTGAGTCTCTTTCTCGTCTTTGGCTCTTTGAATCGGATTTTTCAGAAAGCAACACCGATTATCACCTCTCTAGGAGACAACACTTTCGTTTAATTCACTCAGCTTCCCCTTACAGTCAAAATGGACAGATATTGTGGGTTAAAGGCAACCTCCGGTTGTGGGTTTTCAGGAAGGAGGGGCTGCCAAGCTCTCTGCTCTCTTTCTCCGACGAGTGGAGAGCATCAGGTCCCCGAAGAAGGTAGTGCGCAGCTGAGCCTGTAAGTCTTGATGTTCCGAATTAGATGAGTGAATGGGTTTATGATGTCGATGGGAGCTTACAATCTTTTTCCGACGTGAGTGAGAAGAGATTTTTCCGACATGTGGGTGTGTGTGTGTTTCATCTGCTCGCCTCTGCAAACTTTCTTCTTCGTCGGGGAAGAAGATTACCGCCAGCGCCGGAGCAGAAGGCGTCGTCGGAGAGCACATCGCCTAAGAAGACATCAGCATCCGTCTCATGTTCTGCTTCTGGTATCGTCGTGCGTCGCTCACTGAAAACTGTTAACAATTTTAGATTGGGTTGGTGACATTTTGAATAAACCGCATTTGGGCTTGTATTTAGTGACATGGAACACTTTTGGAATGCAGGTTTTGAAATTGGGCTTCCAATTAAACTCAATCCATTTACGAAAACAATATTTAGGATTTGATTTTTGAGTTAAAAATAAGAGATAATCATGTTTAAATTGGAGATTCTATAAATTAAATGGTTAAGTATGTTATATGGACATATGGATCAGTTTAAACCAAAATTACGGTAATTTATAAATCTACTATAATAAATGAATATTTTTTTACCACATGTCCTCTTCTCATTCATTTGGACACATGACATTTTCTAGAATTTTTAAATTTTCTATTTTCCACTTGTCATTTTATTGTATTTTTCATTTTATTAAATTAAAATTTCACATTTAATGTGTAAAGTAATATATATGTAAAGTATTTATTAGAAAAAGTTTATATATGTAATGTATTCAATACATTAAAGTCTCATTAGTTTTAATAATTCAAAATTTTCTCATTTTCTTATAAATTCAAACTTTTTAAATTGTTAAAATTTTATATTTATTTTATTTAATTAAACTCATGTAATACATGGCTCTCATACCTAATTAAAATAAATAAATAACGTTTTGAATGATATATTGTACTTATGAAAAGATAATCTAACATAGTTGGAAATAAATCCTAGAAGATTTTCAGAGACATGATTATTATAAATATGAGGGGTAAATTGGTCATTAATTAGAATACATTATTTCAAAAATAACCAAAATTAAGTATTTAATAAATATTAGAATATAATACTTGAAATTTGAGCTAAATAGAGACTATTGTTGGGATGTAGGTGATCAGGGAGTTGGATAATTCATCTTACAGTTGTTTTATTCTGCGTTTAGTTGTTTCAGGTGAGTTATCATGAACTTACTTATTATATGGACTATGTGATTTTATATGTTATCGTTACACCACTGAAGGTCCCAGTGTGGGTAGGTGGTCAGGATGAGAATCTCGTGGTACCATTTGGAGTATGATTATATGTGTATGTTACATCACTCAAGGTCCCAATGTGGGTAGGTGGTTAGGATGAGAATCTAGTGTTACCATGTGGAGTATGTATGTTAGCATTTATCCGACAGGATATGAATCAAGTGGTACCATCTGGAGCATGTATGTTAGCATTTATGTGATAGGATAAGAATCTAGTGTTACCATCTTGAGTATGTATGCTAAGTATTTATGTGATAGAATGGGAATCAAGTGGTACCATCTGGAGCATGTATGTTAGCATTTATGTGACAGGATGGATCTAGTGGTACCATTTGGAGTATGTATGCTAGTTTTATGTGATAGAATGTAAGTAATATGTGACTTATTACTTGAAGCATGTGTTATTATATGTTATTATTGTTGGATTAGTGTCGAGGTCCATAGCTATATTTGGTATGTACTTGACCCGATTGACATGGTCCATTTGGGTTGCATGACATCATGCATTTGGATAGACTAAAATGAGAGAAATAATACTTAAGGTTTATCTATATATTATAAGTTCTAATATATTAATAAAATTATTTACTTAGTATTGATCAAGAATTAATTTGGAATTAATTAAGTGATCAAAAGGAGACTGATTAAATATATGAGGTGATTGTATAAATCATCCATACTTGTATAGTAGGCTAATGCTCCATGGATTATCAAGTTGGGCTAAAACCCATAAGATGCTCCATGGTGTTTTTGTACCCATGGATCATGGAAATGAAAGGCCATGACAATTAGGGTTTACATGGTGTAACACTAATTATGACATACTATATAAGCATCTTATTCTTCCAAAAATATGGCACTATGAAGGATTAGTGAGGGCTAGCCGATTTCATGAAATGTCTCATTTCTCTCAAGTTATTCTAAGTGTATTTGATGTTGTGTGAACCATTTGAGGTGTCACACCTGGGGCACTAGGCTCTTGAGCTCCATGGAATCAAGCTACATAAAAAAAAAGCATGTATTCTATCTAGTTTTGTTACTAGTTAGAGTAATACCTTGGAATATTCATATTTGCATGTATAATAGAGAAAACATAGATCCAAGGTATTTTGGGTTGCATGTACACCATAGGAGTGATAGAATGCTCAAAACCCAACAATGGTATCAGAGCCTAGGCTTGTTTTCTTGTTATACTTGCAAAATTGGCTGAAAAATTGAAGTTTGTTGCTGTCTGCTCAGCAGACTCGCCGAGTCCAAGGCAAAGTTCATCCAACTCGTCGAGTTGGTTCATGCACTCGACGAGTTGGACCCCCAGACAACATATCTTCAACTGTTTTGGATGGAATTGGACTAGGAACATTACCCTAAGCTGTTTTTCAACTTACAAAACTGTTTTTGATGTGGTAATGTTCATGCTAATCCAGTTTCAAAGATAATTGTCAATAGATTCATGTTTTGTATTAGTTTAATGGTTAGGCTAATTACATGAAAAAGTTTGATTGAATTATATTGTTCTTATGAGTTGCTTAGATTAATAAAAAAGTTATGTGAAATTGTTGTTTTCAATCCAAATTAATCTAAGAGTTGGTTCTAAAATGTGTTTTTGTAACTTGTCCTCAAGTTATATGAAAAGTCACATTTAAGATTCATAAAACTCATAAATATTTCCATAGGTTATGAATAAAGAAAAATCATATTCTTTAATAGTTTAAAGTCTTCCATAACTTGTCCTCAAGTTATGGAACTTGAAGAGTTTTTTGAAATAAAAACTACTTTAAACACATAAGTTCTGGAATTGAATAGTTTTGAATAGTTTCAAAACTTGCCCTTAAGTTTTGGAATTTGAAAAGTTTTCCCTTATGAATACTTTAATTCCAAGTTAAGCCCTTAGAATTTTAAAAGTTAAAATTCAACTCTTATACTTTATAGTATTATAAGTTAATAATATATATGTATAAGAGAAAGTCAATCTTACCGTTAGTAGGCCTCAATCACAAAGCCGGTCTATCAGGGGGTATAAGGTTACTGCCTATAAAATGACAGTTTAATGGGTGTCCACTCTCACCCACCGCTTCCTTGACTGGTGGAGGGTCATTAGCCGAACGGGTAGGACAAGGAATAGAATTCCCCCTCCATTAAAAGTATTAATGATAAATACTAAGTAACTAAACTTTTATAAATTCTCAATCTTAGTTACTTAGGAAAATGTGAATTTGGTGCTATCCCATGAAATTACACATTACACTTTGCTTAAGTCGGTTAGTGGAGCGCGTGTGGTTAACCGACACACTAGCTTGATTTAACAAGGTAGGCAAAGGGTAACTTAATGTTTATCATAATATCGATGGAGTGTGTGTGGTTAACCGGAACACCGATTGAGGGGTAAATATTAAGGGTACCAAGTATATTTGCATGGTTATTTACACCTTGTATTGTGATCCTCGGCATCCCAGTCACAAAATTTGAGAGGGCACAATCGAGATTGAAACATGCCATTGAACAGTTCAATGAATCTCAAAAGATCTAGGAGTTTCAAATCCAAGTAAAACCTAATTAAATTATTTTGTTTTCATGGTGGAAATTGGTGAATCATCATTCGCCTACCTTCAAATATTTTATAGCTTGAATTACGGCATCCCTCTTCCAAGTTATAAAAGTATTGTGTTGGGTCCTAGCCTTAATATTTCATATTGGGTGTTACAATAAGGACTTTAGATCAACTATCTTGAATATCTCCCAAAAGATGTCTAGTTCAGACGTCTATGATCTTCCCAAATCTCTTGGAACTTCACTTCCTCCACCTCCTCCAATTATTCTCCCTAACCCACAAGTTCAAGGCCACTCAAGCCCTAATGGCAAGCAAGGTCTATGTGTGTACACATCTTGGAGATGAAGTCACATATTGACAAGCCGGGAGAGTTGGGTGTCAAAGTCTAAAGAAAGTTGGTTGTTCAATCAATTTCTAAGTCAGATAGTGAGTTACCTCTGGGACTACTATGAAATAGACTATGACATGACCCTTAATGATCTTATCTATTTGCTTGCTGCTGCTGAATCAACAATGATTTGGAGCTTTGGTAAAGCAAATTTGATTAGTAGATCAACTTTCCAATCTACCATGGACATTGACAATGGTAACATTGGATATTTAGAAAAGCCTTCTCTTCCCAAGGAAAGGGATTGACCATAGTCAACTCGGTTGACCAAATGGTAAAGAAAAAGGAAAGTCTGTGATAGTCCCATGTACCATTTCCAAAGAGTCCATATGTTTCTCTTGCCAAAGGAAGGGGCATTGATTGCAAAGCTGCCTATTTACCTGAAAGATCATAAGGTTGATCAAGTCAAGAGATTTGACTCTACTTTAGGTAAAGGCCACTATCTAACTATGTTAAGTTTCTATTCTGAGATTCTTATTACATGATGTGGCTGGATCACATGTTGATGTTTGAAGAATCAAAGAAAAGTGAAGAAACCTAAAGGAAGTATATGTTGATTCTGATCGCGAAGATGGATTTCGATCGCATGGTTCGGTGATCAGAATTTTGAGCTGTTGCTTAGGAGTTATGATGTATTGCTTAGGAATAGATAACAACAAATTTTCATATGCTTTCGCACTATAAGGATAAGTGTTTCCGCAAAGCTTTAAAATAAAAGGAAAAGTTTTGATTCCATTTATTCTAAGTATCCTTACAATGACATTTGTGAAAAATTGTTTCTTATATGATTCCATTGATAGCAATAATGGAAATATGAATTTGATTCTTTCATTTGTGGTAGTGTCTAAATTTACCAAATAAGGAAAGATTCTCATTACCCAAATTTTTAGTTGGATAGAAACTTGGAATCATACAAGTTGTATAGTATGATGAATGAGAATTTTCACCTTTGGAAAATTAAGACTAATTCCTTGTTCACATTTATATGTGAGTCAAGTGAAGGACTAAGGGATCGAGTACACATTCTTGTGCACTGGTCAAGTCCACCACAAAATATTGATAAGACTATTCGTCATGATTTACAAAAGTTTAGTAAATATGGTTATACTTACCAGTTTAAGTATAATTCTGAAACATTGGAAAAGTTTTGATGTATGGCAGAACGAATGAGAAGAATCAAATTAGGCAGAAGGATAAAAGTTTCTCAAATCTGAAAAGATGGGAGAGTACTTTAGTATCATGTTTTGTGATCATCTCAATGATTAAGAAACCATATCGCAATTGGTTCTCTAAGGACATCTTAGTGCATTCCTATGGCTAAGAAGAGGATTCAAGAATTGTTGAAGTGGTTAAATCAAGAAGGTGAGTCATACTTCGTACCAAAACAAGTCTTAGAGTCATACTCCAAGATTGTAATTTGAGTGACATATCTTAAAGAAAAGTTTATATAACACTTGTCAAATGTAAGAGTAAAAGTGTCCTACTCTTGTACATTTGAAATTGGTAAGTTGTGATGTTTCGGATAAAACAAAGACCAACTAAGGCCAATTGTGTGAAGTGTTTGTCTTGATAAAGAATCCACACTATCTCTTGAATATTTGGCATGTGAGTCTTATATGTCAAGAGGACAGTGGGAGTCTAAAATATCCTGGAAGAATTTCAAGATCTAATCAAGAATAAAATCTGTAGTTTCTCACTAGCCCACGAATTGAGGTTTATAACCAATCGTGTTGACATATTTCTATTTCTGTGCCCATTCCAGTTAAAGTTGGTTTTGCATATGATTTATGAGAGTTCTCAATTGGTTGCATAACAACTTGGAAGCAATGGTAGGCCCTTGTGCTGCCAGGTGGCAAGAAATTGAGATTGAGTTCAGTCCATATGAGTTTGGATTTGTCATTATCCTTGTCTTGTGATTATGGTTTTGACAAATTCACATGGATAAGAACACATGCACCATAAAGTCTAAGTGTCATAAGGTTGCTCTCCGATTCATGAAAATGATGGTGAGGAAACACTTTCACTAAGTAGATTTTAAGTAGATAACAATTGTGATATTTACATTCTCAAAGTCTTTAGTGGAGCATGTGTGGTTAACCGGCACACTAACATGGACTTGTGAGGAATGACAAATGTCTAAACAATTGATACTATGATTACGACATCCCTTTTCATAGTTCTGAAATTGTTTAGACACACATGTGAGCTATTTAAGGAAAGGTGTGTGATTTTGATAAAGTCTTATCAAAACATCTCGTATCAGAAATCTGAACTTTGGTAAGAAAGTCAATAAAGTATTGATTTCTAGAAGTTCATCTGATTTCTGAGTACATGTCAAAGCTAGTAGGAGCATAAGTGTTATGCTAATAATCATCATGTTAGTGGGAGCATGATAATTATTATTACTATTGTAAGTTAGCAATGTTAATTATAGAAAACAAAAGGTTTCAATTAGGAAAAAGTTGTTTTGCTATAATTAAGGGAGAGGATATTATACATCATTTCAAATCTATAAGCTTAGATCGTGAGATGTTAATCAAATTTAGTCAAGTATATATATATATATATATATATATATATATATATATATATATATATATATATGTGAATGTTATGTTGTAATGGCTTAACATAAGGAAATTCTATATATAGGTACATTATTTGGGTTCTAAAAATAGATTATGATTACGACATCCCTTTTTATAATCTGAATTATGAGAACTTGGCAAATAGAAATATTGTAGCAAAAGGACTGGTCTTGTATCATGTCTTTATGTGAGACATCATGAATCGTGTCCTATATGATGCGGATATAGGATTGATTGCATGTGCTATAATATTCATCATTTCATAAATTTTCCAAATGCCTTGGGCATTAAGAAGGGAAAAGGTCTAGAATTGGATATGACTAAAATGATTAAGCAATTGTCGAGGACAATCTAAGGTTTACCAAAGATTGGTTGATCAGGGATAGTTGGAATTATAATGTTAATTTTGGAAGGACCATATTGATATATTCTAAAAAGAGGCAACTCTTGTTCAGAAGTGATAGTTTAATTGGGAATATGGAAATGTTCCCATAGGTGGAAGTTATTCATTAAATCTGTGTAAGATTAGGAAACTTAATGCAAGAAGAATGTTCAAAGGCAATGAACTTTGAATATGAGACTTCAGTTCCATGGAGTTGGTCTCCATTGGAATACTTTGTAATGTCTGTTGACAAGTCTTTGTGACTTTGTGCATAATCATTACAAGAGGATCAATGAATATAAGTTTAGAATCTAACAGATTTAGGTAAATGGCAGAAATTTGGAATTCTTGCATTTGTGGTAAGAAATTGGGATTGTGAAATGAGAATCATTGGAATTATGTTCAATCGATCTATTTCACAGAGTAAAGATCATAGACAAACTTAGTGTGCATATTTGGTGTATGGCATAACTAATGTTTAGACAAACATAGTGTACATACTTGGTGTATGGCATGACTAGTGTTTAGAAAACATAATGTACATGCTCGGAGCATGGGACAACTATTATTTTAATTCAAGTATAAAGTTGATAGTTTGAAACAGTATGCAATGAATGGTGGGTAATCAATATGCTGATAAATAAAAGGTGTTTTATTTATATTCATAAGTTCTGAGACCATATTGGATTCGATTATTCTTGTGTTTCACTTTGCATGTTTTGACTTCCAGAATAACTAGGTCATTCTTCCTGAATGACTAAGTTATTCAAATTATCCACAGTCAGTCATATGTTAGAAGTAGATATGAATCAAGACTGTCATGAAGCTGGATTGTAGATGTCCAAGTTATGGGACATAGCAAGTGGTGCTACAATATTCATGAGTACTCATAAGTTCTGAGTATTGGATTCAACCCACGCTCATTGGAATCACTTCATGGATTTTATCATGAGTGATCATGAGACGATAATATCTTATATTCTTCAAACCTAAAGATATGAGTTGTTACTATGAGCTGATTATTCATTGATTGCACGAAAACACATTGGTAACTCGATGTTATAAAACGTGCCTTTGTGTATGATTCAACAAGTAGTAGAACAAGCCATATGAGTCGAAGTTTATCCATTCCTTTTACCGTCGGGATAAAAGCAATATCTGTGAGCCCCTCGATGATTTAGTGATGACACCCTGAAGTGTTTGGCCAAGCTAGGACTGATTTGATTTGTTCAATTAGTCGGTCGTCATAAATTGGAAATCGGGAAACAACAAATAGACATAGAGAATGATTGTAATCCATGTCTTAGTCGATATGATATCTATAATGGAGGAATATATGATCTCTTATCTGATGGATGTGTCATTGATTTGTTTAGAGTTCGACGGCAATAACTTTTAAGAGCTACAATTGCTAGTCGGGTTTTGAAGTCATACGCAATAACAGTTTTAGACTTATCCAAGTGGGAGACTGTTGGATTAGTGTCTAAGTCCATAACTATATTTGGTATGTACTTGACCAGTTTGGCATGGTCTATTTGGGTTGCATGGCATCACGCATTTGGATAGACTAAAATGAGAGAAATAATACTTAAGGTTTATCTATATATTATAAGTTCTAATATTTTAATAAGATTATTTAATTCGTATTGATCAAGAATTAATTTGGAATTAATTAAGTGATCAAAAGGAGACAAATTAAGTATATGGGTTGATTGTGTAAATCATCAATACTTGTATAGTGGGCTAATGCTCCATGGATTATCAAGTTGGGATAAAACCCATAGGATGCTCCATGGTGTTTTTTCTGACAACCCTATATTTTCCAAAAGCATTGTAACACTCGAAAGCCAAATACAACGAAATTAACCTCGAAAATAAAAGTGTTCAAGTATCTAAGTTGGGATGCATCAAATATTAGATATCATGCCAAGGTTTCCAAAAACATAAAGAACGCTCAAAACCGGGTTATATTGAAGAAATTATAACCACTCGTATATTTACGACTCGACGTTAAAACATTATTTGACGTAAAAAGTAAAATTTCAATAAAATGCATTTTAGCCTTAAGTATCTAAACAAAGTCGTAGATCTCGTTGAAAGGTGAGCGTGCATAAAAAGATCGCCCAAATTGGACTTCGTATGAAGAAGTTACGAATTTCCTAAGTTTCGTAACAGTAGTAGATGGCTAAAAACTCAAATTGAAGATTGAGTGTTATTTAGCTGTCGCCACCTATACGGAAGTTGAAGATCTCCACATTAGTAATAAAACGATAAAAAGACAAACGAAAACCGACATCGAATAAAGAACCTATGAATTTTTAACGAACTTTAGGAGGCCCGGCCTATTAAAAATATATCATTCAAAATAAATTCAAAACTAGCCGAGGGAGTCTAAATGAAAGTTGTAGAGCATAATCTCACCTACGTGTGGATATAAAGAACGCGAAAAACGGAGCTCGTACGCGAAAGTTACGGAATTTAGAAGAGGACAGGCCGGATTACGCCCCGCGTTCTCTGGGAGTACGCCCCGCGTACTAGACCCAGAGTCGAGTCCCATCGGCCCGCCCCCTCTACGCTTAGCTAGCCAGGAGTCGTAAGCCATGACGCCATATTACGCCCAGCGTAATGAGGTACGCCCCGCATACTCCAAAATTACGCCCCGCGTACTCACTCTTCCAGCACTATAAATAGATGGCATGAGCTTCGAGTTTTGGCACACTTTCACAATTCCTCAGTCATTCTCCCAGCTCCAGAGACCATTCCTTCACCTCGGTTTCCGCACTCGAGCCCCCGACGAAAGATCTACGCTGCAGAGATTCCCGAGAGCCCGAAGACGCAACTTTCCGCGGTCAAAGCTCTGCTCAACTCTATCCTCTCTCTTCAAACTTAACGGGTGAGTTCGTACCCCTACTTTTCAATTCTTTTCACGCTTTAGGGGGGGAATACAAGTACATTACAAGTCAAAGTATCATTTCACAAACATAATTATAATATCGTTCTTATAGGGTTTTGATACAAAAATAACGTTATGTTCAAAGGGCTAATATATCACCAAGTTGTTATTACTAAATGGAAACATACTTTTGAGAAACTATAATGAGTGTAGTATTCAAGTGATTCATACATTTTACATATACATCTCGACAAATGAAATGCTTTCAAAAGAAGTAAAGTCTTTATTATCGTAAATCTGTTAATACCAAGTAATGTGAGACATTTAAACTTCAACGTACTCATATGTATGCATTTCAAGTCCTGTATTATATACCATAATCTCTTGGAGAGAGAGCGTGATACTTGTGTATAGATCTATACGGGATTGACAACCCCGCACCTAAACTATTAGTTATAGTTAGACCGGCAGGTCTGGGGTGACAAATGTCATAACACTACAACACCTGAAGAATGTTGTTACAGGCCGTCAGTGTCAATAGTATGGTTATAAAACTCACATAAAAGTATAAAAACAAGTTGGATTTACGAGATTCATATATGCATTTCAGTTTTCCATTTTATTGTTAACACAAATTTTATCACTATTACTCAAGTATGGAAAACACTAACGCACTCCAACACGGGAAACTTTTTTAAATCATTTATAGAAAATATTGGATTTTCTGAAAACCTCGTTCATCGATTTACTATCAAAAAGGACATACTTTTCAATGTAAAACACTTATGAACTCACCAACTTAATTGTTGACACTTTTTCAAAACGACTTGTATTTCTCAGGGAATCAGTAATACAGGTAACCACCAGCTTTTGGAGAAGGGAACACTAAGGATGTTTTATTATTGAACATTTATCATCTTATTGTAATATTCTTTTGCTAATATGTATAACGCAACAACATACGTTTTCATTATATATATGATGGTTGTGTTACTTTCTTTACAATATTCAATGATTGTGATACTATGTGAAGTCATCCACCCCCGAATGTTTCCGCCATTCTGGTTTGGGGGTGTGACAGATTGGTATCAGAGCATTGTTTATAGTGAACTAAGTATATCGAACCACATACGATATACAAACTATAAATGCGAAGGGGACCAAAAACCCTCTGACGAAACATTTTCATGAACAAAATACTTTCTTTTAAAAGATATACATTTTTACAAGCATGCATTAATCTCGTATCATAACAAGTTTTACTAAAAAGTATTAAGGCAAGTTACGACACTACGATTGAGCCCCGGGGTATGTAATCAGGTCGAGAATAAATATAGCCTGATCAACTATATTTATCCTGGATTTGACCAACGTACGTCGAGGAATGGTCGTAGTGGACAACAAGCCAAGAACTTACCAAATACGAATTATTTTAGTTTCGCCAAATTGAAATATTATAGGAGTATTATTAAAAATAGTTGTACAAATTATAGTTAAAAATAGTAAGTCGTTAAATAGAATTTTCTTTTCTTATAAAGTTCTCATACATCTATCCTAGTACAGACAAATGGCCGGATTCCATTTACCAGGAGATCCCTACTACCCAAACCAAGGCAACGGCGGTTGGATAGAAGAAGACCCAGAGGAAATCGAAGAAGAGGTCGAGGAAGAACCCGAAGGGGTTATCGAGGGAGAATTCGAAGTCAAAGTCGGAGAGGAATTCGAAGTCGACGAAGAGATCGAGGAGATTTCTAGCGGGACAGACTCCGAGCCAGAAGTGTTCGACCCTCCCATCTCTCATCCTCCCGAAATCAGACCATATCAAGCGGGACCCATTCCCATGTGGGGAAGTCACCTCTACTACTGGAGCCGCCAGCAAGGTGTACGCCCTCCTTTTGGCATGTGCCGAGATTTTTACAATGTCAGTGGGGGAAGCTCAGCTAATCGAGCACTTCCTATTATTGTGAACGCTATAGCTACCCATAACTACGAGACGGACAGGCAAGCAGCCAGAGTTCGCGAGGTCAATGCTGCTACCCAAGGTAACGCCGCTGACATCCGCCGTTTGGAAGGACTACATGAGAATACCCAAATCTACACGGGGACACTTCAGAACCAAATGATAACGGCTCTGGCAGAAATAAGAGAGATGAAGGAACAACAAGCAGATCTTGAGAGGCGACTGATGGGAGTCAAACGGTCGGATGCCGAATCTAGCTCCAAACGCCGCAAGTAGAACTTGTTCGAGCCCCAACAATTTTGTTATAGAGTAGGATTTCGGATAAAAGTTTTTCCCTTATTTCCCTTGTTTTCCCTGTTGTATCCATAATCAGAGATCTCTATGAGGATCAAATTTTCCAAACAAAAACATGTAATGTAACACACCTCAGGTGTGACCTATATGTATGAATATGAAGTATTTCTTATTTTATACCTCTCAAAAATTACGAGTTTTAAATTTCTATGCCTACCTTGAAACCATAAACTAAAGTCAAAACAAATTACAAGATACAACTAACACACGATTGTCAAAACATTAGAAACTTATAGTATTCATTCTTATTTTTCTCTACCAGAACATGCCTCCTCGTAGATCAACACGCAGAAACTCAACTTCAACACCACCTCCACCACCTCCTAAAATTATGGACACCGTTATGTTCCAGACTGTTGTAACCGCTGCTGTAACTGCAGCAATGGCACAAATGAGCAACAACGGATCGGGGGGAGGAACAAACAGTTTTACAAATGGACAAGGTCAAAGCCGTTCAGGGGTATGCACTTACAAAGACTTCACCAACGGAAAACCTATTCCCTTTTACGGGACTGGGGGAGTATTGGCTCTATCTCAATGGATAGAGAAAACGGAAGCTGTATTCGAAATCTGTGCATGTCCTGAAGAAAGCAAAGTAAAGTTTGCCGCTTTTACTTTCTCTGAACACGTCCTGACATGGTGGAACGGCCACGTCCAGACACTAACCCTGGTGGTGGCGAACTCCATGGGTTGGGAAAACCTGAAAAGAATGCTCCTTCGAGAATACTGCCCAAGAGGCGAGATTCAGAAGCTTGAACAGGAACTGTGGAACCTCTCGATGGTAGGTTCGGATATAGCAGGTTACACCAACAGGTTCAGTGACTTAATAACACTTTGCCCAGGAATGTTAACCCTAGAAAGCCAAAAGGTCGAGAGATACATCTGGGGACTATCACCCCAACTTCGAGGAAGTGTGCTAGCTTCCAGACCCTTGACCTTCGCCAGCGCCAAAGAACTAGCGCAATCTCTTGTCGATCATGGTGTCTGTCAAGGAGTCACGGCTATCATGGCTGAACCAACCAAAGGGAACAGCAACAATGAGATCAATGCCAACAATAACAACAAGAAGAAATTTTGGAACAAAAGGAAGGGGAAAACTTCGCAAGAACCTTCAAAGAAGCAAATGGTTGCGGTTCATGCTGCTACTACCCCCACCACAACTCCTACTACCTCTGCACCAACAAAACCATATGCGGGGAATCTGCCCAAGTGCAGCAAGTGCAACTACCATCACCATGGTATTTATCGCGAGATGCACTGCAAGAACTGTGACAGGAAGGGGCACACAGCCCGTTTCTGTAAAGCACCGGCACGACCAATCACTCAAGTTTCTGGCACTGGAGTAAGCCGGGCGTGTTATGGGTACGGGGAGACTGGACACTTCAGGAGGGATTGTCCCAAGGAAAGGAATATTGGCGGTGTGGGGAGAGTGCTGGCAGTAGGACAGAATGAAGCAATAGCGGACCCCACGGTGGTTACGGGTACGTTCCTACTCAACAACACTTATGCATGCATACTTTTTGACTGCGGTGCGGAGAGAAGTTTTGTGAGTCATAAATTCAAACACCTACTTAATCAAAAACCCCAACCACTCAATAAAATATTCACCATAGAAATGGAAAACGGTAAAACAGAACACGCAAACAATTTGTACGTAGGGTGCACACTAAATTTAAACGAGCGCTTGTTTCGAGTCGATCTTATGCCCATTTCCATAAGAAGTTTCGATGTCATCATCGGTATGGACTGGTTGAGCCTTCACCATGCTGATATCCTTTGCCACGAAAGGGCTGTTCGCCTAAATCTGCCAAACGGCAAAACTCTTGTCATTTATGGCGACAAACCTAGTTCAAGTTTACAAATCATATCCTGTATTAAAGCACAAAAGTATCTTCGTAAGGAATATCATGCCTTTCTAGCCCACGTAGTAGACAAGAAACGAGAATCGAAAAACATTAAAGATATTCCGGAAGTCTGCAACTTCCCAGATATTTTCCCAGAAGATCTTCCAGGAATCCCACCGGAACGTCAAGTCGAGTTCAGAATCGACTTAATCCCCGAAGCTACCCCTGTAGCAAAGTCACCTTACCGTTTAGCCCCAGCCGAGATGCAGGAACAATCCAGTCAATTAAACGAGCTGTTGAGCAAGGGATTCATCAGACCGAGCTTCTCACCATGGGGAGCGCCAGTCCTATTCGTGAAAAAGAAGGACGGATCCTTTCGCATGTGCATCGATTATCGGGAACTAAACAAATTCACGATCAAGAACCGATATCCCTTACCGCGGATAGACGATCTATTCGACCAACTACAGGGAGCAAGCTACTTCTCAAAGATCGATCTAAGATCTGGTTATCACCAACTGCGAGTGCTGGAGGGAGACATCCCCAAAACGGCTTTCCGAACACGTTATGGTCACTACGAATTTGTAGTAATGCCCTTCGGATTGACGAATGATCCAGCAGTGTTCATGGATTTGATGAACCGAGTATGTCGTGCCTTCCTGGATAAATTCGTTATCGTATTCATAGATGATATACTCATCTATTCAAGAAGCCAGGAAGAACACAGCCAACATCTCCGCCAAGTACTGGAAACATTAAGGGCAGAGAAACTTTACGCAAAATTTTCCAAATGTGAATTTTGGATTCGGGAAGTGGATTTCCTAGGACATGTTGTAAGCAAAGAAGGAATACACGTGGACCCCTCCAAGATAAAGGCAATAGATAGTTGGACTACTCCAAGAACCCCTACAGAAATCTGGCAATTTTTGGGACTCGCCGGGTATTACCGAAGATTCATACCGAACTTTTCAAAGATTGCCAAGCCACTTACCACCCTAACCCAGAAGAATGTGACCTTCGACTGGGGAGAAAAACAAGACAGCGCATTTCAGACACTAAAGCGAGCCTTATGTAGTGCGCCCATCTTAACCCTGCCAGAGGGAATGGAGGACTTCGTGGTCTATTGTGATGCATCAAACCAAGGACTTGGGTGTGTCTTAATGCAAAGAGGGAAGGTCATCGCCTATGCCTCAAGGCAACTAAAGACGCACGAAGCGAACTACACAACGCATGATCTTGAGCTAGGAGCAGTCGTCTTCGCTCTGAAGATATGGAGACACTATCTCTACGGCACAAAATGTACCATCTTCACTGATCATAAAAGCCTCCAACATATCCTCAATCAGAAGGAACTCAACATGAGACAGAGACGATGGGTAGAACTACTAAGTGATTACGAGTGCGAAATTCGATATCACCCTGGAAAAGCTAATGTAGTGGCTGATGCACTCAGTCGGAAGGAGTACTCAGGTCGCCGAGTAAAATCCCTAACTATGATGATCCAATCACACCTGTTCACGCAAATCAAGGAAGCCCAAATAGAAGCCTTGAAATCCGAAAATGTGACAGGAGAAGCCCTAAGGGGAATGGATAAGAACCTTGAGACCAAGAGCGACGGGATTCGTTATTTCATGGATCGAATTTGGATACCGAAGTTTGGTGGGTTCAGAGAAATCGTTATGGACGAAGCCCATAAAACACGATACTCCATACATCCCGGCTCCGATAAGTTGTATCTCGACTTCAAGAAGTTGTACTGGTGGCAAAACATGAAAGCCGAAATTGCTACCTACGTGAGCAAATGCCTGACATGTGCCAAAGTCAAGGTGGAATACCAGAAGCCCTCGGGTTTATTACAACAACCAGAAATACCCGAATGGAAGTGGGAGTGGATAACCATGGATTTCATAACAAAATTACCCAAAACAACAAGCGGACACGACATCATTTGGGTAATTGTCGACAGGTTAACTAAGTCAGCGCATTTCCTACCGATCAAAGAGACGGATAAATTGGAGAAGTTAACAAGGACATACCTCAGAGAAATTGTACGACTGCATGGTGTGCCCATATCCATTATCTCGGACCGAGATAGTAGATTCACCTCAAGGTTCTGGCAGTCGCTACAAAAAGCTTTGGGGACAAGACTAGACATGAGTACCGCTTATCACCCACAAACCGACAGTCAGAGTGAGAGAACTATACAAACCCTGGAAGACATGCTTAGAGCTTGCGTAATCGATTTTGGCAAGGCATGGGACACACATCTACCCTTAGTCAAGTTCTCGTACAACAATAGCTACCACACCAGTATCAAAGCTGCCCCGTTCGAAGCCCTCTATGGCCGCAAATGCAGGTCACCTTTGTGCTGGACCGAAGTGGGGGACACACAACTAGCAAAAGGGCAAGCAACTGACAACACGCTCACTGGGCCAGAAATCATAAGGGAGACTACGGAGAAGATTGTTCAAATCCGAGAACGTCTAAAAGCATCAAGGGATAGACAAAAGAGTTACGCAGATAAGAGACGAAAACCCTTGGAATTCCAAGTTGGAGACCATATCCTACTCAAAGTCTCGCCTTGGAAAGGTCTAATACGCTTCGGAAAACATGGAAAACTGAACCCTAGATACATCGGACCATTCGAGATCCTTGCCAGGATCGGTCCAGTGGCTTACAAACTTAGACTACCTCAAGAGCTCCACAACGTACACCCTACCTTTCACATATCGAACCTAAAGAAGTGCTTATCCGACGAGACCCTTGTCGTCCCTCTAGACGAAATTGCAATAAATGAAAACCTCCAATTTGTGGAGGAACCAGTAGAGATCATGGATCGGGAAATCAAAAGGACTAAACAAAGTCGCATACCCATTGTAAAGGTCCGCTGGAACGCCAAGCGAGGACCTGAATACACCTGGGAACGCGAAGATCAGATGAAACAAAAGTACCCGCATCTTTTTCCTAAAACTGTAAACTCTATCTTAGATTAAATTTCGGGACGAAATTCCCTTGACAGGGGGATGATGTGACAACCCTATATTTTCCAAAAGCATTGTAACACTCGAAAGCCAAATACAACGAAATTAACCTCGAAAATAAAAGTGTTCAAGTATCTAAGTTGGGATGCATCAAATATTAGATATCATGCCAAGGTTTCCAAAAACATAAAGAACGCTCAAAACCGGGTTATATTGAAGAAATTATAACCACTCGTATATTTACGACTCGACGTTAAAAGATTATTTGATGTAAAAAGTAAAATCTCAATAAAATGCATTTTAGCCTTAAGTATCTAAACAAAAGTCGTAGATCTCGTTGAAAGATGAGCGTGCATAAAAAGATCGCCCAAATTGGACTTCGTATGAAGAAGTTACGAATTTCCTAAGTTTCGTAACAGTAGTAGATGGCTAAAAACTCAAATTGAAGATTGAGTGTTATTTAGCTATCGCCACCTATACGGAAGTTGAAGATCTCCACATTAGTAATAAAACGATAAAAAGACAAACGAAAACCGACGTCGAATAAAGAACCTATGAATTTTTAACGAACTTTAGGAGGCCCGGCCTATTAAAAATATATCATTAAAAATAAATTCAAAACTAGCCGACGGAGTCTAAATGAAAGTTGTAGAGCATAATCTCACCTACGCGTGGATATAAAGAACGCGAAAAACGGAGCTCGTACGCGAAAGTTACGGAATTTAGAAGAGGACAGGCCGGATTACGCCCCGCGTACTAGACCCAGAGTCGAGTCCCATCGGTCCGCCCCCTCTATGCTTAGCTAGCCAGGAGTCGTAAGCCATGACGCCATATTACGCCCAGCGTAACGAGGTACGCGCCGCGTACGTGAGTACGCCCCGCGTACTCCAAAATTACGCCCCGCGTACTCACTCTTCCAGCACTATAAATAGATGGCATGAGCTTCGAGTTTTGGCACACTTTCACAATTCCTCAGTCATTCTCCCAGCTCCAGAGACCATTCCTTCACCTCGGTTTCCGCACTCAAGCCCCCGACGAAAGATCTACGCTGTAGAGATTCCCGAGAGCCCGAAGACGCAACTTTCCGCGGTCAAAACTCTGCTCAACTCTAGCCTCTCTCTTCAAACTTAACGGGTGAGTTCATACCCCTACTTTTCAATTCTTTTCACGCTTTAGGGGGGGAATACAAGTACATTACAAGTCAAATTATCATTTCACAAACATAATTATAATATCGTTCTTATAGGGTTTTGATAAAAAAATAACGTTATGTTCAAAGGGCTAATATATCACCAAGTTGTTATTACTAAATGGAAACATACTTTTGAGAAACTATAATGAGTGTAGTATTCAAGTGATTCATACATTTTACATATACATCTCGACAAATGAAATGCTTTCAAAAGAAGTAAAGTCTTTATTATCGTAAATCTGTTTATACCAAGTAATGTGAGACATTTAAACTTCAACGTACTCATATGTATACATTTCAAGTCCTGTATTATATACCATAATCTCTTGGAGAGAGAGCGTGATACTTGTGTATAGATCTATACGGGATTGACAACCCCGCACCTAAACTATTAGCTATAGTTAGACCGGCAGGTCTGGGGTGACAAATGTCATAACACTACAACACCTGAAGAATGTTGTTACAGGCCGTCAGTGTCAATAGTATGGTTATAAAACTCACATAAAAGTATAAAAACAAGTTTGATTTACGAGATTCATATATGCATTTCAGTTTTCCATTTTATTGTTAACACAAATTTTATCACTATTACTCAAGTATGGAAAACACTAACGCACTCCAACACGGGAAACTTTTTCAAATCATTTATAGAAAATATTGGATTTTCTGAAAACCTCGTTCATCGATTTACTATCAAAAAGGACATACTTTTCAATGTAAAACACTTATGAACTCACCAACTTAATTGTTGACACTTTTTCAAAACCACTTGTATTTCTCAGGGAATCAGTAATACAGGTAACCACCAGCTTTTGGAGAAGGGAACACTAAGGATGTTTTATTATTGAACATTTATCATCTTATTGTAATATTCTTTTGCTAATATGTATAACGCAACAACATACGTTTTTATTATATATATGATGGTTGTGTTACTTTCTTTACAATATTCAATGATTGTGATACTACGTGAAGTCATCCACCCCCGAATGTTTCCGCCATTCTGGTTTGGGGGTGTGACATTTTTGTACCCATGGATGATGGAAATGAAAGGCCATGACAATTAGGGTTTACATGGTGTAACCTTAATTGTGACACACTATATAAGAGTCTTATTCTTCCAAAAATCTGGCACTATGAAGGAATGGTGAGGGCTAGCCGATTTCATGAAGTGTCTCATTTATCTTAAGTTATTCTAAGTGTATTTGATGTTGTGTGAACCATTTGAGGTGTCACACTTTGGGCACTAGGCTCTTGAGCTCCATGGAATCAAGCTACATAAAAAATGTATGTATTCTATCTAGTTTTGTTATACTAGTACTTATGATTGATGGGTTTTAGCCATAAGAACTTTCCTATGTGCGCATGCAAAACCCTAATGCTTGGATCTAGGCTTTCTAATAAACATGCTTTGAATCCAAGACTTCTAATTTACTAATTAGGTTAAACAAGAACATTAAAACAGATCTAGAATCATACCTTTGAGTTCCTTGTTGATCTTGAGGTCTTGGAGCTTCTAGAGTCACAAATGTCACTCCTCTAATGGCTTACAAACACCAAAGCAAGGAGGATGATTTGGGAGAGAGGAGAGGGGAGGAATTTCGACCAGAGGTTCCTTACTTTAGGTCAAGTGTCGAATTCCATCAGCCATGGGGTCTATTTATACTTGTAGACTCCTTAAGGATTACAGATAAGTCCCTATCAGATAATCTTCTCTTAAGGCTATCCAAATCCATTCCTAGATAACTCTAATGGACGATTTTAGCTATCCTAATCCTCTTAGAATTCGTCCATAGTATATCCAAATGGATTTACAGTTTAAAGCTTAACTATCAAACAATTGACAGTTTATACCCCTTTATTTAATTAATCTCTTTAAGTCACCAAATTAATTCTAATTAATTCTATGACTTATATTAATCAAATAACAAATATATTATTCATTATATTATTCACATAATATATTAATAATATTTATTCTCTCTATAAATCATCCTATCAAGTTGCTATGGTGAAGGCAACCCAAAAGGACCATGCACAACCGGATATAGTTACAGCCTTAGACACTATTCCAACAGTCTCCCACTTGGATAAGTCTAGTAACTATACAAGTTCAATTTGGTTTGCAATCGTAGCTCTCAAAGACGCTGTCAACTCTGATCTAATCAATCTTGTCCTTTAGATAAGGGAACGTACAGTCCTCTGTTAGATATCATGCTGACAATCCTATGGAATGGTTAGTCAAGCATTTAGGTTTCTCGATCTCTGATTTATTTGACATAGAACTTAATCGAACACATCAATTCAGTTCTGACCGGGCCCGGCACATAAGTCAAATCAAATCAGCGAGCGGCCGAGATATCGCTTTTACCTTCTTAGATAAAAGTTACAGATAAACTTCGACTTATATGCATTTACTTATTCATTAACCAACTATACACAACAATACGTTTTATAACATCAAGTTACTGATGCATTTTCGCATTATCAATATACAATCAATTAACAAATAATAAACCATATATCTAGGTTTTAAGACTATATGATATTATCGTCTTGCGATCACCTTCTATATCGTATTCCACAAGGTGATTCCAGCAAGCGCGGGTTTATTCCAATGCTCAAAACTAGTTCATAAGCACTCATGAACGTTGCAGCAATCCTTTGCTATGTCTAACACCATTTAGACATTCTACACACCAATTCATGACAATCTTCTTTCATATCTACTCCCAACATATGAACGATTGTGGACTATTTGAATAATCCGATTATTCCTAATAAACTCAATTATTCTGGAAGTCAAAACATGCAAAGTGAAACAATAGCTAAACAATTAACATAAGACAGTAACATTACTCATAAATAAAACTCCTTTATTTAATCATCAAATGTCAATTACATTTATCTATTACACGTTTCTAATACTATCTAATCTATGCTAATATCATCCTTCAGCCCAATACTCCTAGCATGCTGTAAGTGCTTAACTCTACTCAGTCCCTTCGTAAGCGGATCTGCTGGGTTATCTTCTGATGATATCCTCTTTACTATGAGTTGTCCTTCTTCTACACGATGTCTGATGAAGTGATATTTTCTGTCGATATGTCTTGATCTACCATGATCCCTTGGTTCCTTGGTTAAGGCAACCGCACCTTCGTTATCACAGAAAATCTCCATTGGCTCCTTTATGGCAGGTACGACTCCAAGATCACTGATGAAGTTCTTTAGCCATATTGCCTCCTTCGACGCTTCGCTCGCTGCAATGTACTCTGATTCGCACGTTGAATCAGCTACGGTTTCCTGCTTGGAACTTTTCCATGTCACTGCTCCTCCATTTAGGGTAAAGACCCAGCCCGACTGCGAACGGTAGTTGTCCCTGTCGGTTTGAAAACTGGCGTCACTATACCCTCGCACCTTCAAGTCATTACTTCCTCCAAGGACTAAGAACCATTCCTTCGTCCTCCGAAGGTACTTAAGGATATTCTTCACCGCTATCCAATGGGCTTTGCCAGGGTTCCCTTGATATCTGCTAACCATGCTCAAAGCGAAGGCTACATCAGGGCGAGTACAAGTCATAGCGTACATAATTGAGCCAACTGCGGAAGCGTATGGTACTCGGCTCATTTCTGCTATCTCAGCTTCGGTACTCGGACTTTGAGTCTTACTCAATTTGGCATTACTTTGTATTGGTAATTCTCCCTTCTTTGAGTTTTCCATACTAAAACGTTTCAGTACCTTCTCCAAGTAAGTGTTCTGACTAAGTCCAATTAGTCTCTTACTTCTTTCTCTCACTATCCTTATTCCCAAAATGTAAGAAGCTTCTCCGAGGTCCTTCATAGCGAAGCACTTCCCGAGCCATGACTTAACTTCCTATAGAGTCGGGATGTCATTTCCTATGAGCAATATGTCATCAACATATAGGACGAGAAAGCTTACTATACTCCCACTGGCTTTGACATATACACAAGACTCGTCTTCGCTTCGTACAAATCCAAACTCTTTGACTTTCTCATCGAAGCAAAGATTCCATCTGCGAGACGCTTGTTTAAGTCCATAAATGGACTTCTCAAGCTTACACACTCTATTCGGATGCTTCGGATCCACAAACCCTTCGGGCTGAGCCATGTACACATCCTCAGCCAGCTTCCCATTAAGGAAAGCGGTCTTGACATCCATTTGCCAAATCTCATAATCATGAAATGCGGCAATTGCTAACATCACTCTAATAGATTTAATCTTCGCAACTGGTGAGAAGGTCTCATCATAGTCAACTCCGGGAGTTTGAGTAAAGCCCTTCGCGACCAATCGCGCTTTATATGTGTGTACGTTCCCATCCACGTCGGTCTTCTTCTTGAAGATCCATTTGCACCCAACGGTCTTACGTCCGGGCACAAAATCAACCAAATTCCAAACTTGGTTATCATACATGGATTGGATCTCGCTATCCATTGCCTCTTTCCATTTTTCAGACTCCGGGCCTGCCATGGCTTCCTTATAGCTATTAGGTTCATCAAGGTTTACTAGTGTACCATCACTAATATACGTGTCCCCTTCGGTAGTAACATGAAAACCATAAAACTGGGGTAGAACTCTAACTCTATCAGAACGTCTAAGAGGTAAGGATTCGTCAATCGGTTCAACCGGAGTTTCCTCCTCGGGTTGAGTGCCAGCGGTAGAGGTTCCTTCATCTATCGACTCTTGAATTTCTTCAAGTTCGATTTTCCTCCCACTGTCTCCTTGGCTTATGAGTTCTCGCTCTCGGAAAACTCCTCTCCTTGCAACGAAGACAACATTGTCCTTCGGTCTATAGAAGAGATATCCAAAGGATGTCTGCGGGTAGCCGATGAAAATACATCGCTCACTTCGAGGTTCAAGCTTGTCGTGAGCATCTCGTCTTACGAAAGCCTCGCAACCCCAAACCTTGATATGTGCCAACGAGGGAGCTTTCCCTGTCCACATCTCGTGAGGTGTTTTGGCAACCTTCTTAGTAGGGACTCGGTTAAGGATATGGGCGGCAGTCTCTAAGGCATACCCCCAAAAAGAGATTGGTAGTGAAGCACGACTCATCATAGAGCGAACCATATCCAATAAGGTTCGATTACGCCTTTCTGCCACACCATTTAACTGCGGTGTCCTAGGAGGCGTCAATTGCGAAACTATTCCACACTCCTTGAGATAATCGTGGAATTCAAGACTTAGGTACTCTCCTCCTCGATCGGATCGAAGCATCTTGATTTTCCTGCCCAATTGATTCTCCACTTCATTCTTGAACTCTTTGAACTTTTCAAAGGTGTCTGACTTTTGCTTGATTAAGTAGATATACCCATATCTACTATAGTCATCGGTAAAAGTCACATAGAAGCGGTTCCCATCCTTCGTGGTTGATCTAAACGGTCCACATACATCGGTATGTATTAGGTCCAATAGACCCTCGCCCCTTTCACAAGTACTTGTGAAGGGCGACTTAGTCATCTTTCCAAGTAAACAAGACTCGCATGTGTCATCTTCCCTAAGGTCGAATGACTCCAACACTCCATCCTTTTGGATTTGGGCTATGCGTTTCTTGTTGACATGTCCAAGATGACAATGCCACAAGGAAGCTTTATCCATACTAGTGGAAGAATCAATATTCAAAACATCATTTCCTAAGTTATCAACAATCATAACGGTTTCATATATTCCATTACATGGTATAGCTTCAAAGTAAAAGACACCATTTAGATAAGCCAAAATAGAACCATTCTCATTATTAAAAGAAAATCTAAATCCTTGTCTATATAAACCATGAAATGAAATGATGTTTCTTGCCATTTCTGGCGAATAGCAACAATTGTTCAAATCCAAAACTAAACTATTCCTAAGCACTAAGGAATACACTCCAATCTTGGTCACAGGCGACGATCTTCTGTTCCCCATGATTAGATTGATCCTTCCTTGCTCCACATCCCTACTTCTTCTTAGTCCCTGCACATTAGAACAAATGTGATAACCACAACCGGTATCAAGAACCCAAGAAATAGCATGATTAGAATCGTTAGATTTGATTGTATATATACCTGCGAAAGATGGCTTGATCTTTCCTTCTTTGATTGCTTGCAGGTAATCCGGGCAGCTTCTCTTCCAATGTCCTATCTTGTGGCAGTGGTGGCACTCTGCCTCCTTCGGGTTAGAGCAGGGCTTGGCGGGATCAACTTTGGCCCCACCAGAAGAGGCACCATCTCGGGCTTTCACCTTGCGATAGTTCTTCGATGAAGCTTTCCTCTTCTTTCCCTTCCCTTGTCCAATAGCCAAGACAGGAGCAGCGGGCGGATTGGGAGTGGGTGCAACAGACTTGTCCTTGAAGTTGCTCTCAGCAACCCTCAAGAGACCTTGGAGCTTGCTTAGGGTGACCTCTTCTTTGTTCATGTGGTAGGTCATCCTAAATTGATTGTACATCGGAGGCAAAGAGTGAAGCACCATGTCGATCGCCAAGTCTTCACCGAAGTCAACATTTAACTTGCGGAGGCGGTCAACATACCTTTGCATCTTTTGCAAGTGCACGGTAAGAGATTCTCCATGACCCATCTTCGCGGAAATCATGTTAGTGAAAATCTCGTACCTCTCTTGTCTTGCGTTTTGGTGATACCTCTCCAATAAGTCTTGATGCATCTCGTACGGGTACATGTCCTCGTAGGACTTTTGGAATTCGGAGTTCATGGTGGCGATCATGATGCAATGTACCTTCGTTGCATCTCGCTCATGAGTTTCAAAGGCGGTGATTTCGGCGGGAGTAGCAATTTCGGGGTTGATTTTCTCGAGCTTCTCATCGAGGACATACTCCTTATCCTCATAGCGAGCAATGGTGCGAATGTATCTTATCCATTCGCTAAAGTTCGTTCCATCGAAGGTGACCTTTTGGCAAAGGCTCATCAACGTGAAAGAACTAGCAGCAGCGTTGTTTGCGTTTGACATCTATAATTAGAAAAGGACAAAGATAGATAAGAATCCCTAATTATCACCCAATAAGAAAATTAGGGTTAGGATCCAACAACAACATTTACATACTAGAAAAGGGATGCCGTAATCTAATATGCAAATAAATTGAAGGTAAGTGAATGACGATTCACTAATTCTCCATCAAAAGCTTACACTATTAGTCCTAAGTGTTTTTGAGAATTCCTAGGTTCGGATGAGATTCATTGAATCTATTCAATGGCATGTTTAAATCTCGATATGCCCCTCTTGTTTGTGACTGGGATGCCGAGGATCACAAAGCGGGTGTGAATTACCATGCAAATTCACATGGCGCCTTCATTGTAACAATCACCTATTCGACGTGCCGGTAAACCACACACGCTCCATCGAACTATGATAAACAACGAATCACCCTTTGCCACCTTTGCTTAGAACCAATTAGTGTGCCGGTAAACCACACACGCTCCACCAACATCTTAGCAAGGTGCAAAGTGTAATTTCATGGGATTGCATCAATTCACTTTTCCTAAAGTAACTAGGATTGGGAAATTTTTAAAATATGTGTAGTTACTTTGTATTTCTTATTATACTTTTAATGAGAGGATGAGGCTGCCCTATCCTACCCGTTCGGCTAACGACCCTCCACCAATCAAGCAAGCGGTGGGTGTGAGTGTACACCCATTAAGCGCCATTTTATAGGCCGCAACCTTATACCCACCTTATAGATCGGTTTCGTGAATGAGGCCTACTAACGGTAAGACTAGCATTTAGTTATACATATATATATTATTCTAGTAATATCATATTAGTATAGGGTTGTATTTTAAAACTTTTAAAATCTAGGGTTTGAAATTTAAGTTGTCTAAATTAAAGCTTTTTAATCACAAAAATAAATTTCAAAAACATGAGGGTAGGTTTTAAACATTTAAAACATGGAGGATCAAATAACAAATAATTCCAATTAACAATTAATATCCTAATTATCTATATTTGATTTATTCAAGATTTCTTTTAAGATAATTACCAAAATAATTAAAATAATTAATTAATTATCATATAAGGAAATTAAATATTTAATTAGTTGATAATTACCCTTAACTAGATCAAGATAATAGTTATATTTATCAGAAAAACGAATTAATGTTGATCTAATTAGTTTATGGTAAGTTAAGATAAGATAACACAAAGAAATCCCGAATCTGGCCATTCCTGACGCCTGGACTCGCCGAGTGCACAAATGGACTCGCCGAGTCAGGCCTACTCGCCGAGTCCACTTTGGGACTCGCCGAGTTCATGACTCAGAAACCAAAAATTCGAATTTTGCAGGTTTGTTTCAGTTAATCAAGCAACAATTTACAGAAAACCAAGCAAGGCTCTGATACCACTGATGGGTTTTAGCCATAAGAACTTTCCTATGTGCGCATGCAAAACCCTAATGCTTGGATCTAGGCTTTCTAATAAACATGCTTTGAATCCAAGACTTCTAATTTACTAATTAGGTTAAACAAGAACATTAAAACAGATCTAGAATCATACCTTTGAGTTCCTTGTTGATCTTGAGGTCTTGGAGCTTCTAGAGTCACAAATGTCACTCCTCTAATGGCTTACAAACACCAAAGCAAGGAGGATGATTTGGGAGAGAGGAGAGGGGAGGAATTTCGACCAGAGGTTCCTTACTTTAGGTCAAGTGTCGAATTCCATCAGCCATGGGGTCTATTTATACTTGTAGACTCCTTAAGGATTACAGATAAGTCCCTATCAGATAATCTTCTCTTAAGGCTATCCAAATCCATTCCTAGATAACTCTAATGGACGATTTTAGCTATCCTAATCCTCTTAGAATTCGTCCATAGTATATCCAAATGGATTTACAGTTTAAAGCTTAACTATCAAACAATTGACAGTTTATACCCCTTTATTTAATTAATCTCTTTAAGTCACCAAATTAATTCTAATTAATTCTATGACTTATATTAATCAAATAACAAATATATTATTCATTATATTATTCACATAATATATTAATAATATTTATTCTCTCTATAAATCATCCTATCAAGTTGCTATGGTGAAGGCAACCCAAAAGGACCATGCACAACCGGATATAGTTACAGCCTTAGACACTATTCCAACAATGATTGTATGCTAGTTAGGGTAATACCTTGGAATATTCATATTTGCATGTATAATAGAGAAAAAATAGATCCAAGGTATTTAGGGTTGCATGTACACCATAGGAGTGTTAGAATGCTCAAAACCCAACAATTATGTGTATTTCATATGATCTGTGTAATTGGTGAGTGTCGTGATTACTCACTAAGCCCTAGACTTACAGTTGCTACTTTATGTTTTTAGTTGTAGATTCTTCAGGTTCGGAGAACAAGGAGCTGGCATGATTAGGATATTTGGACTTTCTCGAAGGGGCATGGCATCTAGTTATATGCTCTTTATTACATTATGATTTTTAAAACATAATTTAGTTTCCGCAATTTTATTATGTTTATGCTAATACGACGTGAGATGATAAGTTTATGATTTGCTAATGATTATGGATATAACATTTTGGTAAAACTTATACCCTGATTTCAAAAATATTGTGGTTGGATTTTGGGATGTTACATCAAACTTGTCAAAAGTCAATAGTCAACAAAATTCAACGGTCAACCAATTCAGTGGTCACCACAGTGTGGACACCTCTTGGCCACGATGTGGGCATGTTGGGACAAAACAGTCGACATGCACGATACCACCACGTCATGGGCCCTCCATGGTCACGACGTGGTTTCCGCCAAAAAGGCTATTTTCCTCATTAAGAACTTAATTAGTTAATTCCTTTGCTCAAACTTTCCAAAAGGCTTCCTTGCCTTCAAATAAACCATAAAAAGCCTTACTTTTTGGACATGCATGTCCAATGCATGTCTCTCCCAAAACTAGGTAAAAAATGTAAGAAATGGAGTCAAAACTCCAAACATGGTACCAATCAACATGAAAGTCCATATCTGAAACATATGATGACCTAGGGACCTCAAGGGGTGATAAAGTTGTCAACTTTATGAAAACCATCCATTCATATTAACATATCATGAAGGAAACGAGCTCAAAATCTAGATCTGCATTGGATGAGCCATTTGTTGGATAAGGTGTCTAAGTTCATAACTATTTCTGGTATGTACTTGACCCGGTTGGCATGGTCCATTTGGGTTGCATGGCATTGCAACACTTGGATAGACCAAATGAGAGAAAGGGCACTTAAGGTTTATTAATATATTATAAGTTCTAATATATAAATAATATTATTTAATTAGTATTGATCAAGAATTAATTTGGAATTAATTAAGTGATCAAAAAGAGACTAAATAAATATATAAGGTTGATTGTGTAAATCATCCATTCTTGTATAGTGGGCTAATGATCCATGGTTTATTGAATTGGGCTAAAACCCATAAGGTGCTCCATGGAGGTTATAAACCCATGGATCATAGAATATGGAAAGCCATGTCAATTAGGGTTTACATGTTGTAACCCTACTTGTGACACACCTATAAAAGGAGCCCATGACTAGCAAAATCGGCACTACTAAGTGAAGAACTAGAGGGCTAGCCAATTTTGAGTGTTAGTGAACCTCTCTCAAGGTTATTCCAAGTGTTGTGGTGTTGTGTGAGACATTTGAGGCATCACACTTGAGGTGCTAGGCTCACAAGGTTCTCAAGGAATCCAAGAAACAAGAAAGGTAGGTTTTCTTACTTGCTTTTATGATTCAAGTTCCCCATGCCATGCTAGATAGGTTAAGAACCTTGGAAATCAAATTTGCATGTATCTTAGTAAAACATAGATCCAAGGTTTCTAGGGTTGCATGTACACCTTAGGAGTGTTAGAATGCTCAAAATCCTTCACCATTAAGGTGAGAACTTGGAGACTTATAAAAGTCCAAAATATGCACCAAGAGATGGAGATGAGTTTTCTATTTGATCATTTGCTCATAAAACCTTCCTTCAACCTTCAAATGACCAAAACATCATTAAAGAGCTCAAACGACAAGAAGGGAGGCTAGGCTTTCGATATGGGAAGATGAAGGCTGTATGAGGTGACCTAATCCAAGAGTTAAAGTCCTTAAATATGTGAGAACCCCTAAAAAGATAGAGCTTGGGTTGCAGAAGCCAAAATGTGGTGGCCTCCCTTTTGCCACATTGTGGTGTCCATCCGGACGCACTTTTCATTTATATGCTATGCAACGTCGAGGTCATCAACACACCATATCGTGACATAAGGTTTTCCTAAAATAACTTATCTTTGACCCCTTTAAGTCTTTAACCAATCCATTCTAGAAAACGGGTGTTACAGGTATGTAAGATTAGATGAGAAGGGTATTGTCACACTCGATTCAAAGTAATTTTCAATTTAGACCCTTGGTGTGTCAATGTTTTGTAGAATTGGTCCCTAGGGGGCAGATTTGCCAACTTCAGAAAAGTTGGAGTACTTTGAGCATACTGGCTGATCGCGGGTCTTAATCAAGCACGTGGGGCGTGCGTGAAGTACGCATGGCATACGTGAGGTTGAGGCAAACCCTAATTTTTAAGGTTTGCACCAAATTTAAACCTCATTATACCCTCATTTGAACATGTTAAATTAGCCTCCACCTATCCTTGTCACAGAAAATGAAACCCTTGAGTGTTTTGGTGAGTTTTGAGCTTGAAGAGTGTTTGTTGGTGGTTTGTGAATGAGAAGAAGATGAGGAGGAACACTTGAGGGGAATTGCTTGAGCTTGTGGATCTAATATCATCTCCACATTTGCAAGCTTTTGAGGTAAAAAAAACCTTACATCTTTGTGCTCTTATATGTTAGATCTACTTCATGGAGCATTTTTGTGCACCTTTTGAGCCCTTTGTGATAAAGGTGAGCTTTTGATCTACTCTAGAGGCAATGGATGCTAGATCTTAGCTCCAAGCAGTCCCCACGTTCATCTAAATGTCAACTTTAAGGAGTATTTGGACCCATGCATGTATTAAGACATTTGTTACTCACTATTTGAGCTATTGAGCCCCATTAAGCCATGAATGTATGTAAAGTTTCCAAATTTACGTGATAAGTCTGTAGGGTCTTGAGCATTCTAACACTCCTATGGTGTACATGCAACCCTAGATGCTTTGGATCTATGTTTTCTCTATTATACATGCATACATTCAATATTCCAAATTATCATCCTAACTAGCATACAATGAAGCATAAACAACATGAAATACAAGTTAGATGACATACCTTTTAGTGCAGTGGGAAGCCTTGAACCTTTTAGAGCTTAGCACCAATAGTATGAATGCCTCAAATGGAATCACAACACACCTAGGACAAAGGTGGGTCTTGAGAGAGAATCTTCTTGCACTAAAACACCTCCATGAACTCCAAGAACATCTTAGAGGCGTTTTTAGGCTATTGAGCACATATTTATATGTAGGATTCCAAGGGTCACGGGTTAACCCTAATCTGTACCCATGGGTTTATGATCCATGGTTCATATGGCCCAACTCTTTATGTATCCATACATAAACTTAGTCCAACATGGATCATAAGCCCAACATATAAATATAACTAATTTACACAATTAGTCCCCATTGATTTAATTAGTCTCTTTTGATCACTTAATTAATTCCAAACTAATTCTTGATCAATACTAATTAAATCCTATGATTTCATATTAATATATTAGAACTTAAAATATATTAATAAACCATAAATAACCTCTTCTCAAAAGTCCATCCTAACAAATTGTCATGATGATATGCAACCCAAATGGACCATGCTACTCTCGGATCAAGTACATACTAATTATAGTTATATACTTAGACACTAATCCAACAGTCTCCAACTTGTATAAGTCTAATAACTATTATTGCAAGTACGACTCCACAACCCGACTAGCAATCGTAGCTCTTAAAAGTCGATGTCGAACTCTGACCTAGTCAATGACGCGTCCATTAGATAAGGGATCATATATTCCTCCATTCTAGATATCATATGGACTGAGACATGGATTATAATCATTCTCTCTGTCCTTTTTTTTGTTTCCCGATTTCTGATTTATGATGAACGACTAATTGAACAAATCAAATCAGTCCAGGCCCGACCAAGCACTTAGGGTTGTCATCACTAAATCATCAAGGGGTCCACATATATCGCTTTTATCCCTCCAAGGGTAAAAGGAATGGATAAACTTTGACTCATATGCTTTTTACTCATCAAATCACACATAATAATATGTTTTATAACATCCAAGTTACTGGTGTGTTTACATATGTCAATATGCAACCGACTTGCAACTACAACTCACATGTCTTTGTTTCAAGAATATAAGATATTATCGTCTCATGATAACTCGTGATAAAATTCATGAAGTGATTCAAATGAGCTTAGGTTGATTTCAATACTCGAATCTTATTCCAGGAGCACGCATGAACATTGCAACTATGTCTAAAACACCTAGACAAACTACAGACCCATTTATGACAGTCTTGCCTCAATACCTACTTCCAAAGTATGATTGACTGTGGATGGTTTGAATAACCTAGTTATTCGGGAAGTCAAAACATGCAAAGTGAAACACAAGAATAATTGAATCCAATATAGTCTCAGAACTTATGAATAAAAATAAAAAGCCTTTTATTTAATCACCATAGCGATTACACATTATTCATTGTATAATGTTTCGATTAATCAACTTAATACTTGAATTAAAACAATTCTTATCCCATGCTCCAAGCATGCACACTATGTTTGCCTATGGGCGTTTCTTTTTGAAATAGATCAATTGAACACATCTTCAATGAAACTCGTTTCACAATACCAAATCCTTACCGTAAATGTAAGAATACAAAATTCTTTCCATTTACTGTAATATGTTAGATTCTAAACTTTCATGCAATGATCCTCTTGTAATGACTATGCACAAAAGTCATAGAGACTTGGCAACAAACATTACAAAGTATTCCAATGGAAACGAAGTCTCACATTCAAAGTACATTCCTGTGAACATCCTTATTGCATTAAGTTTTCTAATCTTACACAGATTTAAAGAGTAACTTCCACTTATGGAAACATTTCCCAATTCCCATTTTGACTATCACTTCTTAACGAGAGTTGCCTCTTTTCAGAATATGTCAATATGGTCGTTCCAAAATTTACACTCTACTTCCAACTGTCCATGAGCAACCAATCTTTGGTAAACCTCAAATTATCCTCGACAATTGCTTAACCATTTTAGTCATATCTCGTTCTAGTCCCTTTTCCCTCTTAATTCCCTAGGCATTTGGAAAATTAGAACAGGTTAATATTATAGCATATGTAATCGATCCTATATCCAAAGCATATGGAATATGATTTATAATGGTTTACATAATAATATGATACTTTACCAGTCTCTCGCCATAACATTTCCATATATAGAATTTCCTTATGTCAAATCTTTTCAACATAACATTCATATATATCCTTTATCTAAATTTGATTAAAATCTCAATCTAAGCTTTTAGTTTTGAAATCAAGTATGAATTCCTCTCCCTTAATTATAGCAAAACACCTTTTCAAACCCTGCATCTTTTCAAATTTAAACTTTTGTTTTCTATAATTAACATTGCTACCTCGCAACACTTAACATAATAATTGGGCTCCCACTAGCATAATAATTACATTCTTATTAGCATAACACTTATGCTCCCACTAGCTTTGACATGTACCCATAAATCAGCTGGACTTCTAGAAATCAATACTTATTGACTTCCTTACCAAAGTTCAGATTTCTGACACGAGATGCTTCGATAAGACTTTATCTAGACTTCTCAAACTCATACACCTTTCCTTAGATAGCTCACATGTGTGTCTAAACAATTTTAGAACTTATAGCAATAAGTCTCAAATGTTTAGACCTTTGCCATTTCTCACAATTCAAACTATGAAGAGGGATGTCGTAATCATAATCAAATTTGAGAATGAAAATATCACAATTGCTATCTCCTTAAATCTACTTAGTGAAAGTGTTTCCTCATAATCATTTTCATGAATTGGAGAGAAACCTTATGACACTTAGATTTTTATGGTGTATGTGTTCCTATCCATGTGAATCTGTCATTTCCAACCATTATCATAAGACAAGATCCATGACAAATGCAAACTAATATGGATTGAACTTGTTCAACCTTAATTTCTTGCCACTTGGCAGCACAAGGGCCTTCTATGTCTTCCAAGTTGTTGAGCAGCTCACCCTTACGGGTTAACGCCTTATGCAATCAATTGAGAACTCATAGAACTCACATGCATACTCAACTTTAAATGGAATGAGCACAGAAACAAGAATGTGTCAACACGATAGGTTACAAACCTCAAGTTGTGTGCTAGTGATAAACGATAGGTTTATTCTTTATTAGTTCTTGAAGATTTTGAAAGTCCTTAAGACTCCCACTGACCTCTTGACATATAGAATACACTTTGTCAAGGAACATTACCTGACAAACAAATATTCAAGAGTTAGTTTGGTTTCTTATCAAGACAAACACTTCATACAATTGACCTTAGTTGGTCTTTGTCTTATCCAAAACATCACAGCTAACCAATTTCAAATGTACAAGAGTAAGAAACATTTTACTCTACATTTGATAAGTTTTATACACCTTTCTTAAGATTATGACACTCAAGTTACAATCTTGGAGTATGACTCCAAGACTTGATTTTGGAACGAAGTGTGATTTATCTTCTTGATTTAACCATTTCAACAATTCACGATTCCTCTTCTTAGCCATACAAATGCACTAAGATGTCCTTAGAGAATCAATTGTGATATGGTTTCATAATCACTAAGATAATCATAAAACACGATACTCAAGTACTCTCCTTTCTTTTTAGATTGGAGAAAATTTTATCTTTCTACCTAATTTGATTCTTCTTATTCGTTCTGCTATACATTGAAACTTTTCCAATGATTTAGAATTACACTTAATCTTGTAAGTATAACCATATTTACTAAAATTTAGTAAATCATAATGAATAGTCTTATCGTTCTTTGTGGTGGACCTGACCAGCGCACAACCAAGTGTACCCGATCCCCTAGTCCTTCACTTGAGTCACATATACATGTGAAAAAGGAATTAGTCTTAATTTCCCAAAGATGAAGTTCTCATTCATCACACAATACAAGTTGGATGATTCCAAGTTTCTATCCAACTGAAACTTGGGCGATGAGAATCTTTCCTTATTTGGTAAATCTTGACACTACCACAAACGAAAGAATCAAATCTATTTTCCAATATTGCTATCAATGGAAACATATAAGCAACAATTTTCACAAATTCCATTGTAAGGAAACTTAAAATAATATAAATTTCAAAAAAATTCTTTATTTATAAAAATTGCGGAAAACTTATCCTTACAATGCAAATATGTATGAAAACCAGTGTTGTAAAAATCCCGATTAGGTCCCGATTAATCTCCGATTAATCCTTAGGCGCTACTCGACCGATTATAGAACGCTTAGCGATTAATCCATGCATATGAAATGACTGAACAATAGAACCCGATGAAATGTTAACACTTTGAAGAAGTTATATCTCAATAGAAGCTATTTGAGGTATGATTAGTGTTGTATTTATCATATTAACCATTTTTGTTATGATATTAATGATATTTATGAACTTTTATATGATATTAGTCAGATTTAATTTTTTAAAATCTAACTAATTAGCAATTAATGGTCCCCGATTAATCCCCAGTTAATCTCCGCCTAGCCGACTAATCTCTTAAGCCCAGTCCATCGACTAGCTAACGTCGAGCGATTTTTACAACCTTGACGAAAACTATGTTGTTATCTATTCCTAAGCAATCTATCATAACTCTTAAGCAACAGCTCAAAATTCTGATTATCGAACCATGCGATCGAAATCCATTTCTTCACAATCAGAATTAGCTTACTCTTCCTTTAAGTTTCCTTTCATTTCTTCGATTCTACAAAACATCAAAATGTAATTGTATTACATCATGTATTAAGAATCTCCAGATAGTAACTTAATAGAGTTAGACAGTGGATTTTACCTGAAGTAGAGTAATTTTTTTTACTTTAGCATGTTTGCGATCTTTCAGGTAAATATAGCAACTTCGCAACCAATTCCCCTTCTCTTGACAATAGAAACATACAGACTCTTTGGGAATGGTACACAAGACTATCTCAGACTTAGCCTTTCTCTTTACCATTTGTTCAAATATCTTGACTATGGCTGATCCTTTTCCATTGGGAAGGGAAAGCTTTTCTGGACTTCCGATGTTACCATTGTCAATATCCATGGAACTTTGGGAAGTAGATCTTCCAATCAAATTTGCTTTACCAGTGCGCCAAACCATTCTTTGAGTTCCATATTGATTACTCATTATTCATTGTATAATGTTTCGAAAACACAATGTAATACTTAAATTAAAACAATAGTTGTCCCATGCTCCAAGCATGCACACTATGTTTGACTATGGTCCTTACTTTGTGAAATAGATCAATTGAAAACACTTTAATGATGCTCAATTCACAATCCCAAATCCTTACCGTAAATGTAAGAATATCAAATTCTTCCCATTTACTCTAATCTGTTAGATTCCAAACTTATATGCAATGATCCTTTTGTAATGACTATGCACAAAAGTCACAGAGACTTGGCAACAAACATTACAAAGTATTCCAATGGAGAGCAATTCCATGGAAATGAAGTCTCACATTCAAAGTACATTCCTTTGAACATCCTTCTTGCATTAAGTTTTCTAATCTTACACATATTTAAAGAATGACTTCCACTTATGGAAATATTTCCATATTCCTATTTTGACTATCACTTCTAAACAAGAGTTGCCTCTTTTCAGAATATGTCAATATGGTCCTTTCCAAAATTTACACCATACTTCCAAGTGTCCATGAGCAACCAATCTTTGGTAAACCTCATATTGGCATCGACAATTGCTTAATCATTTTAGTTATATCCAGTTCTAGTCCTTTTCCCCCTTAATGCCCTAGGCATTTCGAAAATTTAGAACATATGAATATTACAGCACATATAATCGATCCTAAATCTGAAGCATATGGCACACGATTCATGACGTCTCACATAAAGACATGATACTAGACTAGTCTTTTGCTATAATATTTCTATTTATATTTGCCATGTTCTCATAATTTGAATGATGAAAAGGGATGTCATAATCATAATCAAATTTTAGAACGCATATAATATTTCCATATATAGAATTTCCTTATGTTGAACTATTCCAACATAACATTCATATATATACTTGACTAAATTTGATTAAAATCTCAATCTAAGCTTTTAGAATTGAAATGAAGTATGAATTCCTCTCCCTTAACTATAGCAAAACCACTTTTCAAACCCTGCAACTTGGCGAATTGAAACCTTTTTTTTCTATAATTAACATTGCTAACTTGCAACACTTACCATAATTGATTATGCTCCTACTAGCATAGTAATTACTTTACTAGCATAATACTTATGCTCCCACTAGCTTTAACATGTACCTAGAAATCATCTGGACTTCTAGAATTCAATACTTTATTGACTTTCTTAACAAAGTTCAGATTTCCGATACAAGATTCTTTGATAAGACTTTATCAAAATCTTCCTAAAATCATACACCTTTCCTTAGATATCACACATGTGTGTCTAAACAGTTTTAGAACCATGAAAAGGGATGTTGCAATCATAGTCTCAAATGTTTAGACCTTTGCCATTACTCACAACTAGAATTATGAAAATGGATGCTGTAATCATAATCGAATTTGAGAAATGCAAATATCACAATTGCTAACTATTCAAAATCTACTTAGTGAAAGCTTTTCCTCACAATCATTTTCATGAAGCGGAGAGAAACCTTATGACACTTGTCAACACCATAATCACAAGACAAGGTTAGTGACAAATCCAAACTCATATGGACTGAACTTGTTCAATCTTAATTTCTTGCTACCTGGCAGCACAAGGCCTACCATTGCTTCCAGGTTGTTATGCAAACAATTGAGAACTCATATAACTCACAAGCGTAATCAACTTTTAACTGGAATGAGCACATAAATAAGAATATGTCAACGCAATAGGTTACAAACCTCAAGTCGTGTGCTAGTGATAAACATATTTTATTCTTGAGTAGTTCTTGAGACCCTTTTCAAGATCATTAAGACTCCCACTAACTCCATGACGTATGAGATTCTCTTGTCAAGAACCATTCCTTTACAAACAAATATTCAAGAGTTAGTGCGGATTCTTATCAAGAAAAACACTTCAAATTATTGGTCTTAGTTGGTCTTTGTTTTATCCAAAACATCACAACTTACCAATTTCAAATCTACAAGAGTAGAAAACATTTTACTCTACATTTGGAGTATGACTCTAAGACTTGTTTTGGAACAAAGTATGACTCATCTTCTTGATTTAATCATTTCAACAATTCACGATTCCTCTTCTTAGCCAAACAAATGCACCAAGATGTCCTTAGAGGATCAATTGTGATATGGCTTTCTATAACCTTTAAGATGATCATAAAACATGATATTGAAGTACTCTCCCATCTTTTCAGATTGGAGAAACTTTTATCTTTCTGCCTAATTTGATTCTTCTCATTTGTCCTGCCATACATTGAAACTTTTCCAATGTTTCAGAATTACACTTAAACTTGTAAGCATAACCATATTTACTAAACTTTAGTAAATCATGACGAATAGTCTTATCGATATTTGTAGTGGACTTGACCAGTGCACAACCAAGTGTATCCGATCCCCTAGTCCTTCACTTGACTCACATATACATTTGAATAAGGAATTAGTCTTAATTCCCCAAAGATGAAAATTATCATTCATCACACAAGTTGCATGATTCCAAGTTTCTATCCAACTAAAACTTGGGTGATGAGAATCTTTCCTTATTTGGAAAATTTTCGACACTACCACAAACGAAAGAATCAAATCCATTTTCCAATATTGCTATCAATGGAATCATATAAACAACAATTTTCACAAATCCCACTGTAAGGATACTTAAAATAAATAAAATCAAAAATTTTCCTTTTATTTTGAAATCGCGGTAAAACTTATCCTTACAATGCAAGCACACATGAAAACTATGTTGTTATCCATTCCAAAGCAATCTATCATAACTCTTAGCAGCAGCTAAAAATTCTAATCTTCAGATCATACAATCGAAATCCATCTCTTCACGATCAGAATTAGCTTATTCTTCCTTTAAGCTTCCTTTCTTTTCTTCGATTCTACAAAACATCGAAATGCGCCTAGTCACATCATGTAATAAGAATCTCCAAATAGGAACTTAATAGAGTTAGATATTGGACTTTTACATGAAGCATAGACAAATTTTTGACTTTTACCATCATAGTGAACTTTCAGGTAAATAGGCAGCTTCGCAACTATTCCCTATCTTTTGGAAATAGAAACATGTGGACTCTTTAGTAATGGTACACAAGACTATCTCAGACTTAGCCTTTCTCTTTACCATGTGGTCAACTAGGTTGACTATGGTCGATCCCTTTCCATTGGGAAGAGAAGACTTTTCTGGACTTCCAATGTTTCCATTGTTAATGTCCATGTAGTTAGGGAAGTAGATCTTCCAATCAAATTTGCTTTACTGGTGCTCCAAATCATTGTTGATTCAGCAGCAACAAGCAAATATGTAAGATCATTATGGGTCATGTCATGGTCTGTCACATAGTAGTCCTGTAACGACCCAAAATCACGACTAAAAATTTCTTTTAAAACATTACTAAAACCATATTTATAAAAACCGTATCATAAGTCATAACATAGTTTCCATGTATCAATTCAAAACATAATCTTATTATTAGAGTAAAACATCCCCAGGCTAACTGACTATGGTGTGTGCACTGCAACCTCTCCGAGCTCCTCTTTTGAAAACTGAGTACCTGAAACCAAAAAATGAAAACCGTAAGCACGAAGCTTAGTGAGCTCCCCCAAACTACCACATACCATACAAATATATAAAACACATACTGGGCCTTTCCCACTACATCGGATCGAGGTCCGGACTAACTGGGGATTGCCCCCTGCATCGGACCGAAGTCCAGAAACTGACTGGGACCTTGTCCCCTGCATCGGACTGAAGTCCGGACTAGCTGGGGCCTTGCCCCCTGCATCGGACCGAAGTTCGGAAACTAACTGAGATGTTGTCCCCTACATCGGACCGAAGTCCGAACTAACTGGGGCCTTGCCCCCTGCATCGGACCGAAATCCGGAAACTGACTGAACATAGCATAACATAAATATATCCACTAGCATGAACACATAAACTGCATACTGCATCGGGCCGTAGCCCGGAACACATAACACATAAATCCTGTCTGAGCCACGAAGGCATCAAACATACTAACTACTGCATCGGACCGAAGTCCGGAAACTACAGCTAGTTAGACGGGCCAGCATTGTGGCCTTAGACCCATTCCTACTGGAAGGAAACTCACATGAACTGTTGAGCTCTGCTGATAACCCTCTGGCTGCTAACCGACAACCCTCTGAGCCGTTGCTCCTCTAGTTCTCCGAGCTACCATTATCAATATGACACTTAGTCTGACAGTCCTCCAAAAGTCAACTAAGTCAACTCTGGTCAAAGTCAAAGTCCTGGTCACAGTCAACCTTCCAGGTTGACCCTACTCGCCGAGTCAGCCTACTGACTCGCCGAGTTCATAAGCTCAGAAACCCCTTTCATTCGCGACTCGACTCGCCGAGTCAGACCATGACTCGCTGAGTCTACTGATTTCCGAGTTTGGTCCTGTCCAACTCACTGATTCTTCACTCAACTCATTGATCCGAGTCTTAACTAGGAGGGTTTGGGGTTTCGCGACTTGACTTGCCGATTCCAAGAACAGGCTCGCCGAGTCCAAGGCAATCTTCAACAGACTCGCCGAGTTGTTCTTCCAACTCGTCGAGTTCCTGCCTATCTTCATCCAACTCGCCGAGTCCACCCATGTGACTCGCCGAGTTGCTACGCGATTTAAGTCTGGTATCTAGCCCGACTCACCGAGTCATCTCCCAGACTCGCCAAGTCCTTTCATGTATTCTCATGATCTCGAGTCACAGAGCTACTCCTTTGCTCCAAACAATAGATCTGGGTTCCTATAGTCCATTAGCAACATAAAGTTGCTACCTTTACGTGCCTCTTGTATCATAATACCAAAACCAATCTAGAAAGGAACTTAACTCATGGGGAATGGCTTTTGCATAGCAACTAACAGGGCTTTCTGCATCTTTGGTCCAAATAGAGCTCAGATCTGGAGTTTCAACTCCAGATCTAACTTGTGCACCCACTTCTCATCACATACTCTCAAAGAAACCCTAAAACTCCATGAAAGATGGATCTAGAAAGGAGAAATCCAAGGATAACGATTCATTACCTCCAAATGCTCTAAAAAGTTCCACCAACTCTGGATCCAAGGCCTCCTCTTGCACCACTATGAATCTCTTCTCTTCCAAGCTCCAAATTACTTCACCAAGGGTAGATCTTGCTCCAAAAACGGTTATGGTGGCTAGGGTTTGGGGTTCTGGACTATAGGGGCCACAAATGAGCCCTAGGGAAGAGAATAAAATGCTTAAATAGGGTACCAAGTCCCAAAATTAGGGTTTCCCAACCCAGACCAGACTCGCCGAGTCCACTTGCTGACTCGCCGAGTCGGTCACTTACTTTACACCCGGATCCCGCTCCGACTCGCCGAGTTCCTCCCTGGACTCGACAAGTTGACCCTCTATAACTTATGGTTTTCCTTTCATTTCTTGACCTTTCTGATGTCGGGTGTTACAAGTCCTTAATGAACTCACTATATGACTTGGAAAGTGATTGAAGAACCCAGTCAATAGTCAACTTCCTTGAGACTTCGACACCAACTCTCCCAGCCTTTCAATATATGACTTCATCTCCAAGACGTGAGTGCACACAGACTATCCATCTTTGTGTTTGCTTGCAAAATGGCTTGAGTGACCTTGAACCTTTTCAAGTCTTTGAACTTGTGGGTTAGGGAGAATAATTGGAGGAGGTAGAGGAAGTGAAGTATGATTTCGAGTCCCATTAATGCATGATAAAGGGATTCATCTTTCACCTTGATCGTCATGTGGGATATCATCTTCATTAAGAAAGCTTTTATCCAAAAGGATAAGGAAGACAATAGTTGTCATAACTAGACATCTATGAGGGAGAAATTCAAGTTTAGTAGATTTAAATCCTTAATATAACACCCAATTTGAAATATTAAAGCTAGGACCCAACACAATATTTAACAAATTGGAAGAGGGATGCCGTAATCCAATTTGCAAAATATTTGAAGGTAGGTAAATGACGGTTTACCAATTTCCACCACGAAAAACGAAAAAGAATTTTAGGTTTTAAGTGAATTGAAACTCCTAGATCTTTTGAGATTCGTTGAACTTTTCAATGGCATGTTTAATCTCAATTTTGCCCTTCAAGTCTATGACTGGGATGCCGACGATCACAAACAAGGTGTGAATAACCATGAAAATTAGCTTGGTACACCTAATGTTACAACCACCTAATCAATGTGTCGGTTAACCATACACACTCCATTGATCTATGATTAACATCAAGCTATCCTTTGCTACGCATTGCCAGTCCTAGATTAGTGTGCCGATTAACCACACACACTCCACTAACGACTTAACAAGGTGCAAAGTGAAATTTCATGGGTTAGCACCATATCCACATTTTTCCTAAAGTAACTAAGATTGGGAATTTAATAAAAGTTTAGTTACTTTATATTTATCATTATACTTTTAATGAAGGGAGAATTAGTGTCTTGTCCTACCTGTTCGGCTAACGACCCTCCACCAGTCAAGGAAGCGATGGGTGAGACTGGACACCCATTAAATGGCCACTTTATAGGCAATAATATTACACCCCCTCCCCCTTATATACCGACTTCATGAATGAGGCCTACTAATGGTAAGACTGACTTTACTCTTATACATATATATATAAATACTAAACCTATAATATTATAATAGTATAAGGGTTGAATTTTAAACTTTTAAAATTCTAGGGTTTGGAACTAAATGTGTCAAAATAAGATACATTTACAAATTCCAAAACTTGAGGGCAAGTTTTGAACTATTCAAAAACCTTTGGAATCCATAACATATGAGTTTAATATAGGATGTAATAAAAAGACTTTTGGAAATCCATAACTTGAGGACAAATTATGGATTTCATAAAAACATTTATGGAAAAAAACTCTTCAAGACCATAACCTATGAGTTTAATGAAGTCTTTTAAAAGAAAAACTTTTCATTTTCCAAAATATGAGGACAGGTTATGGATTACATTAAAGGTCATAATGATCATAAAATAAACTAACAAGCATGTCAAATAATGTACATGATCTAGATTAAACTCATATGAACAAGATAATTCATATCAAACAAATTTCATGTAATTAGCATAATCATATAAACTATGACAAAACATGAAACTTTGACAATTATCTTTTAAATTGGACAAGCATGATCATTACCACATCAAAAATAGGTTTATAAGTTCAAAAATAGCTTAGGGTAATGATCCTAGTCCAATTCTACCCAAAAACATCGAAAATATGCATTCTGGAGAACCAACTCGTCGAGTGCAAGAACAAACTCGGCGAGTTGGTCAGAATTGTGCTCAGACTCGGCGAGTCCCCCAGTGGAATCGATGAGTCTACTATCCAGAACAACAGAAAATCAAGTTTTAAGCTTAAGCAGCAAGTAGCATCAATTATAATTGAAAACAACCCTAGGCTCTGATACCACTGTAGGGTTTTGAGCATTCTAACACGCATATGGTGTACATGCAACCCTAGATGCTTTGGATCTATGTTTTCTCTATTATACATGCATACATTCAATATTCTAAATCATCATCCTAACTAGCATACAATGAAGCATAAACAACATGAAATACAAGTTAGATAACATACCTTTAAGTGTAGTGGGAAGCCTTGAACCTTTAAGAGCTTAGCAACAATAGTATGAATGCCTCAAATGGAATCACAACACACCTAGGACAAAGGTGGCTCTAGAGAGAGAATCTTCTTGCACTAAAACACCTCCACGAACTCCAAGAACATGTTAGAGGCGTTTTTAGGATATGGAGCACATATTTATATGTAGGATTCCAAGGGTCATTAGTTAACCCTTATCCGTACCCATGGGTTTATGATCCATGGTTCATGTGGCCCAACTCTTTAGTTATACATACATAAACTTAGTCCAACATGGATAATAAGCCCAACATACAAATATAACTAATTTACACAATTAGTCCCCATTGATTTAATTAGTCTCTTTTGATCACTAAATTAATTTCAAACTAATTCTTGATCAATACTAATTAAATCATATGATTTCGTATTAATATATTAGAACTTAAACCATAAATAACCTCTTCTCAAAAATCCTTCCTAACAAATTGTCTTAATGATATGCAACCCAAATAGACCATGCTACTCACGGGTCAAGTACATACCAATTATAGTTATGGACTTAGACACTAATCCAACAAAGTCACCTTTAGGATCAGATCAGTGAGTTTGGAGGAAAGGCTTAACCAATTAAATGTTTAATGAAGTAGGATGGCACACTGGGGAGTACGCTGGGTGTACCCAGCTGGTACGTTGTGCGTACCAACCACGAAAGGAGTACGCTAAGCGTACGAGCTGAGTACGCCCCGCGTACTCAGCAAATGGGCCGTGGGCTTGACGTTTTCGGTATTGGGCAAATGTTTGGGTTTGTAAGTTTGGGTCAGGTTGGGCTGTTAGACTTTTGTTTTGGGCTTTAGACTAGCATGTTGGGCTTCCTTGGATTTTATGCCATGATGGGTTTTGGGCCCAATTTGGAACATTGGGCCATATTTGGGCCTTGGGTTATCATTCAGGTTTTAGGCCTTTGGAATTGTTGAGTTGGGCTTTGGATTTGGGCCAAGTTAGATAATGGGTAAAATGGTTTTTTACCTTGGTTATGAGCTAAGTAGCTTAGACTCTGGTTATGAGTTGAGACCCAATTTATATTGGATGTTATTGATATTGATAACACGAGGATTTTCTGGACCAGCAGTCAGAGATTCATTCGAGTGATTCGGCAGCTTGAGGTGAGTTTCCACACTGTGTTTAGTGGGTCGAATGGTGATGAGCACTCAGGAAGGAGGTTCGGGTTCTAGTTCAGGCTCAGGTGCAAGTACTAGGTTGATCGATGATCGGATGCAGGAGTTCATCTTGTCCGAGATTACCCATGGTATTTTGGAGCAGGCTCCTGTGATCTTTGGTACGGTTAAGGAGGGGATTATGGAACTCTTGGATGATGGTCCCGACGCTTTTCAGACCAAGAGTGCAGCAGAACAGTTGGGGTGATGGGTTTTGAGCATTCTAACACTCTTATGGTGTGTATGTAACCCTAGAAACCTTGGATCTATGTTTTCTCTATTATACATGCAAACTTTCTTTTTCCAAGGTTTCATCCTAACTAGCATGTGATTGGGGTACATGTAATATAAAACTAGTAGGATGACATACATTTTCTTGTGGTTGATTGCTTGGATCTTTAAGAGCCTAGCACCAATAATGTGAATGCCTCAAGTGGAATCAAAAATCACCAAAACAACTTGGAAGACTTTGAGAGAATATGATGCACTCTTAAAATCGGCCCACCCTTGTTATATCACACACTAGTGCCAATTTCAAGTGCCAAAGACCTCTTTATATAGTATGGTGGATTAGGGTTACATCCATGTAAACCCTAATACCCATGACCTTTAATTTCCAAAGGATCCATGGGTTAAAAGCTCCATGGACTATCCATGGACTTCCATGCAAGCTTAGTCCATCCTAAATGAACATTGGCCCATTTTATATATATAAGAGTCCATATTGAATTAGTTTCTTTTTTATTACTAAATTAATTCTTGATCAATATTAATTAAATAATATGATGTCACATTAATATATTATAACTTATAATATATTAATAACTCATAAATGTACTATTCTCAAAAGACTATCCATACAAATTGTTCTGGTAAAGTGCAAACCAAATGGACCATGCCGGGTCAGGTCAAGTACATACCAAATATAGTTATGGACTTAGACACCTTTTCCAACAGGGGGCTCATCAGGAGCTCAAGGATTGTGGAGCTCCAGAATCCTTCAGGAAGGAGGATCCTACTGCTAGCTATGATCGTAAGGGATCGGAGGTGGGCTATGCATCATGCCTTCCGGGAGATCGTTCCCATGTTTGCATTTCCGCTGAGGTTTCGCGAGCTTTACGTGAGGAGTTACCCAACATCATTGGTCGTGTCACTGATATATTTTTCGCTAAGTTCGAGGATCGGTCTGTACGGGAGATTGATGGGATGGTTGAGGTGACTCAGGAGCAGGAGATCGGCTTGGATAGGCGACTGGGGAAAAGGAAGAGGACTCATGGTCCAACTCGGCTAACAACATCTAAGCAGTTGGATGTTGCCATGTCTAGTGTTAGAGGGCCAAGGGGCCATGATGTCTACGCAAGGGATGAAGGAACACAAGAACGTGTGTGCGGAAAGCCGAAATGTGGCAGGTGCGGACGGAAGGGCCACCTCCGCTAAGAATGCACCCTGGAGGAAGAATCATGTCATCGTTGGCATCAGCGTGGCCATATCAGGGCGAATTGCCTACGCTTAGTGGTTGAGGCAGCTCGGGTTCCATCGCAGGTGCTTCGTCAAGAAGGGGGAGCAGAACCCTGAGATGCTTCGGGTATGTATTATTTTTTTCTCTTTCAAGTTCTAATCTTTATGCTTATAATTCCATGTTAGCGTATGTATGAAATGCTATGCTCTGATTACCTAATAATAAAAGCACCTGTAGGAGTAACATATATAATTTATCTGAAAAGTTGTTATATGCCATTTTTTCATGCCAATAATTATTAGAGGGTCGTATCTTGCTGAGCAGGTATCAGTTGTTCGGTTGTTGTTTCGGTTCTTTGATGGGGTTAGTTCAGGCGAATTGTTTGGAAGTGAAGGGTTTTGAGCATTCTAACACTCCTAAGGTGTACATGCAACCCTAGAAACCTTGGATCTATGTTTTACTATGATACATGCAAAATTGATTTTCCAAGGTTTTTAATCTATGTAGCATACCATGGGGAACTTTTAAACATAAATACTAGAAGAAGAGCATACCTTTTGTAGTTTAGATTCTTTGAGAACCTTGTGAGCCTAGCACCTCAAGTGTGATGCCTCAAATGTCTCACACAACACTACAACTCTTGGAATAGACTTGAGAGAAGTTCACTTACACCTCAAAATCGGCTAGCCCTCTATCTTGTACAAGTAGTCCCGATTTTGCTAGACTAAGGGTCTTTATATAGTTGTGGCACAAGTAGGGTTACACCATGTAAGCCCTAATTGTCATGGCTTTTCATATTCCATGATCCATGGGTTTGTAACCTCCATGGATTATCCATGGAGCACCTTATGGGTTTTAGCCCAATCCATACAAACCATGGATCATTAACCCACTATATAAGAATAGATTATTTACACAATCAACCCCATATATTTAATTAGTCTCTTTTTGATCACTTAATTAATTCCAAATTAATTCTTTGATCAATACTAATTAAATAATATTATTAATATATTAGAACTTATAATATATTAATAATCCTTAAGTGTCCTTTCTCTCATTTAGTCCATCCAAGTGTTGCAATGTCATGCAACCCAAATGGACCATGCCAACCGGGTCAAGTACATCCCAGAAATAGTTAAGAACTTAGACACCTAATCCAATAGCAAGATCTATGGTCGAATCAATAGGAGTAGTTCATCAGCGAAGTCAGAGTTCGAAAGTGTTAGCATTTGTTTCGGTAGGAGCTGCAGTTGTCTATGGGAGGAACTTCAGGTCCAAATCACTACCGTTGCTAAGGAAGGAGCGGTAGCAAGAAGATGAAAGGGGAAGTTGCATGGGCTTTTTGGTCATTGGATGTGCCATGGGAATTTCATAATCGCTAAGGTTGAAGATGGTTAGAATGCAGAGATCCTTCTGGGAACGGGAAGTTGGAGTGAATATTCACCAATTCCGATCAAGGCTTATAGTCTTTGTCACCAAAAAAAGGACTTAAGGATTTGGTTTTGTATCATGGGAAGTGATTGGAATTATCGGGATTCCTAAGATTTCGTGGAGTATTCATCTGGATTTTAAGAGTTGTGCGATCATCATGATTGGATAGTAATGGAACATTGGCATTTGTAAGCTCAGGATGTCGACAGTTTGAATCACAAGGTTGCGAGATGGATTGGAAACCCATAAAATCTTATGGATTGGAAGGACGCAGCCGAGCCCAAGTACGGGAGAATCTTTGGTCTAAAGGATTACACAAGGAGGATATTTGGGTTGTGTGGAACATCTATAGTGACGCATGTCGGGTATGTGGATGGATCCTGGTCGAGGGTGGTGTTAGGGCCTCTCTGCTTGTTCTTGTCTGATTAAGGCTTTGGGTTTCAAATCATGACCCAAACACCTGATTGGGATATAGTTGGATACAGGTTCGACTAAGTTCGGTTTTGGTCGATATGGTAGAGGTATGGTAAGACCATTGGCGGTGACCATGGCGGAGTTGAAGTGTCGAAAGATTGTAGGGTGGTCGTAGCATTCACTAGATTGGAAGATAGTGTGGAAGTGTTGTAAGACTACGAGGTAGCCGTAGCATTCACTAGTATATTAGACAATTGCGGAAATGTTGTAATTCTACGATGGGATCATAATATTCGCCAGATTGAGACAGACCATCGTTGGGGTGGTCATTGGTATAAAGGAGGATAAGTTCGTGCCTTGGGTGTAACGTCTAAAAAATATGACCTAAAAATTTCATTTTTAATTTAATAAAAGAAATATTCCAAAAAAATCATCAATACAATCCAAATAAAAAAAAGTGTATCAATTATCATCTCAAATCAGAGTAAATCACAAAGGCGGAACTATGTGGTATGTGCAATGCAGTCATCCGGAGCTCTTCCCCTTGGAACCAGAAGTACCTGAAACTTAAACTGAAAACCGTAAGCACAAAGCTTAGTTAGTTCCTCAAGATATCGCATACCAATCACATAACACATAACGGGCTCCGACCAAAGAGTATAATGGGCCCCGCCCACATACAATTCATACTACATAACAAGTAATAACATATAAAATAATCATCGGGCCCCGCCTAGTAAGCATACAAGCACATACACATACTAGTGTCACATAGACAATGAGTATTCTAACATAACAGATCATGGGTCGGCATTGGTGCCTACAACCCGCTAAACATGGTGTGGAAACTCACCTCGTACTACTGAATCACATTGATAATCCATGGCTGTTGGTTCGACAAATCCCCGAGCTATCAATATCAAATAACACCTAATTAACAATTAGAGCCAAATCTATATCCTTCAATCCATACTTAGGGTAAAAAGACCATTTTATCCCTTACCTAGTTTGGTCCAAGACTAAGGCCCAATCTTTCAATCCAAAAGGCCCAAAAACCAATTAACTATCCAAGGCCCACATATGGCCCAATTTTCCAAATTGGGCCTAAATCCCTACACGGGCCTTACCCTAAGGTCCACCAATTTTTACTAGTCCAAACACTTGCATTCATATGGCCCAACAAGGCCCCAAGAAACTAAGCCCAAAAAGATAACCCAAACCCGAAGCCCAAACATGCGAAGCCCATCAGACTGAGTATGCGGGGCGTATTCAGCACGTACGCGTAGCGTACCTGCTTGTACACCCAGCGTACTCACCTATTCAGCCCAAAACTTCATTTCAACCCTTAATCCCTTAATACCAAGCTCCAAAACATAGATCTGAGTTCCTTGAGCTGGATTATCACATAAAGTTGCTAAATTTACGTTCATGCATGGCTACATGAAGCTCTTAATCTTAAAAAGGACTTAATAAATGACTTAATGCATGCATGTTGTAACACTCTAAATTTTCAAATAAAATTTTCATTTTTTGAACCACACAAAACACATTTTCACATTTCTCAAACCCAAATATATAAGTTGTTCAAAACATAAGATAACAAAATATTTGACAATATCCCAGAATCCTCAAAACAATATCTCTAGCTAGTGTGTACAATCATGTCGACACCTTCCCGCGATCATGAGAAGTACCTGAAACACATTTCACACAACACCATAAGAACGAAGCTTAGTGAGTTCCCCAAAATACCACACACAAATAATTATCCTCTCATGGCTATATCTCGATAAGGACCCTCTGATCATGTGTCTCAGTGAAGACCCTCCGGTCTCACAGCTCGGGTAGGACCCTCCAGTCTGGTATCTTAGTGAAGACCCTCCGGTCTCACAACTCATTTTGGACCCTCCGGTCCTAACTCAATAAGGCACATAAATAGTATACAACATAAATCACAAAGAAAAAATGCATGATATCACATAACTCAGTATAAGCACATAAGAGCCTTCGGTCGACATCTCAAATAAGACCCTCCGGTCACACTATATTACCACTCAGGTAAGTATAGTGGGAAGACTCACCTCGTAGGTAGAACAAAAATGTCTTGTACTCAATGGTAGGTCTAGACTCTGCCTACATATATCATAATCATCTATAATTAACACTTTATAATAACAACTCCAAGATGTTAAGCTAACTCCTTTTTCATAGAAAGGGTGAAAGATCATTTTACCTCTCCACGGTTTCCTAAGTCCATACTTGACCAAACCCTAAAAGTAAACGGAAGTCAACCCTCAAGTCAACATTCTATGTTGACCTAACTCGTCGAGTGCATCTATGCGACTCGTCGAGTTCCTTCGTTTCTCTGAAAAATCGGGAAAATCCAACTCAATTCGCCGAGTTGTCTCACCGACTCACCAAGTTTGTAACATGTCCAAACTATCGGGAAAAACCCTCACCAACTCGTCGAGTTCCTTCAAGCCATTCTCTCATTCAGACGTCTTTAAGCAAGATTCAGGCCCCAAACTCTAAATCTAGTCTCCTAACGCTGAAATACCATGTAAAACTGCAATCTTTACGTCAATACATGACATCTAGGGCTAAGTTTGCCAAACCAAAGTGATATGGGCATATTTAGTCATATAATTCATGCATTATCTCAATGCTTCATGTTGTTGTTGTCTCATTTAATGAACAAAAGGTGCTTAATTAGTTTATAATTTCGTTTTCAACAACAAAGACATGCTCGAAAGGAAAATGAAACGGAATTGGCAATTGGAGGCTTGGATCTTGGATTTTGAAGAAAGAAGGATGTTGTTGGATAGCTTGACCCTTCGAGAGTGTTTTGGCCATATATCATGAATCGTAACTCCGATTGACGAGATTCAAAATGTTCTGAAAACTAGACACAATTTCGGACGACTTTAGTGTTTTGAGAAAACGCTGATTCCAAATGGACTCGGCGAGTAGGCCATCAACTCACCGAGTTGGTCAGAAGTTTCGCGATTCTGGACGCGCTGACTTGCCGTACACAGGTTTTAAGTGACGGAATCGCCGAGTAGGTCACTGGACTCACCGAGTAGCCTCTGTTTTGTGAAAATCTATATAAAGGGACTTTCATATCGATACCATAGCATATAGATGAACCCTTGGAGGCCAATTGTCGACTAAAGGTGATGCTGGAGCGTGGGAAGCTAAGGAATCAACCCTACATTCAATTTTAAGGAGAATCAAGTAAAAATCAAGTTTATTCTTACCTAATCTCTTGTTTGAACTATGTTTTTACCAATTGATTTCGTTTTTGAGCTTGTTTCTGCTGTAGATATGAGCTAAAAACTCATAACTTCTGTTTAGGATAGATGATTTTGTGATTATGGTTTGATTTATGGTAGGATTGATTTAATATTGGTGATTTTGTTGATTTTAGCTTGTTAAAGAACCTTATGTGTGAATGATAACTATTTTTCTATTAATAGGAAGACAATTGAGTTGCATGAACATCTCTTAGTTGTTAACCTCATATGTTTATGTGACCACTTTCTCATATGTCTAGGATTAATGAACATGAAACTAGAATTAATAAGAAAAATAGGTGAATTCATGTGTGAGCTTGTGTGATGACCATCAACAAGAGGTTAACTAAAGGATCAAATTAGTTAACCATTACAAGTCTAAATTAACCCAAATAAATAACCTAGTGAATTGAATTAAATTAGACAACTGGTCATTGTTTGAGTTAGTTTGTTCTCTAAGGATTAGTGCAACGAACGTGAATCTAATCACTTGAATCGGTAGCCAATAAAAGAATTAATCCATTGCACTATTACCATAATATCAACCATAGGATCAATTGAGTTGAACTAAACAGAAGTTCCCTTCGTTATTGAATTTAGTTGAATCTTTGTTTATCTAGTTCTTAGTTTCTTAGTTTAAATTTTAGTTAATTGTTTAAGTTTCTAGTCTTGCAAAACTAGAGAAAACCCATTTTCTATTACTTGTTTTATTTAGATAATATTAGCATTTATTTTAATTGTTTACCGTTCCCTGTGTTCGATACCCTACTTGCTTGAACTATATTACTAATCGATAGGTACACTGCCTTTCGTGTGTTTATTTTGTGTCTAAGTTAGTAGGATTAAAACTAGTTTGTTTCACACACATCACAAAGCTCAAAAAAGGGTATAAGGCATGGAAGTTGGCCAAAGCTTGATAAAGCTTGAATCTTTAGGCCTAAGGGACCTAATATTGTCTAGATCTGAAGCCTCGTCTTTAAGGCATTCTCAAAAAACTAAATGACTCAAAAGAAGGTAGAAATGGCCATAAACTCCCTAATGGAGAGATGTAACAACAAGTGGTCAAGGAAATAGCTTTTTACCTCCACGTGGCAACTAACACTGAAAGAATGCCAGATCCAAGGACTCCTTCTCATTCCAATCCTTTTGCTCCTCATTCTCCTTCAAAGAATGCACCCAAAACACACACTCTTAGCCCCACTCTCTCTCTCTCTCTCACACACATACATATGACAATAGCTCGATTAGGGTTTCTATCAGGGTGCTAAGGTAATGAGGGAGGCAGAGTAAAGGACTTAAGGTCCTTTAAATAGGGTTTTCACGCTCAGCTCCTACTCGTGGAGTTGGATCCTCCAACTCGTCGAGTTGGTTTTAAAAAACACGTGGCTATCTCAATCTCTACTCGACGAGTTGGGGCCTCCAACTCGTCGATTTGCCTGGTCAAAATGAATAAAATGATTTAAATTTATACCTGGGAGTCGGGATGTTACACATGTGACAAAAAATCCCATAAAGCTTGCATCTTTATGCTTAAGGAGTCCAATACAAACTCAGATCTAAAAGAACAAACCCTTAAAACGTCTTAACTCTTCAATCAACCCAAAAAAGGGACCAAAAGCATAACAAAAGAAGTTGTAAGTAGATCTAAACGTCTACAAGCCAATGTATGAACTTGACACCTCAAAAAGATTGTAATAAGTGTGATGATTTTGGATCTATGACCTTCCTTCCAAGCAAAGCACCTTCAATCTTCAAAGCTTCCTTCATAATGAGTGAATAATCACTAAAAATCTTCTGAAGGGATCAAGAACACCACCAAGAAAGCATATGGGACGATTTAGGGTTTTAGGAGGTTTTAGGACTGGTAAAGAGGCCATCCCTCAAGTCTTAAGGTGTTTATATAGGGTGCAACACCCTAAATTAGGCTTTCAATATGTCTCGCATACGCCCCACATACATATATGTACGCCCAGCGTATGTCTCCGAAGTCCTGTTCCCATCTCGCATAAGTACACTAAGCGTTCCATCTGGTACGTCCTGCATACTCGCTTCAGAGCTTGTACGCCTAGTTTACCATGTGGTACACCCCACATACTACACAAGGACCAAAAATGCAAACTTTTACAGCAACAAGGGAAAAAGAGAAACATGCTAGGATTCAAGTGTTACGATTCTCCCCCACTTGAATAAGGCTTCGTCCTCGAATTCCGCTGCCCCAAATAACTCCGGATAGTGTTCCCTCATCTCGTCCTTGGGCTCCCAAGTCCACTCCGAACCCTTGCGGTGTTGCCATTGCACCTTCACCAAGTCGAAAAACTTGTTCCTCAAGGTTTTGTCTTCCGATCCAGAAATGCCACCATTCTCTCGATATAATTCAGGCGGTTATCCACCTAAATGATCCAAAAGTACCACTGCGGAGTCATCCACTAAGCATTTCTATAGCTGAGAGGCGTAGAATGTGGTATGAATCTGACTGAGCTCGACTGGAAGATCTAAACAATACGTAACCCGGCCCACCCGAGCCAAAACCCTAAAAGGACCAATATACATTTCCGAGGTGACACCTTCAGGAGAACCACATCTCCCTCCTAAAACTCTAAGTCTGACTGACGTCTCTCGGCATAACTCTTCTGGCGAATCTGAGTTGTCTAGATCCCGCTTTGAACGTGCCGAATCAGCTAAGTTGTCTTGAGTACCACCTTAGTACTCCCTGTAACCCATTGACCGACCTCGCCCTAAAAAATTAGGGTCCTGCACTTCCTCGCATAGAGCATCTCAAAAGGATGTCAATCGATGCTTGCGTGATAACTATTTCAAGTTTTCTGCCTCTTCCTCTTTCACCCCTTTAGGATTTTTATTCTGGATTGGGTTAAGAGGAATAATTATTTTTCCACTCCTATTTGTCACGATGTTTATTTGTGCGCCTCTCGGATTTTTCTCGGTATTACTTGGAAGTCCACCCGGTGCTCTTTCGTTGATTTGTAGTGCAAGTTGGCCTAACTGTTTTTCAATGTTTAGGATAGAGGCCTGCTGATTTCTCATCAATGGTTGTTGCACTTTCATCATGGCTTTTTGTTCTCTTATTGCAACATCGGTTTCGTTGTGTCTTTTCTCGAATGCAGCTGCAAATCTTGTGAGCATATCTTCAAAGTCCATTTTCTTTTCTTGCACCGACTCCTCATTTTGATAGAACCCCCTTGTCTTCATTGTATATTTCTCCTCCTTTGCCTTCTTGTACTCATCGTATGGTGGCCACTCCTTTTTCAGTTTTCGCCAATCCTCATCATATCTATCACCACTAGAGTAACACACTTGCACTTTCCGGTTCCCATGCTCGTCTAGATCACAATCTTTAGTAAGGTGAGGCCCGCTACAATTCTCACATCCCACATGTATGGCATGGATGGATTGATCTATCTTTATCACTCTTCGGTCCAAATTGTCTAATTTAGCCATCACTGCTGCCATAGTATCGGAAACTGAGTTCACAGTCCCTCGAGTCGAGTCATTTCTTGGGTTATGATATTCTCTAGAGTGCTTAGAGAATTATTCAATTAATGCCTTTATAACTGCGGGTGCTTTTTTCGTGAGTGGTCCTTGGGAGTCAAGGAGATGCCTAGTTGTCACGTTCACTCCATCATAAAAAATGGAGACTTCTTGTTGAATGTTTAAATCATTGTGGGGGCAGTTCCTCAACAAGCCTTTGTATCTTTCCCACGCCTCATAGAGTGACTTTCCTGCTTGTTGTTCGAAATTTGCAATGGCTTTCTTCAACTTTTATATTTTTGAGGGAGGGCAAAATTGATTAATAAATCTTCACGCATTTTGGCCCATGTGGTGATGGATCCTGGAGGGAGTGATTTTAGCCAATCTTTCGCAGTGCCCTTGAATGTGACTGGTAGCATTCGGAGCAAGACAGTATCGCGAGGGACATTAGGGATGTTGAAGTAGTCGGCTATGTCGTTGACCTCGCCGATATGCTTGTATGCGTCTTCGTGATCTTTCCTATAGAATGGGATGTCCTTGAGTTGGGCGAGTATGCGACCTTTCAATTCAAAGTTGGCAGTGGTTGGAATCGCGGGTTGCACGAGTCCCGACCCGGTATCGTCATGCATCATTCTCTTGTACTCACCCATGGGTATGTTTTCAATGTCCCCCATGGTGTTATCGGGTTCGCTTTCGTGCTCGCTTCCTTCTTCAAAATATGTTTCGTACTCGGAATCCTCCTTCTTAGGGTCTTCGTCTGTTAGTGTTGTGCTGGATTCTCCCACATGCTATCCCTTTTTCTTGCCAAAAACCGATTCGAGATTCTTGAAAGGTGACTTCTTTGATTCTCCAATGGTTTTATCCTTGTCCTTCCTAAGAGCTGATTCCAGGTATTCAAGTGGTGGGATCAAAGGTGTATTTGATCCACGGGTCACAAAATACATGAAATAAAACAGAAAAACACGCATAAAAAGAACAAAATGTAGTAAAAACGAAACTAAAAAACGTTATGGACTCGTCGAGTTGCTTCGACTGGACATGACAAGGCTAAAACAAAAAAAAATTAAAAGAAAGAAAAATGAGAACTTAAAATTAATGACTAATTATTGAAAATAGTAACAGTGTGCAAGATAAATCTTACACAAAGGATCGATAACACTAGCAATTAAAATAATTATTTAAAATCGTTCCATGACAACGGCGCCAAAAACTTGATGTGTGTGAAATGCACTAGTTTTAATCCTACTATTTTAAACACAAATTAAACACACGAAGACAGTGTACCTATCGATTAGCAATATAGTTCAAGCAAGTAGGGTATCGAACACACGGAATGGTAACAATTGAACTAACAACTAGAATTATCTAACTAAAAACAAGTAATAAAAAGAAGGGTTTTCTCTAGTTTTGCAAGACTTGAAACTTAAGCAATTAACTAACACTCAACTAAAACAATTAACAACTAAAGCAAATAGGAAGAAACTAGATTTAATAAAAAGAGAATCCTGTTCAGGTTAGACTCACTTATTCCTATGGTTGATTTTATGGCAAGTGCAATGGATTAATTTATCATTGGATACCGATTAATGTGATTAGATTCATGTTCACTATTACTAATCCTTAGCAAACAAATTAATTCAAACAGTGGCCAATTGGTTAAACTAACAAGTTTCCTAGTATTTTGATTCGGATCAAGTAAGACTTGTAATGTTGGTTAACTAACTTGGTTAAATTAATCAACTCATGTATGGTTGTTCATCATACATGCTTACACATTAATGTACTTATTTTCTAGTTAATCCTAGGTGCATGTTCACTGATAATAAGCATATAATATTGTTTTCACAAAACCATATGATTCAAGCAATTAAGATGATATTCACGCAACTCAATAACTTGATTATTAACAGAAAAACAAGTATTACCAATGCATAAGGATCTTTAACAAGCTTACAAGACAATTCACCAAATTAATTAATCCATACCATAAAATAAAACCATATTCACAAGTTAATCTACCCTAAACAGAAGTGATGAGTTTTTAGCTCATATCTACAGTAATTAACATCTCAAAAACAAAATCTAATGATAGCAACATAGTTTATGCAAAAAGATTAAGAAAAGAGAATGTGTGTTGCCTTTCAATCTCTTCCAAATTGATCTCTTGGGTGAAATATCGAATTCCAGAGCTTCAAGAATACTTCTATTCGCCAATTTGGCACCAAATTGATCAATAAAACGCCAAAAAGATCCAGAAAAACTTAGGGTATCGGGCAATACAGTCCTTTATATAGATTTCTGAAAATAGGGGCAACTCGTCGAGTCCATAGACCAACTCAATGAGTCCACCACTTAAATCCTATGTACAGTAAGGCACCTGATGGTTCGCGAATCTTCTCATCAACTCGTCAAGTTGAGGACTGTGACATCCCCATTTTCTCGGCCAGAAAAGACCGATTTTTTTTATTTATGCTTTATAAAAATCAGAGTACTTCTTTTCATAAAAACGTTGTGGAATTTGTTCCTAGAAAAACATGATAAATACGTTATCAAAACATTTTCAAAGAAACGTATTTTATTCATTTTAAAACGTTTGGGATGTCATCGTCAATATAGAAACATAAGCATAAACAGAACTTACATTTATTTACACTAGTGATCTACATCTCTTTAATCTCTCAGTGTAATGTAACTTCATAACAACACCTGTGACATAAATAAACTGAGTGGGTCAGGTTGGGAAACCTGGTGAGTACATAGGGTTTTCAACCCGCAATAATATAATTATTATGTTTAAACAATTAAACAATCAACCCAATTACCCATCCCCATTATTTTCTTTATTCTTAAGGATCTACCCTAAAAATCAGCTATTCCTCGTTCATTTATTTCTAAGGATCATCCTAAGGATTCGGCTCGAAGTCCATCATTGTCACGGTTTACACAACAGGCACTAAGTCTGCATAGTCGCCAGGGGTTAGGCATCAAGTCTGCATGATCGCCAAGGTTTACACAACGGGCACTAACTCTACCTAGTCGCCAGGGTTTAGGCATCAAGTCTGCATGATCGCCAAGGTTTAGGCACCAAGTCTGCATGGTCGCCAAGGTTTAGAGTACACCGGGTGAACACATCATTCACAACACCTACAAGTTGCGAGCCTGCTAGTGTTCCACTGGACTGTCTAGAATAGTCTGTGGTTGTCATCCATACTCTGCTGAATGACGGGGCCATCGTTTGGGAAAAGGCTTCTCACATCGTCCACCTCTCACCCTCCCCTCGTGGTCTATAACACCTCTCAACTCATCATCCAACTTATATTCCATCTATTACATCTACCCATGTTTTACCCCAATATTATCGTAGATATAAAATACATATACAATTTAAATCATTTAAAACATGTATAAAATCGTTCATCTAGCATAGACAGCAAGTACTTAGATAATATGCACACATAGCATGTAATTTATATAAAATACTTCATATTTATGTGTAAGATGAAAGTAACTATGCACTCACCTGAGAAGGTGGTGAATCGTTACTCGGACAGCGCTTCGTTTACTTTAAAATAATTTCCTTCGGCGAAACCTAGTATTATTACCACTAGATTTTAGTCTAATATTTACCGTGACTAATTATTAGTCATATTATTATTATTATTATTATTATTATTATTATTATATATAAGCGTTTAAACAATACTTTCCAACCACTATGTACAGACAGGGGTCAGACATAAAACACCGGAGGGCAGGACCATTTTGGCGTATAGCACTTCTGAAATCCAACAACCCTATGCGGCCCTTTAAACCAGATTCCCGTACCGCGAGTAGTTAAAAAGATATTATAACGACACTTATATAAGTCATAATAATAGCTCAAATATTTATTATAAATTTATAATAACAATGCTAATTTTAAATATAAACTATATTTAAAATAGGGTAAGCATAACTTACTTACAGGGGCTCTGCAGGGGATTTTAGCTAGGAGTCAGGCTCTGCAGGGGTAGAACTTCGTCGCTGAATCTTTCTAAGAAAGATTCGTGCAGCGCTTCAGCGCTCACCTTACTATACTAAAACTACAGAAAGAGAAGTCGAATCACGAGGGACCGAAATGCTCGGGGGATAAGGAGAGCAATACTCTTGAATCAAGAGAATGGTGCAAGAAATATGAGAGCCAAAGCCTCTTATTTATAGTAATTGAATTTACAAAAACTACCTTCCATAATTACTTAATGACCTTATATTTATATAAACAACTAAACACCCATTTATAATACTATTTTAAATAGATTTAACGATATTTGCACTAAACTAATGTCGAAAGAACTCAACATTAGTCTTATAATGACCGCATCGTCGATACCTTTCTAATGATATATACATATGTATATATATGTGTACGTATATATGATTTATACTTTATTTTAATACGTAAATACGTTATTTATATCCACGCCGAGACAAGATTGGTCCGTTAAAATCTCATAACTTCTTCATCCGATGTCCATTTTCGTCTGTCTTTTTATCTTTACGCCACTAATAACGAGATCTTCGATTCTCGTTTAGGTTGTGTCGGCTAAAAACCACTCGATCTAATACTCAAACTTTGGGTTGTACACTACTAAGCCGAAACTACGAAAAATCATAACTTCCTCATACGAAGTCATATTTGGGCGTTCTTTTTATGGACGTTCTCAGGTTAACATATTCTACGACTTTCATTTAGATTACTAAGGCTAAAAGTCGCTCTATCATAAATTCACTATTTACATCTTCGTGGTGTGGTGCCGGTTCCGTCGCTAAACTTCGCCGAGTCATAACTTCTTCGTTATAACTCGGATTTTGGCGCTCTTTATATGTACGGAACCCTTGAGACATATTCTACAACTTGGTTAAGATTATTTATTCAAAATAATATTTTGTCAAAAAGTCGTTTCGACCCCTATTATCTCTAAATTGATAGTCCGGATCTACGGGCGTTACAAGGACCAACTCGCCGAGTTCTTCACCTTTTTAGCTTAATTTCTTATAACTTTAATTCCCGAACTTCCGATCACTAGTCCCACTTCTTTTTTCACTCAAGCACGTCTTTTAGTCTGAAAATATAACATAATTAAGCACCTTTTGTTCAATAATTGAGACAAAATAGCCAAAAAGTATTAAGATATTAGACAAAATATATGACTAAATATGCACATATCATGTACTCTAATAATTGTTTTATCATGAAATAATTTTGGATAATTAGAAAAAGGATAATGAATGTTTGGCTAAAAGATAATTAGTGTTTTGATCGAATTAAAAATGAAATTTTTACCACGTAACTTTTGGGACGTTATGGGTATTTGCTAAATACTAAAGAGATAAAAGAAAGAGTTAGAAGATGATTATATGTAGTATAACAATAAGTGTAAGTACGCATGTCTAGACATGAATGGTATTTTGTAGAAAACAAATATGTTATTAGACATAGATAAAGATTAAGTACTTAATGAGTTAAGTACTAGAATGGAAAGATTAGAAGTTATCTTGATGAGACAAAGAGATAGATTGTCCATGGGACATGTGTTATGCGATGAGTCACATAACAAAGATATAGATATAGAGATGGATGGTTTCTTTGAGGATAAGAGATAGAGAAAGGTTCCTTCGGGAACAAGAGTATGGTTCCTTCAGGGACAAGAGTATTGTTCATACGCGAGTAAGAGATAGAGATTCCTTTGAGGACAAGAGTATGATTCCTTCAGGAATAAGAGTTAGAGGATCCTACGGGGACAAGAGTATAATTCCTTTGAGAATAAGATTAGAGGTTCCTACGGGGAGAGTATGATTCATTCGGGAATGAGATGATGGTTCCTCAGGGTATGATTCATTCGGGGAGAGTAGATAGATGATTCATGCAGGAATCTAGATTGTGTTTGGTTAGAGAAGATAAAGAAAGGTTCATTGATAGGAAAAAAATAAGTGAAGTTTTTTTGTAAGAACTTAGAGATAACCCATGAAGGGTTAAGAGTAAGGAAATCCGTGAGGGATTCAAGAGAATAAGAAAGATTAAGGATCTATGTGGGATCATAAGAGAGAAAGAGAGAGAGAGAGAGAGAGAGAGAGAGAGAGAGAGATAGAGAGAGAGAGAGAAAAGACCGGATAGGAATACCCGGTAACAATAGTATGTGATGTGCACATATTATACCTATCAACTTTTAAATTTATAACCTAACAAACTTATACTAACTATGCACATATAGGCAATGTACCTAGTCAGATTATAGAATAGCTTGGGTAAGTCGGGTGTCGATCACAGGGAACAGTATTTAATTAATAAAATAATTGCTAAAAGCTAAAAACAACTAAAAGTGGGGGTTTTATCTGATTTTACAAGTTCAGAAAAACTTAAGCACTCAAATAAAAACGATTGTAATCAATATACTAAAACACTTTCGTTTAGTTTTAAATCCACCTTTTTCCTATGGTTAGTTCTTATTTACGAATTACTTAAGTGGGTTACCAATTTATATGTAATTAGTGATATTGGTCAAATCTACTAATCTTTTCACCAATTCATGAACTACTTTGTATGGTCATACACAAGCAAAACACAAAATTAGTTATTCATTATAGATGGACTATGTAAGATTTATCTAAGCAAACACCAATATGGTCACAATAATGCTCTCCAGCACATCTAAATTTGTTACTTTTATTACTTATCTAAGATTTGGTCGATCCTAGCTCTAGCAATTTAATGGTCACTAAATCACTAGGTAATCGAGGTCATGTAATTTAATGGTCACTAAGCTACACTACACTTGAAATTAAGCAACAAAGTTGCAAATTTTAACATGCTAGGTAATGATAATCAAACACATGCATAAACCAAATTCATATAATCCATAAAGTAAGAAACTAACTCGTAGTTTTAGGTTTCATCTAACTAAACAGAAGCAAGGGGTTTTAGCCCATAATCACAGTTGGAAAACACATAAACATAAGGGAAACAGACTAATCATGATTAAACTAAGCAAACAGAATGTGTAGATGCGAATCCTTTCTCCAATCTCTTTATCCTTTGATCTCTAGTTGAATTCTGCCCTCAAAGGGGTCTTGGAAGGGCTTTTTTCGTTAATACTCGCAACCTTCAACCCTCTCTCCCCTGAAATCGACCTAATGTCCGAGATATATATATATATATATATATATATATATATATATATATATATATATATATATGTATATGTATATATATAGTTACCAAAAATCTCGACACCACAACGTGGTAAAGGCACCACGTTGTGGTCCTCAAGTTTATCCCGTATTCTCCTAGTCGGCGTCAAGAATCGCGAAGATTCCATTCACCACGTCGTGGTGGGGTCACCACATCGTGGTGGCTGAAAATCCGACTTTTCTCAAAACACGAAAGTCATCCGAACTTGTCTCTAGTTTTCAGATCATTTTGAATATCGTCAATCGGAGTTACAAGTCATGAGATACGGTCAAAATACTGACAAGGGGGTCAAGCTGTCCAGCAACATCCTTCTTGTGTCTTTTTCTTGTCTAAGCTCTTCATTCCTGCTTCCAGCTTCCATATTGCTTCCGAGAATGTCTTTTACGCTACATAACAAATATTAAACATAATAAGTACCTTTTGTTCTATAATAAGCATAAATATAGATATTAATATTAAGATATCATGTAAAATATATATGTAGATATGCACATATCAAAATACCCCATACTTATCTTTTGTTTGCCCCCAAGCAAACTAATTTTTTTAAGTCTAACTTTCATCACCAATATCATATAATACAATCCATTTTGAACTCAGCCATTATACCAAGACCTCAATGTGCATACCAAGACCTCAATGCACATATTTGTGTCTAAGGTTCCTAAAAACTTCTCAATCTTAAATACTCAAAATCCTTATGAACCTTTACCCCTTAGCTTATACGACACTTATTTTTGCAACCATCTGAATCAATCCTCAGAAATCTTTCTTCACCTCAAGGTATTTTTGTTAAGCTACCCAAGCATACATAATCTAGAAAAATTACAACTTTTGATACCACAATGGAGCTCTCGGAATTCTTCACTTCTTTGAATAATTGGTCTTTGATTTCTTTGAATTCACCACCTTTTTTGTTTGATTTTTGGTATCTTCAACTTTTTGATTCTTCAGAAATTTTGATCTTTTGATCTTCATACTTTGATAGCTCCAAAATTCTTACAACTTTTTTTTGTAATTTCTCTCTCCTTTTTTTTTAAACATATATCTCACTTTTTCTACTCAAATCCTACATACTTAAGCTAAGGAGCTTAAATTCTACATTTATTGGTTAGAAGTATTAGTTTAAGTGCAATGACTACATAAGCTCTCCTTGATAGATTTGTACATGCTGCAAAACATATTATGTCATATAAACTACCAGATTACCTTTCATATCTCATGACTTTTCACTAAGACTTGGGAAGCCACAAATATACTATAACATATGTTGGTTCAATTAAACATTTGAGCTTGCATTAGATCATCTTATATAACACTGGCAAGTTAAGTTTAACTATTATCACTAGATTCAATTTTTAGCCTATTATTTCAAATCTATTTCTAAATTTATTTCTACATTTTTAATATTTCTAAATTTTCTAGCAATTTACTTTTTCGACCTCCTACCCCACACTTATTACATACAATGCCCTCATTTTATGCATAAAATAAATTAAAAACAAGAAAAATGGGGAAAAATGAACAAACTCCCCTGGGGTAGTAATGACGAGCTTGAACTCTGAGACTTGTGTGGAAAGCTTAGACTTCTCGTATAACTACTGGAAACAGTACTTCTGGACCTTCTTCTTGTGAATCCAAATGTGCCAGATCGAATGAAATCAAATAACCATTCTTGAAAAATGTGTTGAACCTTTGCCATGACGTGGGAAAGTAACGCCACGTTGTGGCATCTTCTCAAAGAATCTTCTAATATTGAAACAAGAGGGCATCGACTCTTTGTGATGTGTAAGACCATTCCCACTCGTCTTTTCAGTAAATATGCTTCAAAATGCTTTTCTCTTCATTATGTGGGAACCCCACACTTATTTAAAAACTTGTTCTTCAATTATGATCTTCAAAAATCTCACGACTTCTTCAAATGAAGCTCCTTCACTGCTTCACTTTTGTTTAACGCTACAAAATAAGATCAAGAACTAGAGAAACACATCATCATTCGGTTAAACTAAAAAAAACTAAAAATTGAAAATTAAAAACTAAAACAAATCAAAAGGAATCGAAAATGCAAACTCATAAAAATCGAGTCGCCTCCCGAGAAGCACTTCTTTTTGAAGAGTCGTGAGTCAGACTCCTTCCCACTCTATGTTGTGTCGGGTGGAAGTGTAACTTCCCCGTTCTCCATCATCTTGAACCTTACTCGTTTGTAAGCAACCCTTCTATTGAATGCCTTTCTTGAACTTTCTTGCATTGTTGGGTTGACATCTCCTTTATGTTTCCGCTTGGGTTCTTTCCTCATTCTAGCGTCTTTAGCTTTTGTCTTGTCTCTTTCCGGATTTTTCTTGTCAAAATGAGACTCATCACTCTCTACTTCTTTTTCTTCAAGCGCCTCTGGTACTGGATTTGGTGGTCTTGTAAAATCAAATACCTCATAAATCATTGGCGTTGAAACTGGTGGTTTCGAATGGTTTTCTTCTTTTTCCAATTGCTTTTCAAGTTCTTTATGCTCCATGAACGTTGTGTTTCCTTGCTTCACCAGATTTTCCTTAGCACGATACGGGAAAGGAAGAGGTGGTTGATACGGCTCAACAATAGAAAAATCATAATCTTCTTTTATTGCCCACGACGTATCACTATTGCCACCACGTCGTGGCGACTGGGAAGCTTCACGATACTCTCCTTCTTCTTCTTCTTCTTTCTTTTTTATTTCGAGTGACTGATTAGACTTCTCTGTAAGGTCCTTCATATGCACCAATTCATCTTCTTCTTCTTCTGTATCAACGGCCATGGCTTGAGCATTTTGGATTGACTTGATTTTTCGTGAAGGTGAATCCGGTAGCTTTTCTTGTACAATCCTTGTTAACTGCACCACTTGCGGACATATACTTAAAATATATTCTTTGTGTTCTCTAAGTATTGCATCTGTAGCATCATGTCGTTTTCACTAGCTTCCATGAATCTAAATAACATTGACTCGAGAGCAGATATTTTCTCTGATTGGACTTGCTCAATTTGGTAGAGATCATGCTTAAGTTCTTGAATTTCTTTCACATCTCGTTCTCTCTTGTACTCCACCTCACAATCCCTTGTAGAATGAGGTCCTCCACAAGCTCCATATCTATCATGAATTAATCCGCCCATTTTTGTGATCTTTTCTTCCATTGTGTTGAGCTTTGCAATTACAGCACTGATAGTATCTTGACCTCCATATTTACTTGACTTTCCTCTAGTGAAGTTCTCCTTTGAGTTGTGATATTCACTTGAATGCTTAGCGAATTCTTCAATCAAAGCTTTATTTGTAGCCAGATTCTTCTTTGTCATGGGCCCTTGCGATTCTAGAAGTTGACGAGTGCACACATTGACTCCATCATAAAATATCGAGATTTATTGTTGCACATTGAAGTCATGTTGAGGGAAATGTCGTAACAATCTCTAGTAACGTTCCCAAGCTTCGTATAATGACTCTCCCTATAATTGTTGAAAATTTGGATGTTTCTTTTAAGCTTTGCTACTTTTGAAGGAGGAGTAAACTGGTTGATGAACTCAGTCTTAAATTCAGCCCATGTCGTGATTGCTCTAAAGGGAAGTGATTTTAACCATTCCTTAGCTTCTCCCTTCAATGTGACCAGAAAAAGTCGAAGCATCACAACATCTTTACTCACTTTTGGTGCATTAAAATAATGTGAAATCTCCACCACCTATTTTATATGCTCATAAGCATCCTCGTGCTCCTTCCCATAAAAGGTAGATCTTTTAGCATGCGAAGAATATGTCCCGATAGTTCAAACTTTGTAGTGGCTGGGATTTTTGGTGGATCAAGACCTCATCTGTTGTCGTTCCTTATATGTCGCTTGTACTCTTCCATTGACATGTTCGTGATGTCCCCCATTTTTCATGCTAAGATAAAACAAGAAAAACACGCGTAAAAAGAACAAAAAACAAATAAACGAAAAACTAACTTAAGCGACACCACAACGTGGTTATGTCTCAGAGAGAAAAAAACTAAAATAAACAAATGATATAAAAGTAACTTTTTGTGGTTTTTACCCCAAAAAAAAAGATCAAATAACTAAAAGCAATTAAAATAATAATCAAATAAGTCGTTCCCCGGCAACGACGCCAAAAACTTGATGTGCACAGATTATACCTATCAACTTTTAAATTTATAGCCTAACAAACTTATACTAAATATGCACCTATAGGCAGTGTACCTAGTCAGATTATGGTATAGCTTGGGTAAGTCGGGTGTCGATCACAGGGAACGGTATTTAATTAATAAAATAATTGCTAAAGCTAAACTAAGAAAAACAACTAAAAGTGAGGGTTTTATCTGATTTTACAAGTTCAGAAAAACTTAAGCACTCAAATAAAAACGATTGTAATCAATATACTAAAACACTTTCGTTTAGTTTCGAATCCACCTTTTTCCTATGGTTAGTTCTTCTTTATGTATTACTTAAGTTGGTTACCAATTTATATGTAATTAGTGACATTGGTCAAATCTACTAATCTTTTCACCAATTCATAAACTACTTTGTATGTTCATACACAAGCAAAACACAAAATTAGTTATTCATTATAGATGGACTATGTAAGATTTACCTAAGCAAACACCATTATGGTCACACTTATGTTCTCCAGCACATCTAAATTTGCTACTTTTATTACTTATCTAAGATTTGGTCGATCCTAGCTCTAGCAATTTAATGGTCACTAAATCACTAGGTAATCAAGTTCATGTAATTTAATGGTCACTAAGCTACAATACACTTGAAATTAAGCAACAAAGTTGAAAATTTTAACATGCTAGGTAATGATAATCAAACACATGCATAAACCAAATTCATATAATCCATAAAGTAAGAAACTAACTCATAATTTTAGGTTTCATATAACTAAACAAAAGCAAGGGTTTTTAGCCCATAATCATAGTTGGAAAACACATAAACATAAGGGAAACCAGACTAATCATGATTAAACTAAGAAAACAGAATGTGTAGATGTGAATACTTTCTCCAATCTCTTTATCCTTTGATCTCTAGTTGAATTCTGCCCTCAAAGGGGTCTTGGAAGGGTTTTTTCGTTAATAGTCGCAACCTTCAACCCTCTCTCCCCTGAAATCGACCTAATCTCCGAGATATATATATATATATATATATATATATATATATATATAGTTACCAAAAATATCAACACCACGTCGTGGTCCTCAAGTTTATCCCGTATATATATATATATATATATATATATATATATATATATATATATATATATATATATATATATATATATATATATATATATATATATATATATATATAGTTACCAAAAATATCAACACCACGTCGTGGTCCTCAAGTTTATCCCGTATTTTCCAAGTCGACGTCAAGAATCGCGAAGATTCCATTCACCATGTCGTGGTGGGCTCACCACATAGTGGTGGTTGAAAATCCGACTTTTCTCAAAACACAAAAGTCATCCTAAATTGTGTATAGTTTTCAGATCATTTTGAATCTCGTCAATCGGAGTTACGAGTCATGAGATATGGTCAAAATATTGATGAGGGGGTCAAGCTGTCCAACAACATCATTCTTGTGTCTTTTTCTTGTCTAAGCTCTTCATTCCTGCTTCCAGCTTCCATATTACTTCCGGGAATGTATTTTACGCTATACATAACAAATATTAAACATAATAAGTACCTTTTGCTCTATAATAAGCATAATTATAGCTAATAATATTAAGATATGATGTAAAATATATATGTAGATATGCACATATCAGTATGATGTTGTTCCCTTAGAGTATGGAATAAAATGAGACTGTTGGATCTTAATGAGAATGAAATGTTGAGGCATTAGAGATGAGAATAGATAAGAGAAAGAGTATAGTAGAGAAAGAGTAGATAAAATATAGAGCAAAGAAGAGAAAGAATAGAGAACATAGTAAGAGATAGAGAAGATACAGAGTAAAGTGGAGACATAGTTAGAGAAAGAGATAGAGTATGAGTGGATTATGAGAAGATCCTGGGAAGAGGCTAAGAGAAGAGTATGAGAAACAGAAAATATGATAAAGACATAGAGTAGATAAGATGAGAAGGATGTAGAAAGAAAGATTAGAGAAGAGTAGAAGAGATAGATGAAAGAAGAGAAAAAAAATAGTAGTGTATGTTGTTAGAGACAAAGTTAGATGACAGAGCATGAGAAAGAGAAGAAAAGATAGATAAGAAAAGATAGAAAGAATAACTCACCAGAAACTTTGTGTTTGATACTGCAGAAATTTATGTTTTGCAGGTTCAGATAGTAGCAGTCGTGGTACCAGAAGAGAACACAGGAGCACAAGGAAGACTTATATAGTAGGTTATTATTTGTTGTACTTTACTTGTTGTTCTAATTTATATATAGATTTTTATTGTAAACCCGTGATTATTCCTAGGATGTAAAGGTTTTAATTTGTGTAGAATTTCGCACTTGTTAGATAAAACTCTAACATATCTCTTAGATTAGATGTACATAAATTTGGGTCGTTACAGGGAAGGTGGCGTGGGAAAAAGGAGCGGGTGGCGCTGTATAATCATTTATTAATATAATTCTCCCACCTCGCCCGTACGTTGGAGCGTTAGAGCGAAAAATGAGAAATATGTGTATGAGGTTGAATCTCAAGAGATTTGAGACTCATGTACAATATAGGTTGATTGAATATATATATATATATATATATATATATATATATATATATATATATATATATATATATATATATATATATATATATATATATATATCAAGTTGTAAACATTAACCATTTTTTAAAGTAAATTTTGAAATAAATACAAACGAAATGGTGAATAAGTAATTCATTATATACTAATAAAAAGCTATTGACATATTTTAAATAATTGTGATGGATATTAAAGTGTAAACACTAAGCATTTTTATAGAAAACTTTCAAAATAAATACAAACGAAATGATGAATAAGCAGTCGAATATTATTGTAAAAGATAAGGTGATATGATATATGATCAGTTAAGTACATATGTTGACAATAGCTTTAGATGTTCATTAATCTATTATAGTTAGTCTCAAGGATGTAAAAATCGTTAAGTGGTAGCTAGTCGGTCAGATTAAGGTAGTAATCGGTGTATGTGAAGATTAATTAGAAACACTAAATTATAAAAGAAATTAAAAATAGATAAATATCAACAAATAGCAATATCTAAATCATTTTATGCTCATATACACATCAATAATTATACATATAGATAAACGTTAAAACAAATAACAAAGTCTAATTCACTTTATGCTTAGATACACATGAACCGGCGTCGGCGTGAAGGTCGGTGTCGAAATGATGAAAGACAGAAGCATATGCATCAACTTGATTAGATATATATATATATATTGTAGTGACAAAGAACATGGTTTGGCATGCGGAATTAAAGCTTGCACAATTGAACATGGTGATTTGGGTGTTTAAGAGATATATTGAATGTATATGGTGTTACACAAAAAGGATCTAGATCTAGACTACATAAATAACACACACTTACACACTCACTTTTACATCTCTCAAGCACACCTCTACAAGTGGACAAACCCACCTTATATAGAGGTGTTTACATGTCTCTCTCTCACTCTAAGTAACAAATGGGTCTAAAGGCTAAAGCACCACATGCAAGTGGGTTTTACAAAAGTCAAACATTTACAAAGTCATGAATGAATAACTTTGCACCCCAACATATATCACTTTGATAGCTTTAGTAAGAAACCGGGTAAACATTTACCTATAGTAAATATGTATTTATATATTATAAGTAGTTTTGTTCTTTTTACAAAGTAATATAATTTTTTTATGATATTTATGTTTATATTTTTTATGTTGTAATAAAAGATGATCCTAATGCTTTATCTTATGATATAGAAAATGGTTAACCCAAATAACTTTTATAAAATACACTATATTTGGCTACATCAATACATATCATATTCCTCTTTTTTAACTCGGGTGTGTGTTGGAGTGCGATATCCATATCTATCATTAAAAAAGCATATTCTTCTTTCTTGTCATGGTTTTTGTCTAACTATTTGAGCTCTTTATCAAGTTTTTGTTGTTGCCAGGAACAATGATCTAGCTTGTCATTGTCATCTTTTGAATAACCTAAAAATAGATAATATAATGAATTATTGTTTTCACAAATAATACGAGCAAAGGGCATTTTGACATTTGTCATAGATAAATGTAAGTAAATTGCTATTACAAGTAGACGCAGTTAGTTGGCCTCTCTATAGCTTCATTGGTTCATTCTTGTAAATCCAAAAACTAGTTATCTCCATATAAAACTCTCAACAACTTATTTTATAATTTAAATCAATTGATTTAGTAGTTAAAATTTCTTCTTAGGAATTGATAGATCCTCTTCTCTGGATACATCTCTGTCCTAATTTGGTTATTCGGGACCAGGTACAATAGTTGAAAAGAGATGCAACAATAGCTGAAAAGGTTCAATATAAAAGAAAATAATCATTTCATGAAACAGTTCATATATAAATGTAGAAACTAAATATTTGGTAAATAACAAAATGTTACCTATGTAGTCCTCAATATTTAAAGTGGCAAGAAAATCATGGTTTTGAATATAGATATTAAAAAAAAACAATTAGAACTTAGGTGGATGCTATTCCAACTCATAACCATCATCTACACCTTAAAAGGAAGGCCTACACACTCACACACAGTAAAACAACAAAATATTTTTTTGCAAAACATGCCATGTTTAAAAATAAAGACGAAAATGGCAATCATACAGATTTGTTGAGGTTTATTCCAGAAAGTTTCTTTCCATAGACGGATTATTCGGACCTTAATGGTGTAGTTATCTTGTGAGAGAGCCAAGTCACTGATCATGCTAATCTTGGTAAGATCCATTAATCTTAAAAAAAATAACAAAGTTTTTTCATAACTTGTGTAAAACATGACAGAAAAGACATTGTATTGAAAACTGTAATTTTCATAATATTTTTTTATATTGCAGATTCATTGAGGGATTACTCAAAAACGTGTAAAAATACCATCAAACTCAATAAGAACAATAAAAAATACCATACTTTTTACTTTTTATGTAAAAAATGGAGGGTAAAATCGTCATGTTAAATGCATTCGATATATTAATTAAACAGATACAGTTAGGGGTGATCGCGGTTCGGTTTGAAACCGTGAAACCGGCCAAACCGGTCATTGGTTTGGTTTTACGGTTTGTATTTTTCTTTACGGTTTGGCTTGCGGTTTTGAACTTTTCAAACCGTAGTGAACGGTTTGGCTTACGGTTTTTAAGATTTCAAACCGTCTTAAAACCGGATCGGACCATAAGATTTATATATATTATTTATTTTTTATATGTAATTGTATTTTATTATATTATATGTTAATTATTATTATAAATAATAAAATTTAAACCCACAACATTTAATATTTTAATTGCAACAGCCCAATACTAGTTTAACTCCAATTGAAAAATGAGAAGTGCCTATTTCCTAATCCCAAAGTCCAGTCCAGACAGATTTAGGTTGTTTGATTGTTTATCCCGTTCTCTTACCCTAATCGCAAAACACGCAACCTCATTCCTCAAGTAGAAGACTCGAAGTCGTTTCCCCTTCGTCGCTCATCACATCTTCTTCACTTATCTAAGATGTAAACTGATTGCGTATAATTGCATACCTCCGATTGCACCTCAACTCCTCCGTTGCAGCAACTCCGACTACACCTCGACACCTTGCTTACAGCAACTCCGCCCCCGGCTCCGTTTGCAGGTCCGCTTCTCGTTATTCCTTTCTGAACAAATCCTTTGATTTTTTTAATTTTAATCTCAGCTCTAACTTCTGATCAAAAGTAATTTTGATAATCTGATTAATACTCAAATAGATACAAGTTTGCGCCAAATCAAATGTCGACTAATATGAAAGATAAATCAGTTAGGGTTCAGACGGAGTTAGTTGTAAATCAGGCTAAGAAATTAATAGTGTCCTATTGTAGAATCCACTTAGGTGACCCCGATATGTTCGCCAATTCCCAAAGAGATAAATTGAATGCTTCTCCATTTTTGCCTTTGATTTTCTCTGAAGTTTCTAGTTCAATCGATACTTTTGGTGGTGGAAACAATCTTAAAGCAGTTGTATGAGGATTTAAGAGGGACTGTGGTTAAGTGCTCATATCCAGGGCTCATCTTCAACAAAAAACGCATCAAAGGGCTCATATCCAGGTAAAAAAAACTTTTTAGACCATAAAGGCATAATTTATCTATCCAGGTGAAAGTTTTATTAATATTGGATAATTTGTGATTGGTGATAGGTTGATCCTATGTCTTCTGCAAGTTCAGGCATGTTTGTGAACCTTAGTGTTGTTATGCTTCGATTGTGAAATTAAGATACTCTTATCTCTTTTGGATTTCAAGTAAGATACTCAAGAAACAACAAGTTCTAGTCAGCCAAGTCACTGGTCTTTTTCTTTGGCGGGATGATTTTATGAACTTGATTATCATGTTCATGGCAAGTCTAGAGTACATAAGGAACCCTTTCTTAAGAGCCAAAATGGTTGAAGTCTTTAATTTTTGGATGCCTCAGAGGTATTTATCAACTTATTTATTAATTCTGTCATCTTATGTTATTTGCTTACAAAGGGTATTTACGTCTTTTTACTTGTGTGTGTGTGTGCAGTGGCTCATCTTCTGCTACCAATATACTTTTTTAGGGGCACCAACTCTCTGTTCATTATCTTGAGAAGAATCTTTTGAAACTCTATGTTGATATCGAGTTCACAGGATCCCACACTTAGGTGATTGTTTTGTTTCCCATATATTAACTGATAATCTATTGATGAAATTCATTTTTATTGATTGATAGTTCTGATCAAATTCGATATTTATTCTAATGAAATTCGTTATTTATTTTGATTTATTCATTTTTATCAGATTCACAGATTCACGGTTTCACAGCTCCATCACATATTCACGGTTACACAGTTTCATAGAGATTTACAGTTTGGAATGTTTGATGTAATGGTTGCGTGTATTAGTCCAATCTTTAATGTAATGAAACAATATTTGATGTTTTCATTTGCTGCTTTTTATTTACTCTTTTGGTAGTTTTTTAGCTGTTTTGACAGCTTTAATATTGCAGTTTTTTTAACAGTTTTTGGCAGAGTTGTAGCTGTTTTAATAGTTTTAATTATGCAGTTTTTTTACTAAATGAGTCTAATAATGGACTCAACTAAAATGGGCCTAAAAAGCCCAAACTGTGAAACCAAACCGGAGCCAAACCGTTGGTAACGGTTTGGTTTGGTTCGGTTTTAAATTTTCAACGGTTCGGCTTCGGTTTTTGCTTGACAAAAACCATTACTAACGGTTTGGCTTCGTTTTGACCTAAAAACCGAAAAAATCGAACCGTGAACACCCTTAGATACAGTAAAAAAATAACAAACCCTGTGATTTTCTTCAATATATTAATCAATATAAGATGGAGGTTAAAAATGTCATGTTACACGCATTCGATGACATTTAGTCTGTTTGTAATTAAATGAAAGCATCAAACCAACATTTACAAACATAAGAAAAGAATAAATAAAAAAAAAAACGGATACATGATAAAAGGAGTGTTATATGCACAAGTTAAAGCAATATAAATTTTAGAGTCCATTTTCTATACATGTAAAAAAAGTTAAAAATACACATGAATTACCATTTGTATCACATTGTGAAGATGTATTAGTTTCTTAAATAAATTAGGTTTATATGCAAGAAATAGTTTAATATTTTAGTTTCCTAAAAGAGCATGGCGGTTTCAAAAATTAATCATATAAATTAAAGTGTATAAATTAAAATTTATAAGATGTAAATTAATAACAGATACAGGAATGGTCACCATTAATGGATTTTTTTTCAATAGCACAACATGTAATAAGGTAGCAGGGGTAAAAATGATAATTCCATTGGAAATTTGGATTTTCAATTTTCTAATAACAGTGAAGGTACCCAAGAACTCATTATATACATATACAATGGCATAAGGTGTAATTATAAAATTTTGACTGAAAATGGCTATAACATATATAAAATTTTTGATCCAAAATTCATGTTAACACACTTAAACATAAACGAAATTAAATACCCCAATATATGCTTAGACTTGTACTGAGACCACGGAACAACCATGGCTGGTCTCAAGGTAATTACATTATAACTTCACATTTCATAAATGAAGACTCTAAAGACATTTTCAAGTAAAAAGATAGTAGGATGTTGAATTATATAGGTACCTTTTTTAAGTACTACATGTAAATTTAGGGTTTAGGTAATTCCATCGGAAAATTAGATTTTCAATTTTCTAATAATAGTGAATATACCTAAGAACCCATTATATACATATCTAATGGCATAAGGTGTAATTATAAATTTTTTTATTGTAAATGGCTATAAAATATATGAAATCTTTGATCCAGAATTCATGTTGACACACTTAAACATAGACGAATTTGAAGTCCCCAATATGTGCTTAGACTAGTACTGAGAACACAGGACAACCATGGTTGATCTTAAGGTAATTATATTATAGCTTCACATTTCATAAATGAAAACTCTAAAGACATTTTCAAGTTAAAAGATAGTAGAATGTTGAATTATATAGATAATTGCTACCTTTTTCAAGTACTATATGTGCATTTATGATTATGTCTAATTTGAATATCATACATGGTTTATTTGGCATAGGCTCTTGGTTACAAGTTTGATGATGATGAATTTCATTCCTTATGATGATGAATTTCACTCCTTAGTTCACGAACCTGTTATGAATAAAAATTTTCATATATGTTATAGCTATATATAATCAAAATTCTATAATTAATACCTTATGCCATTATATATGTATATAATGGGTTCTTGAGTATTTTCAATATTCTTGCAGCAAGTAGAATTAAGACCTAAGCTTATGAGGCAACCATTATTGTCCAAGAAACAATAAAAAAAAATACATGAAATCGTTTTTTTAGTCTTTGAGATTGAATGATGAATTATTGTTAGTGTCTTTAAGTCAAAATAAGGCAAAATAGATTTCTTTGAGGCATTAGAACACCCTATATGCATTCCAACATCAACAAATTTCGAATATTAGAATTACATTAGAATTCGACGTTAAGATTAATGCATAAACAGAGCACATAAACAATAATTATATGCTTTGTAAAAGAAATTATTGAATGTAATTAAAATTTTTAGCTAACCTGTTGAAGACGATGGTGTATTCGATGTGATGATGCAGAGTAAAATTTTGAAGAATATGTGTAACAATTGGATTATTGTAATTAAGAATAAAATAAGAATGATATTGTATTTATATATAACTAGGTGTGAGATCCATGTATTACATGAGTTTATTTAAAAAAAATTAAATTTAAAATTTTAACAATTTGAAAAGTTTGAATTTATAAGAAAAATGAGAAAGTTTTTGAATTATTAAAATTAATGAGGTTTTAATGTATTGAATACATTACATATATAAACATTTTCTAATAAATACCTTACATATATATTACATTAGATATTAAATGTGAAATTTTAATTTAATAAAATGAAAAATAAAATAAAATGACAAGTGAAAAATAGAAATTTTAAAAATTTTAGAAAATATCATATGTCCAAATGAACGAAAAAATGACATGTGACAAAAAGATTTCCATTTATTAGAGTAGATTTTCAAAATCAATTTTGAAAAAGATAACAATACATAAATATAGTGATCGCATATCATATATTTTGAATTCCTTTGATTTGAAATTGTATAAATAATGGAAGGAATGATAATTTTAATGGAAGGAATGTTATAAAATATTAGCCGTGAAAAAAAATCAATACATCAAACATATAACCGATTAGAAAAAGGAAGGAATGATAATTTTGTATAACAATTATGCGGAACTTTCTTTAAATTAAATACCTTCCCTTTAAAACATATGTAACCGAGTTAATCGAATTTAAATTTTAGTCAACGTTAACTTTGTAATATTAAGAAAAAGGAAAAAAAAAATCAGAATTTACCAAGTGGAAAAAGAAAATGAAAAAAATCATATTGCATTAAAAGATCACACGTGGCAAAATTATCTCTAATAAAATAATAATTTTATTTTCTTTTTGACGCATGTCATCTTATTAGATCTCCTAATTAATGCATATTTTATTCTTTTTTTGCCATGTGTCACTGTATTATGCCTCTTAATTAATCATTTCCACTTGTCAACCTATTAATCTTTATTTTAAATTTTAAATTTTCCACTCTATCTACATTAAATTAATAACATTAAAATAAAATTAATACAAATTATAAAGTGATATAATTTCACATATTTATTTAAATCAATGATTATAATTTTATATAACTAAAAGAATCTCTTAATTAATAATTTATTTAAAATAATTGATTAATAACTTTGAGTTTTTAATATAAAAATTTAATTAGTTTTGTAATAATGGTTTTCACGAGTTATAAACTAATAATAATAATAATAATAACTAGAAAAGATTCTCCGACGTTGCCGGGGTCAGAAGGTATTGTTTTGTAAAGTAAAGTAGCATGTTGAATTGCATTGAGATAATCTAGTAAATGAAGATAAACAATGTCATCTAATTACATAAGTAAATAAATATAAATCATTATTTCTTGCAATAAATGAGGAAAATAAAGAAATGGTCTCACAAATTGAACTTTATTGCCATGTATGGCAGCGGCCGGAAAACCAATCCGGAAAATATAGACCGTTGTTTTTTGTCCGTTAATATGAGGGTAATGTGGTCTTTTAAGGTAGTAGGGATTGAATTTGTGACGACGGGTAAACCATATGGACCATTTATGTAATTTTGGCGGTGGTGGTGGTGGTGGTGATGGCAGCTGGTGGGTGGTTTTATGGTATTGGGTGTGTATTTTCTAATAAATAAAACATTAATTTAAAACCAAAAAGAGAAATAAAATTAATAAAAAAATAGGATTATGAGTAAAAGAGTGATTTCGGTTTCCATCGTTGTCCTCAATGTGTTAAATCTGGTAAACCACAGGGACCAATCGTGTAATTTTGTCTAACAATAATAATAATAATAATAATAATAATAATAATAATAATAATAATAATAATAATAATAATGAGGGACCATTTATGCCAAAAAACTAAATACTAATAATATGTAACAGAATGCGAGGGTTATGAAAAATTCAAACGAAAGTGAAAGGGTTGTTTATGAACAAAAGCGCAAAGGTAAAGGGTCAATGTTATAAGTAGTTTTTTAAAATCAACATAAGTTGGAGGACCAAAAGTGACAAAAAAAATTGACAAAAGAAAAGGAGCAAACATACATAATCTTAGGGACCAATCTTGCCAAACACTTAGTAAGTTTACTATTCTTAACTTTCATATCTTTTATATATATATATATATATATATATATATATATATATATATATATATATATATATATATATATATATATATATATATATATATATATATATATAGGGTTAGGTTCATGTGAGACGGCCTAATTTTGTGAGACCGTGAAACGCATTTTTTTATTTTTTTATTTTTATTTTATTTTTTTTTAGTTAATTCAAGTTCTGAAAATAATATTTAAAAAAAGAGTTTTTTGATTTTCCATTTATTTTGCATTTTAAAATTATTTTTAAAATATGTACAGTGTAATATTCTATTTAGAATACTTCACGTATTTTTCAAAAAAAAATAGAATTTTTTTTATTTTTTTAGTTAATTCAAGTTCCGAAAATAATATTTAAAAAAAGAATTTTTAGATTTTTCCATTTATTTTGCATTTTAAAATTATTTTTTAGAATATGTCAGTGTAATATTCTATTTAGAATATTTCACGTATTTTTCAAAAAAAAAGGGATTTTTTTTTTATTTTTTTTTATTTTTTTTATATTTTTTTTAGTTAATTCAAGTTCAGAAAATAATATTTAAAAAAAAGAATTTTTGGATTTTTCTATTTATTTTGCATTTTAAAATTATTTTTAGATTTGGTCTCACAGTCTCACAAAATTAGAATGATCTCAAATGAACCTGAACCTATATATATATATATATATATATATATATATATATATATATATATATATATATAATAATCTCCCTATTCTAATAAAACAATAGCTTTAATATCCTTTTGACATGTGTCATCTTATTAGGTCTTGTAATTAATGCATATTTTATATTTTTTTTGCCATGTGTCACCCTATTTGGTCTCCTAATTAATGCATGCCACTTGTCAACCTATTAATTCTCAATTTCAAATTTTAAATTTCTCACTCTAATTACATTAAATCTACTATAATAAATGAAGGTTTTTTTTTGTCGCGTGTCTTCTTCTCCTTCATTTGGACACATGGCATTTTCTAACATTTTTAAATTTTTTATTTTCCACTTGTCATTTTATTGTGATTTTCATTTTATTAAATTAAAATTCTGTAAGATATTTATTAGAAAGGGTTTATATATGGAGTGTATCCAATACATTAAAGCCTCATTAATTTTAATAATTCAAAAGATTTCTCATTTTTCTTTTAAATTCAAATTTTTCAAATTGTTAAAATTTTATATTTAATTTTTTTTAAAATAAACCCATGTAAGAATAAAATTAATACAAATTATAAGATGATATAATTTCACATATTTATTTAAATTAACGATTATAATTTTATATAACTAAAAAAATATATCTTAATTAATAATTTATTTAAAATAATTTATTAATAATTTTGAGCTCTCACTATTAAAGTGTAATTAACTTTATAACCGTGATTTCCACGGGTTATAAACTAGTAATAATAATAATTTTGATTTTAGTCGCCAATGGAAATATAGTCTAATAGAGGCTAGAGCCCAAAGCATCTATAATGTCAAACATATTTCCAATTTTAACTCAAATTCCTTTTCGATTCATTTAATTTCTCGTATAATTAATCTATTATAATCTAAATGGTAAACGGTTTTTATTAAAAAAGGAATCAATTCAAATTCGTTTTGTTTTATATGTTAAATCTATTTTCATATACTAATAATGTCTTGTAGTCAAATTGGTTAGAATATGCATTTATTAGTTATTACCCACGATACCTTGCCAACTTGGTTTAAAATTTGACCATTATTTTTAACTCAGTTTGAATGGTCCGTTTCCTTACTATTTGCATATAAAATTTTGGTAAATTGAGAAAACCTTCTTTGTATACTACACGGCTCAAATAATTTTGGAAAACCTTCTTTTTATACTACACGGCTCAAATACTTTTGGAAAACCATGATGCTTCAAACCTTCCGTGATCCGTCCTTCCGGCAATGGACTATAAAATTGTTCAAACTTTTAAAACAATTAACTACATTCACAAATCACAAATATAAGATAATTAAAATCATTAACTATTATATATGGATATTTCATAAATATAAAATAAAATTTTATTTTATTTTTAAACAATTTGACATGTTATAGTTAGACCTGACAATGAGGTGGGTTTGGAGCGAATCGACCTTGATCCAAACCTTTTTAACAAATTTCAAAATCCGATTCAAACCCACTCCGTAACCCACAGTGTTTCAAATAATCAAATTCTTACCCTTATCCACCGAATCAATAGATATCCAAACCCGCCCCGTAACCCATAGGCTTTTTGAATTATCAAACACATTTTACTTAATTCATAAAATAATATTTCTTAAATAAAACAAATGTTAATTTAAAAAACACATTACATACTTAAGGACTTTCGATTGGCATTAAAAATCACTAGTGTAGTAACTTCTTATTTATTTTTTACTGTCAATTGTAGTGATAGAGAATAACAATGACAAATTATCTTTCAGTTGGTGAATGAATTTATTGATTTATGAATGAAATATGATGATTGCTTGATGAAATATAAATGAAATGACATCATAATTCATAGTAGAAGACTGGAAGTCTAGAGGTTGACAGGTTTGATTTTCGTTTTTCACCTCATTTTAAGAGAGAAATCTGAAATTTTACTTCCTTCTGCTTTCTCCTCTTAAGCCTCTAATTTGTTAGAGTTTGGATGTGAACCATCAGAGGTACGAGATTTCTGGTGCTTGCTTTCTGGAGCTTGTTTATGAAGGATTTCATTGATTTGTTTACTATAACAAATCAAAATGTATGTAATCTTAATTCTTGTAATTTGATTATACTACAAAGTCATTAGAGCTCTAGTTATTTTGTTGTTTATGGCATGTTACATTCAATAAAGACATAGATCCTTTAGGTTGCATGTGCCCTTAAATATTAAGTGAAATTCTACAAGCACATAGTTATTTTTATCTATAAAACTCATCATTATATATTATTTCTCATAAACATCTACATGTTTGATGTCTTATACAGGAATATAAAATATAAACCAATAATTCGAAAATTATACGGGACGGGTTATAATCGGAGCGGATCAGTGATGATCCATACCCGGCTCTTTTAATAAAACGGTTAGCGGATATGGGTCGTTAACGGGTAAACGAATCAAAAACTATGCTCCAAACCCATATAACTCTTCAGGGTTTGGTTTGGATCAGGGTCAAAAACCGCTTCATTGTCAGGCCTAGTTATAGTTATGTTGAAAATTTCAAGTATATTAAACTTGTTTAATTAAACGAGTTGACCAATTTAATTAGATGAGTTAAAATTTTTAACAAATCGGTTAATTATTATATTAGGTCAGCAGGTTGTGTCATTTTTTTACTAACTTTAAGCTTCTAAATACACCGATTGTTATGTTGTGTTCTTATTTTTTTATCAGCTCCAAGCTTTTATATACACTAATAGTTACATATAGTATGATTTAAAAAATAAAATTGAGGAATAATAAATTTTGTTAATTGAATTTTAAAATATCACTAATATGCAAAATATTTTCCAAGAAGAAAATTACAATATGCTTTGCATGACGATAAACTGAAATTAAAAAATTAATAATGCATTAGTTGTGCATGAATCATTTTATATATAAAAAAGAATGTGTGTGAAAGGTGACCAAGAGGATATAGTTTTCAACTTGTATTTGTTTATTTTTCTTTGACTTGTATTTTGTCTTTGCTGAATCGTCTCCTAGTTCTTACACACATTTTCAAAACATTTGACCAAATATCCGTACACAGACAAAAAAGGAGAGAATTTGCGTCATGTTAAATTCCTTTACTAATTTCTTGTGGGATTGATGTGTTAAGTCACGTATTTTAGATTAAATATTTAGAAAATAGAAACTAAATACTACCTCCGTCCCAAATTGATAGTCCACTTTTGACTTTTGAAGTCTTTTTCCTTCAATTTTGACCTTAAATATTTTTGTTTTTTATAGATAATACTTGATGCAAAATATATGAATGGATTATATTTTAAATGTTTTTTCATTGTTATAAGTTTTATCAAGTAATATATAACACAAATAAAACTATTTAAGGTCAAAGTTGAAGAAAAAAGACTTCAAAAATCAAAAGTGGACTATCAATTTGGGACGGAGGGAGTATCATTTTATTTTTTATTACTACTTATTTTCTTCTCATATGAAATGATAATATACGTCGTATTTTGATAAAATTAATTATATTTTTGAACACTTGTCATCATTTGAAATGAGTAGGAAATAATTAAAAATAAAAATAGGAGGATATTTAATTTCTTTTTAGAAAATCCCTAATTTAAATAATATCTAACTTATTCTAGGTTAATGTTTTTGTAGAACCAAAAATTATTGGTTTCGTCTCAATTTGATCCTTAAATTTATTTTTTAGTGTTATGATTTCCTAAAAAAAACATGTCAGTAAATAATTACTTGAAAATTAAAATGGTTACTCGGTAACATTGTTTATGTGGTTATGTCGTTAATTTTTTTGATTGTTCCATGACAATGGGCGCCGCCGTGAAGTGTTTGGATGCAAAGGCGACAATTTTTAAATTCGGCAAACATGAAATGTGTCCTGCACGAAGTACATCAAATTTTGGAGATATCTCGTAATGTCCTTTTTGTACCTAGATAAGGATGACATCGAGAGAGAAGATGATCAATAGAGTAGTAATTATCTTCCTTTAATTTTGACCTCAGAAAACGACACTGATTTCAATGATCTTCTTTACTTTATTTTAGTACCTTGACCAAGTCAGCGTAGAGCGGAGAAGGTGATCTCTATCCATAGTTTTCTGCCACGAAAGATTCTAATGTTACATCTTCCTTTGGATGTCAACAGCTTAACCAATCGGCAATTAACTGTCCGAATGAGTGATTCCACATATAACATTAACCCTTGTAAAATAGTATGGCCCTTAAATCTTGTTAATATCAAATCATTCTCATTTATCTACGCAGAGATCTTAAAAGAAGAAATAAACTTTCTAGTTAGGGCTAAATTAGTTGCTTGATGATACCATTGATGTGTTCCTAATCATAGAAGTTTTATATGCAAAATGTTGAATGTTAATCTAGATGCCCATGTATTTGTAGGTTGATATGAACTTCTAACAAGTGTTTGTACGTTATCATTTTCAGTTATTTTGATGGCAGTAACTTCTTATTTACTAACCACGACTTTGTTGGTATGGATTTTAGTGAATGTGTGTCCTTCCTTGAACGTTTCAGGCAAGAAACCTATGAAAAACTTTACTATTGTGTCCCTAATGAACATTTGTATTTTGGTCTTCCACCAACAAAAAATGAAATATATTATGCATATTTTATAGAAAATTATGTACCTATTAGGTGAGAGCATATCCAATTATGTTGACTATTTTGATATGGATTTACAGTAATGGTTTGAAGAGGACAAGGACGAAGTAGTTAGTCCAGATGAACATCATTTAGTAATCGTAGGTGAAGGGCATGGTGCCTACTTATCACATAACTGGGATGTTGATCTTGAAGTAAAAGATAGAATTAATAGTTTGAACGAGACAAAACTTGGTGAATTCCTAAGTAAGTTGTATGATTGTATGTTGTTCAACAACCCAAAAAAGTAGTGGAGAAAAAAAAAACATTGATAATGATGATGACAATATAGAAATGAAAGGTGAGACCGTATTTATTGTCCAAGTTCGTTCAATCTTAAGTGGGTCCTAACACTAGAAAAACATAAGCCTATTTTTTGGATGCTATTTCAAGACCCAAAACAAATGAAATTCATGTTATGAAACTATGTTGTTGCTAATGGGTACCAACCTTGTTACAAACGAATGATACTAACAAATTTTTGGTGAAGTGTTGGAAGTGTGAATGCACGTTCATGATATAGGCTTCATATATGGATGATGAAGAATCTTTCCATACAAAATATTTTAAGCTTGATCATAGTTGTGCTAGGAACTTCTAGTTAGGTTCAACTGTAACTTACTCATGGATTGCTAGTTAAGATATTAAGGAAATATTATATATAGAAAAAATGAATATTTGGCAACTAAGATTGGATGTTATTAAAGAGTTTGGAATTAAGGTTAGTCCTAAGCAATGTAGGAGGACCAGAAAATAGGATTTATATCTTATTAAGGGTACCTTTGGTGACCATTGTGCTAGTCTTGGCTTATATACAAAAGAGATGGGACTATTAAATCCATGATCCACTGTGAAGATGGATGTATTGGCAACGTCGAATGGAAAAAACTACTTTAGTAAGCTTTATGTGTTTTGATGGACTTAAAATGGGTGGATGGAAGGTTGTAAAATGATGAGGTGATAAAGCAGGTTGCGGTGGATGACAAGGTGATAGATGTTGCAATGGATGTTCAAATTGATGATTTGTAGGTTGAAACCAAACTAAAGTGACTTAAATAAAGTCACTACATACCATTTTTAAGCATATGAGGAAGAGTGAGATAATTATAAAACATAAATTAGGTAGACAAGTTGGTGATAAAGATGAAGAAGAAAACTCAACTAATAAACCACTAAACCTAGAATAATTTGTATTGTGTAGTTGCATGATGGTGTAATAAATGGATTTGAAAACATTGGTTCAGTTTTGGAAGTGAATTATTACATGTAATTACATGGTTGTAAACCCTAGTGTTATATATGGAAGTTGGTGTTTAATTTTCTATTTTAGTGTTTGTATTTTTTTTTCGAGTCTATAAGTACAAAAACATTCCCATTATGGGTTCAAACTGCATTATTCGTGAACTACAACAAAGATTATAATAAATACACAAATAAAGTACAAAACACAATGAATATTACACCAAAAGGAATCTTGTTGCGGATCTTTAGGACTTTTCCATTATATATTCTTACTTCTTGATGTACAAAAAGCCTTTTTTACAGCCAAACCAATATGACACTGACAAATAACTGCTACAACACTACCAACCATCAATTAAGTACTTCCACACACACACATACACACATTGTTCCCTTCCATTGAGCCCCATTACAAAATAACATTAATACCTCCCAAAACTATACAAGCCAACCCCAATTACCCCCATTTCACCACACATTCAAATCTTGAAAACAATGTAACAAAAACACAAACAATGATAAACACAACCATTTGATCCTATTTCAGTTTAGTCTAAAATGTATTTACATCTGATTTCAGATCTAGAATCTCCATCTTACGCTTCACCTAGTTATCAATCCTTAGTTTTTCGACCTCCTTCAGTTTAATCTAAACTTTTGCATTAGACACAACTCTTCCTTAGTGTTAAGATTATACTTCATTTTCCTTATCATATTCTTGTACTATACATCCAGGTGGTGGTTAATCAAGCTATTCAAAGTAATCACAATGCTTTCTGCTACAATGTAGAACAAAAAGACAAAATTAGGGTTTTCTTGTATGAACAATATAACAAATCAATGCATCAAAAGTACTTTTTATTAACTTACTAGTCAATATGGACAGTTGAAAAATCATCGAGCATGATTTTCGAAGCTTCATAACATTCTTTCTTTCACTCTATTACGACAAGAGAATAACAATATATTTTAGCAGTTAGGTTAACATATATCTTTAGATCATAGTTCGTCCTGGAGTTTCGACTAGAGGAAGAAGCCCTTTTGGTGGTTTAATATAGGGTTCTTCGATTTCAGGCCGTGAGGTAAAATGGAATGAAGAAATGTTGCGTATGTACCAAGGGTTTGTCAGTCTGTCAGGTGGGGTCGGGAGAGTCTTCTTTAATAAGCTAAGTCGAAGTTGCACTTAGGTGGATAAGAGTAAGCTACTTAATTAGGTCCTTAAGCACTATGACCAATAAATCGAAGACAAATATAATCGTTGTCTCATTCAATAGATCATATATCATTTTAAGGATATAATACTATAAAATAAGTTTGATGACCAAATAAGTACAAATCCAATAGTTTTTGACGCTACACTAACATTAACCCTATATATTTCTTTATATAAAATTACAAAATAATTTTAGTAATATATTAAAAGATGATAGTGTTGATACACGATAAGTTAATTAAACAATTATATTGGTTAAAAAGGTATTTTGGGTTAGTGGCTTGATATCACTGTAACGTATTTTGGGGTTAATAATAGGAACAATGACACATTAGCCCAACAAGGTATTTCGAATTTGCCCATTCAACCCCCAAACCTTTTTTTGTGCTTTATAGGGGCATAAAATAGATGTTTACTTGCTTTTTTTGGTTACTGCTACCTGTTATAAAAAGTTTTATAAGCCATATCAACTTTGTTGTATTTTTTTATTCAAAACAATTAAACTCACAAAAACACTAATACTTTCTTTCCCCTTGAACCTACTGGTATGATAACACATATTTTATGACCTTCGTTGAATTTTCTGGTAGGCATGTAATCATCTCCATTGTTGGTCTAAAAACTAAAAACTCAAAATCAAGAAAGGAATATAACCAATTTTTGGGTTTAGAATAATGAATTTGATGATTACAAAATAAAAGGAATTAAAATTCAATAATGTATTTGATGTGCTATATATGAAATAGGAAACCTGGGCCAAGAAGAACACCATTGGACTGGTCAACAATGCTCAAGATAGCAGTCAGAGCAGCCAGAGGGCTAGCTTTCATTCATACGACCGACACCTCCGTTAAACTCATCCACGTCAACATCAAATCCACAAACATGCTCCACGACAAATCCGACAACGCATGTGTCTCCGACCGCGACCTCTCCTCCTTCACCCCTCCAACTGCCGCCCCACAATCCGCCGTCTACCGTGCACCTAAACCGCCGACAACAACCGTAGGCCCACCCAGAAATTCGATGTCTACTCTTTTGGGGTCGTGTTAGTGGAACTTCTCTCTAGAAAATGCCCATCCATGGTGGACAATAGTGGGAATCTGGACATGCCACGGTGGATTCAATCGATGGCGAGAGAAGAATGGACGACAGAGGTGTTTGATTTGTAGCTGATGAGATACAAGGATATTGAAGAAGAGATAGTGCAACTGATGCACATTGCTTGATTGTGTATCTCAGGTGCACTAGATCAACACCTTTCCATGGAAAATGTTGTGAAAATGATTATTTTAAATAAAAAACATACAACAAAGCTGATGTGACTTATAAAACCTGTTATAGCAGGTAACAATGACAAAAAAACAGATGGACATCTACTTTATATCTCCATAAATCACCAAAAAAGTTGTCAGTGGACACATTGGAAATATACTTTGTTGGGTTAATGTGTTATTTTACTTTAATAAAACATTTCATTCTATATAATCATATGATTAGTGTGATATCTTAATTAAACGACTATACTTGTTAAATTTTGAATCATCGTGTCTCCATGTGCTCATTTATAATGCGGTGTATTTCTATGTTTCTTGTTTTTTTTTTTCTCATGTAATCTTTTTGTTGTACTTTTTCTTGCAGGGCTCATCTAGTTTCTTGCTAGGTTTGCCCCTTTTATAAAATCGTTAGCCGTTTCAAAAAAAAAAGATTATATTTATTTATTAAAATAATATTCGAATAAAAAACGTATTAAAATATCTGTTGGTCCGCAACTTGGATAAAGTTAAACACATTTAATTTAATTGTTTTTATTATGGGTTCTAACTTTCATATTTGTTTTTGTTTTATCATTTATTTCATATTTCATAATTATATCATCACATCATTCTTGTTTTTATACATACCGATTGTGATTACTATATTTCTTTTAGAAAGTTGGATGTAGGGTCATTAAAAATGGTTTATTTGTATTAACGTTACATTTTTGTCTTTGAGCAATATGTTACTGCAGTTTTACTTAATAATATTTTTTAACATAAAACCGACTCGACTAACTTTGCCACGAAATAATACTGTTTTCATTATTTAAATGAACAGAAAATCAAAAGTGATGCAACCTAAGATTCATAAAATATATAACGGACGCTTAAACTAATGTGATTTAACATTATAAAAAAAAGTACAAATAATATTGTTTATATATATACTTAGCATATTCATAAGTGTAAAATTTAATAAGTACAAATTATGACATATTAAAACAGAGAATAAAGCTTAAAATAGAAAGTAACAGTAACTTAATTTTCTATTTTAACATAGTATCTCAACTTATTGTTTGATATTCTTTTATATATCAGATTCACTTACTTTTAAAATCTTTTGACTCGGTTTTGACATCCCTGATATCTTTATTATCCAGTTAGATTCACTTATTTAGGGTTGTATCTCATTGATTCAAATAAATCTGCTAAATTTGTAACTATTGACTACTTCTTAAACTTATAACTTTTAAGATAAATTAAATTGCTTCTTACCTTTTATGCCTACAAATATTACTATCCACTAGTATTATTATAAGTGTCACAATTTCATATTTTTTTTAACCATCTTATTAAAAATATATTAGAAATATATAAATCAAATTAAATTTAATGGTAAAATGATGACTAATCATAATGTTAGTGGATAATTAGAGGCAATTTAATTTCTCAAACTTTTAATTATTTTACCATTAGAAGAAAGAACTAATATTTAGCTTATAAATTTCATTTGCTTGGAGTGACTTCTACTACAACTATGGTCAAAGCTTTAACTTAACTATGGTTCCATAAAAACTCCACTTTGGGACTTCCAACCCTCTCTCTTTCTCTCTCTCTCTCTCTCTCTCTCTCTCTCTCAAGAACAGATCACTGTGAAGCTTCCTCTCTTTCATCTCTTTCGGTGGATCCTACAGTTTCATCTTGGTTAGCGTCTTTGCTTGCTAGATACACTCTATGGACAGCTTGATTCTGTGTACAAATCGATTTTTTAAAGCTTGTTAAAGTTTAGGTTCTGTATGTTATTTTTTGTTGGCAATTGTTTGATTCCGCATTTTATTTGAAGCGCCGCTTTTAGTTGATGATTTCCGAAGGGAAATTTGTTCGTTTGTTAGCGTAATTATCGCGTTGAATGTATTTCTATGAACTTTATTTTCTAGACATTGGCATTGTTCTTCATACGGATATTAACATGATTTTGTTTTCTGGGGTTTTGCAGTCATCGTTGATGTGTTTACGCGTTTGTAGTTAGCTTTTCTCTTTAAGTTGTTTTAATTGAGTACTTCGTTTGGTAATCTGAATAATTTTTAGTTCGATGCAATAAAACTTGCGATTTCCTGATTTGAAGTACCTTTTTAACTTCCTTTCCTTTGCGACTGCTATAAAATTGAGTTCATCAGGTTTTTTTGCATTTCCTGCAACATGAGTAGTAATCAATTGTATTACGTAACATTATAGGGAAAGAGTACTTCAGTTTTGGCAAGAATTGAACTGTTTCTCTTTCAGGAAATTTGAAAGTTTAATTACCTGCAATTTGCACCTGAGTATTTTGAGAGATGTTAGGTAGGAATTGGTTAGGAAAGAATGGAAGATTGGATTAAATTGGGGAACTCTTGTAAGATCCTTTATTTCCATTAAATTACATATGATTTGTTTCAATACAGATCCTAGAGGATATTAAGATTGATCCAAACTTGCAGTGTGAAATCCAACTAACCAATTGTCCATAACTTAACAAAAAACATATGTTCATTATCCCTTTGTTTTTATACGGAAATGTAACTACTTTCTGTGTGCATTTTTATTTAATTAAAGAGTTCATAGTTGTATCCAATAGTGAAGTGAATCTTTTAGAACAAAGAATTTGTAGATAATCACTCATCATAAATGATAGATTCTTCCATTATTACCACCCACTTCACAAGTTTCTCATTTTAGTAGCTAATTCGCGAATCATAGCAAAGAAACAAAAGATGCAAATTTTTTATATTTTGGATTCATTCATAAATTTTCAAATTCATCGTGACAAATGGTTGATTTCAGGTGAAGTTTGTATTCTAGAAGCATCATAATATTCAACAAATCTTCTGATGAAAAATGCAACTTGAATCTAAGTTGGTATAAAAACTGCAGTTAAGAACATGGGCTTACTCTGCAGTAGACACAAACGTGGTAATCAAGCTAACACAGAAGAAAATGTGCAGGTAGTGAATTTGCCCTTTCAACTGTAATATAACTGTTAGTGTCTGGAGTCACCCTGTCTCCATAAGGGCACTTTTGGAATTTTCAGAGACAATCTTTGACTCCACATATATGATTCAATTTGACAAAATTAATGTTATGTTTTTCACTTTTCAGGCTGCAGAAATAGAAAGGCGCATTGAGCAAGAAACAAAGGCAGAGAAACATATTCAGAAACTTCTATTACTTGGTATAAATATAAATATAAATATAATAAACAAATAAGTGAAAATACTACCTTGCTATTTCTTGCATTTAATCCTATAATTCAATGTTTTTTGTTAAGGTGCGGGAGAATCAGGGAAGTCTACTATTTTCAAACAGGTAGCATATCATTAATCATTATGCAAATCTATTTATAAATATTATCTTTATCTATGTATTTTAAAGGGTGGAGAAACCTTATTTATTTTTTATTTTTTGGCAGATAAAACTACTGTTTCAAACTGGCTTTGATGAGAGAGAGCTTCAGAGCTACACCTCAGTCATCCATGCAAATGTCTATCAGACAATAAAAGTATGCAATACTTGAAAGGGTGTGTTTAGGTTTTATATTCCTTTGTTTTGACAAATTGTAAACAGAAACAGAAACATGTGTGTTAAAATTTAAAAATTAAAAATTGTCTGAATCTTTGTGATGTTGAGATTTGAGAATGCCTTGGTTATATTCCATTGATGTGAATTTTGACATGTGTTAAATAGATTTTACACGATGGAGCAAAAGAATTGGCTCTAAGTGAAGGAGACGCTTCAAAGTATGGCTTATCTGTTGACAATAAGGTACTTTGAAAAATCCCCATTATTATATACTATAATTCAGTAGATTTTCGATAATATAATAGGAAATTGGAGAATTAAACTTTTTGTGTAATAGGAAATTGGAGAGAAACTATCGGAAATTGGAGGGAGATTGGATTATCCACGTCTTACTGAAGAACTCGTTGAGGAGATTTTAAAGATATGGAAAGATCCAGCTATACAGGTATCTCTGAAAACAGATAAATAATTGAAACGAAATGTAATCACTCATTCCATTCAATCCCAACAAAACAAACCCTAATTGTTACAATTTGTGCATTTTAGGAAACATATGCTCGTGGGAATGAACTTCAAGTTCCAGATTGTGCTGATTATTTCATGGAAAATTTGCAGAGATTATCAGATCCAAATTATATTCCTACCAAGGTATCTAACAAATCACATTATACAATTTTCACTGCTATAATTAAAGTTTAATTTATTTGTTAACGAGTTTATTTATGAGCAGGAGGATGTTCTCCATGCGCGTGTTCGTACAACCGGTGTTGTAGAAATCCAGTTCAGGTAAAAGACCAAAATACCCCTCTTTGATATTGTAAATGTAAATCCATTATTAATGTGATACAAATAATTGGACGAATGTAGCCCTGTTGGGGAGAACAAAAAAAGCGGGGAAGTATATAGACTTTTTGATGTCGGAGGGCAGAGAAACGAGCGAAGGAAGTGGATTCATTTATTTGAAGGTGTTACAGCTGTCATATTTTGCGCTGCTATTAGCGAGTAAGATTATTATTATTATTATTATCTGAGTTTGTTATTTTTGAACTACAAGGGCATTTACGTCTTTTTGCATTACATTTTTTTTTGAGTAGGTATGATCAAACGTTGTTTGAAGATGAAAACAGGAACAGAATGATGGAGACGAAAGAACTCTTTGAATGGGTCCTCAAACAAAAATGTTTTGAGGTAAAAAAATATCAATATATTTTGATTCGTCTTGTTATTAGTATAACTCAAGGCAATATTAATTAATAATGTGTATATGCAGAAAACGTCTTTCATGCTGTTTTTAAACAAGTTTGACATTTTCGAGAAAAAGGTTTCAAAAGTAAGTGGTACTTCAACTAAAAAAAAAAAAAAGAATTTTAATTTTTGGTCTGAGATTGTAGAGTTGATTTGTTAGGTGCCCCTGAACGTATGTGATTGGTTCAAAGATTATCAGCCAGTTTCAACAGGAAAGCAACAAGTTGAACATGCATATGAGTAAGCATAGCATTTATTTCAAGATTCTACTTTTATTTTTCTCAAAATCTATTTAATCCAATTATCCAAAAACAATTTTTTTTTTTTTATTTTTTGTAGGTTTGTGAAGAAGAAATTTGAAGAGTTGTACTATCAGAACGTGACATGTGACCACCAGGATCGTGTGTTCAAGATCTACAGAACCACTGCTCTTGACCAGAAACTTGTGAAGAAAACATTCAAATTGGTAGATGAAACCCTAAGAAGGAGAAACCTCTTTGAAGCAGGCTTATTGTGACATATATCATCATTTTCAAAGGCTAAAAATGTCAATATTTCCATTTCATTTCATTTTCACCAAAATTCTTTTTGACTATTATTATTATCATTGGTATTTCACAGGTTAAAGAAATATGGTTTCATTGGTTCGTTTTAGACCCAACCCTTTTTTCATGTATTACCTGGGATATTTTCACATATATTTCTCCATGTATGTAGCTTTCTTGGTAATATATAATATAAAATTGTCGGATTTTATAATTATATATACATCTCCTTTCATATTTTAAGTTCTTTTTAGGCTCTCTTATGTTCCTTTTAGTGTTGGTGTAGACATGTATGTATTCTTTTTATTGGTATAAACCCGGTAAACACATGGATAGAAGAGTGAAAAGGAGTTTATAACAATTTATTAGAAATTGGATATAAACGACAAGTTTGATCTTTTTATAATGTCAACTTTTGAGTTATAGAGTCTGATAATGAGGTCCGTTGTATGCATAGAATCTCATACTTGGTAGTTTTGCAAATCATGTAAAAATTTGTGTTCTTTATTTTGATTGTGAACTTGTATTATGATCTACATGTGGTGTTGTCTAATCTTTCTCCATTGATAGGTAATAATGTCTCATCTTTCTGTTGGATTAGGTGTCTAAGCCCATAACTATAATTGGTATGTACTTGAATTGATAGCAGCACAGTCCTTTTGGGTTGCCCTCAAACCTAGCAACCAGACAAGGAAATTATGAAAGTAGGGATATTAATTTATTATAAGATTAATAAATTAATATAAATGGATTTATTAATATGTTAAAAGATTAATATATTAATAAGAAATCATTTTGTTTAATTAATTGTTAGCCAGAAATTAATTAGAATTATTTTTGGGGTTAAAAGAATTGATTATAAGTTGCAGTGATTAGTTTGCAATTATCTAATAGTTGAGTGGAAGACTCTAGAACCCCCTTGGATGAGGGTGGACGAAATCTTTAGGGGAAACCCTAATAATTTCGTCCATAGGGGCTTGGATAAGGCCCTTGGGTTTGCTTAGGCCCTAAGCAAAGGATAACTAGGGTTTCCCCTAAACCCTAGATCCCTCAACTATATAAGGAGCCTCCTGGTTCATGTTTTGGTCACTCTTTTCTTTTGAAGAAACCCTAAGGGCCGAAATTTTGCATACTCCCTCTCCCCTCTCTCCTCTACTTTTCTTCTTGCTAGTTTGGGTGTGATTCCATTAGAGGCATTACACTTGTGGTGCTAAGCTTCCAAGAAGATCAAGATCAAGATCAAGGGAATTATCAATTGTTTACTATAACAATTGAAAGGTATGTAATTACTAAACCCTAGGTTGTAAATTTCGATTATAGCCTCTCTCCTCTAGGGTTCTTGTTTTGCAATTCAAAGTTGTATGTTCAATAGATAAAACATAGATCCAAAGTAGGTTGCATGTGAACTTAGGAATTGTTTTTCTAGTTTATTTGTTTTACCTAAATCCCATCACTTTCTTCTCCACCTTATGCACAATAATACAATATAGGGTTTTCAATCATATACCCTTAAATGGCTAATCTTGAAGATAAAATTCAGTTCCACCCTCTAATTTATGGGATTATTCTCAGTTTTATTGTTGTTTTATGGCATTGTGTGTGTAACATGATCCAATTTCAGTATGTTTGATTTTTGTATGTGCAATTTTTGCTCAGGACTATGTTTTGATATGTTAAATCCCAAGTCGAAGTATCATGTCCATAAAATTCAGTTCCACATCTTTTTCTTTAATACTTAATAGCTTAAAATATTGTTTTGACCAAGCCTTACAAAGGGACTTGAGAGCATCGACTTTACAAGTTACAAAATCTTGTGTATATATTTTTTTGAAACAATACAAAATCTTATATTTAATGAATTATTTTTAAGTATTCTATAAAAAGTTAATTTTTCATGATAAGATACATAAGGCAAATCGATGATGAAGAAATCATTTTGTTGTGAGGCTAATTCAGTCATCTATCTGTAGTATAATCTGCTATTTGATGGAGAAACTAATTCAAGTTAAGAGTCGGTCCAAACATATTTTGGTAGACAAAGAAAATTCTTTCCCTACATTAAAATAAATTGCAAAAATCATTTTGTGCATTACTAATAAACTATAGAGTGAAAAATCATAAGGCAAATGGTAAGGTAACTTAACTTAAATAAGTTTTTGTTCTTTTTACCTTGACCATAGTTGATATTTTATTTTAGTTTACTGGGGCTTATATTGATTTTATATACTAACTAGGTTACAACCCTTGAAAACCACGGATAAGAAAGAAAAACATTCTTGATAATTTAAAATTGTAATGAATAATCATATATTTGTAAAGACATAAACCGTAAATTAACAAATTTCTTGTTATCGCAAAGAAAAACTCTAATATGGGGCTTTGTTTTCTTCAAAACATAAACTTTCATTTAACATTTATGATTAATTAATTACATAAATGTTTTATATATAAACATGATAACGTTTCATTAAATCCTAATTTGTTATGTGATTTGATACATGTACAACAAAAATGTTAAGAAAAACTTGTCTAACTACATCTTAAAATTAAAGTCATATCTTTTTGTAACATAAAACATTTTATCAAGATTTTAAACTTAGATTTATTTTTTATATTATTTCTATACATAAACATCTTATATCTAACTAATAAAAATTAATTATTACCAAGTTAGTAATAGTTTTTTCTATGGTAAGAATACAACATATTTGATATATATAATTTTAAATTATTTGTTAGTTAATAATGTTTATAGACTTTATATACTATTTAATAATCATATACTTTTAACAAATTATAATCCAAATCATATAAGCTGTTATAATATTTTTATAAAACATCAAAAATATCAAAATATTAAAATTCTATTACTCTTGCGTAATAATGTTGTTTATTATAAATAAAAAATTATATAAGTAAAAGAAAGTATATTAAAGTTAATGGATTGGCAAGATTTATGGTATTTTTGTTAACAAATTTCATGGAGGAGTATGTATTGATAAAATGGATTGTTTACAAATCTATTTAAAGGTCACCACATCAATCTTTTTATAATCGGCAATCAAAATCAAAACAAAATAAATGCTTTATGATAAAAGAGCATACAAAGCGGAATTTAAAATGAGACAAGGGTATGAAAGTATATTTACATCGAAGGAAAAATGAATTCTCGAAAAGCCATGTATACAAATGGTTTCTTTTATTAAGAAAGAAGATATAAATATACATACATATTTTATGAGACCCTCAAAATTTTAGGACCCGGACTAGTTTGGTAAGAGTATACCTCCCAACAACTTGGAATTTAATTCTCCTGACCAATAAAAATACGTGGGTTCATCCCTGCTATGTATCTAGCCTATATTATCATATATATTCTAGACGTTTTGACTTTTCTTATAATGACCGAAATACCCTTATTTTTCTTGTCTTGGTCATACGAGTTCCTTCTAGTGGCAATTTTGTCTTTTTCTTTTGTGATTTTCAAGCTCTTTCTTTATTCACAACCACGATCATGCCTGTACGAAATTACGATATTTATTCGATTGTTATGCTTGTTTATATTCATTTTTACATGCTTTTAATGTGTAACCCATAAGGATAACTTCGGTCAATTTTAACATATGCTATATTTGTTATATATTTTTTATATATAACCCAACTCATGTCATGTGTTGTAATATGTAGATATTGTTAAGGTTTGATTAAGCACAAATACTGCATAAAACTACTTCGTGTCATAAATCAAATTACTATTTGTTTAAAAAAATTATATATGCGACAGGAACATAGCTGGTCGGCGATGGTTAAAAACAAAGAGAATTCAACAAAATCCAAGGGTCCCATGAAAGCGTGTCGGTATTCACCTTTCCCCCGAGCTTTTATGAATCAAGTTTCTATTTAGATTCCTATAATATGAATGCGTTGCAAACGTAGTCCCTTGACTTTTGTATAATCTGTTGGTTTTGTCGTTTGAACTCTAACATGATTATGACATAGGACATAACTGGAACCGTTATCGTGGACTCCATTTACTTTCAACTTTATGGTTTGTATATGTATTGTAGTCACGCACAAGTGTTTATTATTCATTTTGGGCCGATGTTTCACATGCAAGATATTATTTCGGCGTGAGTTTTTATTTTTTTGTTATTTTTGTGGTCATCAATAGAAACAGTATTACCACGTTTGTGTGGAGGATGTCTACATCGTACCTTCCTCTTATCAAGTTTTTAAGAAACCTATGGATTGTTAAAGACTTAATATGCAACAAAATACTATTTTGAAGGAGTTATTGTCAAATCTTTTAGTAGGTTTCCACTCAGCCAACACTCGAGTTATCATAGCCGGGGAGATACCTTATTCATGGTACAACAATTCATGGCTAAGAGACAAATTTTGTTTCTTGAGCCAACACTATAAATATTGCCTCCAAACAACACCCAAGTAAGCATCCGTGACAAATCTAGAACCGAAAACTATGTGGTTTGTAACACCCGTTTTTGCATATTGGATCAGAATATGGCATAAATAAGTCAAAGACATGATTTTTAGGAAGAATCATGTGTCACGACGTGACCATGGGGAGGTCACGATGTGACCAGGCAAATGAAGAGCACGTATCTGGAGGTTGGTCATGACGTGACAAGGGTTGCAACCAGTGTTCTAAAAGGCGTGCCATGGCGTGAGGCGTGACGTCGCCGTTACGAAAAGCTTCATAACGTTGCTGTTAAGCATGTCGTGTGGCAATGCGTGATATGGCGCGCCATGGCAGGTTATGACGTGTTATAGCGCATGTTTTTTCGTTTGAGACACAGTTTTTTGCTCTTTGTTATGTATTTTCAAATCGGAGATACAAGTATTGTGGTTTTTGTTAACTTTTTATTATTAGTTATTGATCTAACACTTCTAAAAAGTAGTTATATTTAATATAAATTTATATTTATGTGGTAATATAATTTTAAATTAATACAAAATCGCCGACTTCTATCACGCCTTGAAAAACGTCATGACTCGTTAAGCTTGAGGTTTGGCCTTGCCGCCACGCCACGCCTCACGCCATTTAGAACCTTGGTTGGAACCCATGCCCATGATCTTTTAGGGTTTCCTTCATATTTAATCCCCATAAACTCGGATTTAGGGTTCATTTTTCAGCCTCCATCATTCTTAAACCTCAGAAACCCTGACCCTAATCCCTCTTGGTGGTTTTGGCTCATTTTTGTGGTTTTGGTGCTCTTTGAAGGAAGTAGAAGGAGAATTTGTGCAATGATCAAGCAAGCAACATCATCTCATCTTTGATATCACCTTCTGGACCATTTGTGTGTTGTAGCACCGGTTGCATGGCAGTGAGCTGTGGTTTAGCTGACTTCGTGAGTCAGGTGAGTTTTTCTCACCATACTGTGTAGGATGCTAGTTGTCTTTGCGACTCCTGCATTAGTATGTTGGGTTGGTGTAACGTCCCAAAAATATGACCCAAAAAGTTCATTTTTAATTGACAAAATTGCAAAAATGGTCCCCGTGGTATGCATTTTTTTGGGGTTTTAGTCCAAACCTTGACTTTTTTGGATTGGTGGTCCTTTTGAGCTAGTTTCATTGCGGATTTGGTCCCTCAGTAAACTGAAATGACTGTAATACCCTTGGGGTATTTATTTTTCATTTTTCTTTGATTTTTTTAAATATAATATTTATTTATTTATTTTAATAATTATTTTAATAATAAAAAATGGCCCACTTCTCTCTCTCTCTCTCTCTCTCTCTCTAGAAAAAGAAACACACCCAATTCCCATAACCACCATCTTCTTCCTTCTTCCTTCTTCCACCTTCGTCATTTTCTATTTTTCTTTTAACAGATCTTGTTTCAACAGAAAGAAAATCAAGAGAGAAGAAATCACCGTGTCTTCCCCATAAACTATCATTCTCTGCCTCACAACCCTAGCTCTACAGATTGATGATTGTTTATCATTCCCGCCTCTCTATCAATTTCTAGGTTTTAATTTCTTGGTGTACCTACATCTGTATGTTTTTCTGTATACCTACATCTGTATATTTGGTCTCCGATTTGTGTAACATCCAAAAATATCAAGAGTAGAGTTGAAGGGATAAAAGAGTAAGTTGTGAAAGAGTGACTCGGCGAGTCCATGGATGGACTCGACGAGTAGAGTCGCGAATGGGTCGCATGCTAAGTAGCCGACTCGGCGAGTCAGTGAGGAGGACTCGGCGAGTAGGCGCTGATTGGAGAAAACCCTAATTCTCGGGGTTGAGCCCTATATAAAGAACATTATGTTTTCCTCCCAGCCTCCTTATCACCCCTTGAGCCCCAGAAAACCCTAAATCGCGGAGAAGCACCATTGTTGAGTGGATTGGAGCTTGGAGAAGTAATTGTTGAAGGAATTTTGGGAGATTGAAGGCTTGGAGCAAGGGGCTTTGCTTGGGTTCGAATTACATTGTAGTTGGGGCATCTTTTGGAGGTAATATCTCGTTCTTGGGCTGTTGTTATGTTGTTTCTTCATTTTGGGAATTGTGGGAACTTGTCTATGGATGTAATTGGAAGTCTAGAGGTTAGATCTGAGGTTGCTACCTCAGATCTGGAATGGAGAAGGATCAGAGAGCATGAAAGTCCCTGTGTTGGAGTGTTTTGTGGAGCCATCATGTCCCCAAACCCTAGCCCAATGTGCAAATGGCCTAGATCTCTTTGGATTCACGTAAAGTTTGCCACTTTACGTGATGGATGAGTGGTAGGAGGCTAGATCTATGTTTTGGAGGAATTGCATGGCCTGGAATGCTTCTGAATGGATTTAGACCGGTGGTACTCGGCGAGTCACATGGGTGTACTCGACGAGTTGCTTGAAGATGAGCTGGGACTCGGCGAGTTGGAAGAACAACTCGGCGAGTTGGTTGAAGATGGCCTGGAACTCGGCGAGTTGTATGAACAACTCGGCGAGTAGGTTGATGATAGCCTTAGACTCGGCGAGTCTGTTCTTGAACTCGGCGAGTCTTGTCGAAGGGTCCCGATATTCCCTGGTTGAGTCGAGAATCGGTGAGTCAAGGGATGACTCGGTGAGTTGTGTGCGAGTGGACTCAGAGTTGTTGGACTCGGTGAGTCTTGGGGTGACTCGGCGAGTAGGGTCAGTCAGGGGTTGACTTTGACTGAGGACTTGATTTTGACCAAGGGTTGACCGTTGACTTTTAGGGTTTGGTCAGCGATGTGGCCTTTGGGCCAAGAGAGGGGTAAAATAGTCTTTTACCCTTAAGAGGGTGCCATGAGAGGATTGATTCTAGTCTCGAGAGTTATATTCATGAGAGTATTTGCCTTACGTGTTAGGCGGTGGCGAGTCCGAGATTTAAGTGTGGGGATATATGCTTTCTGCTTGCCAGGTGAGTCTTCTCACTATACTTTACCTTGAGTAGGTAACCAGAGTTATGTGACAGAGTATTTGTATGCTATGTATGTTATGTGTTGTACTGCATTATTTCTATGTGATTTATGTTGTGCATGTTTTCAGAGCTGGAACCAGAGGGTTCCTAGAGTTAGAACCGGAGGGTTCACAGAGTTAGAACCAAAGGGTTCACAGAGCAGGGTCCACGGACCCACAGAGTTATAGCCTCGAGTGGCTAATGTGTGTTGTGTGCGGTATTTTGGGGAACTCACTAAGCTTCGTGCTTACAGTGTTTTGTTTTATGTTGTGTTGCAGGTTTCTTTCAGTATCACGGGACGGCACCGGCTTGATTGTACACACCAGAGAAAGAGTCATGTTTGAGGATCCTGGTTTTCTATACAATTGAAATGGAGTCATGTTTTTGTAATTCGATTATGAATGAGATTTTAAACAAGTGTTTCTAAGAATTAAACAATTATTTTTAAATGAAAAATTGTTTGAAATTTTCGGTGTTACAAGTTGGTATCAGAGCCTTGGTTTGAGGGATTCGGATGCGCCTTCGGGTAAATCTGGACTCAAACTGAGGAAGTAAGAAAAGTTTTTTTTAAAAAGAAATAATTTTCTGAAAGTGAATAAGAGTTCAAAGAGAAAGCAAGAAAGAGTAGTGTGTACAATTAGCCAGAGCCCGAACGGTGATTTCCCAAAATACCCTTACTTTTTTGTTATAAGATATTTATGATGCACTTTATGAGATATTATTGCATGCTAGAGACAGGCTAGGTATTTCATATCTTAGGACTAGAGTGGCCTGATTTGTGATGCCTTAGCCTAGGAATTATTGTGATATGCGATGTGCTTTTGAGTATGTGATGAGTGAGAATATTTGATTGGAATCCTTTAGGGGATTTGAGTAGAGGAGTAATCTAGAGGAGATACCTAGATGAGTACTGTGGAACTTGGAGAAAGAATAGTTAGAGTCCGCGAGGGGAAGAGTTGCAGAGTTCGGTGGTACTTCCGAGGATGAGCAGAGCAAGCGGAGTTATCACCCAGAGTGAGTCATATATATTCTTCGATGCTCGAATGCTGCTTGCTTCGTGCTTTGTGGAACTCTCGATGATGGGAGTCAGCTACCAAGCGAATATGACGATATTCAGGAGGTAGATGGCTGGCATCATTAGGAGCTCTTCAGCAGCTGATGGCAGAGAAGTGTGGGAATCTAGGAAGAGCCTAGGGAGTAACCTTAGCCAGATGAGTGCACTGGCAGGGTAGAGAATTTCGCTGGGGAGCGAGCGCGCGATGGGATTGGTGAAAGAGCAGGTCGAGTAGCTACTTAGGAGCTCTAGGATGGTTCGTGTGGAAAGTATGGGTAGATGTGGCAGGTAGTATGGGCTCGTACTACTGAAAGCAGAGGACCCATACTTGATACAGGGAGTATTCTGAAGGTTCTAAGGAGCGGATTGAGGAGCGATGTTATGGTTCGAGTACCATACATCGGAGCGGATTGAGGAGTGATGTTATGGTTCGAGTACCATACATCGGAGCGGATTGAGGAGTGATGTTATGGTTCGAGTACCATACATCGGAGCGGATTGAGGAGTGATGTTATGGTTCGAGTACCATACATCGGAGCGGATTGAGGAATGATGTTATGGTTCGAGTACCATACATCGGAGCGGATTGAGGAGCGATGTTATGGTTCGAGTACCATACATCGGAGCGGATTGAGGAGTGATGTTATGGTTCGAGTACTATACATCGAAGCGGATTGAGGAGCGATGTTATGGTTCGAGTACCATACATCGGAGCGGATTGAGGAGTGATGTGATGGTTCGAGTACCATACATCGGAGCGGATTGGGGAGTGATGTGATGGTTCGAGTACCATACATCGGAGCGGATTGAGGAGCGATGTTATGGTTCGAGTACCATACATCAGAGCGGATTGAGGAGTGATGTTATGGTTCGAGTACCATACATCGGAGCGGATTGAGGAGTGATGTGATGGTTCGAGTACCATACATCGGAGCGGATTGGGGAGTGATGTTATGGTTAGGGTACCATACACCGGAGCATATTGAGAAGAGATGTCATGGAATGAGTACCATGGTTCGCAGTGAATGGAGCTTGTGGTTCTCCGGTTATCCGGTCATGATTGAGTTCGAAGAGGCGTCCCCTGAGAGGGAGATCGAGATCCCCTCAGAGTATTTTAGTAAGGAGTCAGTGAGAAGGGAGAATTTCGATCCGAGTTGAGCAGTCAGTCGATAAAGGAGATGTCACCTTCTATGATCTGGGAGGTACTGATTATGTGCGTGTGCAAAATATGAGAAGCATGATGTTTTAGTTTTGGGTTTGGGGGTAAACCCTGCAGGTCGTTATTGATGATGATTTCTCCCAGAGTATCAGGTAGCATGTGTGCCGCGAGGCAGTGATTTATCATGAGCAGATAGTCAGTTGGGACTGAGATAGTCGAGGACCACACTACACCTATTTGAGTATAGTAGGATGTATTGTAGTGGTATCAGTGGGGAGTTCAGTCGAGTTTAGTAGTGCATAGAGTTTTCTATCTATGTTGGGTGTTGAATATGGGAGTGGGTCCCTGTTCTTGGGATGATCCCGGTGTTGGAGCGATGCTTGATGAGTTGAGATTGGTACGAGATTTGGAACGAATAGAGGCAGTCGTGACGAGAAGTTCTCGAGGATTTCATCAGAGGTTCAGAGTATATGAGGTCGATTGATTTCCTTAAGGAGGATTATCGGGCGTTGTGTAGCACTTTCCGGGGGCAGGTGCGTTTTTGCTGGTGAAAATAGTTATGGGTTGGTTGTGTGCTATTTGGTGATGGTTCGAACCCTAAGTGGGGGAGAACCGGGTGCCGTATGTAAGAAAGCAGAGAGTTGTCAAGAGCAGCTATAAGTGGAGTATAGAGATCTGCGGTAAGAAATCATGAGACCAGAGATGTCGGTGATCGAGGGAAGGGGTCAGAGTGAGTTAATGCGGGAAGTACTTGTTTGAGAAGGATGAATGTCTCCACGGCAGATGTTTATTGGTCAGGAATCTGGTATTGGTCAGTGTTGGGGCAAGTAGATAGAGAATAATTGGGCAGCCAACTCCCGGGTCGGTATGTGTATTCTTGCTTGAATTTTGAGCAGTAGTGGAAGGTTTTCGGAGGATCATCAGTGTGTTCTGAAGGGTTAGCGCCTTCCTTGTATTCCAATTGAGTGTTTGGATGCACTGAAGTTGCGCATCGTGTGATATCAAAAATTATTATGGGATTCAGAGGAAATGTATTGTCGTGAGTGTATGGTGTTGGGAGTAAGGGAATCAGTGGTTGTGGCAGGATCTTGTGATGTTCTGTTGGGATATTCCGAGGTATCCGGGTATGATACCTTTATTTCGGAGTTACTCGTAAATCTTGAGTTGAAACGACTCGTGGGGTATCAGGTATCTACGGATCTAGTGGGAGCCCTTCGAGTATGGGCATCCAGGGAGATTATTAAGAGAATGGATCTTCGTAAGGGTGGGCATTTTGATATGTCGATTGCTTCCAGAGTCTGGAATGTGTATTCGAGTCGAGTATGGGTAGCTGCCAGTGATAGTTTGCGGGGAGCCGTAATACTCACTAGTCAGAGGGTGTTGTGATACTGCGGGGAGCCGTAGTACTCACTAGTCAGAGGGTGTTGTGATACTGCGGGGAGCCGTAGTACTCACTAGTCAGAGGGTGTTGTGATACTGCGGGGAGCCGTAGTACTCACTAGTTAGAGGGTGTTGTGATACTGCGGGGAGCCGTAGTACTCACTAGATGGCAAGAGGATGTGATGATGGAATGATCTCCGACCAGTGTATGATATGGAAGAGTTTTGGGCTTGAGTAGCCCTAGTATTGAGTTCTGGAGCCTGGGTGTTGAACCGGGGGCGAGACTAGGGTCACCGTCTCTGTCGGGAGATGCGGCGAGATGCGCATGGGATATGCGCAACAGAAACCAGAGATCAGAGTTTAGGCGATCCTCGGTTGGATTGTATTTTCTCGCATGAGGAAAAGAGAATTTTGTGACTTGCGCGTCCCTGGGCCAGGATAGTGGTCACGGGGAGGAAGTTAGTGGGTTAATTGGATCATGATATGGGTGACCTTTGGAGGCTCAGCTGTGGAGTCAAAAGCTGACCTGGTGCTCCGTCTCGAAGAGGGATATGAGAAATGAGCTAGAGCTTATCATGATGATGTCTGAGGACACTTCAGAGCGAGCGAGCGATTCAGACGCTCGAAGACATGCTTCGGGCATGTGTATAAGATCTCGGAGGGAGTTGCGACACGTATTTATCTTTGGTTGAGTTATCCTATATCAACAGCCATCATTAGTGCATTGGTATGCCACCCTTTGAGCTGTTGTGTGGGAGGAGGTGTCAGACCCTCATTTGTTGGGGAGAGGTAGCGCATGGACCCGAGAGCCCTTGCGAGCAGATCCAGAGCATGTGTGATACATGGAGTAGTGGCAAGGTTGGCTAGTGGATTTCCCTGGGTAAGGGAAGAGAAAGGTATGTAACCCCCCGGGGGGGAAGTGTTGGTTCACGGAAGTGAAAGTAGTAGTGAGAGTGGATGATTTGGAGTATGGTGGTTGAACACTGTGTCTGTGACAGTGGTATGGAATGACATCATGATGGGATGTCTGCTGAGGACGCGGAAGGGGTTCCGCGGGTGTAGAGCCAAGAGTCTCAGGATGGATGCAGGGAGGGAGTCTAGGACTCCTAGCTTGATTCTGATCAGGGTGTTGGATATGTACTAGTGGTTCATCTTGGGGGATGTTGGAGGATATCATCAGTGCATCAGGTTTTTCCCAACCTGAGGGTGCTGGGCAAGTTCAGCATGCGTATGTGATTGCAAGAGGAGAACTTGTGGGAGTTGCTCTGAGATTGAAGAGTGGGTCTTTCTGTCAGCACGGAATGGATAGAGTGGGATTCGGATCGGGGATCCGATGGTTCATGGCTTTCTAGCCCTTATGGGTCGAGCGATTGTTGAGATTTGGAGCAGTGATGCATCTCGGGTAATTCTCGATTGTTGAGTGTGCTTATCAGAAGGTACAGCCTGTGCCCGGTTCGAGATGGTGGTCAGGACACCGCAAGGAAAGAGAAAGTGAGTTCGAGTTCGATGGTTATGCTTTGAGGAACCTGGTCCAGTTAGGGCCAGGTGGCGCGTCGTGGGAGTATTTTGGAGTCGAGTTGCCATAGGCTTCGAGGACGAAGCCTAATTTAAGTGGGGGAGAATTGTAACATCCCGAAATATCAAAAGTAGAGTTGAAGGGATAAAAGAGTAAGTTGTGAAAGAGTGACTCGGCGAGTCCATGGATGGACTCGGCGAGTAGAGTCGCGACTGGGTCGCGTGCTAAGTAGCTGACTCGGCGAGTCAGTGAGGAGGACTCGGCGAGTAGGCGCTGATTGGAGAAAACCCTAATTCTCGGGGTTGAGCCCTATATAAAGAACATTATGTTTTCCTCCCAGCCTCCTTATCACCCCTTGAGCCCCAGAAAACCCTAAATCGCGGAGAAGCACCATTGTTGAGTGGATTGGAGCTTGGAGAAGTAATGGTTGAAGGAATTTTGGGAGATTAAAGGCTTGGAGCAAGGGGCTTTGCTTGGGTTCGAATTACATTGCAGTTGGGGCATCTTTAGGAGGTAATATCTCGTTCTTGGGCTGTTGTTATGTTGTTTCTTCATTTTGGGAATTGTGGGAACTTGTCTATGGATGTAATTGGAAGTCTAGAGGTTAGATCTGAGGTTGCTACCTCAGATCTGGAATGGAGAAGGATCAGAGAGCATGAAAGTCCCTGTGTTGGAGTGTTTTGTGGAGCCATCATGTCCCCAAACCCTAGCCCAATGTGCAAATGGCCTAGATCTCTTTGGATTCACGTAAAGTTTGCCACTTTACGTGATGGATGAGTGTTAGGAGGCTAGATCTATGTTTTGGAGGAATTACATGGCCTGGAATGCTTCTGAATGGATTTAGACCGGTGGTACTCGACGAGTCACATGGGTGTACTCGACGAGTTGCTTGAAGATGAGCTGGGACTCGGCGAGTTGGAAGAACAACTCGGCGAGTTGGTTGAAGATGGCCTGGAACTCGGCGAGTTGTATGAACAACTCGGCGAGTAGGTTGATGATAGCCTTAGACTCGGCGAGTCTGTTCTTGAACTCGGCGAGTCTTGTCGAAGGGTCCCGATATTCCCTGGTTGAGTCGAGAATCGGTAAGTCAAGGGATGACTCGGTGAGTTGTGTGCGAGTGGACTCAGAGTTGTTGGACTCGGTGAGTCTCGGGGTGACTCGGCGAGTAGGGTCAGTCAGGGGTTGACTTTGACTGAGGACTTGATTTTGACCAAGGGTTGACCGTTGACTTTTAGGGTTTGGTCAGCGATGTGGCCTTTGGGCCAAGAGAGGGGTAAAATAGTCTTTTACCCTTAAGAGGGTGCCATGAGAGGATTGATTCTAGTCTCGAGAGTTATATTCATGAGAGTATTTGCCTTACGTGTTAGGCGGTGGCGAGTCCGAGATTTAAGTGTGGGGATATATGCTTTCTGCTTGCCAGGTGAGTCTTCTCACTATACTTTACCTTGAGTAGGTAACCAGAGTTATGTGACAAAGTATTTGTATGCTATGTATGTTATGTGTTGTACTGCATTATTTCTATGTGATTTATGTTGTGCATGTTTTCAGAGCTGGAACCAGAGGGTTCCTAGAGTTAGAACCGGAGGGTTCACAGAGTTAGAACCAAAGGGTTCACAGAGCAGGGTCCACGGACCCACAGAGTTATAGTCTCGAGTGGCTAATGTGTGTTGTGTGCGGTATTTTGGGGAACTCACTAAGCTTCGTGCTTACAGTGTTTTGTTTTATGTTGTGTTGCAGGTTTCTTTCAGTATCACGGGACGGCACCGGCTTGATTGTACACACCAGAGAAAGAGTCATGTTTGAGGATCCTGGTTTTCTATACAATTGAAATGGAGTCATGTTTTTGTAATTCGATTATGAATGAGATTTTAAACAAGTGTTTCTAAGAATTAAACGATTATTTTTAAATGAAAATTTGTTTGAAATTTTCGGTGTTACAATTTGGCCCTCTCATCCCCGATTTCGTTCCAGGTACATTGGATGGACTTTAATTTGTTGGTTTGAAGTTGTTTTTGTATATAATGTTGTTTATTGGAAAATCTTGGTAGTGATTCCAACAAGTGTCAAATGGCGGGGCTTGTGAAAGAACTAAGAACCGACACAAATGAAGGAGGTGGCGGCTACTGTGATTTACCTCGGTGGAAATAAGGAAGGCGGTCGAAACAGTGGGTCACGACAGGCAGTGACGGAGCTTGAACATATAGTTAGGGGGGCCGAAAGTAAAAAAATCTAAAATAAACGTTCTTACACAAAAAAAAAAAAATCAATATTTTTTCAGCATTTAAACACCAAAATACCTAAAGTTACCATTCTTACATATAAAAAAAACAAATTTTTTAACAATTAAACATCAAAAATACCTAAAAAAGAATTACAATTCAGCCCGACAACCTTTAAGATCTTTAAAATCATCAATTACCGACTTCGAATCAATGTTTTAAGCAATTACCCATTCTTTTGAAAAAAGAATGAATGGTTTTCATCTTGCCCATTGAATCTATAAAAAAAAAAAGCAAAATGTATGAACAATTCATTCAAAATCTACCAATTAACTTTAGTTTCTGCAAAAGAAAACGTATAACATTGTTTAAGATTCTAATTTCTTGATTCCAAATTCCAACAACAATAAAATGGAGGAACAATTCAAGATAATTAACAATCTCAGCTCATTTAAGATAAACAACAAGCAATTGGAGGAACAAATCAACAATCTTAGGTCATTTGGACTATTGGAGGAACAAGAAGCAATTGGAGGAACAAAGTGTGTGAAATCATTTGACTATGTGAACACTGAACTGTGAAATTCCCACAAGACCAAAACAAGCAATTAAGCAAATTTACAAATGGAGACTGAACAGTGAACAAGATTACACGAAGGAAAACATAACATTGTTTGAGATTCTAATTTCTTGACTTTTTGATTTTTCTTCCAAATTACAGAATAAGACAAAGTCACAAAGGAAGAACAGAACTTACAGAAGGAAGAACAAAAATTTACAAATGGAGACTGAAGATTTTTCTTCCTGATTTTTCTGCTAGCTGCTGTCGCGTGCTGTGCTGGCGTGCCGAGTGCTGTGTCTGCTGTGCTCTGTGGAGGCCGCCGGAGGCAGAGTGGGCGTGAGGCACTAAGGCGCCCAACAGCTAGAACAACAACCAATGAACTAATGAAGAACGGATTCAAGTATTCAACGGATTGACAGAAGAAGAGGATTGGGATTTGGGGTTCGATACTTCAATTCGTCGTAAGTCCTTCATAAGTTCACGTCATTCCGATTTGGGCAGGAGAGGCCAAAGCCCATTTTCCATACAACAGGGCCTATATCTCGAAAAATTATACATAGTTGGACTATTTCTAACTCAAAATTCAGGGGGGGGGGGGCCAAGACCCCTCTTGGCCCTAAGAAAGATGTGTCCCTGACGACAGGGGAGGGCAGAGTGGGCTGAGAACGATGGTGGCAGCCAGTGGTGCTTGCTTTGGAGACTCCAGCTGCTTCTGTTTATTTCTTCCGACGAGTTCGACTCGTGAGAGATGATGGGAGGAAGGAGTAAGGGTCGGGGATGTTTGGGGCTGCTGTACTAGACAAAATAAACACGGTGGTGGTGGGTTTTTACCATGGCAACGTGGAGTGGCGGAGGGAGCTGCTCTGGTAGCCGGCAATGGTGGTTCTTGGTTGTAAGTGAAGAAGAAGGAAGGGGAAGGTTGGTCCGGTGAGGTATGAACTAGAGAGAGAGAGATGAGAGAGAGAGAGAGAGAGAGAAGTGGGCCATTTTTTATTATTAAAATAAATAAATAGATATTATATTTAAAAAATCAAAGAAAAATGAAAAATAAATACCCCAAGGGTATTACAGTCATTTCAGTTTACCGAGAGACCAAATCCGCAATGAAACTAGCTCAAAAGGACCATCAATCCAAAAAAGTCGAGGTTTGGACTAAAACCCCAAAAAAATGCATACCACAGGGACCATTTTTGCAATTTTATCTTTTTAATTTAAACAAAACAATATTCCAAAAACATTATCAATACAATCCAAGTGAAAATAAGGGTATCACACATCTTATCAATCAGAGTAAATCACAAAAGCGGAACTACACGGTGTGTGCGATGCAGTCATCTCAAGCTCTTCCCTCTGGAACCAGAAGTACCTGAAACATAAATTGAAAACCGTAAGCATAAAGCTTAGTGAGTTCCTCAAACTACCTCATACCATACATAATAAATCACATATTGGGCCCCCGCCCAACATCGGGCCTTGCCCTCCATCAGGCCCCACCCAGCATCGAGCCTCGCTCGGTATACATATATGTTATTCTTAGGCCTTGTCTGACATCGGGCCCCACCCACTATACACATACAATATATATATATATATATATATATATATATATATATATATATATATATATATATATATATATATATATATATATATATATATATATATATATATATATATATATTACATAATCATGCTAACACATACAATGATCATACGATAATAATATACGATTAAATCATCGAGCCTCGCCCGTCATCGAGTCCCGCCCGATATACATAGCAACACATAACACATGCAAGGTTCACGCAGACTCCTAGCATTAGGGATGTCAACGGGGGAAAACGGGACGGGGATTTCATCCCCCGCCCCTGCCCCCAAATTCCCCTTCTGACCCCCGTCCCCGCACCCGTTCCCCCGCCCCCGATTGATTTTGGGCTACCTTATTTGGGCTAAAAGAAGTTCTTGTTTAGGCTAAAAGAAACTATTTTTGGGTAACAAATAGATATCTGTAACATAATTTTACATGTTACAAACAACTTAAAAACATGTTTTTTGTTGAATTTTTGTACGTAAAAATTATTTTATTGTTTATTATATTTATATAATTAATATATGTCAATTTATATAATTTATTAACAGGGCCCCCACGGGGGTTTCGGGACGGGACTACCAACCCCCACAATTAAAACGGGGGTTAACCTTGCCCCCGCCCCCGTCCCCGATTTTTTTTCAACAAATGCTCCCATATGGGACGGGGCCCCCACGGGATCGGGGTCCCACGAGACTTTTTGACATCCCTACCTAGCATCCTAACATAAACGATAAGAACCGACATTGATGCCTTAGACCTGCTAACCCCAGTAAGGAAACTCAACTCGTTTGTTGAATCTCACTAAAAATCCTTGGTTGCTGGTCCGACGTATCCCCAAGCTATCCATATAAAATAATACCCAATTAACATTTGGGTTCCAATCCATATCCAATAATCCATACTTGGGGTAAAAGGAATATTTTACCCCTCACTCGGTTTAATCCAAGACTAAAGCCCAAACTCACAATATAAAGGCCCAAAAATACAACTGATCATCCAAGGCCCATTTATGGCCCAATTTTCTAAATTGGGCCCAAACCCTTACATGGGCCTTCTCTTAGTCCAAACACTTGTCTTCAGATGGCCCAACAAGGCTGAAGCACTTTAGCCCAAAAGGAAAGCCTAACCTCGAAGCCCAAAAATGCACAACCCCTCAGACTGAGTACGCGGGACGTACTCAACTGTACGCTAAACGTACACGCTAAATGGATTGAACATCGTGCGTATAGACTTGTACACCTATCGTACTCACCCATTAAGCCAAAATCCACAATAAGCACTTAATGCTTAATACTAGAAGCCCAAACCATAGATCTAACTCCTAATAAGCGTCTATAACCATAAAGTCACTAACTTGGTGACTTTGCATGCACCAAAAGAACCCAACTTCAAGATATAGCACTTTAATTTCACTTAAAGGACATAATCTCATGCATAGGTGATTCTAAACCCCAAAGCTGCCAACTTTATGGACCTTGAACCTCAAAAACACCAAGAGTGGCAACTCATAGCTCCTGGAGTGGCAACAAACCACTAGATCTCATTCATGGGACCAAAAAGGGTCCAATAATCATATAGACTAGATCTAAGCTTCTAATGGACAAGATCAAAGATTTTTACCTCAAATAAGTTGGAAATGAAGTAGAGAATCGGGATCTACAAGCTCTTCCTTGATTCACAATCTAGCACCAAACTCCATCTTCTTGAATATGAACCAAAACACACCAAAATGCACGCAATGAGCTCAAAATACAACAATGGAGGCTAGGGAACGATTTCTAGGGTTTTGAAGGCTTAGGGGCTGGTAAAGAGGCCAACCCTAATGACTTAAGGTGTTTATATAGGGTGTATCACCCTAAATTAGGGTTTCATTAACTCACACGTACACCCCACGTTCATGCATGTATGACCCCCATACGTGTCCAGAGTCATGACCAATCCTTGCATCAGTACGCTAAGCGTATCCCTTAGTACGCCCCTAGGTACTGTCTTTTATGTTTATACGCTAAGTGTACCATGTGGTACGCCCCGCGTACTGGTCAAGGTCCAAAATGCAACTTTTAAATAACGCAATAGCGATAACGAAACATGCCAGGATTCAAGTGTTACAATTTTCCCCCACTTGAATCAGACTTTGTCCTCGAAGTCTGCTGATGCGAACCAATCCTGATAGTGCTCCCTCATCTCATCCTCGGGATCCCCAAGTCCACTCCGAACCCTTGCAGTGTTGCCATTGCACCTTCACCAACTCGACAACCTTGTTCTTAAAGGTTTTCGTCTTCTGATCCAAAATCGCCATTGGTATCTCAATATAATTCAGGCAGTCATCCACCTGAATATCCTCCAACAACACCACTGCGGAATCATCCACTAAGCACTTCTATAACTGAGAGACGTGGAATGTGATATGAATCTGACTGAGCTCATCTAATCCAAGCGATAAGCAACCCGGACCACCTGAGCCAAAACCCTAAAAGGACCAATATACGTGGGGCCCAACTTGCCCCTCTTCCTGAACCGGATGACACCTTTCCAAGGTGACACCTTCAGGAGAACCATATCTCCCACCTGGAACTCTAAGTTTGACTGGCGCCTGTCGGCATAACTCTTCTGCCAATTCTGAGCTTTTTGGAGCATGATTTGAACCTGTTGAATCAGCTCAGTGGTCTTGATTACCACCTCGGTACTCACCATAACCCGCTGACCGACCTCACCCCAACAAATAGGAGTCCTGCATTTCCTCCCGTAGAGCATCTCAAAAGGAGTTCGATCAATGTTGGTGTGATAACTGTTGTTATATGAAAATTCTGCTAACGAAAGATACATATCCAAACTCCCTCCAAAGTCCAACATACACGCTCGTAGTATATCCTCAAGAGTCTGCATAGTCTGCTCACTCTGACCATTGGTACGCGGATGGAATGTTGTACTGAAAAGGAGACGAGTGCCCAACTCGTCATGAAACCTCTTCCAAAACCTAGAAGTAAATTAGACATCTCTGTCAGAAACCATTGACACCGAATCCCCATGACGTGCCACCACCTTCCTGATATAAATCCAACCAACTTCTCTAAAGAAATACTCTCCTGAACCGAAATGAAATGCACGCTCTTGGTCAAACGATCCACGATGACCCATATCGAATATACTCCATGCGCAATTTTGGGAAGCTTTATGATAAAATCCATGGTGATGTCTTCCCATTTCCATACGGGAATCTCCAACGACTGCATCTTTTCGTGAGGTCGCTGATGCTCGGCCTTGACGTTCCTACAAGTCAAGCACCACTCCACGTACCAGGCCACATCTTGCTTCATGCAGGGCCACCAATAATGAGGATGAAGATCCTTATACATCTTCGTTGCCCCAAGATGAATGGAGAACCTCGAATTGTGAGCCTCCTCCATCAGAATCTAGCGTACACCGCCCAAATATGGAACCCAAACTCGTTGATGCAAAGTCAATAATCCACGTTATCATAATCGAAGGAAGCCACCTGACCCACAATGCTCTCACTCTTCCGGTGTTCTTCCTTCATAGCCTCGGCCTATGCCTTATGAATCCGCTCCAACAATGGAGTAATCACGATCATCCATAATGCTCTCCTCCATCAGTCTATTACTTCTGAGTTAGTTAGACAAATATGTCTGCTACACCAAGTTATTAAATAACTTCATACCCTACAAGTCACACCACTTAACACACCCAATAGATATTGACTTACAACACCCCGATATCAAACTAGCTTTACTACATAACATCAAATAATCATTTTAACATAACAAATAGGCATTGACATGTAACATATCAAGTCACATGATTTTACTTGCAACATCCACACATTTCATCATATTGCTTGCAACATCACACAAGTCATATAGCACCATTAATAGTGATGTCTTACAAAAATCACAAGACTCACTAATAATACATCTTACTACATAATATCTCATACTGGACATACATTACATGAGTTATAATAACTACCATATATAATTACCCCCATATAATACAACATTCATCATACATTATGATGTCAACCATCTAAAAAGAAAGCGAGACTACTCCCCTGATTAGTTAGTGAAAACTAACTTCTGCTTTGATCTTAAACTCTACATTGCCTATCTACTTGTCACTTTGTTAATACCTTTAACCCGTTCGGGGTTTTGTATCCTCATAGGATCGTTAATATTCATCTCTTTCTCGGCTCTATTTTACTTGAATTTCATTCTGATTTTCATCCTAAAAAGGTTAGTTGAATGAACATGTTTAACATATATATTTTTAGACACTAAATCGTGATGTGATCTTCCCGAAGCGACCATTTGTCCCTCCTAAGACTTCGCCACATGCACTGAACTATGATGCGTGTCTTATAGATCGGCCATGACAACACATCATGCCAATGTAATGAACGCATCACATCCATGCTTACACCCCAATTTTTCCATGTTTTGCTCTCTTTTTCCACGTGTCTCGTCCCTCTAACATACATGTCCAACAACTGGAGACCGCATCGCGTCGCCCCCATAAAGAAAGATGATTTGAAGAATCGATTGAAAACACTTAAAGACCATTTTGCTCAATTTTATGATGTTTTTTTTGAGGAGTTTCATTAAGTGGATTTTCAAGGGACCGTACAACCAAGTTACTCGTTGCAGAAGATAAAGTATGGGATGAGTTTATTAAAGTAAGCTGGTGTAATACTTTAGTTTTAACTTCTTGATCTTTTTTAACTTCTTAATGTGTTTTTGATGTTTTTTTTAAATAGAATAAGCCCGAAGCATGAGATTTATTTTTTATTATATTTCATTTGACTATCATTTTTACCAATAATTATATATTGGCTACTTCTTGTAAAGTTTTGGAAAGCTCCCGTCTCCATGTTTATTTGGAAGAAGAAATTTACAATGAGTTGGAGCTTATGGGAATGTGATTAGATGAATTGGCAAATGCATATCTTTTTTTGGTGGAGCGTTTGGAAAAAGCACCAAAGTGTTGTCCTCTTTAAACGAGAATGACTAAGTTAGGTAAAATGATAGGAGAACGGAAATGAAGTTCGAAAATTAGATATTGTTTTGCAGCGTGTTGATTTCATTGTATTTAAACACGTTTTTTTGGAACATTTACTTGTTGATTCACATGTTTAGTGATTATTTTGGAGCATTGTTATGACTAGAACATTTTATTAGTTGTTTTGGAACAAATACTTGCTTAGAAGATTTTTCCTTATATAAAAGATAAAGGGTAATTGATATATATATATATATATATATATATATATATATATATATATATATATATATATATATATATATATATATATATATATATATATATATATTAATCAACAAAGGGCAAAAATATATAAATGTCCATTTCATTTAGTTTCCTTTCGGTTGAAAACATAACTTTCATTTATTTTCCTTGTAACTCTAAAACACAACTAATTAAGAAAAAATCTTTCCCTTTCCTCCCATTTCTTTTCATTCTCTTTTATTTCCTTCCATTTCTTTAATTTTAAAACTCGAGAATAGAGTGTTAGGGGGGTGTTTGTGAGTGTTTTTCAATCAATTTTTTAACTTTTTGAAAAAACCAAAAATTCATGGCCTTTTGTAAAAATCATTTTTACATTAAAAGTTTTATGTCTACTAAACATTTTTTTAACTTATTGATTTTTTAAAAAACCAATAAAATAATAAGTTATTTTAAAAAATACTCCAAAACAAGCCAAGTAGCCCTAAATAGGCCGTTCTCGATATAGTTTACCTAACAGAAAGGGTAAGTTTTCCAATTAGTCTAAACCTTGGGGCAAATTCTATAAAATTATATATTATAATTCATGTTGTTTGTCCAAGAGATGCAAGAAAGAGAGAGATACTTTTGCACGCTTTAACAGAACCCGGAATCTTCCTTCCTTCGTTAAGTTCCAGAAAAATCCCAATTTATTTGGCAAAACGGAAACAAAATCGAAGAAAATTTTTAAAATCTTTATTAGTTTTTAGGATTTTTGCTTTCTCTTGCAAAAAAACGGAAAGTCGGTTCAAAGTTTTGATCATTTATTCACCGTATGAAACTTTCGTTCATCATTCCTACCAAAAAGCATATTCGATTCTTGTTGAAAAAACCCTAGTAAAGCTGTTCTTTTTGGACACGAAAGCGTGATCGACCCTCTGTTTTTGGTGCATTGCTTTCCGTGATAATTTCAGGTTCGTTTTAATTGTTTCGGTTAATTTTCTGTGCTATATAACAGGCTGTACATAATTTTCTTCGTAATTTTGTGATTTGCATTCATATTTTGTTCTTAGGTTTGATACAAATTGTTGAGGCTACGATTTTAATAGGAAATATGAATGCCATGTTCCATTTAATTTGCGGTAAACTGGTGTCAATTTGGTCAGCTTTATAGTAATTTTACATTTGAACAGAGGGAATAAACCTCCATCCAATGCCATTGAATTACAAATTTGACATGAATTTCAATACAGAGTTCATGCATCATGAAATTTAATTTACAATGGTGCTATTTTCGATCATCAGATGTTTTACTTCCGCTCCTTATTCTTCTGCATTGCACATAAATCTTTCCATTCTGATTGATTCCATTGCAGTTGTAGGTGTTTCATCTTCTTTCCATCTTCATCTGAAATCATCTCTGAGTTCTGCATTCTTGAAGTAGAAGCAAGAAGAAGATCTTGCAAAACCCTTATTTGCTCTTATGGATCTTGATGAAGGAAGGCCTAAGTTCTTTCCAATGGAAGCTCTTTCCCCTAGTCGATATATCTACCATATAAGTTCATTGGTTGACATTTCACCTCATCATTCTAGAAACTGGTATACCCCTGGAAGTATTGCTCTTCAAGAAACTTTTAGAAACCTTTCAAAGTTTACAGGCACTGTAATGTTATGGTGTTCTAGTAGCTCAAATTCAAATTCAAATATCAGCCATAAAAGATATCAATTTTCTGGCCAAAACAATTATGGATTTTTCTGCAATTATAGGAAAAAAGCACTTGAGATTCCTGAAATTTTTAACAAGTTCTCAAGGTTTGCAATTAAACAACTGGTGGGAAAGGCTAAAGAGCTTCAGTTTATTCCTGCATTATCTTTAGCTGGTAATTTAGTTCCACCACTTGACAACATGTAAGCTTTTCTTCTTTTCAGAATACATTCAATCATGAATCATGCATCTGTTTTTAACATTTTTTTTTTGTATGTGGGGATCAGATCTAGGAATTATCTTGCTGTTTCACATGAAAATGTCAATGGAGTTGTGGGGAGATATATGAATCATGTTCCATGTGAGGTTCAACAACAGAAATGTGGTGATCTTCATGGAAATTTTAATTGTTCATCACCTGCAGTTGAACCAAAAACTGGAATTGAATTCCCAACTTTATTGGATAACATCTTTGGAGGGAGTAATTCCAGTTTAAATACAGAGGTTGAATACTTGAATTGATTCTTTAATTCCATTTTTTGTTGTTAATATCTTGGCAACTTGTTATAAACAACAACCTGTATCTATGTTTCAGGTTCTTGTTGGAACTGGATCGAAAACAATGAAAATAATTAAAATAAAATCTTTGAAGCTCTACGCTTTTGGATTTTGTAAGTATACTTAAAAAACTTCACTTAAATTGTTGGTTTGTTTTGTTCTCAGTTGTTATATAAAATTTCAATAGATGTTCACCCTTATGATATCTGTAAGAAGTTGGGGTCAAAGTATGCTTCTCTTCCCAAAGAGGAGGTCAACAAGCATCATAACTTTTATTCTGATCTTCTCAGGTATTATATAATCTTTTACCTGTAATATATTAATTCCTTTACATTTTGTAAAAAAGTTAATTTAATTTATCATATAATTCAAGTATTTGAATTTTGATGTGATATGCTGCAGGGAGGACATAAGCATGACAGTTAGGCTTGTGGTAAGCTACAATGGACTTAAAATCAGTACAGTTAGAGAGTAAGTCACATAATTCTAATAAAAAAATCATTTTTTGTAAAAAAAGAAAAAAGTTTTAATTTGAAAATTTTTTGTTTTTGTTTCTTACAGTGCTTTTGAGAAGTCACTTCGAGCCCGATTAATTAAGGTGAAACATTATTCCAGTTGATAGTTTATTTTTTTTTTTAAAATAAATTATAACCATTGAGTGTTTTTTATTGGTGTTACAGATGAATCCGGATACTGATTATGACTGCTTAAGAAGTTTTGGGTCTCTTTTTTCAGAGGATATTCCAATACGAGCGGTAATTCTTCTACATTTTGTCAATTTACATATTTACCCTTGGTTTTAATAATAAATAATAATGCATGGTATCAATGTTCAGGGAACAACAATAAAAATTGGGAGGACAGCTGATGGACATCTTGTAACCGAGAGTGAGTCTCTCTCTCTCTCTCTCTCTCACCATAATAAATACTTTACATGATTGGACTGATCAAGTTTTCTAGGGCTATTTTTAATGATGAGAGGTTAAGGAGGGCATTTACGTCTTTTTCACACATGAGAAATTGATAGAGCGGGTCCATATCCCCCATTGACAGTAGTCCCAGTCCTAGTACAACATGTTTTGTTCTGTCATGTCATGTGATGTCATGTACTGATGTTTATGCAGTTGAAGGCAAACGGATTGGTGCAGTTCATAGTAGGGATTTGTGCAGTGAGTGGTCTATTACCTTTATTTATTTGTTTATTTATTGTGTTACAACTTAAGAAATGCAAGTTTTGTTGTTTTGATTTAAAAAAGACAAAAGTTAAAGGTAGTATTTTTGATAAAATTGAATCTTCAGGGGCTTTCTTTGATATGTACATTGGAGATGGGCCAGTGTCAGAGCAGACAAAAACAGAGATTGGAGAAAATGTGGCCAATATAATGAGGAGGTGCTAAGTGCTAGATTATTGTTCTTGAAGTTTAGTGGTGTGAAATGTGAATGTGAATGTGATGGAGGCAACAAAAAGGGTAGAGTAGAGGCCTCCAAAGGCCAGGGGTTATAATGTCCATAGTTAATAGTTACACAACAAATGTGTAATGGAAATTTGTAGTGTGTATGGTGAAATTAATAAAGATATGTTGATTGTTGTTGTAGTGGCTAAAGGGATTTTACATTTCCGGTTTGATTTAATTGGTTTTTTAGCATCTTTAAATTAACAATAACCAAACCAAATAAAGTTTTCGGTTTGGTTTCCTGAATAAAAACGAGTTCATTATGTGAAAACAGATTAACAAGAACATTAAGAAAACTAAATCAAATAAATTAATAGCCATCAAATAAATTGATAAGGAAAGTCTTGATTTTTTTCTTCTATAAAAAAAGCTTAGACCTTAGATCGTATAAGAGGGGTTGGAAACTAACTAGATAAGTGGGCTGCCCGATTTAGGCTTTGTTGAAAATCATTTTTAGTACTAATTTTAAATATTAAATAAAAAATATAAAATTAAATATTAATAAACTAGGTTAATCGGTTTAACCAAAATAATGAAAATTTAACCAAAATCAAACTGAATAAAGTATCCTTATTCGGTTAACCAAACCAAATTAATTGAAAAACAAATAATCCAAACCAATTGAAACAAACTAATGATTTTAATTGGAACAGAAAACAGAAAAAACTCAGGAAATAACTTGTTATACTTCAAAGAACTAACTCAAACTTTGATTACAACCCTTTCCTCTTTGTAATGTCATAACTTGACAATCAACTCTAACCATCTACATATATATCATATACATAGTTAATTAACCAAGGACTTTTAAACCTAGTCTAATACCCACTTGTACTCTAAGACTTTCCTTAATCACGACATTGTGATAAGGACTCTTGGGCAATACGGAAATTACCAACATTCACCCCTTTAATTTTTGAATGGAAATTGAGAGGTCATCTACTCCGAGAAGCTTGCGCATTTCGATAAACTTGATCTTGGCAATAGCCTTTGTTAGAATGTTTGCACACTGTTCTTTCCCACTGACATGTTCCACCAGGATTTCCTTCTCTTCAAAACGTTCTCGAATATAGTGATAACGAGACTTCATGTGTTTACTTCTGCCATGAAAAACCGGATTTTTTTATCAATGTGATTGTTGATGTGTTATCAATATTAATTACCACCTCCTGTGACTTAGAACCAATTACTTCTTGAAGTAAATCACATAACCAGATTGCTTAACAACTTGCTACACATGCAACCATATATTCTGCTTCACATAAAGATAATGCCACCGTTTCTTGTTTTTGTGAACACCAAGTTATAGGTGACCTTCCAATATAGAAAACATGTCCAGTTGTACTTCTTCCATCATTGATATCGATGTTGTGGCCGCTATCACTATATCCAACCAACTTTACTGGTTCCCCTCATGTATATCTAATACCATATCCCAAAGTTCCTTTTATATACCTCATAATTTGTTTTATTGCTGCCATGTGTGACCTTTTAGGAGTTTGCATATACCTACTTGTAATGCCCACTTGCAAGATCAGGTCGTGTATGCAATAAGTATCTCAGTCTTCCCACAAGACTTTGATATTCCGTGGCTTCTATGTCTTCCTTTTTAGAATTCTTTGAGAATTTCATGTTTGAATCCGTAGGAAAAGTAGTTGGATTCCAATCATGCATTCCTGCATCTTTGATACACTTCAATACTAAGATAATATCTTAGCACACCTAGATAAGTCATATCAAGATAAAGTTTGTCGCCATTGCTTGCTTGGACTTGGATATGATGCTTATGCTTGTTCCTATAACCACCGACCGTCTACATAAACTCCGACCATAATTAAATCTGATCCAATACATCTTCGATACACAACTTGTTCTTGCACACATCTTTGAAACTTCATTCATTTAAGAATTCCATCTAGCTTAATGTTCCATGTGTGTGGTGCTTGTCAGAAGCCATAAACACCTTTTGCAATTTGTATATTGACTCTTCTCTTCCCTTCTTCACAAATCCTTTTGGTTGTTGAATGAACACTTCTTCTTGTAACTCACCATGCAAGAAAGCATATTTTACATCTAGGTGGTGTAACTCCCACCCTTTTGATTCCGCAAGAGCAATAAGAATTCATATGGTTTCAATACGAGCAACTGGTGCAAACAGTTCATTCAAATCTATACTCAGTTGTTGTAAATAACCTTTTACGGCGAGTCTAGCTTTATATTTACTAATTGAACCATTCACATCCTTTTTTACTATAAATACCCATTTTTAGGGGTGCAAACGAGCCGAACCGAGCCCGAGCCTGGCCAGGCTCGGCTCAGGCTCGTTTAAGTTATATGAGGCTCGAGCTCGAGCTCGGATCGATTCGAGCTTTCTTTTACCGAGCTAGGCTCGAGCTCGTAAAGAGTTATATAAGCTTGGCTCGGGCTCGGGCTCGACTCGTTTTTATCGGTCGTGCCTAAATAAGCTTAAGCTCGGCTCGAGCTCGTTAAAATGCCCGTTTACTAATTGTAACGACCCGTCTCTGGTATGTTGTTTCCATGTTATTTATTTAGAAGTTTTCAAGAGGGACTCGGCGAGTCTATAGCCCGACTCGTCGAGTAGAGATGGGATTTCGAGCACGTGTAAGTCGGCGACTCGACGAGTCCATATTCGGGACTTGACGAGTCCGCCTGCCAGGAAGAAACCCTAAATCCCCGGGTTTGCTCACTATTTAAGCAATGTTATGTGCCCCAAACTCGCCTCCTTCACCCTCAGAGAGCTTGAGAGAAACCCTAAACCATTCCTTGTATGATTAAAGTGTTTTTGTGTGGATTCTTGAAGGAAAAAGAAGAAAGGACCCAAAAAGAGGAAGTATAGAGCAAAGATCCAAGACCAAAGTCAGAGTTCATTGAGGTATGTCTCGGAATTATTCTGTTTTGTGCTTAAAACCTCCATTAGAACACCTCTAAGGCTAGTTTAATGTATTTTCCAAGCTTTATGGTTGTATGGATGCCTTGTTGGGTCGAGATATCCCTAGATCTGTTCATTTAGGAGTTTTAGAGCCCTGATCTAGTGCCTTTTCGAAGTTTCTTTGCTTGAGAACCCTAGATCTAGCCTTTATTATGCTTTTGAGCCTTTTAATCTTCATGGGTGCATATGGGCACGTAAAGATAGAATCTTTACGTGTTAATCGAGCTTAGGGAGCCCAGATCTATAAGTTTTATGCGCTGGATTCAAGCAGAATCGAGTTTATAGTAGCTGCATGCATGCGACTCGGCGAGTCGCTCTTCCAAATCGGTGAGTCGAGTCACGAGTCCCCGATTTTTCCCCTTTTGAGTGATGCCGAGTGGGGACCAGTGAGTAGTAGAGTGGACTCAGTGAGTTGAAGGTACGACTCAGTAATGGAGGGACTCGACGAGTTGTTCATACAACTCGGCGAGTCTAAGGCAATCTTCTTAGCTCAAGAACAACTCGTCGAGTTGTTCATATGACTCGGTGAGTCGGATGCAGATAGCCTGAGTTCTAGAATCGAAAGGAAACTCGTCGAGTTGATACCATACTCGACGAGTAGACGCGAGTAGGGTTGAGAAGTGAGAATAGAGACTCGGCGAGTTGGCGGCCCAACTCGACGAGTCAGGTCAACTGTAGGTTGACTTTGACCGGGAGAGTTGACTTTGAACAGGGGTAAAAGAGTCATTTTACCCCAATACAGTTATTAGTATTTGATTGAGTGTGTTTATGGAATTGTAGCCGGGGAGATACCGGAGCAGCAGCAGATAGCTTCCAGAGCCATACACTCAGCAGCCACTTCACGAGGTGAGTTTCCTACCAGTAGGAACGGGTCTACGGCCAAAATACCGGCCCGTTTAGCTAGCAGTTAGTTCCGGACTTCGGTCCGAAGCAGTAGTTTAGGGTGCTTAATGTCTTTGTGATTCAGGCATGTCTATGTGTTATGTGTTCCGGACTTCAGTCCGATGCAGTATATGTGTTATGTTAGCAAATACGTGTTTATGTTATGCTATGTTCAGACAGTTCCGGATTCCGATGCAGCTAGTTCCGGACTCCGGTCCGATGCAGGGGACAAGGTCCTAGTCAGTTCCGGACTTCGGTCCGATGCAGTTAGTTTCGGACTTCGGTTCGATGCAGTCAGTTCCGGACTTCGGTCCGATGCAGTTAGTTCCGGACTTCGGTCCGGTGCAGTCAGTTCCGGACTTCGGTCCGATGCAGTGGGCAAGGCCTAGTATGTGCTTTATTTGTTATTGTATGGTATGTGGTAGTTTGGGGGAGCTCACTAAGCTTCGTGCTTACAGCTTCAGTTTTGGTTTCAGGTACTTCCGCAAGTAAAGGGAAGAGCTCGGGATGATGGCATCGCACACACCACAGCTTCAGTTTTTGTCCTGGGAGTTGATTCAGTTTCTTAGATATGTTTTGATACAGTTGTGACACAGTTTTTCTCACAGTATTTTATTATAGTTTTGAGATACGCAACGTTTGGTTTTATTATGTGATACTCAGTTTTATGATCTTTGTTATAATAAAAATGAAATTTTCGGGTCGTATTTTTGGGATGTTACACTAATACCCGAAATTCATAATTCCCGCAATATGTTTTTATTTTAATATATATAAATAATAATAAATAATATTATATAAAGGCCCGTTTAGGCCCGCGAGCCTAATCGAGCTTTGTGACATAGGCTTGAGCTCGAGCTCGTTTAATAAACAAGCTTAATATTAAGCTCGAGCTCGGCTCGGGCTCGTTTAAAATTGGTTTCGAGTCAAGCTTTTAACGATCCGATCTCGAGTAGCTCGCGAGTAGCTTGGCTCATTTGCACCCCTACCCATTTTAGCCTAGTTATGGTTGTATTTATGGGTTTTGCGACTAACTTCCAAGTACAATTCTTTTCAATGGAAACAATTTCTTCCTCCATTCCTTTGACCCAGTTCGGATTACTTCGAGCTTCATGACAGTTGGAATGTTAATCATCATTTAAAGATAGAAGTAGTTGTATGTTCTCAAAAGGTATTTCTTTCTGCTAATCGAAAGTGTACTTCTCTCGTACTAGATGCTTTCTAAAGGCAAGATACCTCTCTTACGATATCTTCCGATAAGTGTCATTCACTATCGAATGCCTCCTTGTTTCCTATGTTTACTTAATTCGCTACGAGTCTTCACCATGACGTTATGTTCACGAAAGCATGCGTTCAGCGTATCGGGACGAGGATATAGATAGAGGAAGGTTTAGATGCGTATTCCTCCTTATTACTCCGAAAAGTTATATGTCAGTTCTAATATCGTAATTAAACGTTTAGAAATCTGAACACATAAAAATTTCAAATCCGGTCGGAAATAGACCATGGATCCGATCAAATAATAGCATCATAAAGCATTTATGTCACACCCCCAAACCAGAACGGCGGAAACGTTCGGGGGCGGAGGACGTCATATTCAGTATCATAACAGTTCATAGAAAGGAAAGTACACACCACCATATATATTAAAGTTTCCAAAATGTTTACATAATCGTATTCGTTACTTGTTCAAAAGATAAATACATAAACATCCTTCAAAAGAAGTAATTAACGTCAGCACGTTAATCCCCAAAAGTTGATTTCCAAATCTGCTTAGCGGTTCCCTGAGAATACAAGTTATTTCAAAGAAAAAGTGTCAACAATTAAGTTGGTGAGTTCATAAGTAGTGTTTTGAGAAAATGTACGCCATTCGAAAGTTCGTGTATGTTTTCCAAAAAACGCAGTGTTTCAAATGTAAGGAGTTATGATTTGTTGTGTTGAAAATGAATGTATTAGATCTAGAAAATCCCATATTTTCCCCTAATGGTTGAGGTATGATTTGTTGTGTTTTCCAAGAAAAATCCTTATTTTCTTATAAAATTATGAAATGCATATGAATGTTCGTGTTATAAGTTGCAACTAATTGTACCGAGAAAATCCCTTATTTTCCTATTAGTTGTTTGGTTTGTATACAGGAAAAACCCTTATTTTCCTGACATAACTGGCAGTCTCTAAGACCGAAAATCGCAAGCAACCGACGTGCTCGAAAGGTGTGGCATAGTTTTATATAATAAAGCTATACGAAGATCGCATTTGTTAGATGAAGAATAGTTTTAATAGCTACTCTTTCATAAAAGCATAATACCATAATAATTGTATATCCGATGAGTTTTATAACCATACTAAACATAATATGCCTGTAGCGACGTTCTTCAGGCGTCGTAGCGTTATGACAACTGTCACCCCAAAAGACGGACTGTAGCTAACAGTCAGGGCGCGGGATCATGACTTCCCGTATAGATCTATACACATTTGACACGTTCTCCGAACGGGAGACTCTGGTTATAGACAGGACTTGTAGCGATACCTTTTATCAAAAAGGCAGTGTTTGAAGATGTACACGTCTCATGGATTCTCAACTAAGTCTGTATTAAAGTAGTAGTTTTGTATGCAAAGTTTATCCTTTTTCACAATGTTTGACAAAGCATAAATCATAAGTTTTTAGAATGTATAAAACAGCTTAGCAACGAAGAATACTTTGGAATTTCTAAATACTTTGTATAAATCTAGTGCATGCAAAGTATGACAAGAGTTTTCACATAGTAGTAATAAATCACAAGTGATTCATTTGTTAAAAACGAGTAAAGTGAAATTTTTGATGTAGAAGACAAGTTTGTAAACAAAACATATATATGTATATGGTTATATATATGTATAAGTTTTAAAAGATGATTTGGTATGTTTCGTAATTGTTGTTCATATTCTTACGTTTTTATTAGAAACTTTGCATGAAATAATCCTTAAGTTTGATACTAAAGACCTTTTTGTACTTATCACTTTTGTAAAAATGGTAATTAAACATATTTAAATGATTGTGTTTTAACTTCCTTAATGTATAAACATTGCTCAAAAATGTTAGAAGGTGTTAATAAATCTATAAACCACTTTTGACAGTTTTACCCTTTACTGTCCCTGTTTTTAGAAAACTCATAGAAAAATCATGGTAAGTCAAAAACTGAATCCGTCACCTCTGAGAGTTTATAAAATGAGTCTACTTTGTTCCTAATTTTTATTATGATTTTTAGTGGTCTCAAACTAGTGTGAAAATGAACATCCTCACAGACTGGTCCGAAAACACTTCTGAAATGACAGGCAGTTTTATAAAAATCGCCATAAATTGTAGAAAAATCGTATGAACGCGTGCGAGTAGTCCTTAGAAAGGTATAAACTTTAACTATTTGCATATTGTACAGTTTTGAAAGATATTAAGTTTAAGATGGTCAAAACAGTCCGTGAACAGGACTCAACTTTTCTGTAGAAAGCTGTCATTTAAATTTAAGTTATGTTTAGTGTTCTAACTTGTATCCCCCCCCCCCCCCCCTTAAAACTTGAATAAAACATGAAAATGTAGGGGTATGAACTCACCTTATATGAATACTTGAAGAATGGAAGGTTGAAGATGAACTTTTGGTTGTTGGTTTGATGCTCCAAAACAGCCACTCTTTTGGCTATGTTGCTGTCACGAAATTTCACAGCAAAAGAGCAAGACAAAGGGTAGTTTACTCACTGTTTTGAATCAATAATTTTGAGTATCATAACAAGTAACTTCCAGGGGTATTTTGTGGTAAAAATATCAAGCAAAAAGGAAGGTGTAGATGGGTGAAATGGTGGCTGAAACACAAAAGGGACAGCAACCCTTTTGTTCATGGTTTTGATGGCTTTGGAAGGAAGTTCTTGTTCTTGAAAATGAGATGAAGGTTGAGAGTAATTCCATGGAGTATTGGCTGGTAAAATGAGAGTAATGAAGAGTAAATTTCGTGGATATGAAGGAGGAAAGAGTGGAAGAGGATAAGGGGACAAAACCTAGACTAGCTTGTGATGGGATGTGAGTTTAAGTGATGTGATCTTGTCTAGCCACTTGCTTGGGTGGTTGCTTAGAGATAGAGTTAGTTAACTAACTAACTACTAGTTATTTAGTTAGTTAGGAGTTCTAGTTAAGGAGAGGGAAGGTCTTAATCTCGAAAATTAGAAGAGGGATTAAGAAGCATTCTTAGTAAAATGTCTTAAATGATTAATCACTTATTAGTTAAGTTGGCACTTATCTCCACCAATTCTCTTATCTTAATTGATTTAGAAATCATATTCCTTACATGAAATCACTTTAAGTAATGACCCATAACTAGTCATTCACTAGATAATAATACATATGTACAAATACATACATGTATACTTAGTATAAAATAACAATGTAGTTTTTATGTATTTGAACTTTAATGTTTATGTTTTATTCTTTTTATTCAAAACCACTTAAATATATTCTAATTATACCTTATAATAATTCATTTTATATTTTAATTTATTTAAATATAAAATTTATTGACCAATGTATAATTTCGTGACATTTAACCGGTTCACCATATCGTTAAACACGTTTTGTCACTTTGGTTCGTATATTTGTCGAATTTAGATCCTACACAACTATTAAGCACACGTTTTACATAGAACCTAACTTAATTATCAACTAGATACATGTTGATACAAAAATTAAGTTTGTTGCGTTCAAATGATGTTATATGCTAATTTCACAAACCGGTGATGGTTCGTAGCCATACATCATAACGAAATTTATCAATAGCTACTTGTTTTATATTTCACAGTAACTTATTTAAATAAAAGAGGTTAAATTCCTTCACCCATCCTTGATGAATTACTCATATTGCTTAATAATCAAAACATAGCATTGTACGATCGTTCCTATTTTTACCAATTGTTACAATTTAAGGTTATAAAATAAATCATTTAGCACATAAAAGCAATTTAGGCATCTAATCCTAAAGTAAGCTCGTGTTTGTGTCTAAAATATAGCAAACACTCATCTCATAATCATCGTTTAACATTCTAAGTTTAAGTTTAGAAATGTCCTACAATTCCTAGTTCGTTTAAACTAATGCTCCAATACCAACTGTGACATCCCCAAATTCACGATAATTTTAAAAATTTTATTTATGCTTATTTGAAAATCAGAGTATTTATTTTAAAGAATAATATTGCGGAATTTGTTCACAAAAAACATAATAAATATATTATCAAAGCATTTCCGAAGAAATGTATTTTGTTTATATGAAAATTCTGGGATGTCATCGTCAATATAGAAACATAAGCATAAACAAACCTTACATTCATTTACACTAGTGTTTACATCTCCTTTAATCTCTCAGTGTAATGTAGCTTCGTATCAACACATGTGATACAAATAAACTAAGTGGGTCGGGTTTGGAAACTTGGTGAGTACATAGGGTTTTCAACCCACAATAATAAAGTTATTATGTTACATCATCAAACAATTATCCCAATTACTCATCCCCATTATCTTCTTTATTTCTTAAGGATCTACCCTAAGAATCATCTATCATTCACTCATTCATTCCTAAGGATTGTCCTAAGGAATAGACACGAAGTCCATCGTTGCCGAGGTTTGTATAACAGACACTAAGTCCATAGTTGCCGATATCAATGGTTTTTAGAGTACATTTGATGAACGTATCATTTACAACACCTACAGGTTGCGAGCCTGCTAGTGTTCCATTGAACTGTCTAGAATAGTCTGTGGTTGTCATCTATACTTTGTTAGATGACTGGGCCATCGCTTCTCATCATCTTTCACCTTTCATTATTTATATCATCTTTCATCTCTCATCATTCATCTCATCTTTCATCTCTCATATCATATCATCTTTAATCTACCCATCTTTACCCATCATAATTATAGATTTATAGGTATCAAGAACATAGATAATATGCACACATGGCATTTAATTTATATTAAATATTTCATATCTATGTGTAAGATAAAGTAACTATGCACTCACTTGTTAAAGTGATGATTCCAAAGTCGGGCAGCGTTTCACTTCTAACAATTCTATTTTCCTTCGGCGAAACCTAGTATCATTAATGCTAGATTTTAGTCTAATATTTATAAAGACTATTTACGAGCAATATTGTTTTATAAGTGTTAAACAATACTTTTCAACTACTATATACAGATAGGGGCCAAACATGAAATGTTGGAGGGCATGACCATTTTGGCATTATAGCACTTCTAAAATCCAACAACCCTATGCGGTCCTTCAAACCAGATTCCCCGTACCGCGAGTAGTTAAAAGATATTATAATAACACTTTGTATATTATATTTTATAATATATAATGTTTATAATTTCATAATAACGATATTGAACTTAAACATAAGCTATACTTAAAGTAGAGTAAACATAACTCACTTACTAGGTAGTTTGGCTAGGAACCGGACTCTGCGGGGGTAGAACTTCCGAGCCGAAAGCTCTTCTTCTTGGAGACTTCTGAAGCTCTGGGACTTGCCTCTAGCACTTGGAAAGTGCTATGGAATGGGAGGGGCTAAGAGGGGTCTTTGAGAGAGAAAGAATGGGAAATGTATGATTTTTTAGGGTGATTTGCGCCTCTATTTATAGGTTGAGTCTGGTTTGAACGCGAGGCATTCCCTTGCTGAATGTTGGGCATTCGTGGCCAGGAGTCATCATTTGGTGCCAAGCCTTGGTGAGGAAGTAGTGGCTCAGATCGCGCCATGTGTCGCTCGTTGGTTACTCCAAAAACTAATTATCTTCTAAAATCCGTAAATTTTGCATACGACCTCCGTTTTTGACGTTTTTATATCCACGCGTAGGTATCGACAAAATCTACAACTTTCTTTTAGACTTCGTCGGCTAGTTTTGACTTTATTTTTAAAGTTATATTTTAATAGATTTAGACAGTTAAAATCCGTTAAAAATTCATAACTTTTTCATCTGACGTCCATTTTCGACTGTCTTTATATCATTAAGCTCCTATTAACGAGATATTCGATTCTCGTTTAGATTATGTCGGCTAAAAATTGATCGATCTAAAATTCGAATTTCGGGTTGTGCACTACTATGCTAAATTTTAGAAAAATCATAACTTCTTCATATGAAGTCAGATTTGGACGTTCTTTTTATGCACAGTCTCGGTTTGAAGTATACTACGACTTTCGTTTAGATCGTTAAGGCTAAAAAGTATTTTATTGTAAACTCACTTTTTACGATTCCCAGTGTCATGCCGGTTTTGCCGTAAAACTTCGACAGGTCATAACTTCTTCGTTATAACTTAGATTTTAGTGTTCTTTATATGTACAGAACCATTGTGATATATATTATAACTTAGCTAAGATTATTTATTCTAAATAATCTTCTACCAAAAAGTTTTTTTTATGCTTATTGCTTCTAAATTGACCAGCCCAAATCTGCAAGCGTTACATGCAGCTTCTCTTGAGGAAGCCCTTTATGTAATTCCTTTCATACTAGATGGTCATTCTAAACTTTTGAATTAACATAACACACACATAAGGACAACATACTTTAATTTTTATGTACCTTTTACCTTTACTAAAGTAGAATGCTATAATATAATACACAAATAAATGAAGTAGTTTGGTATTTGTTGCAAAGTTTTGTGGACAAGGAGTTGGAGAACTAAAAGGAAGCTGTAATGAAACATGATGATAGAGGAGAGTCAAAGGGAAAGCTTGACCCCGAAAAATATATAAAGGCTTATTTACCTATTACAAGCAATGAGCAACAAGTAACAAATTTATTGCAATGTACCTTGTGAGATTTGCAACTTTTGCTATTCCTTCTAACAAGCTGCAATTCTTAATTGAAATGAATATATATTCGATCCCAAGCGGGGATACTTCACTAGTTTTGAAAAAAATATTTACCAAAATACCGTGCTTTCAAAATTATTTACAATAATGTAGTAAATGGTCTATCAATGTAGGCCCACCTGTTTTATTGAAAAATAAAAAAAACCCACCTCTTTTAAGTTGTAGAAACAAATGAGATTAAAAGGTTTTGACGCACGAGAGATAGGTTTCGCCGGCGGCACGTATGTGGAGATGCAACGGGTCATCACTGATATGTACGAAGGTATGCCAATAACATCACAAAGCAATAATGATTCATGGATCCCATTTTCTTTTAAAAAGGAAACAAAAAACAAATATAACCCATTACTGTCGGCGATGATGGCATCTTGACGTCTTCTTATTTAATGTACTGAGCAGTAGTTAGAGGAGTTAGGAAGATGGAGGGTTGATGGTCCAGTTTAACAGCAAAAAAAGTGAATGTTCCGGCGATAATAAAAAAAATAAGACGATGAGAGAGATGGACAAACCGTCAATCCATTTTTATTTTTACTATATAAAAATTAAAAATATGGTCCTGCAACTATTTTACTACTTTTTGGTAAATATATTTAAAAGTGTAAATATTTTTTATGTTTGCTATGATTTGGTAAAAAACCCAATTTTGTTTCCTACTTTCCTCCACACACACCATGACCACTCAATCTCCATGTAATTTCTTTCTTTCCTTGTTTCTTGATTTTTGATTCTGGTTTGGTTCTAAGAATATCTTTGGCAAAGCTTAAAAAAAGTTTTTTTTTTTTTTGATTTATTATCATTTCCCACCTGTATAAATCAAAAAGAATATTTAGATAAAAAGTTTTTTTAAAAACAACTTATAGTTGTTTGACACTTCCAATCTACTCTAATAAATAAAAGTTTTTTTTTGCCACATGTCACACTGCTATTTAATTTTCTAAATATAATTTTGTGGTTATTTTAAATTTTTTTTTTCTACATGTTATTTTATGAGTTTTTTTTTTTTTTATTTTGATAAATTCAACATAATACTTTAATGTTATAATTACAATAAATATAGTAATAAATGAATATCAATTTCATTAATGGACTTACCTTCTTATTTTAAAATTTTCAAAATTAAAGCTCATTAGTTTATTTTGGTTATTTATTTAAATTTAAAAGATAAAAAAACATTCTCATGATAATAATTCATTATTTTTTCTTATTTTCTTATAAACTAGGTGTAAAATCCGTGTATTATACAGGTTGATTAAAGAAAATAAAATATTAAAATGTAAATAATAAGTATTTTTTAAAATAAAATTTTGAAATAAAGAAAAAAGAAACATATTAATTACAGTTTATTATAATATTTATTATATTTGATACTTTACATATATAAGTATAAGATTATGTGGCTTTTTAATTTTAAAAATTAAAACAAACCAAAAATTGACAAGTGGATAATATTTTTTTGAAAAATACCATAAAATAACAAATGTCAAAACTAATGAGAGATTGATATATGACAAAAAAAACCTTCAAGAAAAATTCAAAATTTCAAATATTTTGATATTTATATTTAATTTTTTTTAAAGTTAATCCATAGAGAAGATGGTGTCATGGTAAGTCATTTATCCTTAACCATCAAACACTCTTTATTTCACCCTATAACAAATTGACCAATATACCCCTTTAACCTAAAGTTAACATCGACACAAGAACGTCTCCATCGCTCATCCGTTCTCCATCGCATCTGTTCATCGCTGCTGCTGTTGTCTACCGTGAATCGCACCCCTCCTCTGCTCGCCGCCGTTAGCCTTTTTCCTCCCCACCGGACGGAGATCGTCGCAGCCACAGGTAAGATACCGTGAATCGCTTTCCTTCGTGTTTGTGCTGCTGTCGATTTCCCTAGCATCAAAACCATGTGCTGTGTCGATATTTTGGTTATCTGAATTTCTATTGTGTCGATTTTTTATTTTAATTGGAGCTGTCGATTTTTCCATCTTCTGCATCTGACATGAACTTGCTGTCTATTTGCACTGATTTTTTGGTTAGGAAATCAGAACTTTCAATTTGATATGAAATCAGAACTTTGAATCTGAATGTAAAATCAGAACTTTGAAATGATAATCGACTACTGTATCTGATATGAAATCAGAACTTTGAATGTGAATGTATCTGATATGAACTTTGCCAAACACCCTCTAAGGCCAATTGTGTATATGTTTGTGCTTCAATTATCAATGAAATTCTTTAGATGCTTATTTGATACATTGAATGCAACTTAGGTTATTGGTTGTAGATCTGATTAAAGTCGGAAGATGGGGCGAAAAGCTGGTGAGCTGCATATAAACGCAAAGAAGTTTGGTGGACTTTCAAAACCATGTATGAAGGATATGATTACATTTCTTGGGTGTTTGTCACTTAATCATAACTCTGATGAAAAATGCACTCGTCAACGACAACTACTAGACACCTGTTTGGAATCCCAGGTCTCTCTAATTTTTTAAATTTCATATCATAATAGTTCATATTTCTTATTATTTTGCATTGCAGACTGGCAAAAAAAGAAAACCTTGGGGAACCCTCAATTATCACTTGCAGAGGCTCAACAGAGGGAGGAAGTAGTAGTAATTACCAATTTTGGTTATTTTTTCACTCATTACCAATTTTTATTCATGATTATAAATCATACAATGTGGTATTAATATCTCTATGAAATAAGTTTTCATGGATCATCATGCACTTTGCTGGATGGATATTCACTTCTAGAATTTCATAAAATGCAAGTATTTGTATTTACTTCTTCACTTTATTCAATATAACTAAGGTGTAATGTATGGTGTATTGTTTGCGTATGTATCAATATATGATGTGTGTTTAATGATGGACAAGTAGTGAAAAATCTATAAGCTGTTGCTCATAATTTCTTTTTCGTGAGTTTATTGGTCTAATTTGAAAGAAAAAAGAATGTGACTAAATGTAATTTGGAAAATCCATAATGATATTTTTGAGCATTTTATGTATGTATATTGATCAAATTTGTTAAAAAAAAATATGTCAACAGTTACAGAATTTGAGTAATTATCTCTTTTTAATATTAAAAACAATTTGAATAATTGATACATACGCATAAAATTTTAGATTTTGAAATATTGTAAATCATCAAAACTATCCATTTAAATTAAAAAAATTCCAATGATCTTTAGATTTCAAGGGTGAGCAGAATACCCATGGAACCGAACTTCAACCGATTGAAACCTAACAACTAATTCGGTTTTATTCTCAGTTCTTTTATATCCATAAATTTGGTTATTGTTTTTTTTTTTCGAAACCGGTCCGGTTTCGGACCCTGACAACTTGGTGTGAACAAAATACTCGTTGAAACCGAACAAAATCGGAATTGAAACCGGTTAGAAAAGATACCTTATTTGATTTAGTGGATAGTTTTTCCATTATATTGGTTTATGAATAGGACTGGTAAGGCTAAAAATAGTTGGGTTTCTTGGTTATAAAACCCAATTATTGCCTTCCGCTTTGTAAATGTTTTTTCTTTGCTAGCTTTACCTACCTTATGATATGTAATACATGAGCTGTTAAAAAAGAAAATACAAATTTTATCAACCAGCAAAGAGAAACATCTATGAACATCAAGATTATTCAATAACAACATACAAAACCAGAACACTCAAACGTCTCATACATTGAACTCACAAACCCTAAGTTTCTCTAACTCTAGTTGACATTTAGAGAGAGAATCTTCAAAACTCTAGCTTCTCAATCCTCCACTTCTAACACCTTGTCAAAACCATCTCTCAAACTATTTTCTACTTCAAGATCGGTCCAAGTGCTCCATTCATTAATACCATCGACTAAACAATGACAATAATCAACACAATGCAACATATAAAATAATAAAAAACAACATATATTTTCACAATGTTAAGATTGTAAAATTTTAATAATTTCAACACCCTCCCCCCCCCCCCCCCCCCCCCCCCCCCTCACCTCAATCTTAACATTGAAAGAGGCTAATATTTTCTTTTGAAAATCATCCAAACTCCAATAAGTTTTTCAAGTAGAAAAATATGTTAGAATAAAACTTAATGACTTTGTAAAAATATTTGCATTCTAATTATGATAATCAGTATTTAATTAAACCGTTTGAAAAATTTTTTCCCTTACAAAATGCAAATTCATTTCTAAGTGTTTAACGGTTTGATGAAAATTAGGTTAAAAGCTAACTTAATATATAGTTGGTCCATTGTCACAAAAACATCAAAATTAGTTAACTCTTTTATTCCTAAATCAAATAACAACTTTACAGCCAAACATGTCAAACTCAAGCCAAAGTTCTAACTAGTACTTTCTTTGTGTTATACACACACACTTTTCAATATGTAATTAAACATTTAAATTCTATTGTAATTTGACATGATCACCAAAAGTTATTGCAAGAACACACACCATCATGAAAATGATGAAATCTCATGTTATCCCTAACAACAATCTCCCTACCACTAACCTTCGAAGCCCCACACATAACCACATGACAATCTCCACATATTCTTATATTCTTCACAATCCTAATGATTCCTGAATCACCAAGTAATCCATACGCCAATGCCAACTTTTCACTATGTTCCCACAATATCTTTGTCTTCTCATCATCACTCACTCACATCATAAGGCACACAACTCAAAACAGGCTTATACCCATCTAACCTTAATTTACACAAAAGATCCTCCAACTCTATCTTGATCTCCAAACTCCTAGGATGACCCATGTCACCCATAAGAAACTCATGAATTACCCCTTTTGCCCCTTCTACCCAACTATACGCATGATTCTTAATCAAACCCTTGGATCTAAACAACGCTCGAACTCTTGAAACATCATTCCATATTTTCGCAGAAGCATAAGTGTTTGAGAGTAGTATATAGTTTGCTATAGCATTTGGTTCGAGTTCAAATAAATGATTCGCAACAATTTCGGCAATTTTAGGGTTCGTATGAATACAACAAGAACTAATAAAAGCTCCTCAGACACCCGCATGGGAAAAAATGAGCATTTTGTTTATAAGATCATATGCATCATCAATGAGTCCAACCCTTCCAAGAAGATCCACCATGCATGTATAGTTGTCAGCATTTGGGGTTACATTATAGTCTTTTTCCATTACTTTAAAAAGATATTGACCTTGTTTTACTAAACCTCCATGGCTACAAGCTGTGAGGACTCCTAAAAAATGTTACTTGATTTGGTTTCACATCCGTTTTCACCATCTTTTCAAACAAGTTAATTGCTTTTTGTGCATATCCATAATCTATGCATTGCGAATCCAAGAATTAACGAGCTGTAAAAGTAAACGTTCTTTTTCAGGCATTTTGTCAAACACGGTACATACGTCATCAATACATTCACATTTTGAGTACATGTAAACTAATGCAGACCCTATAATGATATTATTTTCAGGTCTAAATCCAACTTTTTCAGCAACTTCACGAACCCATTTGGCATACTCACTTGCACCTAATGGGCACAAAACATATTTTTGCTTTTGTTCTTGTATTACATGTGTGATCGTGGATCCTGAAAAGTTTATTTCTCATATATAATATTTTGAAGTTTTCTAATAGATAATGAAAGATGTCTCCATAAGGCTAGGACTACTCGGTATGGGCCCGTAGAGGGGCGTTTTTTACTACGTGGAGGCACCTCAATGCCATGGTAACGACTAAGGGTGTTTGTTTGTATGGATCGGTTTGATTCGATTCAATCAAGTAAATTAAAATTGATTTCAGTTTTCAAAACATGGATCTGAATAGTCCAAATTAAATTCAAATTCGATCCGTTCCAATTATAATTCAGTTGGATCAGTTTTATAATTCGGTTTTCAAAAAACGAAACATTTTAAAACGACATATAATTATAATATGAGATATCTCCATAAAAGTCCCAATATTTTGGGAATTTTTTTTAATAAAGTCCTAAATTTTATTTTTTGAACAAAAAAGTCATGACTTTTTCACTTTTTGAATAGAAAAGCCCAAGAAACCGGCTAATTTATTCACTTTAGCTCTTTTTGACCTGTTCAGCAGGACATGGAACCAAATTGTTAATTTTACGAAAATAATGAAACTTTTTTGCAGATTTTATCAAAAAATTTATATAATGTATAAACATATTTTTACATATCTACATCTATTTTTATGTATTTGTGTATTTTTCAAGTTTTTATATGTATATATTTACGTAATTTTATGTATTTTAAATGTATAAACGTATTTTGTTGCCTATTTATATGTATTTTTAACCATTTTACACATTTTTATGTGTTATTTTTATGTATTATGTATTTATATGTATTTTTACGTATTTATATATTTTTAAGCTTTTTATACGGATGTTTATGTATTTTAAATTTATAAACGTATTTTTTTACGTATTTATATCTATTTTTAAGTATTTCATATATTTTTTATGTATTTTTATGTATTACGTATTAATGTTTTTTTTTAAAGTTTTTTTATATAAATGTTTTTGTGTATTTATGTATTTTAAATGTATAAACGTATTGTTTTTACGTATTTATATGTATTTTTTTAAAGTATTTTACATATTTTTGTGTGTTTTTATGTGTTTTTTTTATATATTATGTATTTATATGTATTTTTGCATATTTATGTATTTTTTTATTTTTCTTATATAGATGTTTATGTATTTTTATTTATTTTAAATGTTTAATCGTATTATTTTTACGTGTTTATGTATTTTTTACTTCAAGTCGTCTTCACCATTTCATCTAATTTGCACAGCTTTTTCGAGTATGTCTAGATGGTTTTACCACACACTAATATTTTTTAAGTTTTTCCCATTTGATATTTAATTTCAAGATAAACTATTGGGAAGAGCTTAAAAATGTGAGTACGTAGGAAAACCATCTACATATACTCGAAGAAGTTGTATGAATTGGATGAAATGGTGAAGACGACTTGAATTTAAAATTCATAAATATATAAAAAAAAATACAACTATACATTTAAAATACATAAACATCTATATAAAAAAACTTAAAAAAAATACATAAATACATAAAAATACATATAAATACATAATACATAAAAAAGCACATCAAAATACATAAAAATATGTAAAATACTTACAAATACATATAAATATGTAAAAAAATACGTTTATACATTTAAAATACATAAACATATATATAAAAAAACTCAAAAAATATAAAAATACACAATACATAAAAAAACACCACATAAAAATAAATAAAAATATATATATAAAATACTTAAAAATGCATATAAATATGTTTATAAATTTAAAATACATATGTAATGCCCTGTTCTAAAAGTATTCGTTCGTGGATTTCAGAAACCAAAGCTAGGAGCGTTTTGGTCATTTTTGGGAAAGGAGTTTATTTTGAGAAGGTTGTGGGCTGAGTTGTGCTGCTAGAAGCGTAGGGCTTCTCGCCACCTTTCCGTGGATAAAAAGTTCATCAGAAATGGATTTAGAATGAAGGAGTTATGACACTTTGAAGATTTGGCAATAATGGCCCTTATGGAGAAAAGTTCGCATGGAAGGCCATGCATGCATGGAACACGCGTGGGTACGCCCAGCGTAAGCTGGGTTACGCCCAACGTACTGGGGCAACTTGGTCGCGAATGATCAAGGCGTACGCCCAGCGTACGTGGAGGTACGCCCAGCGTACGCTAAAAGTTATGAAACCCTAATTTTTGGAATTAGCACTATATAAAGGACATAATGGTTTCAACCTTAGCCCCCATATCAGCCTCCCCAACCTCAGAAGAAACCCTAGAACGTTCATACCCTCATTTGGTGAGATCTTGACCTTGGAGAACCCATTTTGGTGGTTTAAAGCTTGGAAGAGGAAAGAAGAAGGTTGGCAAGGAGGAACCTTGGAAGCTAGAGTTTGTAGATCTGGGATGAGTGCCTCATTTCGGACCTCTTCAAGGTAAAAAGTTTTGAGCTTGATGATTAATCTCTTAGATCTCCTTTAGTTCAATTTTATGGACTTTTGGTCCCAAGATTGGGTCTTTGAGACTTAAGCACATTTCTAAGACCAGGGTTGCCTCCCTTAGAGTCATATGAGTCCCAGAAGCAGTAAAGTTCCAACCTTTATGGTCCTATTAAGTCCATGCATGAGATCTAGTCCCCTTTATGGAAGTAGAAGAGTGTTTTGAGAGTTTGGGTTGGTTTGGGCCATATAAAGTCACCAAGTCAGTGACTTTATGGCTTAATACATGGAATAAGGCTTGGATCCGAGTTTGTAGCTTCTGAATCTGGGTATTAAGCACTTATTAGAAAGTTTACTTAATAAGGCTGTACGTTGGGCGTACAAGGAGGTACGCATGACGTACAAGCCATCAGCCAGTACGCTCAGCGTACCTAGGAGTACGCCCCGCGTACGTTGTCAGATTTGGGCCTTGAGCTTTTGGGCCTCGGTGTGGGCTGTGTTTGGATTATAGATCTTTGGGCCTTAGTGGGCCATCAGGAGTCAGTGTTTTTGGGCCAAGTATATGTATTGGGTTTAAGGTAAGGCCCAATAATGGGGTTGGGCCCAATGTAGCAAATTGGGCCATTTATGGGTCAATAGTGGGCTTGGGAAGCCTACTTAGTGTTGGACCTTTTTATAGTAGGTTTTGGGCCCTAATTATGGACCACTATGGGGTAGGGGTAAAATGGTAATTTTACCCTAAGAGTGATTATGATATTGGGCTAAGTGATATTGTGATCTTGGTAGCTCGGGGAGCCGAAGAAGAAGCAATCAGGAAATTCCAGTCAGCAACCCGAAGGTTATCAGCAAAGTTCAGCAGTGCAGGTGAGTTTCCTTTGTGTGAATGGGTCTACGGCCATAATTTTGGCCCATGTAGTTATGATTAAGAACACCCGGGGGTTAGCCCTAGGCACTGTTTGCTAGTATGATATGCAGGACCAAGGTACGATGTCGGGCGGATGCCCCAGGGATGATTTGTATGATAGTTTATACCTGTTGTCTGTGTGATACATGTATGTGCCTGGTAGGGAGGTGAGTGTGGGCGAGGTCCCGTACCTCACCAATTGCAGAGTGTGGACGGTGTTCCACATCTCATTAGCAGCCGAGCAGGAGTTTATACCTGTTGTCTGTGTGATACATGTATGTGTCTCGTAGGGAGGTGAGTGTGGGCGAGGTCCCGTACCTCACCAATTGCAGAGTGTGGACGGTGTTCCACATCTCATTAGCAGCCGAGCAGGGGCGAGGCCCATGGTAGGAAATGAGTGAGTGTGACCTGGGCCCGTGTCTCACTATCAGTGGGAGCATGGACGGGGTTCTATGACTCATCAGTAACAGGACAGGGGCGAGGCCCAAGATAGGCGAGGCCTTATAACAGGAATCCAGTAGTATATGTCCAGTTTATGTGTTATGATATTATTGTATATTAGTATATGTTAGTGGGCGGGGCCCAGAGACAGGCGAGGCCTAAGAGAAACAGATATGTACACCGAGCGGGGCTCGAAGCCAGGCGGGGCCTGTTGTAGCGGGCGCGGCCCGAAGTAGTGGGCAAGGACCAGTATTAATAGTATGTGTATGTGTACGGTATGTGGTAGGTTGGGGAACTCACTAAGCTTCGTGCTTACGGTTTTCAGTTTTGGTTTCAGGTACTTTCGGTAGCGGAGGGAAGAGCTCGGGGTGATCGCATGGCATACACCATTGATTAGTCAGTCTTGGATGTTTTACTCTGATAATGAAAATATGTTTTGGAAATTAATACTCTGAATTATGTTATGGTTTATGATATGTTTTTATGAATATGGTTTTAGTAATGTTTTAAAGAAAATTTTTAGTCGGGATTGAAGGGACGTTACAACATAAACGATATAAAAATATACATATAAAAACTTACAAAAAGACACAAATACGTAAATGTATATATATGTATATATATATATATACATGATACATAAAAAATAATACATAAAAATACATAAAAAAAAATATGTAAAACAGTTAAAAATATATATAAATACATAAAAAAAATACGTTTATACATTTAAAATACACAAAAAAAAACATAAACATATACATATACAAACTTAAAAAATACAAAAGTACTTAAAAAATAGATATAAATACGTAAGAAAATATGTTTATACATTATATATAAGTTTTCACAAAATCTGTAGAAAAGTCTCATTATTTTGGAAAAATTAACGATTTGGTACTATGACATGTTGAACAGGTCAAAATGGCCAAAGTGAATAAGTTAACCGGTTTTTTGAGTTTTTCTATTCAAAAATTTAAGAAGTCGGGACTTTTGTATACAAAAAATAAAATTTAGGACTTTATTAAAAAATTTCCCAAAATATTGGAACTTTTCTGTAGATTTCCCTTATAATATTACCCAATTTTACACAAGAAACGAAATCAAATTATTTGGTTGTGATTTGAAATTTAGAAACAACTACTAAGAAGATATATTATAGTTAAGTATTTTAAAGATTGAAAGCTTTTGAGAGAAAATGCATAATAATGTTTTTTTATCGGGTGAAACGTTTTTGAACCTATTTGAAAAAATAAATATACAAAATTAATAAATAACTATATATATATATATATATATATATATATATATATATATATATATATATATATATATATATAAATAATAAATGTTTATTCTGTTTTTTTGGACTATTCGGTTCTTATTTTATAAACCAAAACCAATCCGTAATCCAAAATAATAATTCAGTTTTGTTGAAACCAATTCAAAAATCCAAATATCCGAACCAAATAGTCCAATCAAAGTTGTCCAATTGGACAATTTGATTTTATCCAAATAGTGAACAACCCTAGTAACGACTGGAACACCGCCCCAGTCTCCGATTATGATATGTGGTGTTATGAAATGTGGTAACGAGCACGAGAGACAACGCCCAATCAAATCATCTCCCTTTCCCTCTCCATCCCTCCCCTCTCTCTCTCTCTCTCCCTCTCTCCCTCTCTCTCTCCACCATGTTATAACATAGAAACACCAGCCTATTAGAAAAGTGTTGCTACATATGTGTTACATCATCTCCATTACATGTTTACTACCATATTAGTACCATTTGGAAATAGTTACCACTTCATATTATTTATTTTTTTATTTTTATTTTTATTTTTTACATTAGATTAATTAATATATATATATATATATATATATATATATATATATATATATATATATAATTTTAAACTTAAATAATCATTTTCTAATAAAAACATAAATAAATATATTATTAAGTTTATAAAATTAAATAAACATATATATATATAGTTATATATAGCTTAGGGTTTAACATAATTCAAACACAAGTGAAAGAGAATAATAAATTTGAGAAATACAATATCAGGGACCATAGTTGTACATTCATTTAAAAACAAATATGATTTTAAACACATTTACCTTATTGGTTTCCTTCTTCACCTATTTTCTGAAAAACGGGTCATTGGCCATTACCAAAACTCAAAGTTTCGATCTACCTCTTTTTAAACCATTTAACTACGTCTAAACTACCTCTTTGATAAATACATACAATGTACACAAAAAAACCGTGAAATAGCATTAACAAATCAAATTTCTCGTGGTCGCTCGTAGCCAGATACACGTCGCACGACACCTACGCCCCATGCACGGAAAAGTCCGGCATGCTTTACACGTGAAAACGGAAAGCCTAAAAGAACACAAACGTTTTTGTTATTATTTGGTTTATTTCAAAAAAAAATAATGCAATGATGGAGGTATGTGCAGGCTTGGATTTGGGCCGTAACTCGGGCAATTCTTTAAAGAAAAGGGAAAAAGGGAAAAAAAATGAAAAAGAAAAAGGAAAAGGAAAAAAATGCAAAAGAAAAAAGAGGAAAAATTAAAAAAAAAATTAAAAAGACCGACGCCTGAGAGATTCGAACTCTCGCGGGGAAACCCCATGTACTTAGCAGGCACACGCCTTAACCACTCGGCCAAAGCGTCTTTGTTGTACATGCTTGAATAATCTATCAATATAAACTATAATTTAAGGTTTTGAAGAATTCATTTACTCTCATTTTAAGTTTTTAACATAATATTTTATTAATGATTTTTTTAAAAAATAATAATATAAATAATCGTTTTCAATCTTTAATTAATCAAGTCAAATGTATTTCACTGTGCCGGAACCAGGAATTTTGATATGGGGTACAAATATTGTCAATATATTATATATGTAGTTATCCAATATTGAGCATTAAAAAAATCATGTTATAATCTTTAGTTGGGGGTACAATAACAAGAAACATGTTTACAAACAATATTTTTTTTTTATATATAAAGCAACCATCTAGCTCCGCCACTGTCCGATTCGGAACCAACATGCACTAGTGGTCTTGATCTTGCATCCAACTTTTTTAGATTAACCGGTTCAGCTTTTGCATGTGCTAGGCACCCAAATATACTAACATTTTCTAAATTCGGTTTTTTTACACAACTTTTCGTAAGGAGTTGTATCACCAAGGACTCTTGTGTAAACTCGATTGATTAGATTTGTAGAGTGATTTACCGCTTCTCCCCATAAGTATTTTGGAACATGCATTGCCTTCATTATACTTCGTGTCATGTCCATTAGTGTTCGGTTTCTTCGTTCCATAATTATGTTTTGTTGTGGAGAGTATGGGGCGGTAAAGTGGCGTTTGACTCCGTTTTGATCACAAAAAGAATTAAACTCAAGAGAACTAAACTCACATCCTCGATCACTTCTAAACACTTTCAAAGGCTTTCCAATTTCATTCTCCACCAAAGCTTTGAATTTTTTGAAGTGTGTAAATGCCTCACTCTTTTCTTTTATGAGATAAATCTACATAAATCGTGAAAAATCATCAACTAGTGTAAAAATATACCTATTTTGACCCTTGGTTGTCGGCATGATCGGACCGCATAAATCACCGTGAACTAGTTCCAATGGTTGTTTTGTTTTGTATGTCGTCATAGTCGAGAATGACTTCTTGTTTGCTTTCCCACCAAGAAAGACTCACACAGTTGATTCTCATGATCAAATTGGGGTAACGCTTTGACTAGACCCTTTTTGGACATCTTTTTCATTGACTCGAAATTGATGTGCCCAAGTCTTGCATGTCATCGCCATGTATCTTCCCTTAGGCTCGAATGAAGGCAAATAGGAACTCCATTTTGTAATTTTATTTTATAAAGGCGGTTTGGAGTTCTTTATACTTTCATTAATAAGCAATTATCAGCATCGTGCATGGTCAAATAGTTGTCTTTAATTCGAATATCACACCCGGATTCAGTTGCTTGTCCGAGACTAATAATATTGTTTTTGAGATCCGGTATGTAGTAAATCTCCGTCATCAGCCTTTGTTGACCCCTTTACCTTGGAAAAGTATAACACCTTTTCCCTTGATTTTTACACACGAATTTATCTCCGAATTTAACCCTCCTGGTTATACCTTCATCAAGCTCGGAGAAAAATGACTGATTCTCGTCATGTGATTGCTTGCCCCGTTATCCAAATACCACACATCGTTGCCTTGTGAGTCTATATCAAGACGGTATCACCTTTTCTTCGTTTAAAAATACGGTCTCGTCGGTATCGTCATATTCGGCAAAATTACTTTCTTGTAATTTTTTAATTCGGTCCAGGTATTGAGACGCAAAATGGCCCAGTTTATCGCGTCGGTAACAAATAATTTTGGATCGGTCCTTTTTCGGTTTACTATTCGGATCAGAATTGGAATTGGGCCTGCTGTTGGACTGGTTGTTATTGGACCGACCATTATTAGAGCTTCCTTGGGCATGTTTTGATTTAAAGCCACTTGAGCCTGATCCACTTGACCCGTTCGATCCACAGGATCCGGATCCAGTTGAGCAATTAAACCCGTGAGAATTATTCCCAGTCGCTTCATTCGTTCCTTTCCTCTTTCTTCTCCAGTTCCGATTCGAAGCTCCTCCATCGGCAAATAGGGCTTTCGATCCTTCTCCACCGTCATCTGCTTCCTTCACCCTCTCCTCGTAAGATTTCAGGCGACCAACAACATCCTCGTATCCGACAGTCTTCAAGTCAAGAACTTGTCTGAGAGAGTCTACAATATGAATGAACTTCTTCGGTAAGGATTTAAGAAATTTCTTAACCATCTTCGATTCTTCAATTGTTTCGCCAAGTGCTGCTGATTGAGACACAATTCCGGACAACTTTCCGACAAAGGTATCAATCAATTCTGATTCCGTCATCTTCATTATGTCGAAGTCAGCGCTTAGGGTTTGAAGGTGGGCCTCCTTCACTCAATAGACCCCAACATGAAGAGCTTTAATTGCATCCCAGAGTGCTTTTTCCGAATCCACATCACCGATCTGCATAATCAAGGATTCAGGGATTGCCTGATACAAAAACCCCATTCCCAGGTAGTTTTTCTCTTCATTCTCTTCTGTTCCAAGGTCAATTACACTCCATGCTTTATGAATTCTTAAGAAAACCTTCATACGTAGGGACCAAAATGTGTAATTTGTCGAATTGAGCATGGGACATTGAACTGAAGTCGATCTGGTTTCTTTCATAGTCATTGGAGCAGGTCCTCCGTCACCCCATGCATCAACCATATTGACCTAGCTTGTCAAGAGGTAAGAAATTTGATCTCACATCTTCTTGTCTCAAGCTCTGATACCAATTCAAATCAAAATAACACAAAACAAAGTGGAATAAATCTCTAATTTTATTGAGAAAATATAACTCTAAAAACTCAATATTTTTTTCTGCATAATATCATGCCTCGATCGCTATACATATATATTCCTAAACTACCACCTTGTAGAATAAGACTAGGAAACTTAAACCAACTTGTTTAAGCTCCAAGTTTACTTGGACTCCAAGTCCTACACGACTTAGGATTCCAACAAAATATTGGATTAGGTTTCTTCATTAACCTACAACAACACCATCTATTTCCAAAACACCACCGTTCTTAAATATTTTCCCCTGGAGAAAATTTTCTAATCATCGATGTTACCTTCTTCACCCAAACCCCATTCAACCGATTTTACACGAACACGATTGGTTGGAAGAGTAGGGCTGCATATATATGGTCCAATGGAGGACATCAACATCAACATCAACATCAACATCAATACTCATCCTCCGATAAATTCATTGACACTAATTTCAACAACAAATGACTTGAATCAGATGGACTTCATCATATCCACCCCTCTTTCTCTCTATCTCACTCACAGGGAAGAACAAAAACATTCTTTATTCACTCAAAATCCCTTTCACACCTCTCACTTCACTTTTTCTCAACAGTCAAACACCCTTCCATTGAAGATTTTGTTGTATTTTCCCATTAGGTTATGTAAACAGATGGCGAAGATTCTAATAAGGAAGAGAAATCATAGCTGTTGGGAATGGTTGCAGTGATGTTAAGAATGTCGCAAACTCTACCGGATGGACAGAAAATGTGGATGACAGAGAAAGCTAGCATGTTGATTGTAAGGTTGGATTTGGGGGTGTAATTGGGGATGCTGGTTAATGAACATGACCCATAAAGTAGTCTCATATGTATCCGAAGACGTAGAGATGGAATTGGACGACGAAGGTGTCACCTTTGATGAAATGTTTTCCTGAGAAAATAAGAAAATGAACTTTTCGTTTCATGTAGGGTTTTCGCCACCGACGCAATCTAGATCGCTACAAAGTTTGGCGTTCGAATTCACCCATGTGAGAGCGTAGGTGTGCATACGTCGCATCATAGCCGGTGAAGGAATCTTCAACCCTTTTGTCGAGATCAAGTTTATCTCAATAATCGTTGTCTCTGGTTCATCCATTTGAGTCTCCATCTAATCTCTCTCTGTATGTATCTGTTGGATTAGTGTCTAAGTCCATAACTATTTTGGTATGTACTTGACCCGATAGTGCATGGTCCTTTTGGGTTGCCTTCACCAAAGCAACTTGATAGGATGAATTATGGAGAGAGAGAGAGAGAGGATTAATTATGATTTATTAATATATTATGAGAATAATATATTAAAGGAGAAATCATATTGTTTAATTAGTATTAGTCAATAATTAATTAAGAATTAATTTTGTGGCTAAACGACATTAATTAAACTTAAGGGACTAGAACTGTCAATTGTATGATAGTTGAATATTGGGGTAATGGACTCCATATTAGAGGGGTGGACGAATTCTATGGGGAAACCCATTAGAAATCGTCCTAGGCCTCTAAGGAGGGAGTCCATGGATTGCTTAGGGCCTAAGCAGTCAAATTAGGGTTTCCTTGTTAGATAACCCTAATAGCCTCACTATTTAAGGATCCCTAGAGCAACAAAAACGTGGCTAAGAGTTTCCTTAGGGTTTCCACACGTTTTTGGGTGCCTCCTCTCTTATCATTCTTCATCCTCTTGCTCTTGGTGTTTGTGAGCCATTAGAGGAGTGACACTTGTGACTCTAAGCTTTCTAAAGCCATTACAAGGAGGATTTAAGTGGTTATTGCTATATAACAACAAGAGGTATGTAATCTAATCTTCTTGGTGAATTTCAAAAATATTATGACTCATTAGGGTTTTATTATGTGTTCATAATGTTGTATATCTAATAGTGAAAACTTAGATCCAATTCTAGGGTTGCATGCACACATATGATTGTTTGTATAAATCTCATCAGTGGTATCAAAGCCATTGGTTAACTTGTTTTCAATTAGTTTATTCAATTGTATGTACTTGACAAATTAGGGTTTATTGCCAATAAACCCTAGGAGGCTATAGATTTCGAGATTAGGGTTTCCTAACCCTAATTTGCAAAAATATCATGAAAAGGTTTTATGAATCCTTTCCATTAGTCCAAGATTTCGAGATCTAGGGTATGCAAACCCTTAGATTTCGAGATTAGCCTCCTTCCCCAAGATAAGATCCTATATTTTAGGGATTTGGATAATCTCATATCTTGTAATTATGTTTTAATTTTTAAATATGGTAATTAAAGATCTTGAATTATCCCATCCCTTATTTTCGAGATTTAGAGAGGGATTCAAGGGATTATGATATCTTAAATGTATAAATGGTAATTATCCTCATGATCTAGATAATCCCTTGTGATTTAATAATTTAAATTAATTGTTTAATGTATGGTAATTATTAAATCAAGAGTTTTAATATTTAAAATTTTAATTTAAATGTTTTAAATTCGAAAATTTTAAGTGAGATTAAAACCTAATTGTTTTGAAAAGTTTCAAAACTTGCCCTCAAGTTTTGGAATTTAAATTGCTGATTAAAAGTTAATTTTGAAAGTCTAAATTCCAAAACCCTAATTTTGAAAAGTTCAAATTAAACCCTTATGGTTTTATTAAATTAATTAAGTGTATAAATAAAAGAGAGTTAATAAATCCATAATGATTTTGGTTAATTAAAAGTATAATTTAAACCACCTAGTATTTTAAAAGTGTAAAATACACCCTTATACTATGTATAACATTAAAAGTTTAATATTATATATGTATAACTAAAATGCTAGTCTTACCGTTAGTAGGCCTCATTCACGAAGCCGATCTATAAGGGGGGTATAAGGTTATGGCCTATAAAATGGTTGTTTAACGGGTAGGATAGGGCAAACCATTTCCATTAAAAGTATAATGAAGTATAAAGTAACTAAAAGTTTTACAAAATTCCCAATCTTAGTTACTTTAGGCAAAAGTGAATTGATGCAATTCCATGAAATTACACTTTATGCCCTTGCGAAGACGTTAGTGGAGTGTGTGTGGTTAACCGACACACTAAATGGTTCTAAGCAAAGGTATCAAAGGGTAACTCAATGTTTGTCATAGTTCGGTGGAGCGCGTGTGGTTAACCGGCACATCGAATAGGTGACTGTAACATGTGGGGGCACCATGTAAGTTTGCATGGTTATTCACACCCGCTTTGTGATCCTCGGTATCCCAGTCACAAACTAGAGAGGCATATCGAGATTTAAACATGCCATTGAAAAGTTCAATGAATCTCAAAGGATCTAGGAGTTTTCATAGATTTAAAACTTAAATTTCCTTTTCGTTTTTCATGGTGGAAATTGGTAAATCGTCATTTACCTACCTTCAAATATTCTGCAACTAGATTACGACATCCCTTTTCTAGGTTGTAGCGTATTGTGTTGGGTCCTAGCCTTAATATCTCATTTTTGTGATTTATTAAGGACTCAATCAATCAACTAACTTGAATTAAGTTTCTCCCGTTTTGTAGATGTCAAAGTATGACAACTATGGTATTCCCAAATCCCGTGGAACAAGCTTTCCACATGAAGATGATATTCCACGATTCGATCGAGGAACAAGAGATCACGCTTCACTTCCTCCACCTCCTCCAATTATTCTCCCTAACCCACAAGTTCGAAGGCTTGAAAAGTTCGAGCTCACTCAAGCCCTTTTGGCAAGTAAACATGGGAAACCTGTGTGTGTACACATCTTAGAGATGAAGTCACATATTGAAAGGTTAAGGATGTTGGGTGTCGAGATTTCAGGTAAGTTGGTTGTTGACTGGGTTCTTCAGTAGCTTCCTGAATCATATAGTGAGTTCGTTAGAGAGTACTATATGATGGATCATGACGTGACCCTCATTGATTTGACCTATTTGCTTATAGCTGCTGAATCAGAAATGATTTCGTGAGCTGGTCGAGCAAATTTGTTTGGTAAATCAAACTCCCAAACTTCAATGGATATAGGCAATGGAAACGAAAGGCATGCCATGATCGAAAAGGTTGATCATAAGAGAAAGGCAAAGTCTAAAGTAGTTCCATGAGCTATTCCAAAAGAGTCAATTTGCTTTTATTGCCAAAGAGAAGGGGCATTGGAGACGAAGCTGCCCTATTTACCTAAGAGATCTAAGAGATGGGAGAGTCAAACCGTATGGCTCTGCTTTAGGTAAATTCCATTAACTAACTCTTTTAAGATCCTATTCTAGATTCTTAATACATGATGTGATAAGATTACATTTGATGTTTTGTAGAACCGAAGAAAAGAGAGGAAACTTAAGGGAATAAGTGAGCGGAATCTAATCGTGAAGAAATGGATTTCGATCGCATTACTTAAAGATTAGATTCTTGAGCTACTACTTGGAGTTAGAATAAGATTGCTAAGAAATATGTATTACCATAGTTTTTCAAAGAATTGCATTGTAAGGACAAATTTTTCCGCAATAAAATAAAACTTTGATTTTATATTATTCATTTATCCTTGCGATGGCGTGTATGAAAAATTGATGTTTTGAATGTTTCTATTATTAGCAATAATGGATTTGATTCTTAATTATGTGGAAATGTCGAGAATTTACCAAATAGGGAGAGTTTCTCATCACCCAAGTTTCAATTGGACAGAAACTTGGAATCATGCAACTTGGTTGCATGATGAATG